>NC_044035.1:4152417-4752417 GCF_901765095.1 Microcaecilia unicolor
TTCCCTTTCCTTTAATGCAAATCATAAACTGCTTAGAAATTCCTATAATATGCAATATATCAAAAGGAACCTGTCCTGACCTGAGGAAAGGAGTTCCAGTTTCAAAAATGAATAAAAACGTTTAATACGTATTACCTTATATTATTTTTTTGTTTTGTTTTTATTGATTAACCTTTACGCATTCAAACACAGGACTTTAGACGTGTGTGAGCAAGAGGTATTTGGAGAGCAGATGGGGGAGGCAGTGCGTTGTTTTTCTTGGTTAATATAGATTGTAAACTTTTTATTACTGTGTTGTTTCTAGGTGTATCTCACTCTAGCGATAGTGCCTAGTAAGGAGTGTCTCGTTTTTAGTGTTTATGTATTTTTAATCCGCCTTGATGATTAAGGCTTGAAGCATAAAACCAAGTCACCTGTCCGATCAGATCTGCGACAGCTGTCGGTGTTGACGATCTGAAAGGCTGGGTCCGTTGCACCGTGTCATTATGGTGTCAGTTGTCACCTTTTGGCAAAATCTAGGGCTGTAAAGAAATAGCAGAAAATGATTCAGAAGAATATAGGTAAGGAGGGGTTTTATATTTTGAACATAGCGGGGCTTTTCATTAGAAGGTTTGGAGAGACATGGGATGTTTTTGCTAAAGGTTTAGAGGGCTCCCAGCCCATTGGGATCGGGCCTTGCCATAGGCTTTATGTTTAGCTTAAAGCAGACCCTGAAGTGACCAAAAAGTTGGCAGAATGAGAAGGATTCTCTGCAGCGGTGCAAAACCATCTGCTCGTCCCAGAAGAGAATCTGTAAGTAATGGCAACGCGCTGTTCTCTCAGACGGGCCGATGATCAGAAGAAAACGCAGGTGCTAGAGTCTGTTAGCGCCATACTAGCTCCTGCGTTCACTACAGCCCCTGAGTACGTAAAACAGCAAACTCGTGGGCTCTGAACGCAACTAGCATGGAAATGCATGCAAAACAGGGCTCAGCGCAAGTAGCATGCAAATGTGTGCTAAACGTGCTGCTCCCCAATGATGAACGAGCAGCACACAAAACATTGGCGTGCTGTCCACGGCAAACTTGAAACTGGCCTTAGGGTTTGCAGACCATTGGAGAGGAATGGTGAGCCCTGTCCAGCATGCACTTGCATGCTAGCAGACCCCTCCACCCCAACCAGTGACACAAGATCTGGGGGATCTGGGGGATTTTTGTCTGTTAGATTGTAAGCTCTTTGAGCAGGGACTGTCTTTCTTCTATGTTTGTGCAGCGCTGCGTACGCCTTGTAGCACTATAGAAATGCTAAATAGTAGTAGTAGTAGTAGGGTAGCTGGAGATCTGGTGGGTCTCCAGCCCCTGTAGCATCCCCCCCCCCCCCAAAAAAAAAACACCCTTATGGTCCAGTGGGCCACAAATCAAGCCCTCCCCCAACCTGCTGGTCTTCCCCATACCTTTGTTGGAGGAGAAGGTAGACTCCCTCCTCTTCCCTTACAAGGTGTGAAGCCCCATCCAGCACATCCCAGGATGCACTGGGCTGGGCATGGCTGGGCACTGCCATTTTCGAGGTGGTGCTGCTGGAAGAAGAGGGAGTCTACCTCCCTCCTCCAACAAAGGTAGAGGGGGCAGGGAAGAGGGGGGGGGCTTGATTTGTGGGCTACCAGGGCTTTTCTTGGAGGGGCTGGAGACCCACTGGATCTCCAGCCCTACTGAACTTGGGTCGGGGGGCCTGGAGGTCCGCCGGACCTCCAGCCCCCGTGTCGCTGGCTTAGGGTGGGGGTCCAGTGGGGGTACTAGGCCACCATGGCCATGCTGTTTGGGGTCTGTTGGTACCATGGACCTCCAGCCCCTGTGTTTTACGGGTCTGGGCTTTTGACAGCGCAGACCTGTCAAACAAGTGCAGGAAGATGGTTCAGGCACAATCCTCCCGCATTTTACCCGATGATCAGAGATAATAGCGTGCATAAATCTGCATGCTATTATCTCTGATCAAAGGGGCGGTAAAGCTTCTCGTTGCTCCAGCACTATTTTTAGAGCGCTGTGTGGAACATCTGGGCACGAGAGAGGATCTGTTAAATGCATGGATCTGTCTGTAGCATTTTTCCCACCAGCCTAGAGCTTTGGGTTCCCCCCTCTCTGAAATCATAAATCTTAAAGATTTGCAGGCTTGGGTCTGCTCGCTCTGCTGCACTGTGGGCTTTGCCATGCGGCTGAGTTAGGACAGGCGCTGTTGGCTGCGAGGTGCAGTTTTTGAACTGTGGGAATTTGTATTTCTCTTGGGGCTGCTGGATTGCAAACTTCTTTTTTTTTAATTTTTTGGCGGGAAGGCTTCGGCTTGTTTTTGCCAGTACAGGCTGATTCACCTGACAGTGTAGAGCTGGTACTTCAGATTGCCATGAATTTCTGGGTTTACGGAGCTGGCAATGGGGGCTCTCCAGGGCTTCTGCTGGCGTATACAGCTGACCTGGGCACCTAACGCCATGCCAGAGGGAGAAAGGAGGAGGAGTTTTGACCCTTGACCAGAAAAAGCATCAGCTGCTTAGACACCGGAGCTGGGCTGGAAGAAAGTGGAGAAAAGGAGGGAGTAAAGAGATTAGGAACTTTTTCTTTCTCCCCCTCGGTTTTGCCTCTAGTATGTAGTATTTCTCACATTGTCTGAGCTCTGCACACATGGCGTCTTGCAGATGAGGTTGAGTGACAGACCGAGCACATACTTTAAGCTGCACATCACTTGTGTCTGTGGTTTTCTAATCTAGCCATAGCTGCCCAGCCCAGACTTGTTTTTCCAGCAGGTTTACACACTCCTGTTGACATTAATAAGCTGGAGAGCCTCACCTTCTCCCCCCCCCCCCCCCCGGGACGTGATGGGACAGGGCCCTATGTGCGCTCAGGAATCCACTCAGAGCCTTCGCCCTGGGGTCTCAAAAGCTAGAAGAGGAAAGTGGTTTGCTTGAAACGCCCTGCGAAGGACTTTCCACCTGGTGCGTCAGACGTGAAGCAGAGCAAGCAGGGCTTGGGGCTCTGAACCTCATACTGTGCACACACACACACAACTGCTGGGGAAGGGATGGGCTCAGGTACGAGAGGCGACTGAGAGCGGCTCTCACGTGTGTTCCCATGTGCCGTCTCTTGCGTTAGCTGCAGTCACCTAGATTCAGGTCTTCACACTGCTTGCAGTCTTGCAACGCCAAAGCCACGGTACTTTGGGTGTCGTTGCTGTTCCCCTGTGAAATTACCTGCAACTAATTGTGCCTGCTGTCTCTGCAGGTAAAGTTTTTGTTGGGAACATGAGTGGAGGAGTCGCCTAGTGGTTAGTGCAGCGGACTCTGATTCTGGGGAACTGGGTTCGATTCCCACTGCAGCTCCTTGTGACTCTGGGCAAGTCACTTAACCCTCCATTGCCCCTGGTACAAAATAAGTACCTGGATATATGTAAACCGCTTTGAATGTAGTTGCAAAAAAACCTCAGAAAGGCGGTATATCAAGTCCCATTTCCATTACTACTACTACTACTTGACATTTCTAAAGCGCTACTAGGGTTACGCAGCGCTGTACAATTTAACATAGAAGGACAGTCCCTGCTCAAAGGAGCTTACAATCTAAAGGACAAATGTACAGTCAGTCAAATAGATGAGAGTAACACAGCAATGTCCAACGTGACCCATCCAGTGTGGGGTGTCATCCCCGGCCCTCTCCCTTCTCTCGAAAATGCCTCCCGATAAAGGAAATGCTCATGCTAGAGCCACATGTGGATGGCTGAGCGCCTGCCTTTTACTTCTAGGGTAATACTGTGTCATGCCGAAAGTTAAATGTATTCTACATTTATTTGTGGAAGACTTGCAACTAATGGGGGGGGGGGGGGGGGTGCTGAGTCTCGCAAAAATTCCTGTCAGTTTGGGACATGTACCTTTCATCTCTGGCTCGTAAGACATACAGTTTTGTTGTGAATTCCCTGTGGACAGCACGGATGTTGCATAGCCACTCTCCTCATCCCTTTCTTGAGACTGTTGAGGTTTCCCCACCCCCCCTCCCCTGTTTCCCTTTCTTTTATTTCTCTTTCGTTAAGGTCGGGGATTGGAGGATACAGGTGGGGGACAGATGGTTGGGGGGGCCGGCGGGGGTTCAGGGATACTTAGTTTCTCTTAGAGAACCATAAGAACCAAGGTTCACTATTTGCTGTTAACCGAGTTCTCACTTTTTGTATAATTCATGCTGTTGGCTATGATTCAGGATTTCCTCTTGTTCTCGTTTCTTTAGGGTTGAGTGATAGGTGGGATGTGTTAGGATCGGGGGGATGAGGAGATTATTATGATAACCCTAGGCAGCTGTACTTTTTGACTTTGGTATTAATTTGTACTGACAACTGACGCTTTGTATAGTCCATTTGCTCGATTCTGACAATAAAAAGCGTTGACTCATAAAGAAATTTTGACGCTGTCTTAAAGGCATACTCCAGTGAGCGAGGCGGCCTTGTTGGATTCGGGCACCTGGGAAGACGGCAGGTGTAAAGGTCAACTCCAAATGTAGACGCTATTTTAATGTATGTAATTCTCCTTCATTCCTATCGTATATTGTATTTCTTTTCTTATGCTTTTGGGGTTTATTTGTAAACAGCTGTGATCTGTCCGTCGGCTACAGCGGTATATTTAGTTTTGAATGAATGAATAAATAAAATTGCCCTGGGTAACTCAACGGCCTCATTGTCGTCCATTTTCATGCAGTGTGCGCCCAGGTATTGCACGTGGGTTAAAACCTAAGTTGCATCAGCCCCAATGTATGACCCACAGAAATGATCTGGATTATTACCTGTTGCATTTTGGCATCAGGGGGTAACGGCTTCTGCTTCTTGGAGGCTTAGGTGGGAATGTCAGTGGCATCCCTCCCCCTCGCCTGACCCTTTCCCCTGGAAATAGGGCCCCCCCGGGTGTCCTGGAAGGGCAAGGCAGACTGTTTTGCGACAAGTACTTCATGCTGGTGGCAGCAAGGAGATTGACAAAGGGTGGGGGTAGGGGGACGGGCTTCTCTTCTGGTTTCCTCCTTGCCTGATATTAGAGCGGTTCAGGGCTCCTGGAAGCAGTGTTGCCAGATGGGTGGGTTTCCCACCCAATTGGGCTGGTTTTTAAGCCAGGATGCTGGAAATTTTCGAAGGCTGCGGGAAATTGGGCTTCTTTTTCGTTGCAGCTGTGCGGGGTTTGCGCTTTTTTCGGGGGCTTCTATTGGTCCAATTTGGTCCAATAGAAGCTTTTCCGGGGTAGGGTTGACATCAGGGGCGGGGTTAATAACATCAGAGGTGCCGTCAGGGGCGGGGTCGGTGGCATTGGGGGGGGGGCGGTGACGGAGGTGGGGTCGGTGACGTTGGAGGCGGGGTTTGACTTTGGGTGGGTTTTGGGCTGGTTTAGGGCCGATTTGGGATGGGGAAAATTTTTCCCATCTGCCCACGCTGCCTGGAAGTTCCCTGCTGCTGACACTGTTCATCCTACCCTAAATTGTCCAGGGTAGATTCACTTTTGCGCTGCTGCCTTGGCATTCCTTTTTCCTTGCTCCAGTGCCCGTGAACAGAGAGATTATTCGAACTGTAGTGTTGAGATGGATAAATAAAGCTGCTAAGAAATTCTAGCTTCAGAGGTTTTTCTGTTCATTAAACAGAACGTGGTTAAGTTGCTGTGGGTAGCTCGGTAGGAATAAATGAACACACTTCCGTATCAGTGTACTGGATTATTCCAGGGCACGGGCTGCCTGGGAAGGTGTTCAAAGTCATTAGCAGCTCCTTGAATGCGTCTGAGCTACTGGAGCACTCGGGAGGTTTTCGTAGACTTTATACTGCTGATCAGAGTCTGTACATTAGAAACGTTGCCCATCAAAGTAGCTGATTTTCTGAGGAATCTGTTGTCCTTTTACTCACAACCCCCCCCCCCCCCCCCCCCCCCATGAGATTAAATGGCTGTATTAAAGCAAGATTCCCAGTTCTTCTGGGAGAAGGAGGAGGTGGGAGGATTACATTGAGCATATGGGATGGAGGAGGGAACTGTACAAAGAATTAGAAATCCTGTAATGGGACTCTTCAAGGGCTTGACAAGTCATGGGAAGGGCCATTTTTATGTAGGTAACTTGCTGTCTCTGAAAATTGCTGACTTAAGCTAAAAATATCTGCGTTTCCACAGTGCACACATTTTCAGCCAGACTAAGGAAGAGCATTGTCCGGGGCAGGATAGAAAAATGTATAGATTCGAAACTTTATTTTCACCTCAGTTTCTTCCGGATCAGTCGGAAATGGGGCTGGGGGTCCGGTGCTTAGCGCCTTCATTCAAGCTTACCTGAGTTTTATTTCCCTATTTTATGTTCCTAACTCCCCCCCCCCCCCCCCCCCCATGTAACATATCTGGCTTGATCCCACTCACTGTCTTCAGCCAGGAGTTATACCCTAGTCATGGACCCTAATTTGACCACAGGTATCACTGTTCTGCGGTAACTGCAGATCCGATCCAGGAATCGAACGCAGATTCTTTAGTATCAGAGTCAAACCCTAACAGTAAGCAGGCCGGGAGCTGCTGGCGAGGCAGAACACTGACACTAAAAAGGCTTCTGTACAGGTCCTTTGAGCACATAAGTATGCTCAGGGCTTGCCACATCCCATCTCCTCTGAAACAGGAAGCTTGTTTTGGAAGGGGTGGGATGCAGCCTTCAGCTTATTCATGTGCTCAACAAGTCCATGCTGACTGCCCTTTAGTGCCGCAGGCCTGGGGAATGTAATGTGATGGCTGGGAGGGGCAGGCGCAGGAGGGAAAAGAGGGGACAGGTGCTGGACATGGGGAATGGGATAGAGGAGAAGCTAGACATTGGGTAGAGGATGAGATGGGGGGAGAGAAAGAGACGATGTTGTAGGTGGGTCAAGATGCTGGGGAAAGAAAGAGGAGATAGGGATTGGTACAGGCAGTAAAAAAAAAAAACAAAAAAAGGAAATTTGAGGGCTGAATGGTAAAAGAGCAGGGCAAATGTTAAATGTACTGGGGTCCAGTGGACCTTCAAATCTACCTTCAGCCTCAGACCGGCTCGGGGCCCCTTAGGTGACCTGTTTTTTTACCTGCCCAACACTAACCATGAGGACAGGTGAAATCTGAGGGGACAGAGAAGCAGAAAAAAAATGGAAGAAAGGTTTAAGTAAAAGGTCAATGTCAGAGATGGATATAGGGGAGGAGAGAAAAGAAATAGCACATGGATAAGGAGTCTGGAGACCAGGGGTTAGGAGAGGACAGAGGGAAGCAGAAACCAGAGACCAAGATTAAAATTATTAGAAAATAAAATGCCCAGACATCTAAGAGAGAGAAAAGTGCTTTAGTTTCACTTTAGTGTTTGGAATATGCCAGTTTTTAGAATTTATATTTTGCACATCACGGGGAGGAAATTTATCATGGTTCCTATTTCTCTGGTGTTGCTCTGCACACAGAGTGGCCAGGAATTGCTAGCATGAAGTTTTCACCTAAGTATCTGTAGTAATCTGGTTTGTTTGATTTTTCCCAAAAGGTGTATCGCTGTTCTAGACCCTTTAAAGTATTTATGGTGCTGCTCTTTTCTAGGTAGGCTCCTTGTATAAGTTGATTTGTTTTTCGGGTTCTAATTTCATATGTCTCATACTGGAGAAGGTTTATATTACTACTTACGAGCAAATCAGATAGGTCCGATTAGAGTTTTGAAGGAAACTTGAGATATGAGAAATCTGCTGAGAATTTTTAGGAGGACACTACAGTGTCACTCTTAGTGATGATCTTAGGACCTTCTTTTGTGGGACTGGGTTTTCTATGTTCCACACATACACTCCCCATGGTTATCCCTGGTCCTTTAAGTTTTAAGGGCGTAACCTGGAAAGAAAATGGTGCGGGGCAGACTTATACGGTCTGTGCCCTGAAGAGCACAGGTACAAATCAAAGTAGGGTATACACAAAAAGCAGCAAATATGAGTTACCTTGTTGGGCAGACTGGATGGACCGTGCAGGTCTTTTTCTGCCGTCATCTACTATGTTACTATGTAAGTCCAACTGTAGGAAACGGATGGCATTGTACCCCAGCATCGGGTAACTGATTCAGATTATTTTTCCCAATGTGCATCACCTTGCGTTTGTCCACATTAAATTTCATCTGCCATTTGGATGCCCAGTCTTCCAATTTCCTTAGGTCTTCCTGCAATATTTCACAATCCGCATGTGTTTTGACAACTTTGAATATTTTTGTGTCATCTGTAAATTGAATCACCTAACTCGTCGTTCCAATTTCCAGATTATTTATAAATATATTGAATATCACCGGTCCCAGTACAGATCCCTGTGGCACTCCACTGTTCACCCTCCTCCATTGAGAGAAATGGCCATTTAACCCTACCCTGTGTTTTCTGTCCAATAATCAATTCCTAATCCACAAACTAGTTAGTCGTTATGTACGTGACTAGTGTTAGTCGTTGTGTGAGATTAGCTGGTTAGTTCTTTTTCCAACTAGACACTTGGGAGAAGATCCAAGCTTTCGCTTGCTTCCTGAAGTAGAGATAATCTTGTGCTAGATGAAGGCTTTCTGGGAGTGTGTTCCAGAATATAAGGGGCTACTCCAGAGAGGCAAGCATGTGCCTATTCAGACATGCTATTTGTATTGTGCTAACAACATATCTGTTCTATGAATGTTCTTCCATGCTGCTAATTATGAAATATCATTTATATTCACCTGACACTTATCATATTTCTGTTGTGATTGTTCTATTGTGCTGTTTTAATGTGCATATTTTTGACATCATATCATTTGTTCCAAAAGTACAAAGACTAGGGGATACTTGAGGAAGTTACATGGAAATACTTTTAAAACAAATAGGGAGGAAATATTTTTTTCACTCAACGAATAGTTAAGCTCTGGAACTCTTTGCCGGAGGATGTGGTAACGGCGGTTAGCGTATCTGGGTTTAAAAAGGTTTGGAGAAATTCCTGGAGGAAAAGTCCATAATCTGCTATTGAGATAGATGTGGGGGAATCCACTGCTTGCCCTGGGATTGGTAGCATAGAATGTTGCTACTATTTGGGATTCTGGAATCTTGTTTGGGATTCTACATGGAATGCTTCTGTTTGGGATTCTACATGGAATGTTGCTACTATTTAGGTTTCCAGAATCTTGTTATTGTTTGGGATTCTGGAATGTTTCTGTTATTTGAGATTCTACATGGAATGTTGCTACTATTTGGGATTCCGGAATCTTGTTATTGTTTGGGATTCTGGAATGTTGCTGTTATTAGAGATTCTACATGGAATGTTGCTACTCTTTGGGGTTCTGGAATCTTGTTATTGTTTGGGGTTCTGGAATGTTGCTGTTATTTGAGATTCTACATGGAATCTTTCTACTATTTGGGTTTCTGCCAGGTACTTGTGACCTGGCTTGGCCATTGTTTGGAAAGCAGGATACTGGGCAAGAACATTTTGCTATGGTTATTCCATTCATACAATTATTAGTTTAATGTCAAGCTGTCCCTTTTGTATACTGCCTTGGGTGAATCTTTTCATAAAGGTGGTTAATAAATCCCAGTGGTTAAATACTGTGATATGAAAGATGAATTGGCATTTTTGTGTGGTATATTATATGGGGAAGTGTCCTGGTTCTGCTCTGGGCCCATTGTTGGGTGAGGGGCACTTCAGGTGCAGAATATATTTACCGTTACCGCAGGACTGTCTAGTGGATAGAGCCATTGCTCAGTATTTTAAAAAATTGAATCTTGGTGTTCTGCCCTCTTACTGGGTGTGATTAGCTTGCAGTTTAAACCAGAATATAGAACGTGAGAATTCTTGAATCAAAATCATCTTTAATGTAGTAATCAATCAAGGAAAAATAAGTTACAGCTCAGATGTGCTGGACAAGAGTTTTTGCCTTGTAAACTGGGAGTTTGTGCTCAGCCAGCTCTTTCTCCGTGCAAAAGAGAAGCTGGGAGGAATACCACAATTTGCTGAGTAATGGTGCTGTTTATACTTTTAACTGGTAAAATCTTGATAGAGTCACAGTAGCCTGAAAAGATCATACAACAGAATACAACAGTGGCGTAGCTACGTGGGGCCTGAGGGGGCCTGGGCCCCCGTAGATTCCAGCCTGGACCCCTCTCCCGGCGAACCCGCCCCCACCTACCTTCACTTTTACTGGTGGGGGACCCCACTCCCCGCCAGCCGACGTCCTCTCCATCCTGCTCCTGCTGTTGCATGCATTGCTGACGTCCTGCACGTTGTACATGCGACGTCAGACTCAGAGAACAGGATGTCAGCAATGCATGCAACAAGAGCAGGAGTAGGACGGAGAGGACGTCGGCTGGCGAGGAGTGGGGTCCCCCGCCAGCAAAAGTGAAGGTAGGCGGCGGCGGGGGAGGGTTCGCGGCGGGAGGGGGGTCGGAAAAGACGTGGAGGGGGGCGGCGCCGGGGGAGGGCTAAAATGTGCCCCCTCCCCTCAGACTTTGGACCCCCCCTCCCACAGAAGTCTGGCTATGCCCCTGGAATACAGCATAGACAGTTTCAGTTCACAGAGGAGACATGCTGCAGACTAAATCTTACAGACCCAATGCATGTACCGAGAACAAGGCAAGCCGATAGAGTAAGACACAGGGATCAGGATATGTGCTTTGAAAGAGCCTATCACAGGGAACTGCAGGATTACAGGGATTTGTAGATTTGCAGAGCCGGTAGTGGGAGGCGGGGCTGGAGGTTGGGAGGCGGGGATAGTGCGGGGCAGACTTATACGGTCTGTGCCAGAGCCAGTGGTGGGAGGCAGGACTGGAGGTTGGGAGGCAGGGATAGCGCTGGGCAGACTTATACGGTCTGTGCCCTGAAGAGCACAGGTACAAATCAAAGTAGGGTATACACAGAAAGTAGCACACATGAGTTGTCTTGTTGGGCAGACTGGATGGACTGTAAAGGTCTTTTTCTGCCGTCATCTACTATGTTACTATGTAGTTCAAGGGCATGACTCAATTCTCTGCCTCTATGCAAATGAGGGGGGAGGGGCAGAACACTTAGGCTACATAATTGAACTGGTGATGGCAGAGTTGCGTTCTGTTTTCTTGGGGAAACTGCTTGGCCAGTGTTCTGAGTGAGGGGGCCAACCCTCCCTCCCCACTCGGGGGTGGGGGGGCACTATCTGATATCTCTTGACTGATGCCAGGGAGCAGATTGCTTTGAGGTGCCCTAGGAGGTGGGATGCATGGAGGAAGGTGTCAGATATCCTTGGAGCAGCCTAGACTTCAATGTCTTATTTGTGTTTTATGTTAGATTTTTTTTTTTTTGTTGTTGGAAGCCACTGAGATTGTAGATCATGCAACGCAAAATTTTTTAAATAAATAAAATCTACAAGCATTTGTTTTCCATCACATTTTCCTTTGCCTCTGTGTACTGGGCTTATGCCCGGGCTGTGCAGATTTTCTCCCTGTGTCTCCCTTTGCCTCATCTTCTTTAATCCCACAGGACGATTCTGCCACCTCTTCTAGCTTACACACGTGTTTGTGCTTGGTCCTGCTGGGTGTTGATCTTTCCATCACCTATCATTGCTTACACATGTATGTCATTCCTGGTAGAGTTCTGTGATTAAAAAAAAAAAAACGGTAAATTCTGCATAAAAATTTTGAAATACTGCACATTTTTTTTTTAAACACAGCATTCCCTGATCATAAGGACCAACTCCGGAAATCCTCCATGCCTCCTGTTTCCCTTTTCAGGCTCCTCCCTCTCCAGCTCTCTCTTATTCAATAGCAGTTCTGTCTGTTTCCTCCCCACTTTCCCATCCTTCAATGCTCCCCTGTTCTTTGTCCTACCAATACCTCCTAATTCTCTGTCCTGGAGTTTCTCCCTCTCCAACACACATACCCCTAGTGCTCTTCCTCCCCCCCCCAACACAGATACTCCTAGCTTGCCTCCTTTCCTTCCCCCTCCTCCCCACACACATACTCCTAGCGCATCCCCTTCCCCTCCCATCCTCCCACATATATCCCTAGCTCTTCTCCTTCCCCTCCCCTTCCCCATACACACATATCCCTAGTGCGTCTCCTTCCCTTTCCCTCCCTCCCACTTAGATCCCTAGCTCTTCTCCTTCCCCTCCCCTTCCCCATACACACATACCCCTAGTGTGTCTCCTTCCCTTTCCTTCCCCCCCCCACTTAGATCCCTAGCTCTTCTCCTTCCCCTCCCCTTCCCCCCCACTTAGATCCCTAGCTCTTCTCCTTCCCCTCCCCTTCCCCATACACACATACCCCTAGTGCGTCTCCTTCCCTTTCCCTCCCCCCCCCCCACTTAGATCCCTAGCTCTTCTCCTTTCTGTCCCCATTCACACCTGTACGGGATACCATCAAGTTTGTTTGTCCCCAGCCTGGTCTGTCTTCTGTCCCGTTTCTAATCAGCCATTCCCAGTGTCATCCTCCTCTGCCATCCTAGTCCCGACTGCCCTTTTGAATGGCATGACTGTACAGAAGCTCATGCGGTTCAAATATGAAGTTAGACCTAGGAGGGCAGAGGAGGAGAATGTGGCCTGTTGTGTACCGTGTTCCATCGCTGCCTTTTGCCACATGATTGGGACAGGGAGGGGGGAAAAAGAATGGGGGAGAGCTGCTCGTGCTGGTGTCTTTGCAGAAGTCTGTGCAAACTGTACGTTACACCCTTGTGCAGAATCCCCCAGAAGTCGTGTGCATACATGAACAGTGGAGTCCTAAATTCCCAAACCCAGTTTTGGCATGTCAAGAACGACAAGTTGAAGCCTGAATCCTGATCAGACCTCTTACTTCATATCACTTTGGCTGCTAAGAGTGTCTTGAGTTTTTATAGGTTGAAGTGTAACAGTCTTCATCTTGCTTGTGTTGAGAGTGTAAAGAAGGTGCAGCCCTTCTACGTTGCAGTGATGGAATTCGTACCGTTAATTCTTACCTGTCTAACTTCGCCTTAGCACCAGCTCCTCAACCACATGTCTGTCAACAAACACATTTCAGACCACGGACGGGAGGCAGGCCGGCTGGCTAAGTGCTGTGATCAATGCTGAACCTGAACAGTGAATGCCGGGCTGTTTCTGGTGACAGAATCTGAATATCCGGGGTTTTTGCCGGCTTAAACTCAACCGGCCAAGTTAATATTCAGCGCTGGCCAATTACGTTTATAACGGCCAAGGATAGGGCTGCTATTTAGGCGGTCTGATTTGACCACTAAACTTATACGGCGAAGCACTGAATATTCACGGCTAGACAGTTTTATCGTGCAATATGTATTTATTTATTATTTATTGGGATTTATTAACCGCCTTTATGAAGAGATTCACCCAAGGCGGTGTACAGTTTAACATAAAACTTACAATTTATTAACAGGATAACAGTAGTAAAATAACCAAGAATAAACATAACACAATAAATGAGATAAACTTGAAAACAATAAATTGAAACCTGGAATAAACTTCCTGAGCCCCTACGTCTTGCCCCATCCTTGGCCACCTTTAAATCTAGACTGAAAGCCCACCTCTTTAACATTGCTTTTGACTCGTAACCACTCGCCTCCACCTACCCTCTTCTCCTCCTTCCTGTACACATTAATTGATTTGATTTGCTTTATCTTTTGTCTATTAGATTGTAAGCTCTTTGAGCAGGGACTGTCTTTCTTCTGTGTTTGTGCAGCGCTGCGTATGCCTTGTAGCGCTATAGAAATGCTAAATAGTAGTAGTAGTAGTCTCTTGTAACCAGAGCTAATATTGTGATGTCATAATGCCTCAGGCCACCAATAAGAGCCAACCTCATCAGTGATGTCACAATGGCTTGATTGTCCTATACTTGGCTCACTTTTATTACATAGCTCTTTGAGCAGGGACTGTCTTTCTTCTGTGTTTGTACAGCGCTGCGTACGCCTTGTAGCGCTATAGAAATGCTAAATAGTAGTAGTAGAATAGTTCTACCATATATAGCTAGTTAGCCGCTAAGTTACTAATAATCAGCAGAGATAACCGGTTATCCCGTGCTGAAATATTAGTGCTTAGCCAGCTAAATGCTGTTTAATCAACAAATACCTGTTCCTGGCTGGTTAAATAGTGCTTGATATCGATCGGTATGGAATTAGCTGTAGTTTTCCCGGCGTATATCCTGCTGCCTCAGTACCGAGGCTCTTCACAATACTAGAGGTCCTAAGTCCTGCTCTGCCTTCAAGTGTCTTAATGCTTCACAAAGCCTGTCTTCCAGGGCTACAACTACTACTACTACTACTATTTAACATTTCTAGAGCGCTACAAAGTGTACGCAGCGCTGTACAAACACAGAAGAAAGACAGTCCCTGCTCAAAGAGCTTACAATCTAATAGACAAAAGTAAAGCATTTAAATGTAAAATATTTAAGCAGTCAAGCACAAGAGAACAGTCACAGAAGGACTGAAGATGTTGAAGGGTGGTCAGTGTGATTAGGTGTAACTCTGGTTGGAGTAGTGGGAGAAGGTGATAGAAGAATAGAAATGGGTGAGGTAAAGTAATGAGTGGGTTGATAGGGAGGTTATATAAGACATGTCACTCTAGGGGTGGGTGGTGGGTCAGAATTATCTCAAGCCCCACAATGACTCTGCATATTATTTGGGACCCCTGATCTACAGTGGGCATTCCTGAGGGAATCTGAGGGATCGTAGGCTTTAGCTGTGCTTTGCTTATTTCTGCATTACAGTTGAGATTTTTGGGATGTTGCCGGGTATTTGTGACCTGGATTGGCCACTGTTGGAAACAGGTGGATACTGGGCTCGATGGACCTTTGGTCTTTCCCAGTATGGCAATACTTATGTACTTATGAAGTGAAAAGTTAGGATCAAGATCTATCCCAAGGTTAATCGCCCTTCCAGTACAGTGGCCCATCGCCTTTGTGTTTGCTGGAGAGAAGCAGGATGTTGTTCCATCAGAACCCTCTTCTGAAGGAGTATTAAGATTGGGTTTGGAAATGTTGTTTTGTCCGGTCCCTTGTCCATCACTTGGCTTTCCCACCCACTTCTCCAGCGTTGTCCGGTTTTATTTTTATTTTTTTATTACATTTGTACCCCGTGCTTTCCCACTCATGGCAGGCTCAATGCGGCTTACATGGGGCAATTGAGGGTTAAGTGAGTTGCCCAGAGTCACAAGGAGCTACCTATGCCTGAAGTGGGAATCGAACTCAGTTCCTCAGTTCCCCAGGACCAAAGTCCACCACCCTAACCACTAGGCCACTCCTCCACTCGAGCTGGAGTGGCACAAGGCTCGGAGGAGAACACCGCAGCAGTTGAGTTGCTTTGCCAGTCATCTACATTTTGATTTTGGATATAGGTTTGGTTAGGTTTGGAAATGGGGAGAAGTTCCTGTTGTCACGAGGATTCCTCTTTCTTCGGAAAATGACATCTTCACCAGTTTTGCAATATCTTTGCCCAGTAGGTTTTGAGGAGCAGGTGGTTGGGGTCAGAAGGATTTCCATCTTCTGTGCCCTAATGTTATATCCACGCCGGAGACCAATGGCTCGTGTGTCTTAGCTAACTGATGACATTGTGCAAATTTTCTGTGGACAGTGTCTCCAGGCATAACATCATCAGTTGTTATGAAGCAAGTTTGTCAATTTTGGAATTGCATCTGAACAATTTTCAGTGTATAAAGTTTCCATTAAATACTATGACTTCTTCACAGGAGATCCCGAGGAAGATTTTTATAGATGTAAGATGTGCTGGGTTTCCACCCAACTTGTGTGGGTGGGCCAAGAGTTAACTTGGATAGGCCCCCCCACCCTATGCATCCAACATCTCTTCCTCTCTCCCCAATCCTCTGCCCACAGACCAGAAACTCCCCCTCTTTCTGAACTGCCCCTCTCCCCTGGCATTCCTCCCTGGTTTACCTTAGAGGCATCTCCAGTAGCTGCAGGCTTCCCTCTGCCGCATCCCGCCCTTGCTGACATCACTTCCTGTTTCCTCAGTGGAAGGATGCAGTAGAGGCAAGCCTGCAGCTACTGGAGATGCCTCTAAGGTACGCTGAGGAAGGAGTTCAGAGACGGGAGTGGTTACCAGGCTGCCAGTGGAGGACAGGGAGAGAGGGAGCTGTGGTGCCATTTCTGGGTGGGTCTGTGTCCACCCAGGCCCACCCCTAACTACACCTCTGCTTTACAACTTTTTTTGTATTCTTAGCGCCCCAAGGATGTCTTGGTGCAGACGCCTAGTCTTACACATTCAGTGGCTGGGAGTTTGAATAGGGCCACATTGATGGATCCAGTTTTACCTTTCGCTGGTAGAGTTCTGATCTATGATGCTTTCTTTGGGACCAGACGTGCCCTTTTCCATGTGTCTAAAACTAATGTATTACCCAGTTTTTCTCCTGGAACCTAGGCTGTTCAGAAGGAGCTCCATGAGCTTCGGTCATAGGTAGCTGCTTTCTAGGCATGTGCTATTTTTTTTAGGTTTCTCTGTAAATGTATAATCAAGTGGTGAGGTAGAACTTAATATGTCTTGAAGCCAGGTCAGCTGAGAGTGGTTTGCAAGAGAGAATGAGTTTGAGTAATGTCTCTGAAGGTGACCGCAGCACTTGTCCTTGCCTCAGTGTGCAGGATAAGAGTACTGATGAAATTGGCTGTTTTTTGTCCTACATCCCTTTGGGGCACCCATGGTGCCTTTTAAACATTTCTTTTTGGTGTTTATTCTGCCCTTTGAAAGGTTGATGGAGAAATGCCTGGTTATGTGTTTGAGTGTTTAATGGATTGTAACCAGGACTTTTTTTGAGGGGGGGGGGGGGGGTACTTGGGAGTACTGAGTACTGGCACCTTTTCCATTGTCTGCTAAAATTGACCAATGGGTCCCCAAGTTTTAATGAAAGAGCTCAGGCTCTACACACCAATTCTGCCTTGTCATAGGTTCTGTGACTAGTTGCAGGGGGCCTGGCTATTGTGGGGTGGGTCCATCAGTGATTACCCCACCCCTGAAGGGTCGCCTGGCATTCGAGTACTGGCACCTTTTTTGCTAGAAAAAACACACTGCTCTTTAGGATTCCAGAACCTTGCTATTCTTTCAGATTCTGCATGGAATCTTTTCACTCTTTAGGATTCCAGAATCTTGCTGCTATTTGGGATTCTACATGGAATGTTGCTACTCGTTGAGATTCTGCATGGAATCTTTTCACTCTTTAGGATTCCAGAATCTTGCTATTCTTTGGGGTTCTACGTGGAATCTTGTCACTCTTTAGGATTCCAGAATCTTGCTGCTATTTGGGATTCTACATGGAATGTCGCTACTTGTTGAGATTCTGCATGGAATCTTGTCACTCTTTAGGATTCCAGAACCTTGCTATTCTTTGGGGTTCTACATGGAATGTTGCTACTCTTTGAGACTCTGCATGGAATCTTGTCACTCTTTAGCAGGGCTTTTTTTGAGGGGGGGGTACTTGGGGCTACTGAGTACTGACACCTTTTCCATTGTCTGCTAAAATTGACCCATGGACCCCAAGTTTTAATGAAAGAGCTCAGGCTCTACACACCAATTCTGCCTTGTCATAGGTTCTGTGACTAGTTGCCGGGAGCCTGGCTATTGTGGGGAGGGTCCCTCATTGATTACCCCACTCCTGAAGGGTGGCCTGGCATTTGAGTACCGACACCTTTTTCACTAGAAAAAGTGCACTGATTGTAATGGATGTGTAACTTTTGTTCCTAGTATTTTGCTTTGGCTTTTGCTATGGGATTTTATTCTGAAGTTGACTTTTTTTTTTTTTTTTTGCCTTGTTTTCTGTTTGAAAATAATGTGAAAAATCTGAACAGTCTGAGAGCCAGGGTTGAAATCTCATTGCTTCCATTTGCCCTCCTTGAGACCTTGGGCAAGTTACCTCATCCTCCGTTGCCTCAGGCAGGTCTGGATTTAGCAGCGGTGACGCAGGCAAGTGCCTAGGGTGACAGGTTTCAAAGGCACCAAAATCCGAGGCCAGGGAAGAGCCTGTTCTGCTCACCGGCGGGACACGTGCATGTGGCTGCTGGAAAGGGGGTCTGCTTCTTTCCTGTCCTTGGGATCTCCAACACCTCCTCTGGGCTCTGCTGGTTGGTCTTTCCTTGGGCTCCAATCTTAAGTCCAGAACTGGCCTCAGGTACAACCTGATGTCCTTTATTTACTAAGCCGTGGTGAACATTGCGGCGCTGTTCCACTGCGTAAAAGATTACCACAGGGTTAACTGTCCTGCGATACAGTTACATTTGTGTTACTTCAGCCAGGAATGTTGCATGTTCCCACAGCCGTGATGCAAGGACTGGACCACCAATTCTAAAACAGAATATTTTTCTACCCCCAATCCCGAGTCAAGCAAAATGGGGCTGGAGGTCCGGAAGACCTCTGGTCCCTCTGACCCCACCTCCGCTGGAGATCCAGTCGGTTTCCAGCCGCCCCTAACTTCCCCCCCCCCCCCCAAAGCATCCCTCCGTTGTCCCTGGTGGCCCAGTGGGCTGCAAGTATGTAAGGAACCCCGACCCAACCGCCCTCCCCCCAGCAACAAGGAGCTGGAGGTCCGGCGGACCTCCAAGCCCCCCCCCCGACACAGGTTTATGGGGGGCTGGAGATCCGGTCTGTCTTCAGCCCCCCCTAACCCCCTCCAGCATCCCACCGATATCCTTGGTGGTCTTGCGGCCCTTCCCCACCCCCCTACCTGCAGTTGGAGGAGGGAGGTGGACTCCTCCTTCTTCCATCGGTGCTGCCTGCAAAATGGCGATGCCCATCCCCGCCTAGCGCATCCCGGGATGCACTGGGCGGGGCTGGGTGCTGCCATTTTCCAGATGGTGCCAATGGAAGAGGAGAGAGGCCACCTCCAACTGCAGGTAGGCGGTGGGGAAGGGCCGCTAGACCAGGTGGGGGGGAGGCATTTACCTGCAGCCCACTGGGCCACCAGAGACATTGGTGGGATGCTGGGGGGGGGGGGGTTAGGGGGGCTGGAAACCCACTGGATCTCCAGCCCCCCCCCTGAACCTGGGTCGGGGGGACTGGAGATCCACTGGACTAGCCCCCTGCTGCTGGGGGAAGGGGGGTCGAGTCAGGGTTCCTGCCAGGGCTGCTGCTGCATTAGGGGGAATGGGGTCAGCTAGCATGCAAATGCTTGCTGGACAGGGCTCACCATTCCTCCCCAGTGGTCTGCAAACCCTAACACCAGTTCTGAGCTGATGTAGGGTTTGCCACGGCCAGCGAGCCAATCTTTGGCTTGCTGATCATTGGGATGAATAGGTTTAGCATGCATTTGCATGCTAGTTGCGTTCAGAGCCCGCGAATGCGTTTTCACCCGCTCGGGGGGCTCTGATCATGGGGTGGTGGCAAAGCAGGCGCTAGTATGGCGCTGACAGCCTCTAGCGCCTGTTTTTGCTTCTGATCATTGGCCCATAAGTTAAAATGGTAGCCTCTGCCTTCTAGCAGTAGTTCTATAACCCTACCACTAGAGGTCAGGCTTCCCCCTAATTTGTTAACTTCAGAAATGGATCGGGGGGGGGGGGGGTATAGGAGTGGGTTGGTGGGAGGTGTTGCTGAATTTAAAAGGATCAAATAGGGGTGGGGGTGTTTTTAACTAAGCACTGGCCACTTTAAGTTGCTCTTACACCTCTTCTTGAGGTGATGCGAACTTTCCATAATAATGCAACATGTCGGGTTTAATGCAAGCTGTTATTCATTCTGCATGATAATCAGCTGCTTTGCATGCATTTGCATGCCTCACACCTTATTGTTCACCATACACGGAGGTAGCAAATCCCCACGTTAAGTTGCGCAGTTGCTTAATAGGGCTCTCGGAAGTGACCTAACTAGTGTGCCTGAAACGAGGTGAATCTCGGATAAATAATGCAGCAATAACTATGAGATCCCTGCACTGGATCCCTAATGTTCTAGGAACCACAGCTGTCTGCTGTCCCTGTAACACAGCGAGGGCCTGCCCACGTCGCTGCTGGCATGTGAAGGCCCCTTCTGCCTCCGGAGCTGTTTGTGCCTGGTTACGTCAGTGCTGTGCAGTGCCAGGCTCCTCCACCCCGATGAAAGCTCCCATTGTTCCAGGCCTCAATACTCTGTGCTGTCTCACTGGCAGCTTGTGCTCCCTGCCTTTAAGAGTCTGTGTTTGTTTTGTTTTGTAAGGAACATGGGTCAGCTTTAATGCAATGGAGAATAAATTTCAGCTCCCTTAGAGGTGGAGTTGCTGCTTCCCTCCTTTGGAAGGCCTGTACCTTAAAGAGGCGTTCGTTCGCTCCACCCAGCTGCAGAATACAACTGCAGACTCCATGTCAGTGTGATCCCTGGTTCCTTCCTACCCGAGGGTCAGGCAGACCAACAAATTGCAAAGCAGCCCTGTAACTAGCTGAAGGAGGAAGGGAGAGACCGGGAAATAGTCAGTATCTTCGGCCTTCATTAGTGAAAGCCGTTCAGTGCTATAACAAAATGACTGTGGTCTGAATGATGTCAAGATAGATTACAGATTGGAGTCCTGCGCACTTTCAAGTGTCTCCTGTTCGGAAGGTTCCCGCTTGCAATTCTGTCATCTAATCAGAGCACGGAGGGTTAGATCAACACACTTTTCCTTTCTGTTATGTATGCACACGCCAGCATGCCAGTCTGACCTCTTACCAGGTATAATATGTGTGCACATGTCAGTGTGCTGGTCTGGTCTGTTACTAGGTACAACTTGTGTGCACACGCCAGCGTGCCAGTCTGTTCTGTTGCTAGGTACAACACGTGTGCACACGCCAGCGTGTCAGTTTGGTTTGTTGCTAGGTACAACTTGTGTGCACATGCCGGTCTGTCTTTTACTAGGTACAACACGTGTGCACACGCCAGCATGCCAGTCTCATCTGTTGCTAGGTACACGTGCACATGCCAGCGCACCGGTCTGGCCTCTGCAGAACATGATTAAGGTATGGGCTATTTAGCCATGTGCCTGGGACCTAAATATTTAGAAGGGACTCGCTCAGGTGTGTAATTCGGTGTCTTGTCCTGATAATCAGCAGCTGGCAGAGGGAAGCATATGTGTTTTATGCGTAGGGAAAGATCGGTGCCACCACCACGAATCACAGGTGTCCTTCTGACTGTCCTCCCCATTCCCTGTGCGCTGTCCTTCAGTTGGCATGAGTTGCTGGCAGATCCAGAACAAGAACATATGAAGTACAGTGGCAGATATTAGCCAGAGGTTATAGAGCAGCTGAGGGAAAACTGATCTTAGAAGCTGCCATTCTCTATTTATTTAAGCAGATGGTGTGCGAAATTGGTGTAAAAGAGAATTACGTTTGTGAAAATAGTGCGAGGGGCCAGGTGTACAAAACTGCCCAGAAAGTGCTTCAAAGAATAACAGGCTGCCTTGTGCTCAGATATGTTTGTGGGAATTTTTTAAAATGGGGGGAGGGGAGGAACAGATTAATCCTGCTCCGATTTCACGGCCACGTCTGAAGAATGTTCCACATATGTAAAGTCCCTGTTCATGTTGTTCCATTTAGCTTTCCACACACTTGTGAACACGCCAGTATTGCTTCAGAATTACATGTCCATGCGTGTGCTGGCAAGCTGCTTTTTTTACATTACGTATTTGTGCACAAGACATGCTGCTATTTTTTCGAAACAGATTTTGGATCCTTTTCCTTCTGTCTCCCCCCCTCTGTCTTCCAACTGAGCCATTAAATGAGCCCCTGCTGCATTTTGACAGTCTCACTGGACTCCTCATGCTGATCTAATAGCTGACAACAATGAGGAAAAGTCAGGAGGGTGTGGGCGGGGGTGGGGAATCCCTATGGAATGAAACAGGGTGGCACAAATCCTTCTGAAGTTTGGAGCCAAGTAGTTTACTTGCAGAAGAAAATCAACTTCATTTTCCTGGCCCACAGTACTTTTTTGGTTTCTTTGCCAGATATTTGTGACCTGGATTGGCCACTGTTGGAAACAGGATGCTGGGCTTGATGGACCTTTGGTCTGTCCCAGTGTGGCAATACTTATGTTGCCAGAGAATGTAGTACAAGCAGTTAGCTTGGCAGGGTTTAAAAAAAGGTTTGGATGGCTTCCATAGACCAATCTTAAACTGGACTTGGGGAAAATCCACTGCTTATTTCTGGGATAAGCAGCATAAAATGTTCTGTTTTGGGATCTTGCCAGGTATTTGTGACCTGGATTGGCCACTGTTGGAAACAGGATGCTGGGCTTGATGGACCTTTGGTCTGTCCCAGTGTGGCAATACTTATGTTGCCAGAGAACGTAGTAAAAGCAGTTAGCTTGGCAGGGTTTAAAAAAAGGTTTAGATGGCTTCCATAGACCAATCTTAAAATGGAGTTGGGGAAAATCCACTGCTTATTTCTGGGATAAGCAGCATAAAATATACTGTTTTGGGATCTTGCCAGGTATTTGTGACCTGGATTGGTCACTGTTGGAAACAGGATGCTGGGCTTGATGGACCTTTGGTCTGTCCCAGTGTGGCAATACTTAAGTACAGAAGCTCCATGTAGTCCTCTGATGGGATTCCTACTTTCCCAGCAGGACTGATCAAATCATGAGCTTGAGCCATGTGGTGCTGGAAGTTGAAGCTGTTCCCCTGTTTTCAGGTCTTGTGAAACTTGATACCATGAGACTCAACCTCATGGTTAGACCATTTACAACTGGGAAGTAGGGATCCCGTCAAAACGATCAGCAGCTGAAGCCAAGTGAGGGGGAAAGAGACAGGGTAAAGACAGGAAGGGGGAGGGGTAGGAACATATAAAGAGAGAGAATGGGTGAAGGCTGGAGGGCCAATGGAGGGGAGAGAGAATATCAGTATGACACTGGGAAAAAGGCAAACGGAGAGATAAGTGTTTAAAATGTAGGTACCAAAAAAAAGAGCTGGTGCTGAGAGAAGGAGAAGATCAAAGGAACTGAAGAAATTGTGGCGTTTTCATTTTGAAGCTGCCATTTTAGTCATTCCTGAGGTGGTGGGGAACCCATAGGTGCTCCATATAAGAGGCTTGGGGAGGCTAAGCCAGAGTGGGCGTGGTTGGGGCATGTACTAAAATCTCCCTCTCAAAAATCGGAACCCTTTGGCAGCTCTGTGGGTGAATAGTTAAACTCTTTGCTGGAGCATGTGGTATGAACAGTTATGTAGCTGTATTTATGTGTATGTATATATATGTTTGGACAAGTTCCTGGAGGAAAAGTCCATAGTCTGCAATTAAGACAGAAATGAGGGAAGCCACTACTTATCCCTGGGATTGATAACGTGAAATGTTGGTACTTGTGACCTGAATTGGCCACTGTTGGAAACAGGATACTGGGCTAGATGGACCAGTGGTCTGATCCAGTATTGCCTATTCTTTCTTATGTTTTGGGTTTTGGTCCAGGGTCTGCAGCCACTCTGCTGTCTCAGTGTCGTCGCTGTTCTTAATGAAGTGTGTTATTTTTGTCTTCTCTCCCTGCCAGAGCGATCCTCGCATAGACCGATCCTGCAGGCCGGACTGCCTGCCAATGTCTCCACTGTGGTGGGGGGAGATGCGGAATTTGTCTGCAAAGTGTACAGTGACGCACAGCCACATATCCAGTGGCTGAAGCACATCGAGAGGAACGGCAGCAAGTTTGGCCCCAATGGGCGTCCGTACCTGAAGGTGTTAAAGGTGAGCGTTCAGACAATGTTATCGTACACTCCAGGGTTCACAGTTTCCTTCTGCTGGTTGTACAGGGGGGGTTTTAAATAAAAAAAAAAATCAGAATTAATTTTCCCAGCTGGACCTTTGTTAAGGGTCAAGATTGACTTTAATAAACAGGACTGACTGAATTAAAACTCTATGTGTACAAGGCCCACGATCCTCTTAATAGTAGTTTCTCAGTGTGGCTGACTGCGGTTTTATGGAAAACCTGGACTGCATTGCTGAGCTGAGGAGAACACCTTTGCTACAGCAGGAATCTTTAGGACCACGTCTTCATGGTCCAGTCGGGGCCAGCGCTAGGGGGTGTAAACAGGCCAGGGGTCCTCTGGCTGAAGAAAGTAGAGCCTGGTGACGGGCTTTGAGGCTCCCTTCCAAATTTCCATCCTGGGCCCCAACACAGCTGGCACCGGCCCTGGGTCCAGGAAGAGATTAATACTGCCTCAAGTGGTAGAAAGAAGTAAGTCCAGTTTTGCTCAGAAATAAATTAAGCACCCATCTGTAATCGAAGAAGTATTTGTGTCATCAGACTTCTGCAGAGCCCCTTCAGGATCCCCAACATATCAGGGGCAAAAGACTGTTCCCCCGATATTCAAAGCTGGTCAGCAACAGCACCTAGCCAACATAGCGTTGGCTGAAGATTAGTGCTTAGTGGCTAGCCGGACGACATAGCAGGTCAGCACCGATGTTCAGTGTCTGGCCAGCTATATTTCTCAGCAGTAGCGAACTAAGGGTGGTCTGGGCCTCCTGCGCAGCCGCTGCCCGACATCCCCCCTACTGCCGCAGCTGCTGCTCCGGTCCTACCTGAAGAGCCCTGGTGATCTAGTTGTCTCTGCGGGGGGAGAAGCATGTTCTTTCCTGCTCACTGCGCTGCTGCTATTCCCCGCCTTCTGGCACCGCCGTGTTTTCAAAATGGCAGCCAAGACTTCTCGCGGTTGTCGACAGTCTCACCAAAATTTCTGCATTGAGTCTTGGCCACCATTTTTAAAATACGGCAGTGCCAGGCAGGGGGAATAGCGGCAGCACAATGGACAGGAAAGAATATGTTCCTCCCCCCCCCCCCCCCCCAGCCGGCACGCCTTTAAAGGTAGGACCAGGGAGGGCTGTAGTGCGTGACGGGCATCCGGGCAGAGCCTCTGGGCTGTCGGGCAGTTCCCGGTTGGCCGAATGGTCAGTCCGCCCCTGTTTCTCAGCCAAATATGGCCGCATCAGTAGGTGGAATATCTTTGGTCGGTTTGAAGTTAACCAACCAACGCTGAATGTCGGATTGGCTGGTTATGTTCAAACCACTAGTGGTTACACTGGAAGACGCCACTGGTGAACAGCCAGAGATCTCGGGGATTAAGAGACTATAGGGCAAATTTTAGTCCTCTGTCGCTATATTCTGAGGGATGACTCGATAAGACTAGCAGGATAAAGTCAAGACACACCCAAGAGCTTTGGAAATCCTGAATAATGTTAGGATTTTATGTAAACATGAAGCTCATTGAACTGATTTAAGCAGACTAGAAAAGGCAATGCTGGTCACCAGGAACAGCCCGACGTTCAATAGGCCATCCTGGGAATTAGCCAGGCACCTCCCATGGTCCGAACATCCGGTCCAGTAAGTTCATAGCAGAGATACAGGACAATGTTTTTTTTTTTTCCATCTTCCGTCAAATCGGCCAGAGTAGGTTTATTGCCTTCTGCCACTGAAGGGAGCGTCTTGCTGAGATTACAGTGTGAATCCTGCGCAGGGACACTCCCTTTGCACAGCTGGGCGTAATCTCTGTTTTCAGGGGCTGCAGGACCCCAGGCTGGTTTTCCTCCCTCACACTGGATTCTTCTAGCAGGATGAAAAGTCCCCAGCAGATAGCACTAAACTCTCCTCTGGCCGCCTGCAGGCTGCTTCTTGGTACCCACTGAAGTCCTGGGCGAGGTGTTAGCCAGGCAAATGGTGACATTTAAATGTTCTCTGGGCGGAATCGGACCCACCACAAGAGTCAGTTACGTTTGTGCCAGAGATGTTTGGTCCATCCCAACTGCTGTCCTAAATGTATCTGGCTGACTTTTATCGGGGTACGTTCAGTGGCAGACACTTCCTGAATTCAATGCCTTCAAAAGCCCACTTAATCAGATAAAGGGGTCCGGTTAACTCTGCTGCTCACTGGGCTTATAAACATGAACCTCTGCAAACTGCGAGCAACAGCTTTCTTGGTGCTCACTAAAATTGTATATATATATTCCAGAAATGTTCAAATATTTTGCCCCCTATTAGAGAATGAGTAATGCAGGGTTCTCCCCCGTCCCCGGGGTACCTGCTCTTTTCATCTTTCTCCCTGAGTTCTTCTCCCACCACTTCCCACAGGAACTTCTGGTGCTGGAAGCTGTTTAATGTCATTCTTCCCAATCTCTACCTCAGCCTTTAACTGAACTGGCAGAGTTATCGGTGTCGGAGGGTAGAGGTCAGCCTGTTTGTTGCAGGTCTGCACCATGTTAAACTATGTCTGTGTCCAGCTGACTGCAGAGGGAAAGGAGGGCATTTTTCCCTCACCACAAAAACCGCTGGGCACTGTAATGCTACTGGGTATGTGTAAGTTGCCTTTCCCCGAGAGGAGGGTCACCGAGAAGGCTGAATCAGTGCTGGGTTTGCTGCAATGCATGGATTTGATTAATTTAAGGAAGTCGATTAAAGCAGTGGAGCAAATCTGTTCGGTTGAGCTGATGTGAGATAGTAATTGGAGGCCAGATTTCTTTTGGTTTCGACTGAAACTTAATCTGGGGCCGTAATTTACTGCTCAGCTTCAGCCAAAACTGAAACCGAAAACCGGCCCAGCCCTGCAACCAGAAAGAGCCTCCCTCCCCCACCCCCCCACCCCCAGTTGATCCTGCCTACGCCAGCTCTAATCTCACAATGGCTGCCGCGTCCTTCACAAGATTGCCACTGAAGGTTTTGGCAGCTGTTTTGACGGTGGAGACGGCAGGTATGGGCAGGGGTGTAGCCAGAATTCGAGGTGGGAGGGGGGTCAGAGCCCAAAGAGAGTGGGCACATTTTGGTCCCCCTCCCCGCCCCCACCCACCCACCGCTGCTGCTGCTGTGCATGCCTTGGCTGGCGGGGGAAGCACATTTTCCAGCGCTGTCTCCGGCGCCGCTGCCACGTTTCCTGCCCTGTTTCCCCTTATGTCATGTACGGCATACTCATTTTAATGCTCAGTTTCACTAAAGTGTGCGTGCAGGATGTGAGGAGAAGAGAGAGAGAGTAGGGCAGGAAATGCGGCAGCACTGGAGACCAGTGCTGGGAAAAATGCTTCAGCTGGGGGGGGGGGGGTTGGGGACCCTCGCCAGCCAAACCAGGGGCAGAGATTCAGTTTTAGGGGGGCCCAGGACCCCATGGGCCCCCGTAGCTGCTCCACTGGGTACAGGAGTGACTGGGAATTATTCCTGCCTCAGGTATTTCCGCTAGACCATCAGGATTTAAGGTAGGCCTGAGAGGAGGGCTCCTCCTGTTGTTGGGGGGGGGGGAGAGGAAGGGACAGCTCTTCCTGTTCATGGAGGGTGGGAGGGATGGAAGGACAGACATTTCTGCTCCTGGAGAGGGGGAGGGATACAGCCAAAACCCAAAACGAGGCCAAATATGAATTTTGGGCTGGTTTTGATGCTGAAACCAAAACTGAAATTCGGTCAGCTTCTCCCGGTAACCCTGCACAACTACATTGCTTCTTATTCCTTCTGACAATTCCGGCATTGATTTAGTTGTAGTAAAAAAAAAAAAAATCCATGTCAGCTCCTGTCCTGGGTTTTAAATTTACGCCAGCGCGCCGCGCTCCAGCTATTTTCCGTGTATAAGAAATGCAGCCTGCAGAGCCCCGAATACTCTGGAATGAACGCTTGGCTTACTTATGTGTTGAGAGGTAGCGACTGGGCTGCGGAGTTGGGGGTTGCAGCTCACTGTTACATCTGTCTCCTGTGTTGTTGGTTCCAGCACTCGGGGATTAATAGTACCAATGCAGAGGTGCTGAAACTCTATAGCGTGACGGAGGCGCAAGCTGGAGAGTATATATGTAAGGTCTCCAATTATATTGGGGACGCTAACCAGTCGGCCTGGCTCACTGTGCTGCCCGCGTTAGCAGGTAACAAAGCCATTGCCCGCATGCTTGGACTGTTGGTGCTTCGGGAAGTGGGGGCCGCTTGGGAGATGTCTCTGGTGGTCTCTGGAGTATTCTGTCCCTGTCTCTGGTTGGTACAGCTGGAATTACGCCAGCAGCCATAGAAAACCTCCCACTGAGTTCTCTCCGCCTCGTCCTGCCTCTGGGGTCCCTTCTCTCTGTTTCTTTGCTTTTTTTTCTCTCTCGTTCTTTTGCTCTCTGTATTTTATGAAAGTAAAATAATCCCTGATAAATGTAGCGTGGGCCCTGGGCTGGAGATTAGTTAGGGCTCCAGGATTCCAGGACAAGCTGACGTGGTGTCACTATGCATGTCCTCAGCTTGGAGTACAGGTACAAACAGAGAAGGGCAACGAATATGATAAAGGGGATAGGACGAGTTCCCTATGAGGAAAGGCTGAAGCATCCAGGGCTCTTCAGCTTGGAGGGGAGATATGATAGAGATCTATAAAATAAGAGTGGAGTGGAACGGGTAGACGTGAATCATTTACTCTTTCCAAAAATACTAGGACTAGGGGGCATGCGATGAAGCTACAAAGTAGTAAATTTAAAATGAATCAGAGAAAATTTTTCTTCCCTCAACGTGTAATTAAACTCTGAAAATTCATTGCCAGAGAATGTGGTAAAGGCGGTTAGCTTAGCAGAGTTTAAAAAAGGTTTGGGTGGCTTCCTAAAGGAAAAGTCCATAGAGCATTATTAAATGGACTTGGGAAAATCCACTTTTTCTGGAATAAGCAGTATAAAATGTTTTGTACTTTTTTGGGCTCCTGCCAGGTACTTTTCACCTGGATTGGCCACTGTTGGAAACAGGATGCTGGGCTTGATGGACCTTTGGTCTTTCCCAATATGGCAATACTTGTGTACTTATGTACAGGAGACTAAATCCTGGCACAGTTCTCCAAAGAGACACAGAAGGGAAGGGCCTTTGCAAAGACGGACATTTATCCATTGATATATCTTAAGACTGAGCTGTCGGGGGCAGAGGCGAGGTTGTTCAGTCCACACTGCTCTGTCTTAAGATATATCAGTGGATAAAAGTCCGTCTTTGCAAGGGCCCTTCCCTTCTGTGTCTTTCTGGAGAACTGTGCCTGGGTTTAGTCTCCTGTACATAAGTATTGCCATACTGGGAAAAACCAAAGGTCCATCAAGCCCACCAGCTACGCAGCCATTTAACATAACCTGTGCTCTACATGTTTCTCTCATATATTGGAACAAACCTGCCCCCAATTTGCTTTGGCACCCAGGGTGACTCTATTGCCCCCAAATCAGAGTTAAAACTCCAAGGAGGCCCTATCCTTCATATATACAGC
Organism: Microcaecilia unicolor; assembly: GCF_901765095.1. Lineage (NCBI taxonomy): Eukaryota > Metazoa > Chordata > Amphibia > Gymnophiona > Siphonopidae > Microcaecilia > Microcaecilia unicolor. The sequence continues at coordinate 4,181,445 of NC_044035.1, forward strand.
CATTATAAGCAGTGTACAGGGGTCGTACATGATCGAGAGGTGTGGGGTGCCAATGTCTCATGTTCCTGCATTTGGTCCCAGGTGGTGGTCAGGGATGAGAGCCCCGGAGAGCTCAGTTAAATTTCAAAGACAGCGGGCATGAAACTAGCAGCTTGGGACTGCTTTGACCGTGTCCTGAGCGCTGGTGGGGAGCATTGATGCCAGGGTCAGGAAATTACTCTTTAATGTACGTTCATGTTCTGCTCACATTTCAGTTTTTGAAAAACTAAAAAGTTCCCTCCTTCTTGGATCCTTTCTGTTGCCTGTCTGTTTCTCCTTCCTCTGGTGTTCAAATACCTATTCTCATTGGTATAGGGTGTGAATTAATTTTTTTTTCCCGCCTGCCATTTCGGCTGGTGTCCCAGGAATGTAGAATTGAATCACTTGGTGGCCACAGGTTCCACCTTTGAGCAATTAGCACAGATGCTCCAGGGAACCTGTTGGTCCGGCTCTGCCCTGAATGCCATTACCAGATCTGAAATTACATTTTGGCAGTTGAACACTCAACAAGGGTAGGGTATATTTTAAGAAATATGGGCTGGAAATTGTAGGTTTAAGAGAGAGATGCCAAAAAAAACTGAGGGATCCCGCTGCTGCATCGTTCACTTCCTTCCCTGATTTTTAAGAATAATTTCATGCTCAAAAGTCTCTAGACCACGGTAACAGTAAACCCACTTCAGAATTATTACCTGAACCTGGAAGCGTAAGCTGATGCTTTTTCCTCCTCTTGTGTGGTAGAAGAAAGTTAACCACCTTTTCATCTTGGGACCTTGCCGGTGACCCACAGGAGTAGGAAACAACACAGCTTGCTCTTTGTCAGTCAGGTCAGCTTCACAGTATAACAGTGGGGCTAGTAAGGAAAACACAAGCATGCCAAAGGACAAAGGCAGAGCAAGGGAAGCTTGTGCTCAGCTCAGTGACTGCACGCAGATAAGCCATGGGTTAGAAGCGGACAAAGGAAATGTAATCGATCTGAGGTTTGAATCCCTAAAGCAAAACCTTAATGCTTTAGGAATTGTAACCTGAGGAAAAAAAACCTGCAGCCCTGTAAGGAGCTCATCTGCAACACCAGAGGCTTTTCCCCTTTCTGTGCTCACCTCTTATTCTAAACGCAAAAGGCTGACGGAGTGCAAGGCCAAGTGGGAGTGTTTTCCATGCCGCGTTCCTGCATGCTTCTCCAGGTGGTGTTAATAAGTCTGGTGGTGGGGTTCATTGCTGCTGATTACTGATCTGTGGATGGGGAAGAAAGGAGGCCCATTCTCCTGCTCTACAGCCTCCACGCCTCTGGGCTGACCCAGGGATGGGGCGTGAAGGTTCGGGAGTCCCTGGTCCACAAGACTTTCTCACTCTCTGGTGTTTGTTTTTTGTCTCTCTCCCTCTTTCCGGCTTCCCTTCTTTTCCAGGCTGCCGGTGTTAACATGACAGACAAAGAGATAGAGGTGCTGTATGTGAGGAATGCCTCTATGGAGGATGCAGGGCAGTACACTTGCTTGGCGGGTAATTCTATCGGGATTTCCTATCACTCTGCATGGCTGACGGTCCTGCCAGGTATATACCCCTCCCTCCTGGGTTCTCTCCTGCCCTCCTTGGTTGAGGGCTGTTTATCCACACACGCTGCTTCTGCCTCGCTGGCCTCCTGATCCAGGAGCTCTTGTCACCCTGTTTTTTGTGATTGGCCACAGCTCTGCTGAAAAAAGATTTTTTTTTTTGTTCTTTTCACCTTCGAATCGTTGCAGACTGAAAATCCCAGAGACAGATGCGTGCTGCGTGGAGGTGGTCGCGCTTTGACATTCACAGTGGCGACTCTCTCTCCAGGTTTCTAGTTCCTGAAGTAAAACCTTTTATTCAAAATCCAATTTTTGTAGAAAAGCCTTCTGGATCAAGCCAAAAACTATTTAAATTTAAACTGTTCTCTTGATATCCAACTTTAGCGCCTTATTTTCATTCTCGAAGGAGACCCTGTTACAGCCAGCGTCCTAATCGGGGTCCAGAGTGCTGGGCAGGAAGGATGCCCGTTGTACGCTGAAGCAACGTGTGTGCAAAAGCTGCTCTGATTTCCAGTCTGCTTCCGTGGCAAGGAGGCACAGGCCTGCAGCTGCCAGACTATATCTCGCATTTATTCCAGTTCTGTGCGTAGATCTCTGTGCGTCAGTGCCTCGATTTCGCCTTCTGCTGCATGAGTGTGACTTTCCTGTCACTCTGTTGCTTGGACACTTTACACCTGCTTTTGACTCTAAAGAGCTTCTTTGAATGTGTACCCCAGTCCTGCTGCAGTGTGTGAATGTCCGTGTGTGGCATGTACCCCAGTCATGTCATTCATCCCAGCGCTGTCACATATGAGTGTTCGAAAAAGTATTTTGAGGAATGGAGTGCTGTGTCCCGTTGATGGGCTGTGTGTGACATGAGGGAGGAATCGCAGTTCGTCTTTGAGTGTCGGATGTGATGTGCACGTGTTCACTGGTGAAAATGTAGCGTCTATACTGAATGTGTGTTTGTGGGGCTGAGGTTGCAAATAGAAACTCGTGTTGAAGGCAGGCCACCAATTAAATGTCTCTTTAAAACAGTTTAAAGAAAATGTTTCATTCCTTTCATTACAGTAAGCTGTGAAGATCAAACCCACTAATTCCTCTTTGGGTGATGACGTGACCGTTCAGATTGTCAGTCACATTCATCTGACGTTTCCAAACATCTTTCTTCAGTCTTCCAGGACGTTCATCATATTTTCTGGAACAGTTGTGATCTTTTATTAATATTTGGGATCTTATTACCACACTGGACAATCAAATCAGGTTTAGTCCTAGCTTCTGGTGCAAACAGTTGTTCTGTCCAATCTGGAGACCTAATTTGAACTTTTAATAAAAACCCAATTCTTCTCCATGTATTTGCCCTGTCCTCCTCATACCCAGCTTTGTTCCCCAACATGACTCAGCCAATGTTCTTTGGAATCTGAATCGCTAATCCATTTATCAAATCTAAAACTCTACCAGAATCCTTGGATTGATGGGCACCACCCTATCTCGTAATACTGTGAACCTCACTGAGTCTCTCCAGCATAACTAAGTAATTTCCAATGTGCATATTCCATGAAAGAATTTGGATGTTCTCACGCTATGTTGGTCCTTCATCCAGTTCTTTCCCCAGATTACGCTGATCCTTTTCTTTACTCTGTCTGAACTTCTCTATCTTATCTCCGTTTCTCATTAAGGCTCCATAGAGATACAGAAAATGACGGCAGATAAAAGATCATATGGCCTATCCATTCTGGCCATCCATACCATCCACTATATCTTCCTTTCCCATAGAGATCCTATACCATCCACTGTCTCCTCCTCTCCCCTAGAGATCCCGTACCACCCACCATCTCCTCCTCGCCCCTAGAGATCCCGTACCGTCCACCGTCTCCTCCTCTCCCCTAGAGATTCCGTACCACCCAACGTCTCCTCCTCTCCCCTAGAGATTCCGTACCACCCACCGTCTCCTCCTCTCCCCTAGAGATTCCGTACCACCCACCGTCTCCTCCTCTCCTCTAGAGATTCCGTACCACCCACCATCTCCTCCTCTCCTCTAGAGATTCCGTACCACCCACCATCTCCTCCTCTCCCCTAGAGATCCCGTACCACCCATCATCTCCTCGCCCCTAGAGATCCCGTACCACCCACCGTCTCCTCCTCTCCTCTAGAGATTCCGTACCACCCACCATCTCCTCCTCTCCCCTAGAGATTCTGTACCACCCACCGTCTCCTCCTCTCCCCTAGAGATTCCGTACCACCCACCGTCTCCTCCTCTCCCCTAGAGATCCCGTACCAACCACCGTCTCCTCCTCTCCCTTAGCGATCCCGTACCATCCACCGTCTCCTCCTTTCCCCTGGAGATGCTGTCTGCATGTCCCATGCTTTCTAAAGAAACATTTTGGAAGCTTTAAGGAATTGGTCTCTCTCCAAAGATACAGTTACCCACATAGTTTTACTTCAGAAAATGTTTTCTTCAAATTTTCCTGTTTTTCAAAAATAATATGTAATCTGCAAGAATTTCCAGAACCTGTGCAGACTGAATTCCATTTTAAAATCCATAAGCAGTTTCAAAGCATTATGTAACAGTGATACTAGGACTAAGATACTCACCAATCAACTAACAGATAGCAGATTTCAAACAAATTGGAGAAAATATTGTTTTCATTTGACAAACTGTGGAATTTGTTTGAGGATATGGTGAAGGCATCTAACATAGCTGGAATTTTTAATTTATTTTTTTATTTGTTACATTTGTACCCCACATTTTCCCACCTATTTGCAGGCTCAATGTGGCTTACATATTACCGTGAGGCGTTAGCCACCTCCGATGATGAAACAAATACAGAGTGGTGTTATTGTCAATGAGATAAATGTGTTACAGACACATTAGGGGAATCGTAGAGAAGGGGAGTTGTGTAGTGTTCATAGTGTTCATTACAAGTTTTGGTTTCTTTGTGTTGCTGGGTTCAGAAGTTGGGTCAGTAGGCTATGCCTTTTCGAACAGGTTGGTCTTTAGTGATTTCCGGAAGTTGAGGTGGTCGTACGTTGTTTTTACGGCTTTTGGTAGTGCATTCCACAGTTGCGTGCTTATATAGGAGAAGTTGGATCCATTTAAAAGGCATATGGCCAAGTTCCTAGTGGGAAGGTCCATAAACAATTATTAGCCAAGTGGACTTGGGAAAGCCATAGTTCATCTCTGAGAATGAGCAGCAAATGATGGATCTGGTCTGTGGGATCTTTCACTGCAGATTGGTCATTGTTGAAGACTAGCTGCTGGACTTGATGGACCTTTCTTCTGATCCAGCATTGGCACATCTTGCTTATGTGATATTTTTGCTTGGTGGCTTATGGGAAATTTTGCTGTTCCAACTTCATATTATATTACTTGTTGACTCTTCTGACAAAACATCTAAGAAACTTCATAATTTTCCTTTACTAAACCCATCAAGTCCCAGTATTTTGCAGTTAAGCATATACCTCTTATTCTCATATTGGTTTTGTCAGTTGGTCATTCACTTCAGAGGAATGATCAAGTACCTTTTAATCCTGTATAGGATGTTTTAATTTCTACAAATATAAATATTGAATGGATGTCTTCACAGCTCCAGTACTTCATAAGAACATAAGAGTAGCCATACTGGGTCAGACTACTACTTAACATTTCTAGAGCGCTACTAGGGTAATGGTCCATCTAGCCCAGTGGCCAAGCCAGGTCACAAGTACCTGGCAGAAACCCAAATTGTGGCAACACTTCAGTGGAGATGGGAAGGCAGTAGAACTACAGGACATGAATTGAGGTTGAAGGGGGGCAGACTCAGGAATAATGTCAGGAAGTATTTTTTCACGGAGAGGGTGGTGGATATGTGGAATGCCCTCCCGCATAAACACAAAGGAATCCTGTTTAGAAGGAATGGTTCCATGGAATCTTAGTGGAGATTGGGTGGCGGCGACACCGGTAATTGGGAAACAAAAGGGGAGCTGGGCAGACTTCTACAGTCTATGCCCTGATCGTGACTGAATAGATAGGGATGGGCTGGAATGTAAATTTTAAGGGGCTTTGATGTTAGCTTCAGAACTTAGTACAAGAACAATGCTGGGCAGACTTCTATGATCTGTGCCCCGATAATGGCAAGGACAAATCAAACTTGGGTATACATATAAAGTATCACATACCATGTAAAAATGTGTTTATCTTGTTGGGCAGACTGGATGGACTGTACAGGTCTTTTACTATGTTACTATAAATCCCAGGGCAAGCAGTTGCTTCCCATGACTGTCTCAATAGCAGAATATGGATTTTTCCTCCAGGAATTTGTCCAAACCTTTTTTAAAACCCAGATATGCTAACTGCTGCTACCACATCCTCCAGCAAAGAGTTACAGAGCTTAACTATTTGTTGAGTGAAAAAATATTTCCTCCTATTGTTTTAAAAGTATTTCCATATAACTTCCTCGAGTGCCCCCTAGTCTTTGTACTTATGGAACAAGTAAAAAATCTACTTCTACTCGTTCTAAACCACTCAGGATTTTGTAGACCTCAATCATATCTCCCCTCATCTGTCTCTTTTCCAAGCTGTATACCCTGTGCACATGGCAAATCTTAACCAATCACTGTTGAATGTTCTAAATACCAAGAGCCAATCACATGATAAAATAGGACCAATCAAACCATTTCTATTCACTTATTCCTAAATGTACCCATTATCATTTTCACTGTGTCCCTGCATGGGTAGTCACCCCACCTCAAAGATGTAGCTGAACTCGAAAAGATACAGAGAAGGGGATGAACAGGGGGAAGGATAGAGGTATCTAAAATCATGAACTGGGTGGAATAAGTAAATAGGAATGATTTATCCTTGCAAATACTGTTAGTACTGGGAGACATTTCATGAAACAAACAAGCAGATTTAAAACAAATTCGTCATTGCTTAAGTAATGAAATCTGCTGGCAGAGATGTGGTCAAAGTTATTCATTTAGCAGAATTTACAAAGGTGTTGGGTACTTTCCGTGCTTAGGTGTCTCCCACTTCTGGGAGTTGAGTACAGAGAATGGACTTTTCTTAGTTGGATGTGCCTGGTATTTCCAAGTAACTTGGACTGGTCTCTGCTCGAGAGAAGATACTGGGCTTGATGAACCATTGCTCTAACCCTGCTTGGAACTTACATTCTTCTACACCTTCTCTCAGCTAGGCCTGGCATACAGCCAAATAGCTTATGCACAATCAATACTTCCCACTGCTTTATGTAGAAAGGGAACGCTTGTAGCACCCATGGCTATGGCAGAGGTCTGTTCTTCCCATAGGAAAACATTTTTCTTCATGGCCAACGTTGCAAATCACTTGATAAGGTCTGTGGGTGTTCTAGGGTTCAGTCTGCTGTCTAAGCCTTCTTTTAAGACTTCCAGGGCTTTGTCTTGTGGTATCCTTGTGTACAAAGATGTTACATCTAGTGTGACCATTTTCAAGGACGACATGATACCTCTTACATCAGCAAGAAGCTGGAGAAACTGGGAAGTATCCCTTAAATATGATTCACCCTTAATCACTAAGGGTTGTAGATGGCAGTCTACAAACATAGAGAGCGGTTCCAGGAGATAATCGGTCTGCCTGGGGGATTTTGCAGGGACGTATGAATCTTAGGCAGGGTTTACAGTACTGGTATCTGTGGAAATGTCGTATTTAGGAAGTGGAACTCCTTCTGTGTAAGGTATCCTAGTGCATACCCGTCACTGGTAATGTGATAGATCTCATCTTGCAACTGGATTGTGGGATACAGCCAAATAGCCCGGCACTTTTCAGGTCAGCCCATCACTCAGCTCGTGGTCCTTCCAGAACACTGATTTTGGCTGGCTTCGGTATTGCCTTGAACCAGCTGTTCAGCACCTTCAGTCTCCACTTCCTTTTCTAATGACACTAGAGCTCGGTTCAACCAACCATGTACTCGGAGTCTGCTGTATTTGACCCAATCCTGTACTAGTACAAATGGTGGATCTCGTGTTAGTCAGGTCTTTCCACAAGGACTTGCAGAAGCTGTGTTAGTCTTGAGTTTACCACTTCTCTCTTTTACGACCCACTGTGGGATCCTTCTGAAAAGATACTCCTGGCTCTGGATTAACTTGTTCTCAAGATATTTAAACAGGATATTATCCCAAAGTTAAAAGAGATTCTTGGTTAATGTGGCTTTCTAGCCGGACCTTTTCTAGATTTTCACTCCTGAGCACTCACGTTTTCGCTGCCTTCTATGCAGGACGGGGACTCCCACCGCCTCTCTCGAACTGCTGTGCTTGGGTTTGGCTCACAGTCAGGTTTGTCCTTTACCCTGTTCCTTGCTGTGTGGTGACTTAGGCTGCAAAGCTCTTGGCATATGTTAAAAGGAAAAAAAACCATGCCTGTTGTGTAATATGTTTAAAAGCTCTTTTCTAGTAAATAAGTTAGTTTTCAGACCACAAAAGGCCCGGTACAGTCTGTGGCTTGATAACTTGCCATGTTTGTGTGTGTGTGTATGTGAGCATACAGGTATGGGTGTTCAGTGAGAGCGCATGCATGCATCCAGAGATTTAACCTTGCCCTGCGCTAGTTTCTACTAGTCTCTCTCTCTCTAAACGAACGATTGATTTTTTTCTCATGAAATGCTAACTCGGTGGTCTGGTTTGTTCTTCATCTGAACATGTGGCAGATACTGAGGAGAAGGAGGAGAGCCAGGTACCCCCAGACTACGTGGAGATCATCATTTACTGCGTGGGGTTCTTCATAATCGCCTGCATGGCGCTGATCATCATCTTGTGTCGCGTGAAGTCCTCCACGAAGAAAGCAGACTTTGGCAACCAGCCGGCGGTTCACAAACTGACCAAGCGCATCCCTCTGCGCAGACAGGTAACAGAAAGTAGATAAAGAGACCCAGAACCTTTTCTGCTAACAACCAGCCAGCCAGCAGTGGGGGCCACTTGAGATGCTGACTAGGGAGGAAATGTCCATGGCCATAGGTCTGAAGGTGCGGGGAGGGGAGGGGATAGTGTCCAGCTCTAAGGCCATTGCATTTGGGCTTGATACAGAGGAAAGAGGAAGAGGGGTCTGAAGGGAGCAATGGCTGAGGGTGTAGTAAAGAGAGGAATAGGTTGCCTGAGTGACCCAAATCTCCATTTCTGCCTCTGCCACCAAAGTGCTTTAGGATTTTCCTGTATCGTGTCAGTCGCATGAGGCTGCAAGGGGCATGTTAGTACTGTTAGTCTGAAGGGTACCACTATCCTATTTAATGAACTAGAACTATTTATAATCTGCATGTCTAGAAAATGCTGATTGAATTACTACCTCCTTTTCCTCCCTCCCCCCCTCCCCCTCCTGCCAGTCTTCAATAGAGCAAATTAAGTGAATGTACATTTTGGCTGCTTTTATTGCATTTGACATTTCATACCTAGCTCTACCTGTTCTATGGTGGAGCTCTGTGTGTGTGTGTGTCTGTGTGTCTGTGTGTGGCATGCTCTGCTGCCGCCTGTGTATGTGTAGCCTACACTGCTGCTGCCGCCTGTGCTGTGTGTGTTGCCTGCTCTGCTGCTGCCTGTGTTGTGTGTGTGGCCTGCTCTGCTGCCGCCTGTGTGTGTGTAGCCTACACTGCTGCTGCTGCCTGTGCTGTGTGTGTGGCCTACACTGCTGCTGCTGCCTGTGCTGTGTGTGTAGCCTACACTGCTGCTGCTGCCTGTGCTGTGTGTGTTGCCTGCTCTGCTGCTGCCTGTGCTGTGTGTGTTGCCTGCTCTGCTGCTGCCTGTGCTGTGTGTGTGTAGTTCAGCTGTTTCTCCATTGGAGAGTTCGCTTTTCATTGCTCTTATTATGGTAAGTTTAACCAGCTCCGATGCAGGTTAGAAATTGCCCAGCCTTAAGTCTCAGCGTGGTTTTTGTACTGCATAATGGAGCAGAGGGTGCCTGGGTCCCAGTGAACACAGCGGGTCCTTTGTTATCCTGAGTGATGTCTATCAGATCCCTGAGCTGGGCCGGTGTCTTGCTAACTGGCCACTGTCGGCCTGTGGCATTTCAGCACTGTGCCTGCCTTCAGTCACCGGCTCCGTATCAAGGCACTGCCTGGAGTCTCAGCATTTTCACGCTGGTGTAAACTGGTTAACTGGACCTTTACTGAGACTTTGAGCTACCGGTGGAACCGTGGCCTCCTTATCTGGGAAGAGGGGGCTCCATGTTTAGATAACTTCTTCTACTATTTTATTGGTTGGTTTCCTGAGAGTATATTGAGCGGATCTTTATTTACATTAAACATTTTGATATCTGGTTATCTCCATCAAAACACACATATATTATAAATAAATAAAAATAAGAGATCTGTTACATAATTATTTATTTAAAACAGTTACATACCACACTGTCATAGATTCTAACATATAAAATGAAAGGTAAAACATCAAGGACAAGTTAGATAAAATATCGCCGAACAGAATCGAACTCTGTTCCAGAAATCATAAATAGTTACATCCATAAATCAAAGGCCTGAGCAGCCATAAACAGAAAATAATTCAGTGCTGGGCTGAATGTGGTAAATCTCTTGTCTTATTCATTAAAGGCTTCGAGTTCCTTCCTAAAACTCCCAGGCTTGAACGATTGTGTGTAATGAATTCCGTAAAAAGTTCCACAATTTGGGTCCTGCTACCCAGAAAATAGAGCATCGATTTTCCAGCCTAATTTCTTTTAAAAGACCCTACTGACAACTTAAGTGCCTGAATTCGGCAACACAACGGAACCAAAACTTGCAGCGAACATTATATAACTCGTCCTCTCTCGTTCCTCTAATGTGTCTGTAACGCATATGTCTCATTCTCTTTAACATCACTCTGTATTTGTTTCATCACCGGAGGTGGTAACGCCTCATGGTACTATGTAAGCCACATTGAGCCTGCAAATAGGTGGGAAAATGTGGGGTACAAATGCAATAAATAAAAGAGCGAACGTCAAGTAAATCTACAAGCCGAGCGCAAAAATCGTGATGGCCTAGAAATTCTTAAAGCCATAAGGGCACCTCATTGTTTAATGTGCAATGAATTAATTTTAAAATCTTAAATTGGATTTGCCAGTATATATGGAGCCAATGCAGGGGTTTACAAATTGGAGTTAAATGTTCTAATTGAGATGTATTTGTTGTTGGCCTGCTGAGTTTTGAAGGACTTGTAGCACGCAAAATGAATGGCTTGGCATTCCTAGATGAAGTGCATTGCAGTAATCGATGCACTTTATCTAGGAATGCTCTGGACCGCACTTAGACAATTGTTCTTTGTTAAAAAGTCCCATAAGCAGTTTCAGTTGGGGGGGGGAGGGTTAATATAATGGCAAGTTATTGTGGATTTAGATTGAAACTGGAACTCGCTGCTGGAGGATGTGGTAACAATGGTTAGCGTATCTGGATTTAAAAAAGGTTTGGACAAGTTCCTGGAGGAAACGTCCGTAGTCTGTTATTGAGATGGACATGAGGAAGCCACTGCTTGCCCTGGGATTGGTAGCATGGAATGTTGCTACTATTTGGGTTTCTGCCAGGTACTTGTGACCTGGATTGGCCACTGTTAGAAGCAGGATACTGGTCTAGATGCAGTGGTGTTCCTAGGCCTGCTGTCACCCCCAGCGCATCACCCCCCCTACCCCCCCCCCCCCCGTGAATTACGACAGCCCCCAGGCACATCACCTCCAGCCCTCCAAGTGCATCGCTCTTACCTCCTGGGGGTGCAGGGAGTGGTTCCATGTCCCAGAACAGGAAGTAGCATCAGTGGGAGCAGGGGTCCGGCAGAGCCGACAGCCACGTGGCTGCTCCCTTCACCCCCTTGCAGTGTGTATCTGGGGTAGATCGCCCACACCACCCCACCCTTGGTACACCATTGGCCTGACCCAGTACAGCTATTCTTATGTTCCTGTCGGTCACCTTTACTTGATTTCTGTTTATTAACTACTATTCAATCTAAATCCAAGAAAAATCCCTCAATACTTAGCTTCATTTAAAATTGGGAGAGACAAGTCATCAGTATTAAAATAATGGAACGATCAGGTCAACCGGGTCTAGATAAAAGCAAAATTACATTCTTGGCCGCATTAAGAGAAAAATGATTAGACCCCATCCATGATTTAATGGAGTGAATGCAAAGTTTCAAAAATTGAAAAGTATTGGGCGAATGAATCGTAAAACCAATAAGCTATCTCCTCTCCTAAGTAGTCAAGGTTGAGAGAGTGCTAAAAAAAAACCCCAGATAGACATAACTGACAGATAACGTTATCACTATCTAACATTCTTGATTCAGTGATACGTATAGTATCAGGTGCAATTAATTGCTTCCGTTAATTGTGTGTGAAATCTGTGAATCTTAAGGCAGAGATTTTCAACCTTTTTCATTTCACGCACACTTGCATGTTGCTAAAATTGTCAAGTCACACCTCCACAAATGGCCCAGCATTTTACCTTCTTCACCCTCCGCCTGCACCCCCACACTTGGTCCAGTCCAGCATTTACCTTCTTCCCCCCCCCCCCCCCCCCAACACCCATACAAATAGTCCAGCATCTCTCCCTCCTGTTCCCTCTTCAGCCAGCAACCAGGCACCTTCCCTTGTCTCTTGACCCCCCTTTCCTCCCCCCCCCCCCCATGTACCTTTTAAAAGTTTGCTTGTCTCTAGCATCCAGTACCAGCGATTCATACAGCCTGTTGTTGCCAACTCCGGAGCCTTCTTTGTGATGTAACTTCCTGCTTCCTGCCTGTGTGGAAGCAGGAAGTTACATCAGAGAGAAAACTCTGAGATTTAGTCTTCGGTGGAAGAAATAGATGTTTGGCTGTACTAAGCAGCATCAAAAACACTGAAGAAGCGAAAGGACTATGGATCCGTGCCCATTGCTGCAGGCTTAAAACTTAGTTACAGTTGGTTCTTTTCTAGCCCGTTAATAGCCATAGCATAACTCATAGAGAATTACAACTAAGATACTAGATCAAAATAAATCTAGGATGTAACAAAATTAATCTGAAGCTGCCATAAATATTAGTATCACTGTCATCAATAATCATTACCCAAACCCAACTTCATTTAAGGTAACTTCAGTATATTACTTCCTTATCATGCACTTATAGGATAAGTGTCTTTAATCTCTTCTTAAACATATCATAACTAGGCAAATGCCTTAGGTTAAATGGAAGAGAATTCCATAAACTAACTGCCTGAGATACAAATAAACAGGTTCTTTGAAGTAATCCCCCGTGGACTGGGGAAAGAAAAGGACAAGGAATTTTAAATATTATAATGTTGTCCTGTTTTCGAATAACAAACAAGAGAAATCAGGTATTGAGGAATCAAACCGGCTGCGATCTTAAATTAAAAAAAAAACATCTTATCTTGAAAAACACCCCAGCCTCTATGGGGAGCCAATTCAGCCCAATAAAATATGGAGTAATTCTATCAAATTTCTTAAGAGAGAAAATCAGGCATTCAGCCTCGTTTTGAACAGTTTGCATTTTTCTCAAACGATTAGATAAATCCAAATATACAATATTACAGTAATCTAATTTACTAAGAATCAATGATTGTATCACAAGCAAATCTTTTGACAAATATTTCCAAATACTTTTTAACTTTCTCGTAACATAAAATCTCTCTCAGCTGATGGAATCTGAGATGTAACATCTTTCCAAAATTGAATCTAATCAAGTTCTTGCCTGAAAGATCTCAACAGAGAAACAGAGCTGAAGTTATTCACATTTCTGTGTAAAACTGGCAACCATTTGATAGTAAATGAAGCTAAAATGGAATCTGACCAGGTATTTGATTCCAAGTTGGTATAGGAAAAGTGATTTCCCCAGAAGAAACATGAGAATGAGTTATTAAATCGAATTGATGCCCCGTTTTCTTGAGTAGGTTGAGATGTAGGTAATTTAAAACCTAAATTGTCTAAAAAAATTCAGCCCAGAGAATGAGACTCACCAAGCTGTGGCCTCTGAGCAATTGCACATAGAGCCAAGAAGGAAGTTCATCAGTGCCACTCACCATCGATGAGCACTAGGAGGATTCTAGAAGCTACACCTCCATCCCCACAACAGCTGCATGTGGCCAAAATCAGTACCGTTCAGAATTCCAGCTTTCATAGAGGTGCCTCCAGGTCATATGAAGTATCTCAGATTCTTTGGAGGGGCTTATCACCTTTGGTCCAGCTGTAGCCTTCGCCAAGCTTAAGAACATAAGAATAGCCATACTGGGTCAGACTGATGGTCCATCTATCCCAGTATCCGGTTTCCAATAGTGGCCAATCCAGATCACAAGTGGCTGGCAGAGAAAGCACTGTTTGCATACTAATTCTGTACCTGTGACAATGGAAGGTGAAGTGACAGGTAGCAGTGATGGGATTTGAACAGGCTACCTCTGAAAGTCAGGTCTACTGTTCTAACCACTAGGCTACCGCCTCCACTCCACAGATGTATACAAAGGCGTCAAAACTAAAGATAGATTATCCTTGGGTGGATATTCAACCGGGCTTATCTGGTTAAATCTGAGTGCACAAAACTTGTACAGTGGGATAGTGGCTGAACTTAACTAAATAGCACTGAAGATCTCATTATTCAGCTAAATTTAAAAAGAGAGGAAATGGGCTTAGTCTTGTATCAGTGGTCTGAGAATCAGGAAAGCCAGAGTTCGAAGCCTCCTCCTGCCTCTGACCCTCTCTTTGTCACCTTGAGCAAGTCACTTTTCTCCCAGTGCTTTAGGTACCCACCTAGGTTTGTAAGCTCTGTAGAGCAGGAAATGGATTTGAATTTTAGATTTATTATTCGACTTTTCCAGACTCGAGGTCAAGATGTCTTACACTGAGGCAAAGCAGATATTTCTGTATCTCCAGAGGGCTTATAGTGTAAGTTTGTATCTGAATGGACAGGGATGTGGGAGGCCTTCAGCACAAACATATGTACTTTCTTCCTATTTTATCTGTTGACCTGCTGTTGGAAGTCCAGCTGTTGACCTACACATTGAGGCATTGAAGTTGCACGGAAAAGGAAAAAGAGGAGATGGTGGGCTATGGGGAGGGGGGAGAGAGGCAGTGGGGAGATGCTGGACTACTGGGACAGGAGGGAAAGAGAAGAAACAGGAGAGATGTAGGACTACATGGGGGGGGGGGGGAGAAGGAGGAGAGTAAACAAACAGTAGACCCTGGAAAGAGGTTACATTTTTGTATTTGGTTTTCATCCTATTAAAGGGGGGAAAGAGGCCTTTAAATTCCTTCAAAACTATTTTTTTCTCATACCGAATTGTTGTCAGTCTATTGATTCAGTCATTTTATTACAATTAACTCATTATTACAAAACGTATCTTGTAATGATGTGTAAAGTTTCTACTGACAGATTAATAAAATCACAATAATCCCCTTTAAAATACATAGATAACACCCCTAAACAACAGATACTCAAACTGAGCCCATCATTACACTCACCCTCCATCGTACGTTTGTTTAAAGAACCAGACTTGTGCTCTGTTTGATATCGGATAACCTGGACTCTCGAGTTAACACGGGTCCATAAAGACGTCTGATGATCACTCTCTAACTATGGTGCGCCAGTGTTCTCTGAAGTTAGAAGTTCACAGAGCGCACCTATACTTTCCTCTCTTTCTGGAGTTGACCCTAATTACAGAATTAAAACCTGTGTGGTGATAGAAATGTGGGATCTGTTGCACATGCTCAGCGAGGCCTTCAGACAGTTCCTGGAAAGCTCCTTCAGCGTTGGCTCCTTCAGGCGGTGACGCCTCTCTGTGACTGGTAAGTTGCTGTCTTTGGAGAACACTTGTCCTCGTGGTTTTATATGTTGAATACTTCCGGTTGGTTCTGGCTCCAGCTGATTAATGTCATCAAATACAGCCACCTCTCTGCAAAAGGCCTTGGCGGATATAGCACAGTAATAGTCAACTCAAGTGTTCCAGCTTCTTATGAAGAAACTAGTAAAAAAGGCCCGTTTCTCACACAAATGAAACGGGCGCTAGCAAGGTTATCATGTAATGGCGATTATGTTTTTAAGGGAACCGTTAGGAGAAATGTTCTGTCATGACATTTCGTCCTTTAGATTGTAAGCTCCTTTCAGCAGGGACTGACCTTCTTTGTTAAACTGTACAGCGCTGCGTAACCCTAGTAGCACTCTAGAAATGTTTAGTAGTAGTATAATAAGTAATAATTGGGAAGGGTGTATAATGAGTAATATGCTCCAGGGGTATGAGATACGTTTTTTTCTTGTTTTAATCTTTCTTTTTTTGTGATTTTTTATTTATAGTATTTTTTAAAAGGTAAAGAGTACGCAGACTGCATCCATGTCCAGCATTTCTCCTCTCTTCCCTCCCATCAATCCATGTGCATCTCCTTCCTGACTTCCCTCCCCTCCATCCATGTTCAGCAACTCTCCATTCTCCCCTGCCCTCTCCACCATCCATCCATGTCCAGCATTCTCCCCTGCCCTCCCCACCATCCATCCATATCCAGCAAATTTGCTCTCTCCCCTGCCCCCTCCATCCATCCATGTCCAGCAATTCTCCTCTCTCTCCTGCCCTCCCCTCCATCCATCCATATCCAGCAATTCTCCTCTCTCCCCTGCCCTCCTCTCCTGTCCAGCGATCTCTACTCTCCCCCTGCCCTCCCCTCCTGTCCAGCGATCTCTTCTCTCCCCCTGCCCTCCCCTCCTGTCCAGTGATCTCTTCTCCCCCTGCCCTCCCCTCCAATTCCAGCGATCTCTTCTCTCCCCCTGCCCTCCCATCCATGTCCAGCGATTCTCCCTGCCCTCCCTCAGCTCCCTGACAGCCCTCCTCTCTGTTCCTTCCCCCCCCCCCCACGCGTTTAACCCTTTTACTTTCAGGCGCAGCGACGGCAGTGAAGAGGACAACACAGCTTCTCCCTTCCCTCACACAGTGTCCTGCCCTCACGGAAACAGGAAATGCATCATCGCAGAAGGCGGGACACTGTGTGAGGGAAGGGAGAAGCTAGAGGCGAGCCCGCTGTGTTGTCCTCTTTACTGCCATCGCTGCACCTGAAAGTAAAAGGGTTAAACACACGCAAGTAACGGAGAGGAGGGCTGTTGATCAGGGAGCTGAGGGCGTGAAGAAGCGGAGGGACCGTCCAAGAGCTGCCTGGCTGCAGCGCTGCTTTTGGGGGGGCAGCAGCCAAGGGAAGGTCACGGTTGGGCTGGGGAGGCTTAGCCTCCCCAAGCCTCTTATACGGGATGCCTATGACTGTCCTCCCATCCATGTCCATCAATTCTCCTCTGCCCTGCCCTCCCCTTCCTTTCCTCCCTCCCTCCCCTCAATGTCCCACGATTCTCTCCTCCTGTCATCATCTCGCCTCCAGCGTTCCCTTTCCCCTCATTTTTCCGTCCTCTGATGTCATTACGTTTTGACGCGAGGGCGGGGCAATGAGTGGGAATGGATGTTACGAACCCAGGCATCCAGGCGTAGAATGTTGGAGGTGCAAATTATTATATAGGATGATTACTTGATACCATTCCGGGACTTAGTTCAGACTATTTTAGGAATGCTGTAGGTGCTTTTTTTTTAAATTTCTTACATTCTTGATACGCCTTTCAGTGGTACAACTAAAGAGGTTTACATATTATATACAGGTACTTTCTCTGTCCGTAGGGAACTCGCAATATAAGTTTCTCCCTGTGCTTTGGCTATTTTAACTCGCAGAGCTGATCACTTTTTTCCTGACTTGAGTATATAATACGACTGTTTCTAGATGCTGATTCACAGATGTATCTGGTGTGATTTTTGAATCCTTTGTAACTGTGAGTGTGGTGCTCCTGGCAACGAGAACAGTAATCCTAAACTGTGATAGCCAAATTTCGTACCTTATTCCTTTCGGCCTTGTTTCTAAAAACGAGCATAGGGTTGGTTGAAGATGTACGTGACCCTCTATAGAGGTCTATAAAATAATGAGTGGAGTGGAAGGGGTAGACGTGAATCGCTTGTTTACTCTTTCCAAAAATACTAGGACTAGGGGGCACACAATGAAACTACAAAGTAGTAAAAACGAATCGTAGAAAATTTTTCTTCACTCAACATTTAATTAAACTCTGGAAATAGTTGCCAGAGAGTGTAGTAAAAGCAGTTAGCTTGGCAGCATTTAAAAAAGGTTTGGATGGCTTCCTTAAAGGAAAAGTCCATAGACCATTATTAAAATGGACTTGAGGAAAATCCACTACTTATTTCTAGGATAAACAGCATAAAATATATTATACTTTTTTGGGATCTTGCCAGGTACTTGTGACCTGGATTGGCCACTGTTGGAAACAGGATGCTGGGCTTGATGGACCTTCTGTCCGTCCCAGTATGGCAACACTTATGTACTTCTCCAAAGTGGAGACAACAGTTGCCACAGCAAAGAAACTGAAAGGATGTGAGAGGCGCAGGGCCAGGTTACAGGGTCCGATGTCTGGGATAACTGGCAGTGCCTGGGAAAGGAAAGCAGAAGTGGCAGAGCTGTGTGATTACTGGCTGGGGATATGGAAGGGAGACTGTGTGATACACTGCTGCCGAAAGGTTAACCTAGGTGATAGATTTGCAAAAATGTTAGCTAATAGATTAGCACAGGTGTCGCCTTCTTTGACTGAATGGATCCCAGGTGGGCTTTGTAGGTGGGAGAAGGGCTTCTAAAAATTTTAGCCTCTTTGGAGGAGGTGAATAGACGGGATCTACCCTCTTTGCTCATAAGGTTTGATACAGAGAAGGCATTTGATCATGTTTTATGGGACTTTCTGTTTGGAGTATTGCGAAAATATGGAATAGATGATCTCTTTAGGGGTGCAGTTGGGATTTTATATTCTAATTCAAAAGCAACAGTATAGATAAATAGGGTACAATCTCAACCTTTTGAGATTCATAGGGGTACGTCCCAGGGATGCCCACTTTCCCCTCTTTTATTTGTTTTAACTTTGAATCCTTTGATAAGGGAAATACAGTCACACCCTGGGATTCAAGGGGTTCATTTTCCGCATTCGGAATTTCAGCTTTTGCTGCTGATTTATTAATTCACATTATGAACCCACAGAACTCACTTTCAGCTTTGCTGGAGGCATTTAGGGAATTTGAAGACTTCTCTGGTTTTAGGCTGAATTTTTACAGATCTCTGGCGTTGGCGTCTACAAACGATGTCAAACTGGAATGGATGGGGCAATTCCCTTTGCAGTGGGTGATTCATTCTTTTAGATATTTAGGAGTAATTTTATCAATGAACCCATCTGAACTATATACTTTGAATATTTCAACTCGCTCCGTGAAGGTTTGGGCACATCTTCCTCTGTCTGCACAGTAGGATTCATTTATTTAAGATGATTGAATGTTATCGATCTTATCGCTCAAATTTATTGAAAAAGGATTTAGAACACTTATACAGTTTATTATCCAAATTTTGTTGGGGACACAGTTGAAAAAGTTTATAGGGGGTAATGGGCTTCCCAGATATTAAAAAATGTAATCAAGCATGTTTACTCCGCCATCTTGGAGACTGGTTTTTAGATAGATAGGATTATATGCCAGTGCAGATTGTGCGAGAGATCTCTTTGGTCCATTACATACTAATTTTCTTCTACAAGCAACTTTGAGTCTTGTCCCCAAACATCTTAGAGACATCTTGCTGCATCCATTAAGGGAATTTTGGCGTGGAATGGCTCAATATTGGGGACTAGATCCCAGGGTCTCTAATTTATTGCCTATTAGAGGGACCCTTATGTTCCCTCCAGGCAAAAATAATGGGACTTTTCTTAATTAGGAAAGAAAAGCATTCTTTTTTGGAACATGTTTTGAGAGATGGTACAATGTTAATTTCTGAATTTTTCCCCACAGATATCAGTCAAAAAACTCAATGAAATATTTGCTTCTAGACAATTGCAACATTATGTTTCGACCCTAAGCAAAGATGCTTTAAGTTCACAAAACTAACATCGATTCCAAGGAATGTTTTACGAAAGTTCAAGGGGACCTTCTGTCTGTTTCTGGACTCCACAAGGTTTTGTTGGAGATTTCTTCCCTTAAAGACCTATAAGCTTTAAAAGTGAAGTGGGGGGTAGATTTGGATAGATTGCCAGGTTCACTTGATATCTTAAAGTTGACGTTGTGCATCTCTGATCTAGTGGTAAGAGTGGAACTACATGAATCCTAATTTTGGGTCTTGCATCTTGCTTTATATAAGTACATAAGCACTGCCACGCTGGGAAAAGACCAAAGGTCCATCAAGCCCAGCACTCTGGAGCGACATAATGGCAATATTACAGAAGCACAACTCTTGAAAATAGGGAAATTAGACTATCCACTTTGTCAGAAATGTAATCAAGATGTTGGTTCCTTTTTTCATGCCTTTTGGACATGCCCGAAGGTAAAAAGGTTTTGGGTATCAGTTGTGCGTTATTACTTGGAGAGGCTGTTATCTTCTCCGATTCTATTTTCTGCAGTGGATTTTTTGTTGAATTGTTTTTAAAGTACTTGGGATACAAGGCAAAGGTGGTAGATTGCTTCTATGTAAGACCGGTTTGATTAGTTAAAGTTATTTTGGCTGCATGGGTAGGCGCAGACACCCTGATTATTGATGTTGGCACAACAGATTACGTGCTTTAATGTTGATGGAACGTAGTGGGGCTTGGTCCTCTTAACAAATGAAGAAAGTTATTTCTTCTTAAATGCAATCCTTGTCGCCCTGAGCTTGAAGTGGAGTTTTAAATTCACTTTGAATATAGGAAACAAAGTGGGTCTTATTTTGGGGAGTATTAGTTTTAAAATTTTGTTAAGACTACTTTGTGGTTTAGTTTTACCAGTGCTTTTTTTCTAGCAAAAAAGGTGCCAGTACTCAAATGCCAGGCCACACTTCAGGGGTGGTGATCACTGAGGGACCCTTCCACAATAACCAGGCTCCCTGCAACCAGTCACAGAATCTATGACAAGGCAGAATTAGTTGTGTAGAGCCTGAGCTCTTGGGGTCATGGGTCAATTTTAGCAGACAATGGATAAGGTGCTGGTACTCAGTACCCCCTCAAAAAAAGCCCTGAGTTTTACAGTAAGTATTACTTGTCCAACCGTTTTTGATTCTCATGCGACAGGGAAATAGAAACCAGTTTTCCCATATTATTTTGTAATCTCTCTCTTTTAGAGTTAATAACAGTTATTGATTGACGTGTTATCTTTGGGTTGGGGGGGGGGGTTAGGGAGTTAGCGATGGGAATGAAAATAGTAAAATATTGAACAAATTAATGTGCTTGATTTAGAGATGCATTTTCAAAGCACTTAGACTTACAAAGTTCCATAGATTACTTTGAAAATACTCCTCTCTGTATCTTTATTCATTTGATCAATCAACTGTTAGGTGATAGAGATCTTTCCTGGAGTTAGTTTTGCGGATTTGAGCTCTTCTCGTGAACTGACAGTGAGCTGGCTGGGGTGACTCTCTCTCTCCTGTTCTTAACTGTGGACTAAGATCACATCTCCTGTTATCTGCTTCTTCCCTCCCTACAACAGGTGTCCGCAGACTCCAGCTCCTCCATGAACTCCAATACCCCCTTGGTACGGATCACCACCCGCCTCTCCTCCGCCACTGACACTCCCATGCTGTCCGGAGTCTCTGAGTATGAGCTGCCCGAGGACCCCATCTGGGAATTTTCACGAGAAAAGTTAGTATTCTGAGATCTATGTCTTTGTGTCCATGCATGAACATTTTATATCTTCACATACACATTCCGATACCTGAAAAGCAACCATTTGTCATGAGATGTCACTGAAAGTCTTGTAACTAGCATGAATATACAAGATAGTTAAGGCATTGGACGTCATTCTCATACACTTACCTGGAAGCATGGTATTCTAACGCAGCAGCGCCTACTCCTGGCCATAGAGGGCAGAGAATATAAGGAACATCCACCACCCTCTCTTCTCCCCAATTTCACTGTATTTTGGTTCCTCTCATCAAATCCCAAGCAACAATTGCACAACATTGGTATGCAGAACACCATGTTCACATATCCCCATGAAATGTCCCTGTATGCCATTAGCAGATCCCCCTCCCAGCCATTGGGGGCAGTGTAACATGCTTTGACATACTTCCCATAGATATGCAGTCAGTCTGCCCCTACATACTGTCCTGCTAACCCCGGAGTGAGAGTTCCAAGTGGAAGTGGATTCTTGCCAGGGTCCTCGCAGTCCGGTTGAGAAGTTCCAGCCTGACATGTCCAAACAAATGCACAACATTGACTAGGAAAATAAAACAATTAAATGGTTTAATTTAATTTCATTAATTAATGGTTTAATTATTGTTTTAAAATATCTGTTTAAACAAATAGTTTAATTTATTGTCATTAATGGTTTAGTTATTGTTTTAAAATATCTGTTTGAACAATTAAATGGTTTAATTTCATTAATTAATTTTTATTTATTTGTTACATTTGTATCCCACATTTTCCCACCTATTTGCAGGCTCAATTTGGCTTACATAGTACCATAAAGGCGTTCGCCAATTTCGGTATGAACAAATACAGTAATGTTGTGGTAGAATAAGGTTCGTGTGTACAGACACATTAGGGAATCGTAGAGAGGAAGAGTTATTATATGTCCATTACGAGCTTTGGTTTCGTTGTGTTGCAGGGTTCAGGCATTTAAGTTGGGTTGGTAGGGTATACCTTTTTGAACAGGTTAGTTTTTAATGATTTCCGGAAGTTTAGGTGATCATAAGTTGTTTTCACGGCTTTTGGTAATGCGTTCCATAGTTGTGTGCTTAAGTAGGAAAAGCTGGATGCATATGTTGATTTGTATTTGAGTCCTTTGCAGTTTGGGTAGTGGAGATTTAAGTGAGTTCGTTGATTCTGTTGTGTTTCTGGTTGGTAGATCTATGAGGTCTGTCATGTATCCCTGGGCTTCGCTGTAGATAATTTTATGAACCAGGGTGCAGATTTTGAAAGCAATACGTTCTTTGATTGGGAGCCAGTGCAATGGTTTAAAATATCCATTTAAACAAATGGTTTAATTTAATTTCATTAATGGTTTAATTATTGGTTTAAACGGTAAGTAAATTGTTATTTAATTTAAACTTTGCCATCATGATCAGGGAAACCTATTGAAGTTGGGGTGCACTTGACCTTGTGCGTCTCTTTCTTTTTTAGGGGCCCTTTAATAAGGCATGTAGGCGCCCTACCTGCGTACAACGAGTGTCAAATTAGAACTAATTATTATGTGAGGCAGAACATATTTTTTATTTTCTACCGCATGGTGCTAACTGGGCGGTAATCAACAGGGTACGCGCACTGACGATTACCGCCCGGTGACAGTAAGGTCTCAGGCCCAAAATGGACGTGCGACGATTATTATTTCACTCACATCCATTTTCAGCCCCCCCCCAAAAGGCCTTTTATGCAGGCACATGTAAAATGGACCTGCGCTTACACGCACCTACACCAACGCAGTACATTTTTCAGCGTGCCTTAGTAAAAGACCCCTCAGCGTGTTTCGTAGCTCTCCATTTTTGGCCAGCCTGGCCACTATTGTCCAGAGGGGGTGGCATGAAGGCAAGTTGAGGAGGGGGTGGAGAGAGGAAAGACCTGGACAAGGCAGGTTTCCCTTCCTGTGCATCTGAAGATGGCTCTTCAGATGACACTGTTTAAACAGTTAACCATTTAAACTTCACTAGTTTAAAACCGTGTTTTCATCCATAACCGTGACCAGGATCTGCGGTGTGTAATTACTACCGAAAACTCGCAGGCTTTGCATCTTTTCAGAGTTGGTAGTTGGCATCGGCTCATGTTCTGACATGAAAATGACTTTCGTTTTGAGGGTGGGGGAGTGATCGCAACCTGTACTGTTCCAGTAAACAATGACTTTTCTGTCACTGCTTGCCTGGGGGGGGGTGGGGGGGAGTATATGGAAGAGTTAATTTGGAAAATGTGAGCAGAATAAATATTTGGAGCAGAGGGGGAAGGCAAAGGTGAGATTCGTTGCTGCATACGATTAGTTTCTAGAGCTTGGGTGCAATTTTCAGTGCGAATGCTGGGGGGGGGGGGGGGGGGGGGGTTGGGGGGTTGCACATTTACTGATGGAAGTGCATCCTGATAAGATATTTCCTTTATGTGTCAGTCCAGGCTCTCCTGCTGGATACAGCCCAGGCTGAGCTGAGACGGCTCAATGGAATTCATTGTAAACAAGGAATTCCATAATATGGCCTACAGAGTGGAATTTGGGTCTCCCTCTTTATCCTGCTGTTGGATATGGAAACTCGAAATAGTCTATTGTGCACCCTGTGTGCTAGGCAGGGGTAGTTTAGGGCCAGGATGTGTTAGTATTTACTATTTGGAAATGAAGACTTCCCCACAACAAGAAACTTCTAAACAGCCTAATCCACCTGAAAGTTTGGATTTAACAAATTTTCTTGAGCAATCGATGGACAATACAGAGACTAGAGCAACCTTAATCATAACATTTGTCTTTTTGCAAGATAAAGAATCTTTAATGAGACTTTATTTTAAAAATATTTTAAAGGCAGCAAGGTCTCTATATTCCCAGACATTGCACGATGGACACAGCAGAGGTGGAAAAAATTCCTGGACATGAGACAGGAATCTCTTAATACTGGGGCGCTCTTCCAGCTACGATTCCCATGTAAATCATGTTGATATTCAAGGAGAAACAAATATATATTCTTTGAACCCGAGCAATTGCGGTCCTTCCTTGATATGAAGAGGAACCAGGCAACAACCCAAACATTGAGTCCCGAAAGTATATAGGAACCACTGCTTGTTTTTTTTATTTCACTTAAATTTGTTATGCCAACTTCCTTTGGTCTACAATCCATCTTGAATCCACTACAGTTATTTGTGGACTATAAATCCATTTCCAGTATAAAATTTCTGTGTAGTTTTTTTTTCTTCTTGATTGTGTCGTTTAAAATGGATATATCTATTCAAAGAGGTTTATCTTTGTTTAATATGAAATTAATAAAGAAATTTAAATATAATCATTTTGGGGGTTAAGATACTGGGTGAGCAGAATTTGCCTAGCACTGACTGTCGCAACCCTTGAAGTAGTTGAAGCTTCTTCTGCGTCCCTACATCTCCTGCTAACATGTCCTCTGTCCTACAGGCTGACGCTGGGGAAGCCCCTTGGAGAAGGCTGCTTTGGACAGGTCGTCATGGCTGAGGCAGTAGGAATAGACAAGGAGCGTCCAAAGGAGGCTCTTACCGTGGCAGTGAAGATGCTGAAAGGTGAGCAGGCCTCAGGGCACTTTGTAATCAGACGGTGTCTCTATCACAAGAGAAGGCTAGAGGTCACATAGTTGACCTCTGGGTTGAGCAGTTTTCAGGATAAATGAACTGTTTTTGACAGGCTGTTTCCCTCGCCCCTCCCAAAAGTAGCAGTTCAGACATGCGGAGAACACAACTAGTGTTTCTTTAACAACACAAAAATGTTACCTTATTATTCTCTGTTGATAAGCAGGGTTGTATGAGTTTTCTCCGTTTTTCTTCCTGCTCAGATTTGATAGGTTCATCTTCTTCAGCACAGAACCACACAGCACGGGCCAAGCCTGGTTTCAGAGACTGTCCAGCTTGTGACGGAAAAAGGGCAAAGCGGAATATCCACAAGAGGTGTCCAGTGCCTGAGGCCTAGTCACCTTCCTGAACACTCTTTATCACTAGGGTCTAGAAACAGGGCCTGCGTTTTCAAGTTTATTATTTGCTATACTGCTGATAGATCAGGCAATCTGAGCAGTTCACATTCTAAAGCAGGGGAGTCTCTCTAGTAGAGGTTGATCGAATTTCGGTTATGTTTCCGGTTGTGGTGTTGAAACCGGCCAAAAGGTCATTTAAAATTTTCGGCCATGTATTTAGTTTCGGTTGAAAATGACCATGTGCCAGGAGAAGGCTAGGAGCAGACGCTGTCTCCTTCCACTAGGAGTTCAGATCTCTTGTAAGCTTACCCTGTGATACTCCTGGTATCCAAAACTTTTGCAAAACTCATGAGACTTGAGGAATTGTGATCATCACGTCATTTTAGCTGAAACAAACTGGCTTCCTTTCCTCTTGGAGATTTCCATCAGGAGATCAGCAGGCTGGGACATTTTCCTTGTCTGGTTTCCGAGAAGCAAGGGTCATTAACATGAAACTTAACATTAACTGAAATTTAACATGGCCAAAACCGAGCTTCTCATCTTTCCCCCTAAACCTACCTCTCCTTTCCCCCCTTTCTCTATTTCTGTGGATGGCACTCTCATTTTCCCTGTCTCATATGCTCGTAACCTTGGGGTCATCTTTGAGTCCTCTCTCTCCTTCTCTGCTCACATTCAGCAGAGTGCCAAAACCTGTCGTTTCTTTCTCTATAACATCAGCAAAATCCGTTTCTTCATCTCTGAGCACTCTACCAGAACCCTTATCCACACTCTTATCACCCCTCGTCTTGATTATTGCAACCTGCTTCTCACCGGCCTCCCACTTAGCCATCTCTCTCCTCTTCAATCAGTCCAAAACTCTGCTGCGCGACTCATTTTCCGCCAAAGTCACTATACTCACATTAGCCCTCTCCTTAAGTCACTTCACTAGTTCCCTATCCGTTTCCGCATTCAATTCAAACTTCTCTTATTGACCTGTAAGTGCATTCACTCTGCCGCTCCCCAGTATCTCTCCACTCTTGTCTCTCCCTACGCCCCCCCTCGGGTACTCCATTCTGTTGATAAATCTCTCTTATCTGTCCCCTTCTTCTCCTCTATTGCTAATTCCAGACTCCATTCCTTTTATCTTGCTGCACCTCACGCATGGAATAAACTTCCCAAGCCTGTACGTCTAGCCCCCTCTTTGGCTGTTTTCAAGTCCAAACTTAAAGCCCACCTCTTTACCACTGCTTTTGACTCCTAACCACTGCTCACTTGCCCTGTCCTTTTATCCTTACCTCTATCCCTTACCCTTAATTGTTCTATCTGTCTGCCTGTCTTACCTAGATTGTAAGCTCTTTAAGCAGGGACTGTCTTTTTGTGTATGGTGTACAGTGCTGCGTATGCCTTGTAGCGCTATAGAAATGATAAGTAGTAGTAATAGTAATTTTTCACTCTTGACATCCAATCTCTGGTCCTTGCAGACTGCATATTAAGAGGGATTTAGTACAGACTCTGGGACTCTCAGAGGAAGTCTCAGGGTCTTCTGACATCCAGGAATAAATCTATATGGAGGTCATATTTTACAAAGATGAGGCTTGCAAATTCCTAGATCTTTGTTCCTGTTCCACATAAGAACTGCTTGAACACCTTCAACCTCTCTTAAGCTGATATTAAGCCACTTTGGGGTTTACCTGTGTGCAGCTGGCCTTTTATCACAGCTTGAGGAAAGGAGTCTGAGAACTATACGGCCTTTGCTTGTCAGGGACTTGCTTCAATTTACACCTCTTCTAAAGTCTACTACTACTTAATGGGATCTCAACATGGTTCTAACTGAGCAGTTGAACTCTTTCTTTGAGCTTCTAGACTTGTGAGCTCTGCATTTAGAGGCAGTTGCTTCATCCATGTCTTGGGCTCACCCTACTCTAACTTTCTTCAGAACGAGGATATAATTTGCACCCATTCCTCTTTCTCTCAAAGGTGGTATTGGACTTCCATGTTAATCCGTCAGTCTTCCTTCCAACATTTTTTTCCTTCGCCTCCTGATTGAGGGAGAAGCTCCAGATTGTATGCTGGACTGTTGACCTCTGTCTCAAAACAACATTTTAAAGTCAAGTTTTATGTGATGATACACAGAATAATGTTAGGGAACATTCTGGTAAGTTCTGTCATTTGCATCCGTGCTTGCAAAACTGAAGAAAAACAGAAGTTGCAAAAATAAATTGGATACGCTGCAGATGCTCAGTTTATCCTGAAGTTAAAACTAAAGGAAAGGTCCAGTGTATCAGAAACGGACTATTTTTTTCTCGTTTGACCAGCTGGGCCTTGCTGCACAAATGTGTACCCTTTCTAGTCAGGTGCAGGTTGAATTTCTCACGTCTATGCACTGGCTAGTCTGACCTTCGAAGGGCATGTCCAGACCATGCTATCAGGCCGGTGGCAGCGCTGGTAACCAGTCTGAGGTCCAATCGAAGAAAAAAAGCACCAAGGGCCTTAAAAAAAAGGGGCCCAGTTCTTTTATTATCAACTTTAGGTAAACACAGTTGTTCATGAAAGACCCGACACGGGCCGTGTTTTTCGGTGCTATCGCACCTACGTCAGGGGTCGCAGTAATGACGGGAAAGATATTTTGTAAAAATAATCCAAAGCAGCTGAAATATCGTCAATATTTGAAAAAGCAATCTTCCTGAAATACAGAGCTTGGTACTCTCTGATGATATTTCAGCTACTTTGGATTATTTTTATTAAAAAATCTTTCCCGTCATTACTGCGACAGCACCGAAACACGGCCCGTGTCGGGTCTTTCATGAACAACTGTGTTTACCTAAAGTTGATAATAAAAGAACTGGGCCCCTTTTTTTTAAGGCCCTTGGTGCTTTTTTTTCTTTGATTGGAGTTTTGTTTGTACTTTGCTCACTCTCTTTGCTATACCAACCAGTCTGAGGTCTACAGCCTCGGATGAGATGTGAAGGTCTGTAATTCGGATGTCTGCCAGTTGACGTATCGACGCAGTTTCTCTTCAGGCTGCTCTGCTATGGAAATGCCAATCTTCAAGACCTTTTTCTGGAATGGAGCCCTGCTCCTTTCCCCAGGTTTCACTTTTGTGATTCCAGGATATCTTGCACGTTCTGCGTGTGTTTTAGGGGTTAAAGAGGAAAAAGGGAAGGTTTATTCTAGAAACTGTGTTTCCTATTGATGAATGCTCGTGTCATCTCTCCTTGTTCTTCTTGAAAACAGCTTTTAGCTAGGAAAACCCACGCGTGTCACTGATTTCATTGCCTGCTCGTGAGTCGGAGAAAATGAACTTGCTTATCTGTTAATAGGTGTCCGTGAAAGCAGTGCAATGAGTTGGACCCTGCCATCCTCTTCCGGTGGAGCTTTCCTTTGGTTTTCACTTCAGGATAAACTGGGCGTTCAAGTCCTGCTCAAATACAAAAGATACTATTAAAGTAGCTCTTGAATTGGTCTCCGTTATGGATTCCTCCAGTATCGCTGAAAGGCTGTTAATATCGATTTGTTCTTCTGAACTCCCTGTACAACGCTTTCTATTCTTGAGGCTGTCATATGACCCCCGAAGTAGGCAGTCTGCTGAAACACAGGCCATGTCGGGTCGTTAGTTCTATGTTCCTTCTTCTTTCATCCCTCCTGTGCCCCCCCACCTGCTCTTGCTCTTGCAGTTGGTTATTTCTGTTGCTGAGTCCCTGTGCTGTGCCTAGAAAGCTCTGGAAAGTTCCAGTGTGATAGCACAAGATGAAGTCACATGACTCACGAAGGCGGATCTTTCTACTTGTCATACATTTTTTTCTCTGTTTCTATGTCATCAGAGAACAGCTGTTACAGGTAAGCAGTTCTGTTTTCCTGCTTCCTGGCTTGGGGAACCTCTGTCACTGGTAGAAAACATGCTCT
Source organism: Microcaecilia unicolor (assembly GCF_901765095.1). Classification (NCBI taxonomy): domain Eukaryota; kingdom Metazoa; phylum Chordata; class Amphibia; order Gymnophiona; family Siphonopidae; genus Microcaecilia; species Microcaecilia unicolor. The sequence goes on from NC_044035.1 coordinate 4,210,492, forward strand.
TACCTTAGAATTAGTTTGGATTACTTGAGGCCTTTCTCTCTTCTCTTGAACAGATGATGCTACTGAGAAGGACTTGTCAGACCTGGTATCGGAGATGGAGATGATGAAAATGATTGGGAAACATAAAAATATCATCAACCTCCTGGGAGCGTGCACACAAGATGGTGAGTGAGGGGCAGGAGGCAGTCGCTGCCACAGTGCTGCGTGTTACAGGCAGTGGCGATCCTAGGTCGACTGCCACCCGGGGCGGATCGCTGCTGCGCACCTTCCCCCTAGGTGCAGCGCGACACCCCCCCCTCCCCGGCACATCAAGCCCCCCCTCCCCCGGGTGCATTGTTGCCTGCTGGAGGGTGCAGAGAGCAGCCGCGCGCCTGTCGGCTCCACTGGCTCCCTGCACCCCTCCAGCAGCATGCACCCGGGGCGGATCGCCCCCACCGCCCCGCCCTTGCTACGCCACTGAAACCAGCCAAGCCAGTATTCAGCGCTAGCCAGTTGAGTATACAGTGGTCAAAGATAGCCCTTCTATTTGGGCAGCCCGATTTGGTCACCAAACTTAGCTGGTGACGCGCTGAATATTCACAAGAGATAACCGGCTAAGTATTCCCGGATAGCCGGTTAAGTGCTGTTTAACCGTTTGGGAGCCGTTCCTGGCTGGTTAAATACCGCTGGATATCAGGGGGAGGGGTTGTGTCCATTTTTGTCTATTCCTTGTTGTCATATTGTGTGTATATTTCTCGTACTCTTGACCAGGTGCTCTCTACGTCATCGTTGAGTATGCTGCTAAGGGGAATCTGAGGGAGTATCTGAGAGCGAGGCGGCCTCCGGGTACGGAGTATTCCTTCGATATAAACAGAGTGCCTGAGGAGCAGTTGACATTCAAGGACCTGGTGTCCTGCACTTACCAGCTTGCCCGAGGCATGGAGTATCTGGCATCGCAAAAAGTGAGTGCCCAGTAGCAGGGAGACTGAAAGAGTTCAGTGATGAGGAGCCGGCAGGCAGGGAGTCTGTCACAGGATGAGGACATGGGCTGGAGGTGAGAGCACAGAGTCTAGCACCCTCACTTTGAGTCTGGGCAGCTCCAGGTGCCTCAGGAAGGAGAGAAGAATCTCCGTTATTCTCAAAGCCGTCGAGCATTTCTTAGCAGTAGTTTGGGCTGCAGCGAATTGCAGTGCTCTAGCCTGCTGCAGTTCTGTCTTTCCTTCCCTTTCCCACCCCCAGTCTCCTGTTTTTATTAAGATGTGCTTGCTTAGCATTCCCAGTAGCTAATCTGCTCTTATCAGGAGACGCTGCCACGCCCTGCCTAAGTTAAACTGTGTTCAAGCAAGGTTTCCCCAGTGGCCGTCGCCCAGTTAGAGGGTCATCCTACAGAATCGAGCGTACCATTGCCCTTGCGTTCCCCACTGCAGGTCTCCTGTTTCTGTATTGTATTGGTTTTTAGATAAGTGCATAAGTATTCCCATACTGTGATGGACTGAAGGGCAATTCATGTCCAATATCCTGTTTTCAACATTGGCTAATCCAGGTCACAAACACTTGGCAAGATCCCAAAAGAGTAAAGCAGATTTTATGCTGCTTATTCCAGCAATAAGCAGTAGGTTTTCCCTTGTCCTTTAGTAACGGCTTATGTTTCATTTTAGGAACTTGTTGAATTTTTTTTAAATCCTGCTAAGCTAACCACTTTTACCACATTCTCTGACAATAAATTGAATGCAGACCTTAATTATGCATTCACTGAAGACATATTTTTTCCAATTTGTTTTAAATGTACTACTTAGTAGCTTCACTGTGGTCCCCTAGTCCTTGTTCTTTTGGAACGAGTAAACAAGTAATTCACATCTACCCATTACACACCATAAATTTATAGACCTCTACTAGCCATCTCTTCTCTGCATTCAAGGTGCAGTCACACCATGGAGCGATACCACGGCATTATAACATTCTCATTTTTGTTTTCCATTCCTTTCCTAATAATTCCTAACATTCTATTTGCTTTCTTAGTCGCCACTGTGCATTGAGCAGAGGGTGTCAACGTATCATCAACGATGACACCTAAATCCTTTTCCTTGGTTAGTGGTTCCCAGACCTGGTCCTAGTGGCTCCAGGACCAGGTTTAGGAACCACTGTCCTGGGTGGTGACTCCTAATGTGGAACTTTGCATCACACAGCTATAATTTGGGTTCTATTTCTTTCCCACATGCATCATTTTGCACTTGCTCACGTTAAAATGCCATCTGCCATTTGGATACACAGTCTCCCAGTCTCGTAAGGTCCTCTTGTAATTTTTCACACACTGTCCCCTCTCTCACAGTACGCAGGCCTCCCGTCATGTTATGAGGCATTCTATAGTAGTATCCCTGTAGATTTTCTTGTCACTTTGAGGTGGTCCCATAGAATTCCCCTCCAAATTCTCCTTTCACATTAGGAGGTGCTATTACTGTTCCCCTCCCCCCTCCCCCAGAGATCTGCTCAGGTTAAGAGCTGCTTCTGACTTGTGCACGCGTGACTGACCCACTCTGCACATTGTTCCCACAGTGTATCCATCGAGACTTGGCCGCAAGGAACGTCTTGGTCACAGAAAACAATGTGATGAAGATAGCGGATTTCGGGTTAGCCAGAGACATCAACAATATTGATTATTACAAGAAGACAACCAACGTAAGTGACACGTGACATTCAGGCTATCTTAGATCCAAAAATCCCCCCCTCCCCCCAGAAACAAGGCTGAATGTTACCAATTTATTCCTGGACCCCAGTTCCTGTTGGGTTTCCCTCTAAACTGGCATCCCTTAAAAACAGCACTGGATGAATGAGGAGAGAATGTGTCCTCAAAAAAAGCAGCTGCAATGTAAGGAGTATGTGCGGAAAGCTTGCACCACTGCCGCCCCTGTGGCTAGCAGCCTACTCTGCGGTTGCCTGTTGTGTGTGTGTGTGTGGCTTGCGCTGCTGCTCCACATATTGTACCTTTGTTTTATTTGGAAGTAACATCCAAAACAGTTCTTCCAGTAAAAATGAACAGCACTTGTGTCAATGTTCCTCAGGAACTCATGCTGTTACTTTCTTTCGTATATTTTTGTCTTCTTAAGCTCAATCCAAAATGGCGCCATTTGAATGTTGATTATCACAAAAGTAGTTTTTCAAAAAAAAACCCAAAAATAAGTTGATATGAAATCTTGTTGTATGCAATAAGTTGGCACAGAAGAGCCATATACATTTTAAAATGTAGGAGTTTTGAGCCCGATGATAGAAACTGAATACCGGTTGAAAGACACGCCAATGACAACCAATGAGAATCACTCTGTTGGTTTCTGAGGACTTTTTCCTCCTTCAATTAAACTGTTGTCTTTCTTTGAATTTGATGGTGACTAGTGTTAATTTTGTTAGTATTGATTTACCTGCTTTTTACACTAGCATTGCTGCAATTTTTAATAATTTTGAAGGGGGGGGGGGGAATCTCTGTGCTTTTTGCATAGTTTTGCAGTGACTATTCAGGGGCAGCGGTGGCTCTTGAAGTGTCTGCTGGCAGGCGTTGGGTTAGCTCGGGCATGTCTGTACCAAGTACACCCGATAACAACTCTTCTTGTCCTGTCCACTTTTGTCTGTAGGGCCGGCTGCCCGTGAAGTGGATGGCCCCTGAAGCCTTGTTTGACCGAGTTTACACGCAGCAGAGTGATGTGTGAGTAGTTGCTTTCTCTGTGCTGGTCTTACTAGGGTCAGAGGGCAGAACACGGTAGCACAAGGTCACCTCTCCTGAAGCTTTTGTCTTCTCTTTGAGGTGGGATGACATTAAAAAGGGTTTGATGCCCCTAGGAAGAGAAACTGATGAACACACTTCAACCATTTGTTGGTCTACATGATATTTGTACCTTGGGAATAATTAGTGTTTTTATACTAACCATCACCAGGTAGGAATTCATAGGACTGGTTTCCTGCATAGTTCAGCCCCTGCTGAGGACTCTAATGCATGTAGCCTGGCTACTAAAATCCTGGACCTGTCATGGAGACATTTAATGAGTCCTGCGGCTGGGATATGTAGCCCTGTCACAGTATAATTTCTTTGAGATGGACAGGGTAGGAAGAAGAGATCATGAAAAAATGAAATGGAAGCTTCCGAAATGCAGGTGTGTGCGAGAGGGAGGAGGCACTGGGGATTATCTGGGGAGAGGACGTTGAACTCTGTACCAGTCTTGCCCGCAGACCTCTAGCACGAGAGGACGTGCTTGTTTCTGGTGACAGAATTTAACCTGGAAGTAGAGAGATCTGAGATTGCCTTCAGGGAAATGCTGAAGTGAGGAAAGTGTTTCTGATGTTTGGCTAAAAAATCCTCTGAGCTCCAGTGTTCATCGGATAGTTTAATAGAAGAATAAAGGCAGAGAGAGGTCACATAGGTCAGCACTGGAAATTTCAGGGGTGTCAACCTAAAGGTGGTGGTGGTGGAGGGATTCTTTGTAAAGTAGAACAGTGGCTACGCTAAAAAGCATCTGTGTAATCTTTGCACTGGGAAAGGAACAAAACATAATAAAGATAGAGGAAGGTGGATTTCGAAAGAGTTGACCAAAAGGGAAAGGCGTAAAGACGAACATTCACAAGGGATGAGGCATGAGATGGGCAGAACAGAGGAGAACATCTGGAAAAGCTGAGGGAAGCAGAGAAAGAGTGTGAGACGGCCGATCTGAGAGCAAAGAGAAATTAGGTGCCAGTGAAAGGAACAAGGCAGGGCGGGATTGTAGGACTGAGGGGAGAGGGGGGACGTGTGGAGAGAGGAAAGGCAAAGGGGGGATTGTAGGACTGAGGGGAGAGGGGGGATGTGTGGAGAGAGGAAAGGCAAAGGGGGGATTGTAGGACTGAGGGGAGAGGGGACGTGTGGAGAGAGGGGGGGGACATGTGGAGAGAGGAAAGGCAAAGGGGGGATTGTAGGACTGAGGGGAGAGGGGGGATGTGTGGAGAGAGGAAAGGCAAAGGGGGGATTGTAGGACTGAGGGGAGAGGGGACGTGTGGAGAGAGGAAAGGCAAAGGGGGGATTGTAGGACTGAGGGGAGAGGGGGAACCTATGGAAGCAAGGGGAAAACAAGCAGTGAACAAAAATGTGTGTGTTCACTGAAGAAGGGATGGGGAGGAGGGGCAGAGAGGGGTAGATGGGTAGATGCCATCCAGTGGATGATGCCAGATGGCATACATCCTAGGTTAGGGCTATCTAAATCAGTCCTAGGAACTTCATGGCCAGTTGGACTTTCAGGATATCCACAATGAATATTTCAGTTTCAATCAAACACGACAGAGAACATAAAAACAAAAACAAAAAAAAAAACCCAGGTGCTGGCACCCAGTGGTTTCTTCAAGGTACCATTAGCGATTCAAACCTTCTACAAAGTAACTTCCTCTCCCTCCCGCAACACAACTGTCCTTCCTCCACCCAGCATCAGTTTTCCATTCTCATATAAACAAGAGATCACCACTCTTACTCAAAAATGTCCAATTTTTCATGACACATTTCCGTTAATTTTTCCATCAATAATACATTTGATAGCCTCACCCTCCATTACAACATGCCAGGGGGCCTCCTGCTGTTGCCACCAGAAAGCAAATTCACAACGTGCCACTGATGGACAAACCTCAATTTGCTTCCGATATTGCTGCCCAGACCCCCAGCAACATCGTTTAAGGATCCCAATCACCTAGAAAATTCTCTCTGTTTCTTCCAGGCACAGTCGCCACGTATGAAGGTAAGTTGCTTGTCTCCCCACATCCTCACCAGCAATGTGTCCAAGCAGTAGGGATTATTTTCCCCACTCTCACCGGAGTGAGATACCATCTGGTCAGCAGTTTAATACTCTTTCCTTTTATTCTGACAGAGATGGATGTTTTGTGAACTTGTTGAATTTTTGTGTTAATTCCTCCCCTAAGCCCCTTTCCCAGGCCAGCATGTAACTGTGCCTTTTCAAAATGCCCAACTTAATTACTTTATATAATGCTGAAATGGTGATCCTCTCTCTTTTTATGCTTCACGCGGACATTTCGTTTGTTTATCCACAAGTTCTTTCATAAAGCTCATTTTAAAGACCCAGTCCATAGATTATCACATTAAGTGTTTCCCAACGCACGCATCAGCTGATTTACGACGTCTGAGACCCACTATACGGAACACCGTCGAGTGAGACTCCTGATGCAGGCCTAACGGCCGAAACACAACGGTTGTGTCGAGTCTTTTTTTCATCAATAAACAAGTATTTTTAAGATTCATCTCTCCAGGTCTTGTATTTCTGTGGTCAAACATCCCACTTTCTTCCACACCTGATCCTCTGCTGTATTCAGCTTTCTATAGGAAGAAGCAAAACAGGCACGAATAGCTATGTCCTTCTATAAGAGTCTTCCCTACATAAGTACATAAGCATCGCCATGCTGGGACAGACCAAGGGTCCATCGAGCCCAGCACCCTGTCACCGACAGCGGCCAAAAGAACAAGCAATTTGTCCCACCCATCCTAGAAATACTGTATTCCCTCATCCATTGTTACTCTTTAGGATTCCAGAATGTTGCTATTCTTTGGGGTTCTACATGGAATGTTGCTACTCTCTGAGATTCTCATGGAATCTTCATAAGTTTTTCTTAAGCATCGCCATGCTGGGACAGACCAAGGGTCCATTGAGCCCAGCACCCTGTCACCGACAGCGGCCAAAAGAACAAGCAATTTGTCCCGCCCATCCTAGAAATACTGTATTCCCTCGTCCATTGTTACTCTTTAGGATTCCAGAATGTTGCTATTCTTTGGGGTTCTACATGTAGAGGAGTGTGGTAGCCGTGTTAGTCCACTCTTAAGGTTATCAATAGAAATCAAACAAAATAAAACATGGAAAAGAAAATAAGATGATACCTTTTTTATTGGACATAACTTAATACATTTCTTGATTAGCTTTCGAAGGTTGCCCTTCTTCGTCAGATCGGGTTCTACATGGAATGTTGCTACTCTCTGAGATTCTCATGGAATCTTCATAAGTTTTTCTTAAGCAACGCCATGCTGGGACAGACCAAGGGTCCATCGAGCCCAGCACCCTGTCACCGACAGCGGCCAAAAGAACAAGCAATTTTCCCTCCTCGCCTTTCACCTGGGAAATAGCCTGATGCCCCACTTGCTTTCTTATTCTATGGGCCAAAAGTCTACCCATTTTATCACCAGATTCAAAAAAGAATTGTTTCCCCCTAGGCAGTTTGCATTTCACTTTTCTTAATAATACGTTCTTACATTCTAATGTACGGGCCTCTAGTTGCCTGCTCATACATTAAGCCCCAGTCACCCTATGTTTCCCTTCCAGTCTCTGAATGCCCCCCCCCCCCTCTTTAGGGATCCGTTCTTTCACTACTACTCTATTCCGCTTCCTCCTAGCCCCCCCATTTAATACATCCCCCCAACACACCACAGGCTTCAATCCCTCCCCATTATCATTAATCTCTAAATAAGTTCGTACACAAACTTCAAGCGCCTTCCATGTTTCCTCCACTTTCAATTTGTAATCATTCAATCTTCAGAATGTAACTCCCAGAATGTAGGAGGGGAGAGTGGCCTAGTGGTTAGGGTGGTGAACTTTGGTCCTGGGGAACTGAGGAACTGAGTTCGATTCCCACTTCAGGCACTCCATTGCCCCATGTAAACCACATTGAGCCTGCCATGAGCGGGAAAGCGCGTGGTACAAATGTAACAAAAAAAAAAAAAACTTGATCACCCAATTGCAAATCCACCCATATTGAAGCATGTTCAGAACCATGTTATGCTCTCTATGTGAGATTCTATAGGCCCTGTAGGCTTTCCCTATCTAGCAAAATCATATCTATTTTAGAGTCACTGCCATGTGGGTGTGAGTAAAATGTAATCTCTAATCCACCCTGATGTTCAATCCACCAGGCATCATGCAACTGAAAGTCCTCTAACAGGGATCGCAACTCCCTCTGACTTTCCACCCTATAGTCTTGACCTCCCGGTTTGAAATCTCCTGCCATAACAACCCTCCAGTAAGCGTTGCTGCAGCCTTTGCCAAAACTGGGGCTGGCCTTCATTAGGAACATAAACGTTTATTAAAGTGAGCTCCTCCGACCCACTCTCTGAACATCAAATGGCAAATCACGAATGAGTTAAATAGCTACTCCAGATTTTTATTATATACGGCGTAGTCCCAGGATACATGACAGACCTTATAGATCTGCCGATAAGAAACAAAGTCAGATCGTCAAGATTCTACCTAAACCTACACTACCCAAATTGCAAGGACTGAAATACAAAACAACTTATGCATCCGGCTTCTCCTACATAAACGCCAAACTATGGAATGGCCTCCCAAATGCTGTGAAAACAATCCACGACCACCTGAACTTCAGGAAATCACTAAAAACCAACCTCTTCAAAACAGTTTACCCCAACGACCCCACATAAACCTCCTCACCCAGCAACATAGCAAGACTATAATCGTACTGGACAACTCGCAATCTTCATCCCTTCTGACCCTCCACTTATACCTCATACGATCACTATACAACTTTGTATTTGTTATCAACCGACTGGGCAAACGCCTTGACGGTACTATGTAAGCCACATTGAGCCTGCAAATAGGTGGGAAAATGTAGGGTACAAATGCAACAAATAAATAATAAAAAAACTGCTAAAAGTTTGAGTAAAATGTTTGTCCTTCACCAATTTCTCCCCTCCCTGTTTAAAAATGTGTCGTCTCTACAAAGAAAATCCTCAAGCTCAGCCTTTTAGGTTCCTTAACCATCAGCTGGTGCTTAACAAGGATATTGACACCCTTCGCAGTCAATAGTGCCCACTCTGACCCTTACATCCCCATCCTACAAACTTCCTTTCCTTTCCCCCACTTCCTACCCCTTCTCGTCCTAAGAAGACCCAACCCATACCCCATATCACTTTCTAGTAGAAACCAACCCCCCTACCAGCCCCTCTCCAGAGAAAGTGACTGCCAACTGAGGCCGCTGCCAACCATGCATTACCCCCATGATGTAAACAATTATTCATAACTCCAAGCCCCCCTCCCCTTAATAACACCTATCAAGAGAGAGTCCCTCTGTTCTTGAAGTTCCATGTACCTTCACTCTGTGTCCAGACATTAGCAAACAGGTGTCTCTCCACTTCTCTTCTTAATTCCCTGTTGGTCTTTAGCTCCAGGACAGGCTTTTTTCCTTCGTTGGGATGGTGGAAAATCTCTTGAGTCTCTTCCCATCTGAAGCCATTGGCACTTCAAGCCCCTTTTCGGGTCCATCACTGGCTTGCATGGGCTACCGCAGGCAAATTAGGTGCCTCCAGCTCCCTCAGGGCTGACCAAGCCTCCTCCACTGTCCTCACTCCACCGTGTCTTCCCCTACACTGTAAACGATAAAGCAAAGGGAAAAATCTACTTGTAGCTATAATGCTCTGCTCACAAATAGCGGATCACTTTTCAAAGGGCTCGATCTCTACTCGCCTTGTTCAGGATCTCCTCCTTAAGTACATAGTCGTGATAGCACATCACGATATCCCTGGGGCAATTACTCACACACAGGTCCAGATTGCGCTGAACTCATGCCCTCATGGCTAGGCTGTAATTCTTCCTGGAGCACTGCTCGGCTAAAGCTCTTGCATTACCTCCAGGCAATTTTTGTATTCTTCAGTTTCTGGAACCCCTCTAGTCCGGAGGTTGCACCCTCCAAGAATCGCTCGCCATGTCCTCTAGCTTGAGCTGTTTACTTTTTCCAGTCCTCCACTCCCCGTTCACAAGCCTCCGTTCCCTCTTCCTCTGCTCCAACTCAGTCAGTTCATTCTGCAAATTCTCCACCGCCACTCGGATCTCAGCAGTTGACACTCCGGATCTCCTTTTTTCTGTATTCAGAGATCCAAGATTTCATTTCATCCCTGGTGAAGGAGCTGCGATCTTTCTGCCTGTCACTACCTCTAGACTCCTCTCCTGAGTCTGAACTAGCATCCGCCATCTTAGTCCCATTCCGTGTGTCAGTGCCGCTGTTCTCCCTGCTGCTCGCCGTGTATTTAAAAACTTGCAATTCGCAATTACCGATGAACCTTCCTCCCTCAGAAAATGTGAATTGTAAGATTAACCATTTTGAGTTTTTCTTATTTTCTTTGAGATTGTTTTCCTGATCTTGGATCTCCCAATTGTGGACAATTATATAATATATATTGATGAGAGAAAATGTTTTCTTTTTCCTAACATTTATGTGATAAATGTGAATGTAATTAAGTAAAATGATAAATAAAATAATAAAAATAAAAAAAATAAAAAAAACTTCGCTTCTGCGGCCATCAGTGAATTCTTAGCCAATCCTGCCTATGCACAGATCTATTGGGGGTGGGATGGGATATGAATATTGGGGCAACATCAAGCTTTTCTTCTCGTGCCCACGCAGAGCTCAGCGCTTAGGCAGCCATTCACGTTGGTGACGTTGCTTCCTCCCCGAGTGTATGCAAATCGCAATGCATATTTATTGTGGATATCCTGAAAACCTGATTGATTTATGGTGTTTGCTGAATACCAATGGGCGTGCAGACCTCCGTTTACCTTCATGAAGGGTGGGCAGTATTCAAATTTAGAAACTTAAACATTGCAGGTTTCAAAGGGAATTCTGAAATATGAGGTGATATGTGGGGTGTGAAAGGGCAGATTCGGAAGTTGTGTTAGGAAAGATTTTCTTTACATAAAAAGCCGTGGAAACAAAAACCATAACCTGAAATCAAGAAAGCCTGTGATCCTTAGTTGTGTGGAGGTAAGGGAAAGCAGGAAAGCCAGAAAGCTACTGCAGTCCATGGCACTGTGCCGTGACTCGGTGAGTTTACTTGTCCTGTTCATCCATATTGACTTTCTGGGGTTTTTTTTTTGATTATGCATATTGCAAGGTAAAATGTCTTATCCTTGCAGCAGAGCAGCCAGTCTCTAACACAACTGTCCCATGTGCTCAACCCACAGCTGGTCTTTTGGCATATTAATGTGGGAGATCTTCACTTTAGGGGGATCCCCCTACCCCGGCATCCCTGTTGAGGAGCTTTTCAAGCTGTTGAAAGAGGGACACCGGATGGACAAGCCTCCCAACTGCACCAACGAACTGTGAGTGTTACATCGGGAGTTGCGGGATGCGTGAATGAGGATACGTAATGTTCTGTGTGATGGGCTGGGAAAGGAAAGATGCCCTAACTGTGGGTCACCGTTTTGCAGGTACATGACCATGAGAGATTGCTGGCATGCTGTCCCCTCACAGCGACCAACGTTCAAACAGCTGGTGGAGGATCTTGACCGAATCCTCACGCTGTCAACCAATGAGGTGAGCAGGAATCTGGGGTGTAGCGCTTTTATAATCGGTGAAGGGGGGGAGGGGTAAGAGGACGTACCATCCCTATCTGGAGTTGGGCCCCTTTCCCTTTCTTTTTCACTTTGACCCCTTTGACTTCGGGAGGTGACATGCAGAGCGTGCGTCATTGCACCTTTCTGTTCAGGACTGATAATCGCTTCGCCTTCCCATAGGAGGGAACAGGGTGAAATCCGGCTGCTGGAGACAGCACTCAGAATGGTTTCTGAAGGAACAGCTGCAGCAGGACACCTAACGTGGATAGTACAGAATAGGGGGTAACACAGAGACCCACACGGTGCATGGAGTCAGGGTGCAAAAGCTGCTCCATGCAGGTGCAAACACTCCTTTCACTTCTGCTTTGGGAGGAAACGCCTGCACTGGATTCCATCCTCTGGCCATATAGAGATCCTTTGTGTTTATCCCACTCAGTTTTGAATTCTGGCACTGTTTTTTTTCTTTGGTTTTTTTAAATTTCACCACCATCTTCACCAGGAGGGCGTTTCATGCATCCACTACCCTATCCGTGAAAAACATTTCCCGATTTGGCATTAGGTCTACCTCCTTTTGCAGCCGTCTTTCATATCCCCCAGTTCATCTGACGATGGAAAGACGGTGGAAAAGTGCACACAGACACGCATGTGCGCTCTCGTGGACACTGCTTTGCTGCTTTCTAGCAGAAGTGAACATGCTCCTTGCAAGTGACTTCTGTCTGCTTCCACTTGCTCACTTGTTTCTTCCAAGCAGCTTTGTATCAAAACTTCTACTTTCTAGGTCTTTTTACTACTACTGATCATTGCTGTACACATTGCTCTCTCTGTCCCTAGGGGGCTTGCATAATCTAAGTTTTGGGGCAATGGAGGGTTAAGTGACTTCTCTGAGGTCACAAGGAGCTGCAGTGGGAACCAAACCCAGGTTGCCAAGATCAAAAGCCCATTGCACTAAGCATTAGGCTACTCCTCCAATCAAATGGTGGTGATTAAGAGCAGCAGTGGGGTTTGAACCTGCCACCTCGGGATCTACAAGTCCGTTGCTCTAACCACTAGGCTCCTCCTCCTCTTTGGTACCAGCCTCTTCCTCTCTCTCACCTCTCCCCCCCCCTTCCCCACCGCAGCTAAAGTACAGTAGAAATATAGTTTCATGGTTAGATTTGGGCAGTGTGGGACATCTCAGCAATGATGGAAGCAGCTCAGTGGAGTGCTGCAACCTTCTTGTATTATCCCAGTCACACTGGTTCTGGTTCTGCCTAGAATGGGTTTGTTCCTCTTAGGCTGTGTAGTTGTCTTGCCAGTAACTGCCACACTCGTTCTCTTCCTAGGAATACTTGGACCTGAGCGTGTCTGTGGAGCAGTATTCGCCAAGCTACCCCGATACCCGCAGCTCCTGCTCATCGGGGGACGATTCTGTCTTCTCTCCGGACCCCACCCCCTATGAACCCTGTCTTCCTAAGTACCAGCACATAAATGGCAGCGTAAAAACATGAACAGGAGACTGTGGACATGTGGCTACCAAGGAGCGAGCGAGGGGGAGTCCTCTAGACTCTGTACATACTGTGGGAAGAACAGGAGCTGAGCTTTGGGGTGAAGAACAGCTGGGACGTTCCCAACTGATCAACCTTTTACTCGCCATCTTCCAAGCAGAGAACGGGTGCAACTCATTTCACCGGCCCTGTCCCTGCTGTGCAAGAACTGTCGGGGCTGAACGAGGGCTTGAGCACCAGCTGGACTCCAGGCTGACGATGGTCAGGCCTGCCTTGTTTATTTTGTAATATTTGGAGAAAATATATTTCAGTGGAATTGCAGAACACAATTCAGTATGTATGTAAATATATTCAAAATATGTATAAATATATATTATATATTTACAGTGAATTATTTTTTGTATGGATTTTAAGAAATGGATATCCTAAACCCAACTTGGAGATTTCTATATACTTTGGGGAGAGGGGAGATTTTGCTTGGGGAGGGGGGGGGGCGGGGGAAGGGGGTTAAGCAGTTGATTGTAAAATATATTAGTTCCACAGAATTCTTTGGGGGGGGAAAAAAAACCCCCAGAGCTCAGATAAACGTTATTTGACCTTTCAGGGAAACAGATTTAATTTATTAACTGGTAAACGGACAGAGCAGGTAGCTATTGATAATATTTAATTAAGGGGCCTTTTGTGCAAACCCCTCAGCAGGATTGGTAAGTGATGTGGTGGTGGTGGGGGGGGGGGGGGGGGGGGTAGAGGAGCAGAGAAGGTCAAAGTCACAGCTAGGTATTAATAATGTTATCAATAATGAAAGCTCGAGCCTCTCCTGTAACAGCGGCAGCCCTTCCCCCATTCGCACATTAAAGTGATTTTGGCTGACAACGTTTGTGTTCTCTCTCTGATTTTGTACGTGACGTTAGAAGCAGCGTGAAATGTTGGCGGGCTCAGTGACCGTGGAGGCCTTGGGCCCCCTCCCCCCCCTTCTCCGTGGTACTTGCTTAATTCTGGGGGGCAGAGGTCAAAGAAGAAGGAGTAACTTGGGAGGAGGGGCTGGTGGTTGGGAGGCGGGGATAATGCTGGGCAGACTTATACAGTCTGTGCCAGAACCGGTGGTGGGAGGCGGAACTGGTGGTTGGGAGGTGGGGATAGTGCTGGGCAGACTTATACAGTCTGTGCCAGAGCCGGTGGTTGGGAGGAGGGGCTGGTGGTTGGGAGGCGGGGATAGTGCTGGGCAGACTTATACGGTCGGTGGTTGGGAGGCAGGGATAGTGCTGGGCAGATTTATACGGTCTGTACCCTGAAGAGCACAGGTACAAATCAAAGTAGGGTATACACAAAAAGCAGCAAATATGAGTTATCTTGTTGGGCAGACTGGATGGACCGTGCAGGTCTTTTTCTGCCGTCATCTACTATGTTACTATGTAACTTCTTAAACATCATGTTTCCAGTCATATATAGTCAGATAATTAGACTGAGGTGGAATATAATTTTTGTACTCTTTTCCCCATAACAGACTGTTCTTCCTCCTGTGCTTTTTTTTTTTCTTCTGCTTTCCTAGGTGTTCTGTGACCTTTTTTTAAACTGCTGCCCTTTCTCCATCTACTACTACTACTTAACATTTCTAGAGCGCTACTAGGGTTACGCAGCGCTGTACAAAACAAAGAAGGACGGTCCCTGCTCAAATGAGCTTACAATCTAAAGAACGAAATGTCAAGTTGGGCAGTCTAGATTTCCTGGGTAGAGGTGTAGTGGTTAGGTGCCGAAGGCGACATTGAAGAGGTGGGCTTTGAGCAAAGATTTGAAGATGGGGAGGGAGGGGGCCTGACATATGGGCTCGGGGAGTTTGTTCCACGCGTGGGGTGAGGCGAGGCAGAAAGGGCGGAGCCTGGAGTTGGCGGTGGTGGAGAAGGGTACTGAAAGGAGGGATTTCTCCATCTGCCCTTTCTCCACCTGTCTGTCTCTCCCACCTCGCCTTGCAGCTCTCCATGTTCCCGTTTCTCACTTCCACCTGCTCCCAGTGCTCCATCCAGCCTGTATCAGGAGCCTCAGCTGACTCTGTTTGGGCCACAGGACAGTGATAAAAGATGCACGATATGAGCCACTGCTGCCATGTACGTTTTCTACAGCAGGAAGCAGTAGCTGTGGGCACCTTTTCCCATTTCAAGGGGAAAAGCAGGGCCTTTGAGGGGGGGGGGGCTGCTACTTGCCCGATTGGGCTGCTCGGGTCATTACAGAACCTGCAGTCTGCAAAGAGTATTTTCCTTCTTGCTCAGAGCTGCCTCTGTCCCCAGAACCTCTCGCATCCTCTTTCTGTTTCCACACAGCAAGTGCATTGCTGGGGGGGGGGGGGGGGGGGGGGGGGGGGGGGGGGGGGGGGTGCCTGCAGAGCTCTCACTGTTCTAGTTTGCAGATTGTTATTTCTAGACTCTGAGAGGACCTCATGCAGGTGGGAAGGGAAGGCACATAGGCTTGAGGAAGCTTTGGACTTATCTGACATCTGCACCTTGCTATATGTTAGTTGAGACCCTTGCACCCAACTGGACAGGATCCTGCAACTTCACCCCCCCCCACCCCCCCCAAGCCCCCATACTCTTGTAAATGGAGTAGGATTCATTGGTGTCCCATAATTGGAATAGGATGCAGGACTCCCCTTCTGGCTCCCTGCGACTCAATGTTGTGCCTCCCACTCCCTCTGCTTGTCTTTCCCATAACTAGAGCAGGACCCTACCCCACAAATCTTCCAGCTCCATGCATGAAAGAGTTCTGGCTATGGGGGGAAATGAAGGGAAATGGGACTTGATATACTGTCTTTCTGAGGTTTTTGAAACCTCTTTTAAAGCGGTTTACATATATTCAGGTACTTATTTTGTACCTGAGGCAATGGAGGGTTAAGTGACTTGCCCAGAGTCACAAGGAGCTGCAGTGGGAATCGAATCCAGGTCTCCAGAATCAGAGTCCGCTGCACTAACCACTAGGCTACTACTCCACTAGCAACATTCCATGTAGAAGCCTGCCCTCACAGAAACAGAAGCCTGTGCAGCCACGTTGCTGATCTGCAAGGGCAGGCTTCTACATGGAATGTTGCTAGTGGAATAGCAACATTCCATGTAGAATCTCAAATAGTAGCAACAGAATCTCAGTAGTAGCAGCATTCCATGTAGAATCTCAAATAGTAGCAACATTCCATGTAGAATCTCAAATAGTAGCAACAGAATCTCAGTAGTAGCAACATTCCATGTAGAATCTCAAATAGTAGCAACAGAATCTCAGTAGTAGCAACATTCCATGTAGAACCTCCGATAGTAGGAACAATCCATCTAGAACCTCCAATAGTAGCAACATTCCATGTAGAATCTCAAATACATAGTAACATAGTAGATGACGGCAGAAAAAGACCTGCACGGTCCATCCAGTCTGCCCAACAAGATAACTCATATGTGCTACTTTTTGTATATACCCTACTTTGATTTGTACCTGTGCTCTTCAGGGCACAGACCATATAAGTCTGCCCAGCACTATCCCCGCCTCCCAACCACCGGCTCTGGCACATTCCATCTAGAACCTCCAGTAGTAGCAACATTCCATCTAGAATCTACAAATAGTTTCAACATTCCATGTAGAATCTCAAATAGGGAAAGGGAAATGGGACTTGATATACCACCTTTCTGAGGTTTTGCAACTACATTCAAAGTGGTTTACATATATTCAGGTAGTTATTTTGTACCTGGGGCAATGGAGGGTTAAGTGACTTGCCCAGAGTGTCAAGGAGCTGCAGTGGGAATCGAACTCAGTTCCCCAGGATCAAAGTCCACTGCACTAACCACTAGGCTACTCCTCCACTCCAAGATGCCTCATATTTCATGATTTAGGATGCCTAATTTAAGCATTACCCGCAGTGACTGAATCTCCTGTTGCATCTCAGAATATTGTCTGGATTGAGAGCACATCTTTTTTTTTTCTTTTTAAACCATATTGCATAAACCACTCAGCACAATCCCCATCAATATCATATTCTGTGAATTCAGTCAAAGGCTATCCTTAGATTACAACATAACATCCAGAACCATCAAAACCATATAAACCAAATCAGTGAAGATGAACAAAATACTTCAACAACCACTGCCTTAAGCTGCCTTCTGAAAGAAATAGAATTCCCTCAACAGGAAGGAAATCAGGTAAAGAGTGCCAGATTGAAGGGCCAACTTCAGACACGGCAGCACCATAAATCACAGCCAAATGAGCTGCACCCAAAAAAATAAACAACCAATGTATGCATGAAAAAGTCTGAAAAAGCAACTGAAAACAGTGCTAGCCCTTAAAGGACCTTGAATTCTAGAACACAAACTTTAAAAATGATTCGCAGAGAAACCACGGGCCATTGTAATACTTTCTGCTTAGTGGAGATATGTTCTTGAAACCATAATCAGTTCAGATGTGTGGCAGCAGGCCATCCTGAAGAGACCTGATAACGTGTGGTAAATATAATGAAAGCTGCATTACAATAATCTATACTAATTAAAAAACATATCTATGAGGTCACGTGGTGCGATGCAGGAGTGAGGACTCGTGTGTGCTGAGCTCCTGCTAGTCCCCCGCATCTTTGCCAATTATCTGACCTCATCGGGGATCCGAAGGATTCAAATCTTATTGGGCTTGCAGAGCTGATTTGGGTGCTGCGCTTTGGCTGGCGGTAGTGACCGGAGAAAGCGGGATGGCAGCGAAACTTCAAAAAAAAGAAAAAAGCAAGGCCGCGGAACCTAAGATGGCGGCCGCACCGCAATCGCCGAGTTCCAGCGTCTGCTCGGCATGGACAGCCGAAATTACGGCGGAAGTAACGGCCGCAGTTGAGGCAGCCCTGGACAAAAAATTTACAAGCAATATATGACAGGGCGGACTCGGCTCACGAACGCCTAGATGGATTTCATCTGGACCTGGACCATGTCCAACAAAGGATTAGTGATATCGAGGACCGCATGGTGTCTGAGGTGCAGCCGGTGGAAGCCCTGCAGAAAAGGATATTGGACCTGGAGAATAAAATCGATGATTTGGAGAACCGATCCAGGCGCAATAATCTGCGCCTGATCGGTTTGTCAGAGCAGATCCAAGAGTCAGAGTTGGGCAGTTTCCTAGAAACCTGGATTCCGACCACGCTGAAATTGAATAATATGCCAGGCCCCCTGAGGATCGAAAGAGCACACCGACTGGGGCCAAGGAGGCAAGGAGCGGCGCGGCCTCGGGCGGTGATTTTGAAAATCCTCAACTATGGGCACAAACAGGCTATTTTACAAGCAGTACGAGCAGGAGGAGAACTTAAACATGACGGACAGCGAATTCTCTGCTTTCAGGACTATTCCTCGAGGGTGGCAACAGCGAGGAAGGAGTTTGCACCAGTGTGTACACAACTTCACGAGAAGAAGATCAGGTTCGCTCTGATATACCCTGCAAAGCTGAGAGTACACCATGGAGGTACAGTAAAGTTCTTTGAAAACGTGTCGGCAGCTTCTGCTTTCCTCCAAAGCCTGACACAGGGAGATACTGACTGAAAGGTATTTCGGAGGGACGGGGTTCAGGCAAATGTTGTTTGAGGCCTGAAGCTGGAATAAATGTTTGAAAGAAGACTCTACATTTCAGGGACTCTAACAGAGCCAGCCATGGCTCTGATAAGTTAACGTAACAAACAGTCTGTTAAGATCAAAAAGTAAACTGTAATTACAATAAGTGTTTAAAAAGTATATTGATCAAGTTAGATGGGGTACAATGTTTTAATATGTGAAGAGGTACAATGTTTTGATATGTGAAGGGGAGAGAAGATTTGAAAGTTTAACGGTGGGTTCCCCTAAAAAGAGGGAAAGGAATCATTTTTGGTAGGGGCTAGTGCACCTATACGTGATGAGTTCCTTGGAGAACTTGAGGGAGTGGGTGAGGGAACTGATGAGGGGCGGAGGGCAAGGGTGGGGGGGAGGGGGGAATTCTGCCTGAGTGAGCGAGGTGCAAGTGACAGAAGGATCTGGGGAACTGTTGCTGGGGAGGACAAGTGTGGGGGGAGGTGGAGGCTGGGACACCTTCTCTCTTATATTGCAAATAACTGTATTATTAGCATGCTTTTACCAGAAAATGGTTAAGGTGGTTTCCTGGAACGTGGGGGGCGTGACCTCCCCGATAAAGCGAAGTAAGATTTTGCAAACCTTAAACAGACAAAAAACTCACATAGCAATGCTACAGGAGACACACTTAACAGGGCAGGAACACAAAAAACTATGTAGATGGTGGGTGGGAGACTATGTGGAGAGCCCAACGACCAACAGAAAAGCAGGAGTCATCATACTATTCCGCAAGGGGCTCCCTATTGTCAGGAAGAGGGTGGTTACAGACCCGAAAGGTAGATTTGTCATGGTGGAGGTCCAAGTGCATAATCAACCCCTGCTGCTGGTGAATGTGTATGCGCCAAATCAGTATGATAGACAGTTTTACCAAACCATAGTGAACCGGGTACATTCCTTTGACCAGATGCCCATAATTATGGGGGGCGACTTTAATTCGGTGTTCGATCCGCTATTGGACAGTACGGGGACCTCTAGAGTAGGCCCAGTGAATATGAGAAAGGGAGTCCCAAAGCTATGTTCCTTGTTGGATATGGTAGATGCTTGGCGCTTGTTCCACCCGGGGGAGAGGGACTACACCCACCTATCGAGAGCCCATGATACGCTTTCATGTATTGACTATATCCTGGTCTCATCTTGTACAGTCACACAACTGGAACAGGTGGAGATAGGACCGACCCAGGTGTCGGACCACGCGTTTGTGTGGGTCTCCTTTTCTTGCGGGCAGGAGAGAGCACAGAGAGCCCGATGGCGATTCCCTAGGGAACTTTACTATGATGGGAAGTTCTCTTCTTTTCTACAAGCTCAATGGCGTGAGTACACAGAGTTTAATAAAGACACTTATCAAAGGGACCCGGTATTATTTTGGGAAGCAGCTAAAGCCGTGCTGAGAGGCACCATTATCTCATATTACTCCCACAAGAAAAAAGCTAGGGAGGCAGAGATTCTCAAGTTGGGGAAGATAGTCGGGAAGGCACGACAGAGGTTTGGAGTGAAGCCCTCGAGCATACATAAATCTCAGTTATTAGAAGCTCAGTCTGCTTTAAACCAATTAATACACGCGAAAACCAAAAAATCTATTCAATACTTCCGATACCAATTAGACAAGCACGCTAATCGACAAGGGAAGCTGTTGGCCCGGTTAGTGCAACAGGTGGGAGGGTCACGTTTTGTTTCTCAGATAAGGGATGCAAAAGGAGGATTGCAGCATACGTCAGAGGGAGTGAATGAAGTCTTTAGGCAGTTTTACGAGACGCTGTATTCGGCGCCAGATGAGCAGGGACTTCAGGCGGAATGGTATATAGCAGGTCAATCACTTCCTAAAATTGCGGAGATCCATCAAGATAGCCTCAAGGGGGATATAACAGAGGACGAGGTGAGCTGGGGTATTCGAGATAGCCCTTTGTTTAAGGTGCCTGGGGGGGATGGGCTGTCTGCTGAATTTTACAAAATTCTTGCAGATGAAATAGCACCATGCCTTACGGTGGTGTTTAATCGGTTTATACAGATAGGTGTCCTACCAGAATCACTGCGGAGGGCCCAAATAGTGGTTTTGTTAAAACCAGGCCGAGACCCCTTGAGTGCAGGATTGTATAGGCCTATTTCTCTGTTGCCTTTTGAGACAAAGTTGTTTGCAAAAATTCTGGCAAACAGATTAGCAAAAATTTTGCCACAGGTGGTGGAAGAGTCACAGGTGGGCTTTGTCCGGGGCAGAACAGTAGTACGCAACATGAGGCAAGTTCTGGGGGCCTTAGAGAAAATACATCATCAGGCGACCCCAGCTTTAATAGTCAGCTTCGACGCCGAAAAGGCTTTTGACCATGTCAAATGGGATTTTATGTTTGCCATCTTGCGGGCATATGGTATGGAGGGGTTCTTCCATGATGCAATAAAAGCATTATACCAGGGAGCGACAGCTGAGGTTTGGGTGAATGGAAGGGCCTCGGCCCCATTTGAGATAGCCCGCGGAACTAGGCAGGGTTGCCCCCTCTCACCACTTCTCTTCATATTGGTGTTGGATCCCCTTATTAGGGACATCAAGTGGACGGGGGAGGTGAGAGGAGTGCAGATAGGGGAAGATTCTTTTAAGATCTCGGCCTTTGCAGACGATCTGCTAGTGGTTCTGGAGGATCCCCAGGTTTCGCTGCCCTCATTGATGGAACTTTTTGCGGAGTTTGGGGATTTTTTTGGATTTCGGCTTAATCTAGAGAAATCAGAGGTTATGACCCTTAATATGAGGGAGGACCAGTGGGTGAGATTAAAATGCCCATTTAAAAGAGCGGGAACGGCCTTTAAATATTTAGGAATCCAACTCACTAAAGACCCTAGACAACTTGGAGAGGCAAATATTGCACACTTGCTAACTAGCACAAGAGAGACTCTTGGGAGATGGGAAGGGTTACCATTGTCTTTGATGGGACGCATCGCGTTGTTTAATATGGTGCTGTTCCCTAAATGGTTATATTTTCTGCAATCAATACCGATTTACCTTAAGCAAAGGGATGTAAGTGCACTACATAGTATGCTTTCTAAGTTCTTCTGGGCTAAGAAGAGACCTCAGATTAAGTTTGAGTACCTTATGGGACAAGGGAGAGATGGGGGGTTTGGAGTCCCTGATATTAAACTTTATAATATAGCTTGCTTATTACGTCATTTAGGGGATTGGTACCAGCAGACAGAGGCATACACTCCGGTAGCCATGGAAAAGGCGTTGTGTAGGCCAAGGCACAATTTCTATATGTTACATGCGAGGGGGAAAGAAGTGGAGGCACATGTTAGATCAAGTGTTTTGATAGGACCATTGAGGGCGCTGTGGAGGGATCTGGCTAAGATTTGGGCCTTTGATGGTGGGTGTAGTAGGCTTCTCCCCCTGCAGGGAAATGACGCCTTCCGTCCGGGCACTGAAAATCTTGGATTGAGGGAATGGGGAGAGAGGGGGATTGTATTTTTACATCAGGTGCTGGAGCCTTCTGGAGCAATCAAATCCATGGATGACCTTGGTCTAAATCCTACAGATTGGAGCTCCAGATTTGCATACGAACAGGTGCGACACTATGTAGCATCTTTGTCTAAGAGGACGCTGGGTGTCGATGTGGCCACCAAGCTGGAAGATCTTTTGGAGGTACCGTCGGGGGACCCTGTATCCATCTCCATGTTATACAAGCGATTGATAGCTACCCGTCCACAGAGAGATTTAGGAAAAGTGGCTGCTAGGTGGGCAGAAGACACACAGACGGAGGTCTCAACCCGGGATCTTCTGCGGGGGTTGAGAGGGGTGGGGAAATGGACTAGGAGTGTAGAACTTCTGGAATGTCAGTTTAGAGTAATCTACAGAGCATACACATCACAGTCCCGTTTATACCGGATGGGGTATTTAGAATCGGCTCAGTGTAGGCGATGTGGGGCGAACCAAAGTGATTTTTACTATGCTTTTTGGCAATGTCCTGCAACTGAGGCTTTTTGGAGACGGATACTAAGGTTTTTGGAAGGAGTTGGAGGCTCCCGGATCAGGCGTTTGCCAAAATGCATTTTGCTGGGATGCCAAAGTCCGGTGGAGGGGGGTACAGCTTACCAAAATGCACTTGTTCACAAGGCCTCTGTGGTTGGTATGAAATGTATCCTGGTGAATTGGACACTGGAGCGGGCCCCCTCTTTCTGGCAATGGCGTAATCGTTTGCATGCCTTACTTTTGTTGGAGCTTCAGGATGCTCTGCTTAATTTCAAAACACAAAAACATTTTTATTTAACTTGGACAGATTATATTAATGTGATGTCTCCCAAAGCACGAAGTTACATTCTTAATAAACTCAGCGCGTTAAAGGGTCCTACTTCAGCAACTTGTGTCACTTAAGTAAGAACGAGGTTAATGAATCGGTGGGTTCATAGGTCACTCAGGCAGAAGGGGATAGGGAGGGGGGAGGGGAGTTATAATTAGTTCAACGCACTCGTACTAGGTCTTGGTAAGAGAACACCTTGGGGTGGTAGGAGGGAGGGCCATCAGAACACAGGCTCTCCAGCTTGTGCCCCAGGAAAGGGTGCTATCCATATCATTTGGGGACTGCAGGTCCATTGCTGATTATATAGAACATGATTTTCGTAGCAATGGAAGGAATGTGGTCGCTAATACGTTTCCGATAAGAGGTTATTACTTCATTGGTTGTTTCTCCTTTATCCTTACGGTGAAGTTGGGGGGGGGGGAGGGTTGGGGGGGAGTTCGGAGATTTATTAACAATGTAAAAACTTGATGACGGGTAATGCTGTATCGTGTATTTGTGTCAGCTGTTCAGAACTTGAAATGTCTCACAAGTCTTGTATATCCTGGTTGTCATCAATAAAAATGTTGAACCATAAAAAACATACAGTGGGGGAAATAAGTATTTGATCCCTTGCTGATTTTGTAAGTTTGCCCACTGACAAAGACATGAGCAGCCCATAATTGAAGGGTAGGTTATTGGTAACAGTGAGAGATAGCACATCACAAATTAAATCCGGAAAATCACATTGTGGAAAGTATATGAATTTATTTGCATTCTGCAGAGGGAAATAAGTATTTGATCCCCCACCAACCAGTAAGAGATCTGGCCCCTACAGACCAGGTAGATGCTCCAAATCAACTCGTTACCTGCATGACAGACAGCTGTCGGCAATGGTCACCTGTATGAAAGACACCTGTCCACAGACTCAGTGAATCAGTCAGACTCTAACCTCTACAAAATGGCCAAGAGCAAGGAGCTGTCTAAGGATGTCAGGGACAAGATCATACACCTGCACAAGGCTGGAATGGGCTACAAAACCATCAGTAAGACGCTGGGCGAGAAGGAGACAACTGTTGGTGCCATAGTAAGAAATGGAAGAAGTACAAAATGACTGTCAATCGACAAAGACCTGGGGCTCCACGCAAAATCTCACCTCGTGGGGTATCCTTGATCATGAGGAAGGTTAGAAATCAGCCTACAACTACAAGGGGGGAACTTGTCAATGATCTCAAGGCAGCTGGGACCGCTGTCACCACGAAAACCATTGGTAACACATTACGACATAACGGATTGCAATCCTGCAGTGCCCGCAAGGTCCCCCTGCTCCGGAAGGCACATGTGACGGCCCGTCTGAAGTTTGCCAGTGAACACCTGGATGATGCCGAGAGTGATTGGGAGAAGGTGCTGTGGTCAGATGAGACAAAAATTGAGCTCTTTGGCATGAACTCAACTCGCCGTGTTTGGAGGAAGAGAAATGCTGCCTATGACCCAAAGAACACCGTCCCCACTGTCAAGCATGGAGGTGGAAATGTTATGTTTTGGGGGTGTTTCTCTGCTAAGGGCACAGGACTACTTCACCGCATCAATGGGAGAATGGATGGGGCCATGTACCGTACAATTCTGAGTGACAACCTCCTTCCCTCCGCCAGGGCCTTAAAAATGGGTCGTGGCTGGGTCTTCCAGCACGACAATGACCCAAAACATACAGCCAAGGCAACAAAGGAGTGGCTCAGGAAGAAGCACATTAGGGTCATGGAGTGGCCTAGCCAGTCACCAGACCTTAATCCCATTGAAAACTTATGGAGGGAGCTGAAGCTGCGAGTTGCCAAGCGACAGCCCAGAACTCTTAATGATTTAGAGATGATCTGCAAAGAGGAGTGGACCAAAATTCCTCCTGACATGTGTGCAAACCTCATCATCAACTACAGAAGACGTCTGACCGCTGTGCTTGCCAACAAGGGTTTTGCCACCAAGTATTAGGTCTTGTTTGCCAGAGGGATTAAATACTTATTTCCCTCTGCAGAATGCAAATAAATTCATATACTTTCCACAATGTGATTTTCCGGATTTAATTTGTGATGTGCTATCTCTCACTGTTACCAATAACCTACCCTTCAATTATGGGCTGCTCATGTCTTTGTCAGTGGGCAAACTTACAAAATCAGCAAGGGATCAAATACTTATTTCCCCCACTGTAAAAAGGTACGTAAGCCTGGCTTAGGTTGTCCTTGTATAGAATAGTCTCCAAATAGCTGAGTGGGAGTATGTCGCCATCTCACCTGCCACATAGACGAAATGTGTGACGCCAAGGCTATCCAGAATTGTTTTATCTTTGTGTTTATAATGTAAAAATGTAGGGGGCAGGGAGATTCCCTGTGAGTGATGTTGAATGTGTGTGATGAATCAGCTCATCCCCAAAGGTGTGTCAGAAGAAATTAAGTATTGTCATACTGGGACAGACCGAAGGTCCATCAAGCCCAGCATCCTGTTTCCAACAGTGGCCAATCCAGGTCACAAGTACCTGGCAAGATCCCAAAACAGTATAATATATTTTATGCTGCTTATTCTAGAAATAAGCAGTGGATTTTCCCCGTCCATTTTAATAATGGTCTAAGGACTTTTCCTTTAGGAAGCCATCCAAACCTTTTTTAAACCCCACTAAGCTAACTGCATTCTCTGGCAACAAATTCCAGAGTTTAATTACTCGTTGAGTGAAGAAAATTTTTCTCTGATTCGTTTTATATTTACTACTTTGTAGCTTCATTGTGTGCCCCCTAGTCCTAGTAGTTTTGGAAAGAGTGAACAAGCGATTCAAGTCTACCCATTCCACTCCAGTCATTATTTTATAGACATATCTCCCCTCAGCCGTCTTTTCTCCAAGCTGAAGAGCCCTAGCCATTTTAGCCTTTCCTCAGGGAAATTGTCCCATCCCCTTTATCATTTTCGTTGCCCTTCTCTGTACCTTTTCTAATTCCACTATATCTGTCTTGAGATGCGGTGACCAGAATTGAACACAGTATTTGAGGTTGCTCCAGGAATCACAGCACAGGAGATGTTGTCCAGGGAGTGAAATGAGAAGGAAATTGTATTCCAGGGCTCCAGGTGCCAGCAAGTGGCAGCAGTAGACTGGACTTTTCAGAGCTCTAGCAGAGGAGGAGTGAGGTGCTTTCTCAAGATTTACGGAGTCCAGTATTCTGGTCACTCCTAGGAGCAGTCAGCTTGTTTGTCAGGCTATCAAATTTGACTCCTTGCCCAGGCTGCCGAGAAGCTAAGCTCTGGAACTCGTTGCCAGAGGATGTGGTAATGACGGTTATCATATTTGGGTTTAAAAAAAGTTTGGACAAGTTCCTGGAGGAAAAGTCTATAGTCTTTTATTGAAATGGACATGGGGGAAGCCACTACTTGCCCTGGGATTGGTAGCATGGAATGGTGCTACTAATTGGGTTTTTGCCAAGTACTTGTGACCTGGATTGGCCAGTGTTGGAAGCAGGGTACTGGGCTAGATAGACCATTGGTCTGACCCAGTAAGGCTATATTCTTATGTTCTTATGAACTTCGCTGCCTGAGGACCAATCTTATCTGAGATTAACAAGACAGTGAAGCATGGTCTTGTTTACAATTCAGGAGAAGATATGTGCAGTCGTTGGAAATGACACATGACATGTCAACAATGTGTTTTGTGTCCTTTCTAAACTGAACTAAAAAGAAATAGAGACATTTTTTTTCATTGTTTTATCATAGTCACTATTCTCACATCCTAGGTCATTTCATGTGTTCTTGAACAGCACATACTAATCATGGAGAGACCACCTGGCAAAAAAGCTCTTTTTAAAAAAAATTTAAAAAGATGGAAATGATATAACTACTGAACCAAAACAATTTTCCAATTTGCACCCCTATCTAGGCGGTAAAGGAGCCCAGAGTGGATGCAGTCTATTACAATACACAGACGCCCTGAAAGAAGCTGTGGCAGTGTTGGTCAATAGACCTACCACTACTACTACTTATCATTTCTAAAGCGCTGTACACTTGAACATGAAGAGACAGTCCCTGCTCAATAGAGCTTACAATCTAATCAGGACAAATAGGACAAATAATGGATAAGGACAAAGAGTAGCAAGATTCCGGAATCCCAAAGACTACTACTACTACTTATCATTTCTATAGCGATACTAGATGTACGCAGTGCTGTACACTTGAACATGAAGAGACAGTCCCTGCTCGACAGAGCTTACAATCTAATTAGGACAGACAAACGGGACAAGGGAATTAATAAGGTGGGAATGATAAAACATGGATATTAAACAAGTCAGTAAGGGTTAAGAGTTAAAAGAAGCATCAAAAAGGTGGGCTTTTAGCTTAGATTTGAAGACGGCCAGAGATGGAGCTTGACGTACCGGCTCAGGAAGTCTATTCCAGGCATATGGTGCAGCAAGATAAAAGGAACGGAGTCTGGAGTTAGACCTCTCCAGGTGCTTCAGTGATGCCTATGGCAGAATGAGAGAGCTGGATTTGGAATGCAGACTGCAGCTCAGGCCAGAATTTTATGTACTTCAATGACCTCACTATTTAGCGGCAGTATACGCGTGAGTGCCTGCTTGAGACTTAAACCATTTTACAGGCTGTCCCCTAAGGTAACAAGGACACATTTGTGGATTAGCTCTGGAATGCCGAGGAGCGCAAGAAGCATCTGACGCAGTGTACGCATAAGACTTTAGATGCCTTAGCAAATAAAAGCAATAGAGACGAGGTGCCGTCAGGGAAAAGAATTTTAGCCCAGGTCGACAGACAACCAAGCAGCAGTTTCTAAACAGACTAGGGGGCGTGCGATGAAGCTACAATGTAGTAAATTTAAAACGAATCGGATAAAAATTTTCTTCACTCAACGTGTAATTAAACTCTGGAATTCGTTGCCAGAGAATGTGGTAAAGGCGGTTAGCTTAGCGAAGTTTTAAAAAGGTTTGGACGGCTTCCTAAAGGAAAAGTCCACAGACCGTTATTAAATGGACTTGGGGAAAATCCACTATTTCTGGGATAAGCAGCATAAAATGTTTTGTACATTTTTGGGATCTTGCCGGGTATTTGTGACCTGAATTGGCCACTGTTGGAAACAAGATGCTGGGCTCGATGGACCTTTGGTCTTTCCCAGTATGGCAATACTTATGTAACGTAGAGGTTTGACCTGACATACTCTGCAGAGAAGTGCTAAACATCTGGAATGTAGCAGGTCCCCTGACCGATGCTTCTATAGGCAACATACCTAGCAGAAATGAAAACTGGGATTGGCCACATCGTTTCTAGAACTATTTAAGTAACTCCCGATGAGAAAGTAGCCAAGAACATTTTTCAGCAATGAATATGTCTCTACGGATCGAAGGAGAAGATGAAAGAAAATTTCAGCTCTCCTGCTACAGAAGGCTGAGATTGAAGTACAGAATTTCTCTGTAGCTGTCCCCAACCTTGGTCATTGACAGCTACAACCTACTCTGGTTTTCAGGATTTCTCCAATGAGTATGCATGAGATCTATTTGTATACAATGGAAGCAGTGCATGCAAAATATACATTGGAGAAATCCTGAAAGCCCAACTGGGTTGCCCATCCTTGTTCTAAGAAGATGTAACTAGACAATGCTGCTGTACTCCTTGTATGCTCATCCTGGCCAGATCAAGTAACGTCTCTCCCCAAGCCTCAATGAGCTCTGTTTCACCACTTCTCTGTCTCCCCCTTTCTCTTCTACTTTTCTTAAGAAACAATGTTCCTTTCTTTTTTCCTTTGATCGGTGTGTAAACTGCTCTGTACATTCCCCGAAGATGATATGAGAAGTCTTAATAACCTAAACATCAAGTCCGGTATCTCTGTAGCAGTTTAATCCAAATGCTGATTCATCGATCAGAGGAAGATTCTTCACCTCAGCTTTCATTTGCTAACACAGCAAGGAAGAAAATCATAAAACCTCAAATGGAAGAGATTTTTATCTGTATCATATACACAAAAGAATGTTTGACCCCTTTATCTGCTCTGAGAGGTCCATGTCAATATCTATTACATCAGCTGGGCTAAATACCTCCTTTCTGTCTTGTGAGGTTGCCAGCACCACCCCAGGGCAATGGAGAGTTAGGAGGCTTGTCTTAAGGCTACAGGAGCTGCTGTGGGACTCGAGCCTGGGTCCGCTGGTTCCTAGCCTGCTGCTCTTCAACCCGAACATCTCCTCAGTAAAGATATACATAAGTGTGATAGCAGTGTGCAATTCTTACATAGGAGAACCTGTATTTACTAATGTCCAAGCTGATTGATAGTTCAATTCCTGAAAGTACCCAATCCTAAAATGTGAAAAAAAAAAAAAAAGTATATCTGATGCCTATATTCCTATTTCAAACCCTCAAGATGGAAGACCAGTTGTGAAAGCTGCACTGGCGTTCCTGAGGAAGGGTTTGAAACAGGAATTTCTGTCAGATGCTGGGAATGGACAGTACAATAGCAACGAAGCTGGATTTTCAAAAGCCAAGTTTGCTCCTGTTTGTTCCTTATCTTCCGGTGTAAAGTGTATTGCTTGTGTCAGACCTGTGAGTTCTTGTACCAAGTAGAACGCTGCCGAGCCCGGTACTCGGACCAGGTTCTGCTTGGTGGCCGGACAACCCCGCTGTGCTGACCACCGTTCCCCAGAGGTTGAGCCTGCAGGGCTTACGAGATGGAGCAGGAAGTGGGGTGATGAATGTGACGGCCAGACAGGCAGCAGGCAAGAGAGTGATTCAGGTACAGGCAGAGTCAGTAGGCAGGCAGCAGGTCAAGAGAGTAATCCAGGTACAGGCAGAGTCAGTAGGCAGGCAGCAGGTCAAGAGAGTAATCCAGGTACAGGCAGAGTCAGTAGGCAGGCAGCAGACACCAGAGTAATCCAGGTACAGGCAGAGTCAGTAGGCAGGCAGCAGACACAAGAGTAATCCAGGTACAGGCAGAGTCAGCAATGAAGAACAAAGTGGAGGAGAAGCACACTACTGAGCAAGTAACACCTACCAAAGTAGAAGCTGAAGCAAGGAGTCTAGGGAGAGCTCAGCTGATACAGTGCTGGCGTCTGACGGCTGGGAGAAGGGGCACAACCATAGGACAAGAGCAGGGGAAGGAGGAACCGGAAGACCAATAGGAGAGAAACAAGGGAAGCCAGGCAGAAGAAGAGCAGACCCAGGTGGGTGGAAGCAAAGCAATCAAGGAGCCTGCAGCCAGAGAAGAACCACACACACATGGCTCAGGGCTGTGCCAGTCAAGTGTGCGTGTCAACGGGACCCTGCGCAGCTCGAGGACGCCACTTGCGTTGAGGTAGGGGACTGACACTTGTTATATTTATATAGTTTGAAGAGTGTTTGCACTAAGACCACTGGGAGGAAAGTTTGCTCCCGTGGGATTAAAGGGTCTGGACTGTATACAGATGACTATTGATAAAACTATTTTTATTTAGTAGGTTTATTCACACCTTATATTTTTTGCGGGACACTGAAAATGTAGCTATATTCACTGGGGGGTGGGGGGTCATTAAGGACTTCACGGTTTGACTCACTGAAATTTATGCTCGGCTGTAGGTACAGCCTATACTGAATTCTCCCTTGTGCCCTGTAATTAAGAAGCATTAGAGTGATGACCTCTCTAGGCATCTGATATACTTTGTTTTTACATTTTAGGATTGACTAGTTTCAGGAACTGAAGTTTGAATTGTCTCTCCTTTGGGATTTTTTCAAGTGTTATTGATTTATTTCGGCAAGTTGATTGATAGGTCATGGCAGACAAAAGCTGCCATCAGAAATTGCCATTTCCATGGGACGTGAATGTGGTTCCAGCTGAATGCATGAAATTACCATCAGTCCACAGAGTAAGCAAGCTTCAAGTGCCTATTTTCTTTAAATTTCATTTCTGCAGTTCTGCCATAATTAGTCCTTCAAACCTTCACCAAGGTTTTACCAACTGTGAATCGGCTTTGTCATATCAGCCAATCCACGGTGCTCCCCGTTTTCTTCCTAAGGGCTCACACACCCAAAGGTGAGCAGGCCCTCCACGTCAGAGCACTGGCATTTTACATCACCATTGAACTCGGGCTGTCTTATCCTTTGATTGTAACAAGAGCTTTACCAAACTAGGTAGCAGACTGCGAGGGACGTGTTTGATATGACGTCCAAATCCGATTTTGGATGTTTTGCAAAAAAAATGTCCAAAACTCCAGTGCCGAACATGGTCATTTTTAAACCCGAAAATCGTCTTATCTCTTTGGTTCGAAAATCGCCTTATTTTAGACTTTTTTGTGCTCAGAGCATCTTTCTTTTTAGGGCCATTTTTAAACAAAAAAACAAGGGTCAAGGGGAAAACATACAAAAACAAGCCATTGGGATGTCTGGGGGCCAACAGTCCTACCAGGCTGGCCACACAGACATACTACTACTACTTGACATTTCTAAAGCGCTACTAGGGTTACGCAGCGCTGTACAATTTAACATAGAAGGACAGTCCCTGCTCAAAGGAGCTTACAATCTAAAGGACAAATGTACAGTCAGTCAAATAGGGGCAGTCTACATTTCCTGAAAGGTATAAAGGTTAGGTGCCGAAAGCAACATTGAAGAGGTGGGCTTTGAGCAAGGATTTGAAGATGGGTAGGGAGGGGGCTTGGCGTAAGGGCTCAGGAAGTTGATTCCAAGCATAGGATGAGGTGAGGCAGAATGAACGGACATCCCAACAGAGAAGTGGGGCAGCCTTGGGGGGGGGGGGGGAGGGGGGACACACACGACTGCAGTGAACTTCACATAAAAGGTCCCAGGTACACATCTCATCATAACCCCCATATATTGTATGGTGAATCTTCCAGGAATAGCAAAACAATGTACTGTACCCCACTAAAAAAACCCTTATGCCTGCAGGTGTCACCTATATGTGGGTTCAGTAGGAATTTTATGTTTTTCACTACAAATATTTATTTTATTTATTTTATT
This sequence comes from Microcaecilia unicolor, assembly GCF_901765095.1. Classification (NCBI taxonomy): domain Eukaryota; kingdom Metazoa; phylum Chordata; class Amphibia; order Gymnophiona; family Siphonopidae; genus Microcaecilia; species Microcaecilia unicolor. Next base: position 4,242,117 of record NC_044035.1, read on the forward strand.
TGTTGCATTTGTACCCCACATTTTCCCACCTATTTACAGGCTCAATGTGGCTTACATAGTACCGTCAAAGGCGTTTGCCCAGTCGGTTGATAACAAGTACAAGGTTGAAAAGTGATTGTATGAGGTATATGTGAAGGGTCGGGAGGGATGAAGATTGCGTGTTGTCCAGTACGGTCAAAGTCATGCTGTGTTGCTGGGTGAAGAGGTTTACGTGGGGTCGTTGGGGTAGGCCTTTTTGAAGAGGTTGTATACTAGTTAGAGTGGGATATGGGTTTGGGTCTCTTTCTGTACAGTCCACTGCTTTCTGGTCTAAGAGGAATGGCCACTGTATCTGCAGCTGTCATGGAGCCTGGCATATACTGTCACTTTTCACTGGGGGATTAAGAGGGGGTCCTGCCTTTATCTCTCCAGTGGTCATCTGGTCCAGCCCCCACAAACCTTTGTCAGGGGGCCCAGAGGTCCACTGGACCTCCTGCCCCCTGTTGCTGGGGGTCAGGTCAGGGTTCGTGCTGGGGCTGCTGCATTAGGGGGAATGAGGGCCAGCTAGCATGCAAATGCATGCTGGACAGGGCTCACCATTCCTCCCCAGTGGTCTGCAAACCCTAACACCAGTTCTGAGCTGATGTAGGATTTGCCATTGGCTAGCTGATCATTGGGGATGAATAGGTTTAGCATACATTTGCACGCTACAAGCGCTAAGAGCCCTGTTTTGAATGCATTTGCATGCTAGTTGCGTTCAGAAGCCCGCGAGTGCGTTGTTTCACGCACTCGGGGGCTCTGATCATGGGGCGGTAGCAACGCAGCCCTCTAGCGCCTGCGTTTGCTTCTGATCATTGGCCCATTATAGTCTCTAGTAGGTTTCCTTATGGACATTCTCCTGGAAGGTGGCTCCAAACTTTACACTCTGGGGACCTCTCTCTCTGGACGAAAAGCTGTTCTGTGCAGTCCTTTATTATTCCAGGGCTCTCTGAGTCAGAGGCATAGCCAGCCCTCCGATTTTGGGGGGAGGGAGGCCAAAGATGGACTAAGGGGGCAATGTATTTCTCCCCCCTCCTTGGTATGCTAACAATAATACCTTGGCTGGTGTGGGTTTGGCAACCCCACCTGCCATTTAACAGGTGCAGGTTTGGAGAAGAGCCAAGCCGCTCCCCCCCCCCCCCTCCCCGAGCTATGCCACTGCTTTGAGCTTTCCCATTTCTTAGTCCTCAGTAGGTGAGAACATCCCCAGATGGAACTTGGCTGTTCCTTCGGGCTGGATTTTTTCAGTATCTGGCTACTTGTCTCCTGGGAATGCATGATGGTGACTGTTCCCAGCTTCCTCTGAAATCAGTGCAGCAGCTTTACAGTCTCTGGTACTGTTCTTCTCTTCTCGCCAGGTGCAGTGGCTGAGACCCTCTTCCGATAATAGTACAGTGGCCAGGGAAGCAAGAGCCAAAGAGAAGGGATGTGAACATGCCTGAGGGGGCACTTTTTAAATGTCATTTACCATGGTAAAGTGGTTGGCTGAGAACTGCCAACCCTGTATAACAGTATAAGCATGGATCGATATAATGCATGGCTTTTGGTTCGTGAGAAAGGTAGACAAGCTCCGAGGCAATATTTTCAAAACTCTGCACATTAGTTTCAAAGGAAAAAAGTACCTGTAGAAATAGCAGGTACAGCTTCTTGAGCAATTTTCAAAGGGAAATGTGGGCCTAGACTTTCCTCCTGAGAACTGAAGCAAAATATGGAGGCAGAAGTAGGCATGTATTTTGCAAAACCCCGTGGATGATTTGAAAATTACCCCCTAACCCTCCCCCCAACACATCTATAACTGTTTTTTCAGTACGTTCTTCTCAAGCATGTATATTCCAGCCCGGAAACTCTCTGCCAAACGCATGCATTCTTTCATAGAAGGACAGAGAAGGTGCCTGGCCTGGGAAAATATTACCCCTGTATGCTTGCCAGCCATTGTTGGCACCGTGTTTTCTAGCCATGCAAGGTGAGCTGTTCTTTCTAGCCCCGTGGCACATCCTCTCCTCTAAGGTTGCCAGAAAGTTTTTTCGTAATTTACATCCGCATTCCATTCCCCTACACCATATCATGGTGCCCTGATGCAAGCAAGCACTTCCTTCCAGGATGACCTTATCACAGCAGAGAACAGCAGTGTGTAGTGAACCAGACAGGAAATCAGGAGCACACCTAGAAAAAGGGTCTCTCTAATTTCATACCTTCTTCTGGCTCTCTGAATACAATCCTGGAGCAAGTCAGTCTACAGTAAATCTCTGTGTGCCTCTGTTCACGGACTCTCCCTGTCCCTCACTTCTAATTCCTGCTGTGATTGGACAAGTCCCTTTATTTATTTATTTATTGCATTTGTATCCCACATTTTTCCATCTGTTTGCAGGCTCAATGTGGCTTACAGTATGTTACAACGACAATCACATTAATGGAATAAGAATTTCAGAATATAGATACAGATATGGAGTGGAAGAGTGGCCTAGTGGTTAGGGTGGTGGACTTTGGTCCTGGGGAACTGAGGAACTGAGTTGGATTCCCACTTCAGGCACAGGCAGCTCCTTGCGACTCTGGGCAAGTCACTTAACCCTCCATTGCCCAATGTAAGCAGCATTGAGTCTGCCATGAGTGGGAAAGCCCAGGGTACAAATGTAATAAAAATAAGATGCATAAGAATATCATGTAGAATTGAAACTGTATAAATATATAAAACGTAACATAATGATATCAGGACAAGATATAATGTTCAGTGATGGGGATGTAAGTAAAATAAACAAGTTAGAAGAATTCCATAATAGTTGCATCTGGTGTAATTTAGAAGTACAGGCCGTTATGGGGGATCCTTTTTGTACATCTTTTTGAACAAGTAAGTCTTTGGTAATTTTCGGAATTTTTATCATCCTGGGCTTCAGTTCTAATCCCAGCTCTGCCGCTGACTCTCTGCCATATCTGTTCCTCTGGTGCAGGGGTGGGTAACCTTTATACACAGAGAGCATGAATGTCAGTACTATAATATCAAACTTGGAAATGCACAGAGCTCCACAGACCACCTGTAAAAAATGTAACTAAATATGAATTTGCGAAATACAGTATTCAAAATTGCCAAAACTCTGGAGGAGGATCTACAGCCCCTCCTTACCTCTGTACCCTCATCTCCCCTTACGTTCCTACCCGTAACCTCCGCTCTCAAGAAAAAATCCCTCCTCTCAGTACCCTTCTCCACCACCGCCAACTCCAGGCTCCGCCCTTTCTGCCTCGCCTCACCCCATGCTTGGAATAAACTCCCTGAGCCCATACGCCAGGCCCCCTCCCTGCCCATCTTCAAATCATTGCTCAAAGCTCACCTCTTCAATGTCGCCTTCGGCACCTAACCACTATACCTCTATTCAGGAAATCTAGACTGCCCCAATTTGATTGTCTGCACATTTTGTCCATTAGATTGTAAGCTTCTAGGAGCAGGGACTGTCCTTCTTTGTTAAATTGTACAGCGCTGCGTAACCCTAGTAGCGCTTTAGAAGTGTTAAGTAGTAGTAGTAGAGGAGGAGCCTAGTGGTTAGTGCAGTGGCCTGAGAACCAAGAAGCTGGGTTCAATACCCATTGCAGCTCCTTGTAACTCTGGGCAAGTCATTTAACTCTCTGTTGCCCCAGGTACAAAATAAATACCTGTATATAACATGTAACCACCGAAAGGCAGTATATCAAATTTCCCCCCCTTTCCCCTTCCTTTAATGATGTTTTCAGTGTATACTTCCCATGGTCTCGCAGGCCACAAAAACTTTAATGGAGGGTCACAGTTTCCCCACCTCTGCTGTAGTGAATAAAATGACTGATGTGTACCCCCTCTCCTGTCACAAAGGGGGTGATGCACAAAAGTCCCCGTAAAGCACAGGTCGCTATTTCCATCCCGGTAAAAATTACCTTGGTGGAAATAGCGAGGGATGCAGAAAAAATTGCATGGAAATGAGCTGCTCCCAAAAACAGCGAGCAGCTGGACCAGTCGCTAAGCTATGCAAGTGTAGAGCAACCAATCGCTAATCCTGGCTGCTCTGCATATACTCAGAACAGCTGTACTACACCCAGCTTTCATACACGTATACAAGCTGCATGTATGGTGTAGGGTGTGCTCGGGGGTATGCTTCCGGGGCTGAAGCGGCGGCTGACAGGCTCTGATTGGGAGCTTATTTCTCCTTCAGGGGCCCTTAGGACTGTCATATTGGGACTCCAGAGGAAAAAGTGGCACCCGCCTCCAACCCCACACTTCACTGCTCCACGGTCAGTGATCTCCCTGCTCCAGTGCATCTTCTCTTCCTGGGTCGGTCTCCCCCCCACCCCCGGTACATGGGAGAAGGGTGAAGCGGGCAAGAGTGGCACAGGACCCTGGAGTGGCTGTGCAGTACTTGCAACAATGAAGAACTGTCAGGACCAACAGCTCCAGACCTCCCGTTAAAGTTTTCACGGTACGGGTTGCTCTGTGCATCGTTTGGAATACAAATTTGGATGCTTAATAAGTCATTTAAATAGATTGGCGTAGGATTCCAATTGTCTGCTGCCCCACATGGTAAAAAGCCCGCAGAACCCCTTTGTGCATCTCCCACTGAATAACGTGCTCGCTAAACCAGCTGGAACTGGTCTAAAAAGCACGTTCCTGGCCCAGTAGGTTTTGTGCATTGGGCCCAAAGTCTTTTCTTTCCAGCGCTCTCATTAACTGTGTAGGAATAGCAGAAGGCCCCCAGTCCCCTGTTGTTATCATTAAAATACATCCTGAAACGGAGGCTAACTCTGACTAATGTTGCTTGATCAACAATCTGTCCAGTAAGTTGAGAAACAAGCATAGTGACAGTTTCTATTTTGGAAACCTCCCAACCAAGAAATAACTATGCACAAATTTTGTGTCGACAGTTTTGGGTGCAGTTGCCCAACTGTTGCGCTTACACTAGGCTCTAACTGCTGACCTTCTACAAATTCTGGCCAGGGCCGGTGCTAGACATCAGTCGGGTAGGCCCAGGTCCATCCACACTGGACTTAGGCCCACTCAGCAATAGCACAGCAGTAATGTGGCTGGCAGCATCTATCCCTCAAGGAGATTGGGGGGGGGGGGGGTCATTAACTCCAGTCCTCCAAAGCCCACCCCCTAGTACCTTTAAATCCTTTAGTTCTTCACTGGCAGAAAGCAGCAATACATTTCCCCAGCTCACGCTGGTCCGAGCCCTTCCCAGGAAGTTGTATCAAAGGGAAGGCTCAGAGCCGGTGTGAGGAAGGGGAATGAGTTGCTGCTCGCTGCTGGTGAAGACCTAAAAGATTTAAAGGTACCCGGGAGGGAGGGGGTTGGAAGACTGGAATTGTGACTTCCCTGATCTCCTGGGAAGAGAGGCAGAGATGTTGGGTGGGGGCAATGTTGTGCCCACCCAAAATTGGGTGTCTGGCTACACTCCTGCTAGACATAATGGGACCCCAAGTCTTGCTTGCAGGCCATCTATTTCGAATTTAGGCAGGTCTGGGGCCCCTGTAACACGGGGCCCAGGGCAATTACATAAGTACATAAGTATTGCCATACTGGGAAAGACCAAAGGTCCATCAAGCCCAGCATCCTGTTTCCAACAGTGGCCAATCCAGGTTACAAGTACCTGGCAAGATCCCCAAAAAAGTACAATACAACACAGAGGGTGTTGTAAGGAAAAGAAGCGGATTTATGATAGTTAACCTGAATTAGTCTGATCTGTAAAAATAACTGTTGCCAGGTCAGAACAGTACCTTGAGTCCTTATTGCAGATAAATAAAGAAGAAGGGGGGGGGGGGGGGGGGTTGGATCTGTTGTATCAAAGGCCATAGTAAGTTCTAATGACATTAGAAGTACTTGTTCCTTCCTGCTGTATTGTTCATAGGAGACCGAAAAGAGCCATTTCCGTGCTTTGGAATTTCCGAAACCCAGTCTGCTGGGGATGAAGAAGGGGACGCTGATCTAGATAATGCTCAAGTTGGTGGCGGACAATATTTTCTGGTAATTTGGAAACAAAAGAGAGCTGTGCAATGGGACGATAGTTATTGATTGAGGTAGGGTCTAAGGCTCTGTCCGTCTTGATTGGCTCTGTTCTATAGGGATTCCTAACAAAATCATATAGGGTGGAAATGCAAGGTGATCTTTCCAACTTATCGGACTCTATTTGTGGGGTGCCTCAGGGGTCTGCTCTTTTGCGTTCATTGTTCAACATCCTGATGCAACCCCTGGAAAATTGTTTAGACTCACTTCAGCTGCAATTTTATATATATGCAGAAGGTATTACTGTGCTGATACCTTTTATTCCAGGTAATCAGTCAGGAGTTCAACCTGCTACACTGCTTATCAACAGTTCAAAGTTGGGTGTGTTCATTTTAACTAAAGTTAAATAAAGAAACAACTAAGGTCCTTTGGACTGGCCCGTTAGCATTTTTTAAAAGTTAATTCAACTGTCGAGACTGATCATTTTAATCTAAAACTTGACATGGTTTCAAGAATATTAGGTGTGGAACTAGATAGTCAATCTTCCCTCAGCACTCGGGTTAATAAAGTGGTTCGTAGATCTGCTTACAAAATTGCAGGCTATTCACAAATATTTTGATCTAGCAATCTTTCGTTTGGTGGTTCAAGTCTTTAATACTTCTATCTCTGGATTACGGTAACTCAAAATCTTATATCTTACAGAAGGATAAAAACAGGATGGAGTCGGTCCAGAGGGCGGCCTTGAACATAAAACATATAGGGACAGGGTCAGGAACCTCAACACATATACGCTGGAAGAGAGAAGGGAGATATGATAGAGACGTTTAAATATCTTAGAGGCGTTAATGTACAGGAAGAGAGCCTTTTTCAACTGAAGGAAAACTCTGGAACAAGGAGGCATACAATGAAGGTAAGAGCAAATAGGCTTAGGAGGAATCTAAGAAAGTATTCGTTCGTGGAGAGGGTGGTGGAAGCGTGGAATGGCCTCCTGGTAGAGGTCATAGAGACGAGGACCGTGTCGGAATTTAGGAAAGTGTGGGATAAACACATGGGATCCCTTAGGAAAAGGAAGAGTTAATGGTTACGGAGGATGGGCAGACTGGATGGACCATTTGGCCTTTATCTGCTGTCATGTTTCTATGTTTCTTTAAAAGTTTAGTTGTACAGAGTACAAAATGCCACAGTTAGAGTAATATTTGTGGAAAATGAATGAGTCTCTTTCTTCTCTTATGTTGCTGTTGCATTGGTTGCCAATAGATGCCAGGGTCCAGTTTAAAATATTGGTCTTAATTTTTAAAGCCTTTCATGGTGACTCCCCATGTTACTTAATGGAACATTTTGCTTTAAAAAAATTTTTTTTTAATAGAAATCATAATAGATCTACTAGGAATCTTTACATGTTAGACTTTCCCACTGTTTGCAAAGTAAAAGCATTACGACCTTTACAATCCTCCTTAACAAATCCAGCTGCCTCTAGTTGGAATTCTTTACCTTCTTCTCTCAGACAAATGGGACATTAAAGACCTTTCTTTTCCGGAAGTATTTCTCTTGATCTATACATTTTGTACTTACTCTCGGTATTGTGACTATTTTTTGTAAAAGCTGTTTGGAAAGTGCTCTTTCTTTTTGATTTTTATCCGCTCTGAACTTGTCGGTTGTAGCGGAGTATAAGATTCCAATGTAAATGTAAAAATGTCCTGGTAGGAGGAGCATGAGAGGGATCGTGGGCAGGAGTACCACTTACGAACACAACTTACAGAATATTGTAAGCTATGCATCCATTTATACTTGCCGTTGATTTGGCGTAAATGGGGGTGTGTGAGGGAGCGAGGGCTATAGCGGCAGGTGTCTCTAGGAGGAGCACTCCCTCGCTGAGGGTGCAGGTTAGCAACCTTACGGCAGGTGGTGCTAAACCTGCCATGTCAGAGGCTGAGTCAGAGAGGCGGGGCTCAGGCAAGGAGGTGGTTAAATGCCCTAGAGCAGAGTGAGTCAGGGAGGTCCCGATACAACAGTCTCCAGGGGAGAGAGAGCGGAGATTCAAATGCAGAAGACTCCCAAGGTGTTCCATTGGCTGAAGTACTTGAGGAGAGCCTGGGGAAGAGAAGTGGCCTTCAACAGAGATTGTTAACCCGTAATTTCCAGAAGCATTCCTGTTTGTCCTAATTAGATTGTAAGCTCTGTCGAGCAGGGACTGTCTCTTCGTGTTCAAGTGTACAGCGCTGCGTACGTCTAGTAGCGCTATAGATAGATAAGTAGTAGTAGTAAGCAGAGGCTTCAGTTGAGGTAGGAGAAGTTTTGCTTGAAACCTCAGAGCTAAGAGAGTGAGTGTTGACTAACCTGTGAAGTTGTATCAGAGAGAGGACTACAAGAGTCTGAGTTAAGAAGAAGTGACTGTATATTTAACCTGTGTCGGGGACAAGGTGCAGGAACCCTGAACCAAGAGGAAAAGGAAAAGTCATGTATATTGAAGTGTGGAACCTGCCAGAGACAAGGTTCCGGGATTATGTTTGAGACTTTATTGAGAGTAAAAAACCTGTGAGGAAACAGGTCTATTTCCCTTTTTGTACAGTAATACAGCTTTTCTTTTAGACATTGCAACGCCCTCTGTCTGTATTTTGTGAGGACTCCATGCCTTCCCATCATTCACATTACCACAGCGTGACTGAATTTACTACTACTTATCATTTCTAAAGTACTACTAGACGAATGCAGAGCTGTACACTTCAAAACAGTAACATGCCAAAATTCCCCCTAAATGCTGTTCTGTATGTCCCTGCTTGACTTACACAGTACATATTTTCGAGGGGAGTGGATACAGACGCAGAGCACAGGCGGAACTCACATACGTACATAAGAACATAAGAGTAGCCATACTGAGTCAGACCAATGGTCCATCTAACTCAGTATCCTGTTTCCAACAGTGGCCAAGCCAGGTCACAAGTACTTGGCAGAAACCCAAATCGTGTCAACACTCCATACTACAAATCCCAGGGCAAGCAGTGGCTTCCCCATGTCTCTCTCAATAGCAGACTATGGACTTTTCCTCCAGGAATTTGTCCAAAACTTTTTAAAGCCCAGATACGCTAACACCTGTTACCACCTCCTCCGGCAAAGAGTTCCAGAGCTTAACTATTCGTTGATTGAAAAAATATTTCTTCCTGTTCACTTTAAAAGTATTTCCATGTAACTTCCTCGAATCTTTGTACTTTTGGAACGAGTAAAAAATTGATTTACTTCTACTCGTTCTACACCACTCAGGATTTTGTAGACCTCGATCATATCTCTCCTCATCCATCTCTTTTCCAAGCTGAAGAGCCTTAACCTCTTTAGCCTTTCCTCATACGAGTAACACAGTACATAACATAGTGAAAATGTACAGCTCTCGGGGCTACCTAAAAATTGTAACATGAGCACAGAGGGCGCTACTGACCAAAAGGATGTATAGATTTGAACAGTTTGTTTCTTGAGTTACATGTAGAATTGAAAACATGTACAGTTTCTGCCTTTAATGAGATGTTAATAAAATAATTTTAGGAGGAAAACAAAATAGTCCCTGGCTGGCAGTTGGCACCTTGAAGAGAAGGAATCGCATCTGATGGAAATATGAATATGGTGCAGAGGGGGGCAGAGAGACTGAGTGTGAGAGAAATAGACAAACAGTGGAAATGAAACGTCAGCGCTGCTGAGAGTGAGAACTTTGGGTTCTGGCTTTGTTTTCATTCAGGAGGTTTTCGCTGTGGAGCAGAAGGGGCTCCTGAAAGGAGGCTTTGTATGGCAGCTCCAGTTTTATTATATGCTTTGTATTTCAGGAATGTGGCCCAACTGATGGACTGACATTTCCAACCCTGGTCCCGTGCTCAGCTGGCCTATGAAAAAGTCCAAACTCCCCCAAATGATTTACAAAGTCATCCCCTCCCTGCTTATTTTAGGAAGGGGGCAATATAAGTCTTGGCAAGGGAAAATAAACACTTGGGCATGAAAGCACAAACCAGTTGGTTGGGGGGTGGAAGCTGCCTCTTGCTGATCCCTTGTGCTGAGCTGAACATTTGAAAGTCCTGGGCACAAGGACTATTCCACTTCCAGATACAGGCCAGCTCACTCTTAATGAGATTTCAACAGCTTCATGCAGGAAAATCCACTATTATCACTTGGCAGTTTAAAACTTTGTAATAGTAAAAACTTCCCAACCCGCCAGAGCCATAAACAGAAGGGTTCTATTTACCTAAATCTTTTTCTGGCTGTGACTCCATGGTTGTGGCTAAATGAAATTGTGTGACCCTCCCCACCAGAGGTGCAGAATAATGATGCTTCCATGGAGAGCCCACCAGATCATTTATTTATTTATTTTGTAACATTTGTATCCAGTTTTCCCACCTATATGCAGGCTCAAGTGGCTTACATAGTACCGTAAAGGCGTTCGCCAATTCCGGTATAAAAAGTTACACAGTGATGTTATGGTAGAATAAGGTTCAGGTGGAACCAAACATGTTAGGGAATCGTATAAAGGAAGAAGAGTTAAGTTATCCATTACTACTATACTACTTAACATTTCTAAAGCGCTACCAGGGTACGCAGCGCTGTACAATTTAACAAAGAAGGACAGTCCCTGCTCAAAGGAGCTTACAATCTAAAGGACGAAATGTCAAGTTGGGGCGTCTAGATTTCTTGAATAGAGGTATAGTGGTTAAGTGTGTGAAGGCGACATTGAAGAGGTGGGCTTTAAGCAAGGATTTGAAGATGGGCAGGAAGGGGGCCTGGCGTATGGGCTCAGGAATTTATTCCAAGCATGGGGTGAGGCGAGGCGAGGGCAGAAAGGGCGGAGATGGAGTTGGCGTGGTGGTGGAGAGGGTACAGAGAGGAGGGATTTGTCCTGTGAGTGGAGGTTACGGGTAGGAGTGTAAGGGGAGATGAGGGTAGAGAGGTATTGAGGAGCTGCAGATCTAGTGCATTTGTAGGTTAGTAGGAGAAGCTTGAACTGTATGCGGTACCTGATGGGGAGCCAGTGAAGTGACTTGAGGAGAGGGGTGATATGAGCATATCGGTCTAGGCGGAAGATAAGATGTGCAGCAGAGTTCTGAACAGATTGAAGGGGGGATAGATGGTTGAGAGGGAGGTCAGTGAAGTAGGTTGCAGTAGTCAAGGCGAGAGTAATGAGAGAGTGGATGAGAGTTCGGGTGGTGTGCTCAGAGAGGAAGGGGCGAATTTTGCTGATGTTTAGAGAAGAAGCGACATGGCTGTCTGCTGGATATACGCAGAGAAAGAGAGGGAGGAGTCGAAGATTACGTTCTTTGGTTTCGTAGTGTTGCAGGGTTCAGGTATTTAAGTAGGGTCAGTAGGGTATGCCTTTTTGAACAGGTAAGTTTTTAGTGATTTCTGGAAGTTTAGGTGGTTGTACGTTGTTTTCATGACTTTTGGTAGTGCGTTCCATAGTTGTGTGCTTATGTAAGAAAAGCTGGATGCATAAGTTGATTTGTATTTGAGTCCTTTGCAGCTTGGGTAGTGGAGGTTTGGATATGTTCATGTTGATCCGGTTGTATTTCTGATTGGTAGGTCGATGAGGTCTGTCATGTATCCCGGGGCTTCGCTGTAGATAATTTTATGAACCAGGGTGCAGATTTTGAAAGCAATACACTCTTTGATTGGGAGCCAGTGCAATTTTTCACGGAAGGGCTTGGCACTTTCGAATCACATTTTTCCAAATATAAGCCTGGCTGACGTGTTTTGAGTGGTCTGAAGTTTTTTCATGAGTTGTTCTTTGCATCCCGCATAAATTCCATTGCAGTAGTCTACGTGGCTTAGTACCATTGATTGTATCAGGTTCTGAAATGTTTCCCTCGGGAAGAATGGTTTCACGCGTTTGAGTTTCCACATTGAGTGGAACATTTTCTTAGTTGTGGATTTCACATGGCTCTCTAGTGTTAGGTTGCGTCGATTGTAATGCCGAGGAGTTTCAGGCTGTCTGAGATGGGGAGGGTGTAATCTGGGGTGTTTATATTTATGGGGTTATTCACGTTGTATTGGGATGAGAGGATGAGGCAGTGAGTTTTGGGGTCATGATCTGGGTTCTGACTCAAAGTTTGAGACTCTCTGATCTACAGCCTCCATCACCTACCAATATACATCTACCCATCGACCTACTCAGCAGCAATGCAAGCTTCACACATCACTCCCTGCTTTACAGGAAAGGTAGCAGCACTGCAAACTCCTCCTCCCCCTCCACACACACCAGCAAAGCCTACACTTCTAACCTCTTTCACCCTCCACACCTCAGTTTTCCTCCTATCCCCAGAACCAATCTGGTTCCAGGCTCAGAAAAGGACAGTGGCAGCAAAATATCTTAGGCTGTTTCCTGTACCTCTGCTGCCCAGGGAATATGGAAGCCGATTGGCACGTGACAAAGGGGCGATTAAATTTGAAATCTCATTGGTTAACTGGCACAGGCAGAATAAGCGAAAGAAAGTTGTTAGAGTGTACAATGGAGTCGTCGTCGTTGCGCAACTGTAAGACTTTAACACTGGCTGAACGAATAGAAGTTCTTTAAAAAATTAGAAAACAAACAAAGTCAAGCATCTATTGCTAAAGAATATGGTGTCAATCCCAATCAAATTTCACGTATCTTGAAGCAGAAAGAAAGATCAGCTTCTGGAAGACTGGCAAAACAATACAAATCCACACCGGAAACGAAAACTGGCGGGAAAAGCTGAGGATGTAGAAGATGCTCTTTTTCAGTAGCTTTCTCATGTCAAGAGCAGACAGTTTCCTGTCAGTGGTCCACTGCTTATGGAGAAAGCTAACCAGCTAGCTGAAAGTCTTGGACTAACTGAATTCAAAGCCACTGTTAGATGGTTGTAAAGATGGAACGAGAGGAGCAACATAAAATTCAAGAAACAGCATGGTGAATAACAAGACACTGATGACTTTGGCGCTGAAAATTGGGTTGTTTTAGGAGTAAGTTTTAGGAGCCCTTTGAACTTTCAAAGGAGGACTCCAGGTACAAATGCAATGGTAATATCATTCCATAAAGAGGGGGCTACCACGCCAAACAAGGGATTGCGTGTATGTTCATAACAGATTTGCTGATAAGATGGGACAGGAAGTAAACTCTGAGTGGTCAAATGGAGTGTCCTGCCCAGTATGTAGGGATATTGTAGGCACATACATGGTTAACGTGCATACAAGGTTAACGCACGTTAAAAACGCTAACATGCCTATAACATGGTTTAGTAAACAGGGCCTAAACATAGAAGAGCCAGAAAGAATTAGAGGGACATTAACTACTTGCTTACGACAGCAGAAGCCAGTCTAAGCTCATAAAATAGCTATTGAGTGTCTATGGGTCAATCTTAATAAAAATAAAACCAGTCGATAGCTAAATTGAGACCCATCTGTTGACCCATCTTCAAAGTGTAAATCCAAAACTGTTGAAGCTGTTTCTGACGGTCACCTCCTCTCAGATTTTGGAGAACATGGTCCAAAATAGAAGCATCTTAGCTCTGCATAAACATGATTCAGTGTCATACAATGGTGCCTCTTATTGTTTCTCTGGAGGACGCTCCACTGTTCAGCCATAAAAATGTTAAACTTTCTAGATGTCTGCCCAACTTATATTTTTTTGACATGGTCAAAGGATGCAGTAGACTTCAAAATCAGTATCACACGTAGTATGATATTTAAAATCATACTGATGTTGATCACTCGGATTTATAAAGGATGTAAGAGAGAGTTCTGGTGCTGGTCCAGTTCTTATTGTGAGACTGGTCCCGTGGCAGCAGACGATTTGGGTGGGATACCGGTGCGGAATGGTATTTCAAGCGGACGAGTCGGAGAAACTACTGACTTCACGGTAAACCTGGAGGACGTAATGGGGCAGTTCGGCAAACTGAGAGTAGCAAATCTCCTGGACCGGATGGTATTCATCCTAGAGTACTCATAGAACTGAAAAAACGAGCTTGCGAGCTACTGCTAGTGATATGCAACTTATCCTTAAAATCGAGCGTGGTACCGGAAGATTGGAAGGTGGCCAATGTAACGCCCATTTTAAAAAAGGCTCCAGGGGAGATCCGGGAAATTATAGACCGGTGAGTCTGACGTCGGTGCCGGGGAAAATGGTTAGAGGCTATTATTAAAAACAAAATTACAGAAGCACATCCGAGGACATGGATTACTGAGACCAAGTCAGCATGGCTTTTGTGTGGGGAAATCTTGCCTGACCAATTTACTTCAATTCTTTGAAGGAGTGAACAAACATGTGGACAAAGGGGGAGTCGGTTTGATATTGTGTATCTGGATTTTCAAAAGGCGTTTGACAGGTACCTCATGAAAGGCTACAGAGGAAATTGGAGGGTCATGGGATAGGAGGAGGAAATGTCCTATTGTGGATTAAAAACTGGTTGAAGGATAGGAAACAGAGAGTGGGGTTAAATGGGCAGTATTCACAATGGAGAAGGGTAGTTAATGGGTTCCTCAGGGGTCCGTGCTAGACCACTGCTTTTTAATATATTTATAAAATGATTTAGAGATGGGAGTAACTAGCGAGGTAATTAAATTTGCTGATGACACAAAGTTATTCAAAGTCGTAAATCACGACAGGATTGTGAAAAATTACAAGAGAACCTTACGAGACTGGGAGACTGGGCGGCTAAATGGCAGATGATGTTTAATGTGAGCAAGTGCAAGGTGATGCATGTGGGAAAAAAGAACCCGAATTATAGCTACGGTCATGCAAGGTTCCACGTTAGGAGTTACGGACCAAGAAAGGGATCTGGGTGTCGTCGTCAATAACACACTGAAACCTTCTGCTCAGTGTGCTGCTGCGGCTAAGAAAGCGAATAGAAATGTTGGGTATTATTAGGAAAGGTATGGAAAACAGGTGTGAGGATTGTTATAATGCCGTTGTATCGCTCCATGGTGCGACCGCACCTTGAGTATTGTGTTCAATTCTGGTCGCCGCATCTCAGAAAGATATAGTAGAAATTGGAAAGGTGCAGCGAAGGGCGACTAAAATGATAGCGGGGATGGGACAGACTTCCCTATGAAGAAAGACTAAGGAGGCTAGGGCTATACAGCTTGGAGAAGAGACGGCTGAGGGGAGACATGATAGAGGATATAAAATAATGAGTGGAGTGGAACAGGTGGATGTGAAGCTTCTGTTCACAGCTTTCCAAAAATACTAGGACTAGGGGCATGCGATGAAACTACAGTGTAGTAAATTTAAACAAATCAGAGAAAATGTTTCTTCACCCAACGTGTAATTAAACTCTGGAATTCGTTGCCGGAGAAAGTGGTGAAGGCGGTTAGCTTAGCAGAGTTTAAAAAGGGGTTGGACAGTCCATAAACCGCTACTAAACGGACTTGGAAAAATCCAAAATTCCGGAATAAACATGTATAGAATGTTTGTACGTTTGGGAAGCTTGGCCAGGTGCCCTTGGCCTGGATTGGCCGCTGTCGTGGACAGGATGCTGGGCTCGATGGACCCTTGGTCTTTTCCCAGTGTGGCATTACTTATGTACTTATGATGATGTTTTACTAAGGCGTCTCCTGCTGCAGGAGGGGGAGGCAGCTTGTTAGAGGTCCGCTAGGGGGTACAGCAAGGAGGTAGAGTGGATGAGGCTAGAGGGACAGGGCTGGGCAGAGTGGGGTGGAGCTGGAGGTGTGTCCTACAATCTGCATCTCAAACAAACAGGCCCTCTTGGAAGCTCTATACCTCAATGTTCACATTTGTCGACATTGTGGGTGACTAATGATTTATGGGAAGTTCAAAAGTCCACTTCAGATCATTGAAAATCTTTTAAAGAACCTTCTGTAGAAGTTTGCAAATCCCAGGAAATAATGTAATCTCTTAATATGTTTGACTATCAGCCATTCCAGGCGTGTCTTGATCCTTCCAGCATCCTTAAGTATCCCTCTGATGTGATTATTTATCCCAGGAATTCAGTGGCTTCTAGAGTGAAGCACTCTTCGGACTTTGCAAATAACTCATGTATTCTCAATCTCTCTAGGACCTGGGGAAAAAAAATGCTGTTTGTCATTCTGGTTTTGTCTGAAAAGACCAAGAGCTAGAGCTCATCCACTGTGTGTCATTGTTGATTGGACCAGAAAGTCTTTGAAAGTCTGTAGGAGCTGTGAAAGGGTAATTGCCTTCTGGTTCAGGAGCGAAGCAGGGGCCAGGCTACAGAGCTAGACTGTTGTCTAATCTCTGGGTAGGTGGATTCTGTTACAAAAGTACATGCACTACTCAGTCTCAGCTAGACCAGGAAATGTTGGTAATTGCAAACACATTGGCCAGGTTGAATTTTCAGGAATGTGCATTGGTCTTGTGGTTAGCTAAAGACAACATGGGCGACTTCTCAACCACTGTTTGTGCGAGAGATGCAGACATGGCTGAAATATGAGGAAGGCTGGTTGGCAGTGATGCTGGGACTAGCTTCAGCTCCATTTAAAGGAGATTCGGCCCGCTTCAGCTTTTGCTAAGAACCTTTCCTAAACGAAAGAGGTTTGCTTATTCATAAATCCGACCGTTCTCAGTGGAAGTAATTTAGGCCACGTGACCTGCAACTTGGTTTTGTCAAAGGCAGTGCTCTTCATGGAGGTATGAAATGAGCTCCAGTCACTGAGCTCCTCATGTCTGGCACCCATCCCAAGACTGGAGCCGACAGAGATTCAAAATCCGTCCAACCCAAACAGGAAAACAGCACAGAGATTGAAAAGGAACTAAAAAATAAGAGACTTTTCAACAGATGCTGTAATTTCACTTCCTTTCATCATAAAGCAGTCAGCCCTTCACACTCACCAGCCCCTTCATCTCTCATTCACACACACTCACTATAAAAGTCACCCTCTCCACTTCAACTCCCTCTCATCTCTATGTTCTGCTCATTCCAAAGCAGTCACCCTCCACAGCCCTAACCCCATCTTCTCCTCATGACCCCCTCATTATAAAGCAGTTACTCTCCATGCCCCCAGTCGTCAGCTTTGAATACCATTTCTGGCACCGGTATCTCTCCCAAATCTTGCTCAGTGAAGACTGAAGCAAAGAATTCATTTAATCTCTCGCTATGGCTTTGTCTTCCCTGATCGCCCCTTTTACACCCTTGGGTCATCTAGCGGTCCAAACCGATTCTTTTGCCAGCTTCCTGCTTTTAATATACCTAAAAATATTTTATTTAAGAACACCTGATCTACTATGGTCTGTTTTGGTAATATCTTTGAAACCATGCGCTTTTGAGCAACTGTCGGCCTTCCCCCCATTTCTAGTTTAAAAGCTGCTCTGTCTCCTTTTTAAATGCCGATTCCAGCAGCCTGGTCCCACCCTGGTTAAGGTGGAGCCCATCCTTTCGGAATAGGCTCCCCCTTCCCCAGAATGTTGCCCAGTTCCTAACAAATCTAAAACCCTCCTTCCTGCACCATCGTCTCATCCACGCATTGAGACTCCAGAGCTCTGCCTGTCTCTTGGGCCCTGCGCGTGGAACGGTTTGTACTTCAGAAAACGCTACCCTAGAGATTCTGGATTTAAGTGTTCTACCTAAGAGCCTGAATTTGGCTTCCAGAACCTCTCTCCACATTTTCCCCATGTCATTGGTACCCACATGTACCAAGACAGCCGGCTCCTCCCCAGCACTGTCTAAAATCCTATCTAGGTGACGCATGAGGTCCGCCACCTTTGCACCAGGCAGGCAAATCACCAAGCGATCCTCACGTCCACCAGCCACCCAGTTATCTATATGCCTAATGATCGAATCACCAAGTACAACAGCTGTCCTAACCCTTCCCTCCTGGGCAGCATTTGGAGACATATCCTCCGTGCGAAAGGACAGTACATCCCTTGGTGGGCAGGTTCTGCATGGAATCTTGCTACTCTTTGGGATTCCAGAATCTTGCTGCTCTTTGGGATTCTGCATGGAATCCTGCTACTCTTTGGGATTCCGGAATCTTGCTACTCTGGGATTCTGGAATCTTGCTACTCTTTGTCCTTATTTTATTTTTTAATTTTTGTTACATTTGTACCCCGCGCTTTCCCACTCATGGCAGGCTCAATGCGGCTTACATGGGGCAATGGAGGGTTAAGTGACTTGCCCAGAGTCACAAGGAGCTGCCTGTGCCTGAAGTGGGAATCAAACTCAGTTCCCCAGGACCAAAGTCCACCACCCTAACCACTAGGCCACTCCTCCACTGTTGCTACTATTTGAGATTCTACATGGACTGTTGCTATTCCACTAGCAACATTCCATGTAGAAGTCGGCCCTTGCAGATCACCAATGTGGCCATGCAGGCTTCTGCTTCTGTGAGTCTGACGTCCTGCACGTATGTGCAGGACGTCAGACTCACAGAAACAGAAGCCTGCACAGCCTTCTACATGGAATGTTGCTAGTGGAATAGCAACATTCCATGTAGAATCTCCAACAGTAGCAACATTCCATGTAGAATCTCCAATAGTAGCAACATTCTATGTAGAATCTCCAATAGTAGCAACATTCCATGTAGAATCTCCAATAGTATCTATTTTATTTTTGTTACATTTGTACCCTGCGCTTTCCCACTTATGGCAGGCTCAATGCAGCTTACATGGGACAATGGAGGGTTAAGTGACTTGCCCAGAGTCACAAGGAGCTGCCTATGCCTGAAGTGGGAATCGAACTCAGTTCCTCAGGACCAAAGTCCACAAACCTAACCACTAGGCCACTCCTCCACTGTTGCTACTATTTGAGATTCTACATGGAATGTATCTATTCCACTAGCATCATTCCATGTAGAAGTCGGCCCTTGCAGATCACCAATGTGGCCGCACACCAATGTGGCTTCTGCTTCTGTGAGTCAGACTCACAGAAACAGAAGCCTGCGCAGCCTTCTATGTGGAATGTTGCTAGTGGAATAGCAACATTCCATGTAGAATCTCCAATAGTAGCAACATTCCATGTAGAATCTCCAACAGTAGCAACAGAATCTCCAATAGTAGCAACATTCCATGTAGAGTCTCCAATAGTAGCAACATTCCATGTAGAATCTCCAATAGTATCTATTTTATTTTTGTTACATTTGTACCCTGCGCTCATGGCAGGCTCAATGCGGCTTACATGGGACAATGGAGGGTTAAGTGACTTGCCCAGAGTCACAAGGAGCTGCCTGTGCCTGAAGTGGGAATCAAACTCAGTTCCCCAGGACCAAAGTCCACCACTCTAACCACTAGGCCACTCCTCCACTGTTGCTACTAATTGAAATTCTACATGGAATGTTGCTATTCCACTAGCAACATTCCATGTAGAAGTCGGCCCTTTCAGATCACCAATGTGGCCGCGCAGGCTTCTGCTTCTGTGAGTCTGATGTCCTGCACGTCAGACTCACAGAAACAGAAGCCTGCGCAGCCTTTCTACATGGAATGTTGCTAGTGGAATAGCAACATTCCATGTAGAATCTCCAATAGTAGCAACATTCCATGTAGAATCTCCAACAGTAGCAACATTCCATGTAGAAGTCGGCCCTTGCAGATCACCAATGTGGCCGTGCAGGCTTCTGCTTCTGTGAGTCTGACGTCCTGGCACGTACGTGCAGGACGTCAGACTCACAGAAACAGAAGCCTGCACAGCCTTCTACATGGAATGTTGCTAGTGGAATAGCAACATTCATGTAGAATCTCCAATAGTAGCAACCTTCCATGTAGAATCTCCAACAGTAGCAACAGAATCTCCAATAGTAGCAACATTCCATGTAGAATCTCCAATAGTAGCAACATTCCATGTAGAGTCTCCAATAGTAGCAACATTCTATGTAGAATCTCCAATAGTAGCAACATTCCTTATAGAATCTCAAAGAGTAGCAACATTCCATGTAGAATCTCTCCAATAGTAGCACATTCCATGTAGAATCACCATAGTAGCACATTCCATGTAGAATCTCCAATAGTATCTATTTTATTTTTGTTACATTTGTACCCTGCGCTTTCCCACTCATGGCAGGCTCAATGCGGCTTACATGGGGCAATGGAGGGTTAAGTGACTTGCCCAGAGTCACAAGGAGCTGCCTGTGCCTGAAGTGGGAATCGAACTCAGTTCCTTAGTTACCTTAGTTATCCCTTATTTGTCCTGTTTGTCCTGATTAGATTGTAAATTCTGTGGAGCAGAGATTGTCTCTTACATGTTCAGTGTACTGCATATGTCTAGTAGTAGTAGTATTGTTTATCGTTTATTAAATTTGCTATATTGCTTTCATTGCAAGCAAATTAAAGCGGTTTACATTAAAAAACAATAAAATAAAATAAAAACAGAAAATAACGCCAATAAGGATAGGGCTGAACTAACTACCTTTATCAATCAATCACACAAGAAAAAGGTAACAGCATGCATACAAAAACATGTTTATCTACTGGTGTTTCTATGTCTATAGGGTAGGATGGAGGAGGTTAGGGTATGCGCGTTTGTCTGGTGAGAGCAGAGATAAGCTTTAAAAAGGCTAACATCTTAGCTGGAAAATGCTTGGGGAATAACACAGCTGTGGGGTGGTCCAGGAAGCATCCACTTGCATAAATGGAACAACAAATCTGGCTGTGGGTTCAGTGGCACACAGGAAAGCTTTCCTAGAAAGTGCTAGAAAGATCCTTCGGGAAGCATGCGTCTGAGTCGATTTACTCATGTGTGGGCTCATTGCTGTGGTTTGAGAAGTTCACTGGCAATTTAGGACATTTTCTCTCAGTCCTCCTGTCAAGGACCAGCTTATTTCAAAATACCAGGCAAATGAATAAGGATTAAACTGAAAAATCTCATATCTAGGACCCAGAAACGTCTTGCGTGTAGGGTGATTCGGAGGAGCTGTTCAGCTGTCAAACAGACGCCAGTTTGAAAGGCAGTAAGTGCAAATTAAGCTACTGAAAGAGGAAACTTCAGCCTCTCTGGGATGATTTTGGCAGGAACTTTGCATGAAATTCAAGGTTCTTCCTGATAATACCATGATAGTAAATGAAAAGATATTTTGTCTTCGAAGGTCAGGGAAAGCAGGGTAAGTAAGGAAGTCCTCAGGAAAACCTGCTGAAGTGAAACCAGAGTGGAACTTCAACATTTGATATGATATCTAATCTCAGTGGATGACTGCAAAGTCTCATGTCATCATCTCTCCACCAGAGTGGAGGGTTATTGATGCAAGTCTTTGAAAATCTCTGCCGGTCTGCACACCAGGAGAATGAAGGAATAAACCTGCCACATCCACCGTGTAGAAGTCTCTAGACCTCTTATAGCAGCTTCTCATATCGGATAATCAATCTTATGTGTATCATTCATTTTCTGATCTCTTTTTTCCAGTCTGCATCCTCTTGTTGTCGTGGTATCTCCTGTGGTGGGCTCTGATTTATTCTGCACTCATCTGGTGGCAATGGAGGTTCTGCAGTGATTCTGTTCTCCCGGTAATCTCCATAGGGGATTATTTATGGAGAAGTTCCCGATGCTTATGTTTAATAATTTTTTTATTGATGATTCTGCACATAATACATAACCACAAGATTCCAAATATAACCATTAAATCTCGTAACATGTTTACAACCATACAACTTCCAACTCAATCATCAAAGAGTTTGTGTTTTATACTTATCACCCCCCCCACCCTTCCATGCCTATAGTCTAATCTTACCCCATTTGAACCCCGGATACATGCTTAATCTAATTGACCTTCCACCCAGAAACAGTTCTTCTCAATCCTATCTAAATGTACATTATCCAGACTGTAACGGCCTCAAATACAAGTCTACCTACGCACCCAGCTTTTCCTTCATTGGAACACAGCTATGGAACGCACTACCCAAAATCTTAAAATTAACTCAGAACCATCTAAATTTCAGGAAATTACTGAAGACCACCCTGTTTAAGAAGGCTTACCTTCATGACTCAACTCAATTTACCTCTTCCTGTCACAGCAAGTTCCATGGACCCTTACCTTTATTATTCACTCTTATTATCTATGTTGTTCTTTACGATAGCTATACATTTACGAATTTTTATTACATTATTATGTTATTTTACTGAACTATATTACATTGTTATGTTATTTAATTGAACTGTGCCCTACGGACTTGTAAGCCACATTGAGCCTACTATTGGTGGGAAAATGTGGGGTATAAATGTGTTAAATAAATAAATAAATTATGGGTTTCTGCTATATCCTTTCTTGACACAGCATCAATGGATGAGTTGTTATTGAAAACAAAATATGTGCGGACAGCAAACACATAATTCTCTTAACTGTATGGCTAATATTGAGCAGATATAAACAATTCAGGTAAATAGATATACATATAATAACCCAATACATCATTAGATCTAATGAAGATAGAAAAAGGGGTACTAAATAATAAACCTTAAGCTTAATAACTACCTACAGAATAAGTAAGAGACAAAAAACAACCTAGTCTACTCTACTTAACTAAAACCCAAAATCAAGAGAGAAATGGCATCAAACAATATTAGGCTTGGTATAGGGTCTCTTATACCACCAACTATTCCAAAAATACTAGGACTAGGGGGCATGCGATGAAGCTACAATGTAGTAAAGTTTAAACGAATCAGAGAAAATCTTTCTTCACTCAATGTGTACTTAAACTCTGGAACTCGTTGCCAGAGAATGTGGTAAAGGCGGATAGCTTAGCGGAGTTTAAAAAAGGTTTGGACGGCTTTCTAAAGGAAAAGTCCATAGACCGTTATTAAATAGACTTGGGGAAAATCCACTATTTCTGGGATAAGCAGTATAAAATGTTTTGTACTTTTTTGGGATCTTGCCAGGTATTTGTGACCTGGATTGGCCACTGTTGGAAACAGGAAGTTGGGCTTGATGGACCTTTGGTCTTTCCCAGTATGGCAATACTTATGTACTTATGTAGCTATTCCAAACCCATGCCAAATAATGCCAGTGTTCTTATCATGTGTCAACCTCCCATAAACAGTATATTATTTTGCAAAATCCATTGTTTTTTTTCCAATGCAAATGATACAAAAAAACCTTCACATATATTAGAAATGATACCAAAATCTACACATGGCAAAATATGACCATTTATCTGCAACAAACAGGGCTCAACACTGAGGCTCAAAATAACATCCGATGCCCACAGCAAACATAAAAGCGTTTCAGTTTCCCACCAGCTTCTGGGATATGAAAAGGTCACACACTTTACAAGGTATGATGCCATTCTACTCCAATTTCTGTAGGCACAACGAGGCCTAACTATCATTAGATAACAAGTAACCACAAGACTCACAGATAACTGCAAAGGTGGAAGGTAATGCCTCAGAGCTAAACATCCCAAACATATCAAAACTAGTGTCCAAATACAGGGGCTACAGCAATTACAACCACTGGCAACTTAATCACCAAAACAAAACAAAAAACAGCAGAGAAAAAAGCACCAGATGAAAGTTGGCTTGGCGGCGCATCTCAAAATGACATCTAAGTCTGACTTTGGATGTTTTGCTCAAAACGTCCAGAATCCAAATAGCAAATATAGCCATTTTTGAAACAGCAAAACATCTATCTTTTTTCTTCAAAAATGGCCACGTGCTAGATGTTCTCAATACTACACGAATCACAATCAGGATTCCGCCCCCATCACAGTACTAAAACTGTCCTAGTCACTCTCCTGGCCAAATTCAAGCAGGAAATAGCTACAGGTAAAAGCATACTTCTCCTTCAATTCGACATGTCAAGCGCATTTGACATGGTAAACCACAATATACTATTAAGACTCCTTGACCACTTCGGGATTGGTGGAAATATACTTAATTGGATCAAGGGGTGTACCACCTCTGGATGGGCCTCAGGTGAAAGTGTAAGGCCTAGGCCCAGCTGTGAGTACGCAAATCCAGCAGGAAATGAGAGATTGCACATTTTTTTGAAGATTGACTCTCAGATGAATCAGGGGCCGTTTTCAAAGGCACGCTGAAAAAATGGCCTGCGATAGTGTAGACACATGTTTTGGGTGTGCACAGATTCGTTTTTCAGCGCACCTGTAAAAAATGCCTTTTTAAAATTTTTGCTGAAAATAGACGTGTGGCAACATGAAAATTGCCACATGTCCATTTTGGGTCTGAGACCTCACTGCCAGCCATTGACCTAGCAGTAAAGTCTGACGCGGTAACCGGGTGGTAATGGCCTGGGTGCATCAAATGCCACTTGGCGCGTGTCCAATACTCACGTCCGAGAATAAAAATTATTCTTCTGATGTGCATATTGGACGTGTGCCAAAACTGAAATTACCGCAAGAGCCACGCGGTAGCTCCATTTTGGCGTAGACGCTTACACGGCTTAGTAAAAAGGCCCCTCAATAAGGAAAACATTTTCCCATAATCTATCCCAAGGTATAGTAAAATGTATAAGAAGAATAGTAGTGGAAACCTGGCATTGAACTTTGAATCTTATTGACTTTATTTCTAAAGAATACAGCTGGCTCATTAGCCAAAGAGGTTGTAATCTCTTCGGTATGACATCAACTGTTGACAATGCTAAACAATTTCTTTTTATCTACTGGGCAAGTTCCAGCTAATTTAGAATAAAAAGCTCTCTTGGCCTTTTTAATAGAGTATTTATAATAGTCATCGTTTCTTTTCATCGGCAGTATCTCCTTCTTGCTAGTTTTCCGCCACATACGTTCTAAATATCTAAATTTCTGTTTTAATCCTAATAACTCATTTGTATACCAATGGGAAGAGAACTTGCATGAAGATAATAGGGCTAACTATCTAAAAACCTGCTGTGTAATAACTTAACATAATTAATGGATTCATCTCAGGTTTACCTAATTACAAAATTCTTAGACCAAAAACGGCCTATGCCTATTTTACCAAATCACCAGTGTCTGAAAATGGTCATACTCTAAGATGAATCTAAATTAGATGTAAGAAGATCCAGTTGATGTCCCTTTTCTCATGACAGCAATTGTAGAAAACATATTAAAACCGAAGGCTTCAAAAACACTTTAAATTCTAACGCCATTGGATTTACTACTACTACTATTTAGCATTTCTATAGCGCTACAAGGCGTACGCAGCGCTGCACAAACATAGAAGAAAGACAGTCCCTGCTCAAAGAGCTTACAATCTAATAGACAAAAAATAAAGTAAGCAAATCAAATCAATTAATGTGAACGGGAAGGAAGAGAGGAGGGTAGGTGGAGGCGAGTGGTTACAAGTGGTTACGAGTCAAAAGCAATGTTAAAGAGGTGGGCTTTCTCTTATCCACGTTCTCAGCACCTCCTGCTTAGACTACTGCAACCTGCTCTTACCAGTTCTCGCACCAAACCATCAGTCTTCCCACCAATCTATTCAAAAATTCTGCTTCACAACTTATCTTCCACCAATGTTGCTACACACTCACATACCCAAAAGATTATTTATTTATTTATTTACAGCATTTATATCCCACAATTTCCCACCCATGGGTAGGCCCAATGTGGCTTACAACAGTCTACATAAACACACAGCAAGTCAGGGGTCAAACAATTAATGTCCTAGAAGTATAATGGGGAAAAGGCAAAAACGAGGTAAAGAGAAAGAGCAACGGTGATTAATATGACACCGGGATAAAGACAGATCAGAAGGTAGAAATGCCAGGCGGGAGTGGTGCGTACGCTTTGCCAAATAGAAAGGTCTTGAGGCGCTTTTTGAAAGTACGGTGATCAGTAGTAAGTTTCACCAGTTTAGGCAGATCATTCCAGAGATGAGCGCTAGTGTAGGAGAAAGTTGATGTGTAGGTGCTTTTGTATTTAAGTCCATTATGTACTGGGTAATGGAGGTTTAAGTACGATCGTGCGGATCTGTGGGAACATAAGAATAGCTATACTAGGTCAGACCAATGGTCCATCTTTCCCAGTATCCAGCAGTGGCCAATCCAGGTCACAAGAACATGACAAAATCATACATAGTAGCAAGATTCATGCTATCGATCCCAGGGACAAGCAGTGGCTTCCCCAGGTCTATTGCAACAGCAGACTATGGACTTTCCCTCCAGGAACTAGTCCAAACCTTTTTTAAACCCAGATATTCTAACCACTGATACTACATCCTCGGGCAATGAGCTTCAGAACTTAACTATTGTTGAGTGAAAAAAATATTTCCTCCTTATTTGTTTTAAAAGTAGTATCATGTAACTTCATTGAGTGTCCCCTAGTCTTTGTATTTTTTGAAAGTGTTAAGAATTGATTCACTTTTACCTGTTCTACACCTCTCAGGATTTAATAGACTTCAATCATATTCCCCCTCAACCGTCCCTTTTCCAAGCTGAAGAGCCCTAACCCCTTTAGCCTTTCCTCATATGGGAGGAATTCCTTCCTCTTTATAATTTTGGTCGCTCTTCTTTGAACCTTTTCTAATTCCGCTGTATCTTTTTTGAGATATGGGTACCAGAAGTGAACATAATACTCAAGGCGAGGTCGCACCATGGAGCGATTCAGAGACATTATATTATTCTTGGTATTATTTTGCATCCCTTTCCTAATAATTCCTAGCATCCTGTTTGATTTTTGGCCACTGCCGCTACCTCACACTGGGCAGAAGATTTCAGTGTACTGTCAATAATGACACCTAGTTCTTTTGCTTGGGTGCTGACTCCTATGGTGGACCCCAGCATCAGGTAACTATGATTCTAATTATTCTTCCAATGTGCATCACTTTACATTTGTCCACTTTAAATTTCATTTGCCATTTGGATGCTCAGTCTTCCAGTTTCCTAAGGTCTTCCGTAATTTTTCACAATCCACATGTGTTTTAACAACCTCAGAGCTGCCGAGGGGGCCAATCCACTCAGCGGGAGATCTAGGACCTGCCTCTAGTCCACCCTACACTGTCCCTAGCTCCTCCCCACCCTACCCATTGCTCCACCCATAACTCTGCCCATTGCTCTGTCCTTCCCAACCCATTGCTGTGCTGTGCCCCAACACAGCTGATTCGCAGCCAGGGGCAAAAGGAGTGGTCTCCTCATCCAGGGGCAGCATGAGATGGTGCTTTATGAAGGTGTTTCCTGTTGCTGCTGGATGGGGAGGCCACTCAGCAGGAGATCCAGCTTCTCGGTGGGAGTGCAGGAGATGACCCGCAAAAGTGGGAGACTTGGCAGGTCTGAACTCTGAATAGTTTTACTCTGTCTGCAAATTTAATTGCCCCCCCCTTGCACCCTTCTTTAGAAACAACACTTGCCAGGCATACATCACTCTTACTGTGCCATTTTCTTTCTCTGCTAACTCCTGAGTATGCTTTTTCACCTTCTGGGACAGTCTTCTTGAATCAGTGCATGATGCCTCCTCTCTGGCCATATTCAAATGCGGTCTACCCCCCCTTCTCCCAGCTCCATCTTCTGATGCTGCTCTTCAATCTTCATTTATTTATTTGTTACATTTATATCCCACATTTTCCCACCTATTTGTAGGCTCATTGTGGCTTACATAGTACCAGAGAGGCGTTCGCAGAGTCCGGTGTGAACAAATACAAAGTGATGTTGTGGTAAGATAAAGTTCATGTGGCACAGCCACATTAGGGAATCGTACAACGGAAGAGTTGTGTTATGTCCATTACGTTCTTTAGTTTTGTTGTGTTGCACAGATCAGACATTTATGTTGGATCGGTAGGGTATGCCTTTTTAAACAGGTTAGTTTTTAGTGTTTTCCGGAAGTTTAGGTGGTCGTTCATAGTTTTCAAGGCTTTTGGTAATGCGTTCCATAGTTGTGTGCTTATGTAGGAAAAACTGGACGCGTAGGTTGATTTGTATTTGAGTCCTTTGCAGCTTGGGTAGTACAGATTTAGGCACGTTCATGTTGATTCGGATGTGTTTCTAGTTGGTAGGTTGATCAAGTCTGTCATGTATCCTGGAGCTTCACCGGGATACATGACTGACGGGATAGATGGCCAACTTGTCTCCTGATCACAATCTTGCTGTTTTTAACCATTTTCTTAATAAATGGAATTTATTTTATTTATTTATTGCATTTGTATCCCACATTTTCCCACCTCTTTGCAGGCTCAACGTGGCTTACAATACATCATGAATAGTGGAAATACATAAGAAAATAGACAATTAGTATTGCATAAGGATCTTGGGTTACATGATAATGATAAAGCATGATAGTAGAAATTATTGTAAGGCAATTCTGGATATATGTGTAGGAGTTCACATTTGTTGGTCTTTGTGGTATACCTTGTTAAAGAGATGGGTCTTTGGTAGTTTGCGGAAGTTAGTTAGTTCGTAGATCGTTTTTAAGTTGTGCGGCAGCGCGTTCCAGAATTGTGTGCTCAAGTAGGAAAAGGTTGACGCATGCGTTAGTTTGTATTTTAGACCTTTGCAGTTGGGGAAGTGAAGATTAACGAATGTGCGGGATGATTTTTTAGCGTTCCTGGGTGGTAGGTCTATCAGGTCTGACATGTAGGCTGGGGCATCTCCATGAATGATTTTGTGAACTAGGGTACATATTTTGAACGTGATGCGTTCTTTAAATGGTAGCCAGTGTAGCTTTTCTCGTAGGGGTTTAGCACTTTCATATTTTGTTTTACCGAATATGAGTCTAGCTGCTGTGTTCTGGGTCGTCTGAAGTTTCTTGATTATTTGCTCTTTGCAGCCAGCATAGAGTACGTTGCAATAGTCTAGATGGCTGAGTACCATTGATTGAACCAGGTTACGGAAGACGGTCCTTGGGAAGAAAGGTCTTACTCTTTTAAATTTCCACATTGAGTGGAACATCTTCTTGGTTGTGTTTAAATCCTATATGTTGCCTTGACTAGGTTGTAAGCTTTGCAGGGCAGGGTCAGTCTCTTTTATGATTGGGAAGGGAAGGTGCTCAGACTTCATGTGTACAGGACTGGTGGATGAAGGACGGAGCTCAGATTGCCAGTTATGGAAGGCAGGTGCTGAGACTCCTGTACAGGTTAACAGCATATATTAACTTGCTTAATTCTGAATGAACCTGAGAACAATCACTGGCATTTATGAAAAACTACCCCCCACACCCCACTGAGATAGGATAGGTAAACGTCTATCCAAATTAAATAGCCCAGGGGGTCACAACTCCTGACTGGGAGGAGAAGAGAGAGACCTGGTTGGAAACACTTTGAGACCAGCCCTTGCCAGGGGCTTTGCAGCTCAGAGGGGAGGAGGGAGGTTTGGAAAGGAGCCAGGCAGCAGCTCAAAAGGGAGATAATTAAAGGCTGACAGATATGCATGAGATGGATTAACCCTGTGATTCCTGCCACTACCAGCACTCTCACACCATTTCACTTCCACCACCAAGCTCTGCAGATG
This sequence comes from Microcaecilia unicolor, assembly GCF_901765095.1. NCBI lineage: Eukaryota > Metazoa > Chordata > Amphibia > Gymnophiona > Siphonopidae > Microcaecilia > Microcaecilia unicolor. Next base: position 4,271,338 of record NC_044035.1, read on the forward strand.
CAAACTGAAGACAATGTAACTGAATGATAGGGGAAAAGTTCCAAGGTCCTGGATTTAAATAAATAATCCAGCACACCTTGATATGTTGCCCCCAGTGCAAGTATTAAAAGAACACTAGCAGTAAATGTAATAGACTGTGATCATATCCAACAGACCGTGATTTCTGACTAATGTGCATTCCTGTCGTGGCATGCACAAAATTAACCAATTTAGAGTCACTGCCTCGAAGAGAAATCCTGCACAAACTTGGCAAGAAGGGCACCAAGATTCAAATAGCTGAGAGATTTAAGCAATCAATGGGGTAGAGGCAGAATTAAAAACAGGAAACATTTTGCACAGAAAAGTGCATAAGTAACATAGTAACATAATAGATGACGGCAGAAAAAGACCTGCACGGTCCATCTAGTCTGCCCAACAAGATAAACTCATATGTGCTACTTCTTGTGTATACTTTACCTTGATTTGTATCTGCCATTGTCAGGACCACAGACCGTAGAAGTCTTGCCCAGAACTAGCCCCATTTTCAGGACACAGACCGTAGAAGTCTTGCCCAGAACTGGCCCCACCACCCAAACACCAGCTCTGCCTCCCAATTTCGGCTAAGCTTCTGAGGATCCATTCCTTCTGCACAGGATTCCTTTATGTTTATCCCTCGCATGCTTGAATTCCGCTACCGTTTTCATCTCCACCACCTCCCGCGGGAGGGCATTCCAAGTATCTACCACTCTCTCCGTGAAAAATTACTTCCTGACATTTTTCTTGAGTCTGCCCCCCTTCACTTTCATATCATGTCCTCTCGTTCTACCGCCCTCCTATCTCCGGAAAAGGTTCGTTTGCGGATTAATACCTTTCAAATATTTGAACGTCTGTATCATATCACCCCTGTTTCTCCTTTCCTCCAGGGTATACATGTTCAGGTCCGCAAGTCTCTCCTCATACGTCTTGTAACGCAAATCCCATACCATTCTCGTAGCTTTTCTTTGCACCGCTTCAATTCTTTTTACATCCTTCGCAAGATACGGCCTCCAAAACTGAACACAATGCTCCAGGTGGGGCCTCACCAACGACTTATACAGGGGCATCAACACCTCTTTTCTTCTGCTTGTCACACCTCTCTCTATACAGCCTAGCAACCTTCTGGCTACGGCCACCGCCTTGTCACACTGTTTCATCGCCTTCAGATCCTCAGATACTATCACCCCAAGATCCCTCTCCCCATCCGTAACTATCAGACTCTCCCTGCCTAACACATACTTCTCCCGTGGATTTCTACTCCTTAATTGCATCACTTTGCATTTCTTCGCATTGAATTTTAATTGTCAAACCTTAGACCATTCTTCTAGTTTCCGCAGATCCTTTTTCATGTTTTCCACTCCCTCCCCGGTGTCCACTCTGTTACAAATCTTAGTATCGTCCGCAAAAAGGCAAACTTTACCTTCTAACCCTTCGGCAATGTCACTCACAAATATATTGAACAGAATCGGTCCCAGCACCGATCCCTGAGGCACTCCACTACTCACCTTTCCCTCCTCCGAGCAAATTCCATTCACCACCACCCTCTGGTTTCTGTCCGTCAACCAGTTCCTAATCCAGTTCACCACTTCATGTCCTATCTTCAGCCTGTCCACATTATTCAAGAGCCTCCTGTGGGGAACCGTGTCAAAAGCTTTGCTGAAATCTAAGTAGATTACGTCAATAACATGTCCTTGATTCAATTCTCCAGTCACCCAGTCAAAGAATTCAATGAGATTCGTTTGACACGATTTCCCTTTGGTAAAACCATGTTGTCTCAGATCTTGCAACTTATTGGCTTCCAGGAAATTCACTATCCTGTCCTTTAGCATCGCTTCCATTACTTTTCCAATAACTGAAGTGAGGCTTACCGGCCTGTAGTTTCCAGCTTCTTCCCTATCACCACTTTTGTGAAGAGGGACCACCTCCGCCATTCTCCAATCGCACGGAACCTCTCCCGTCTCCAAGGATTTATTAAACAAATCTTTAAGAGGACCAGCCAGAACCTCTCTGAGCTCCCTCAATATAATAGGGTGGATCCCATCCGGTCCCATGGCTTTGTCCACCTTTAGGTTTCCTAGTTGTTCATACACACTCTGTTCCGTGAACGGTGCTAAATCCACTCCACTCTCACATGTACTTTTGTCATAAGTAATGCCACACTGAGAAAAGACCAAGGGTCCATTGAGCCCAGCATCCTGTCCACGACAGTGGCCAATCCAGGCCAAGGGCACCTGGCAAGCTTCCCAAACATACAAACATTCTATACATGTTATTCCTGGAATTGTGGATTTTTCCCAAGTCCATTTAGTAGTGGTTTATGGACTTGTCCTTTTTGGAAACCGTCTAACCCCTTTTTAAACTCTGTCAAGCTAAATGCCTTCACCACGTTCTCCGGCAACGAATTCCAGAGTTTAATTATGCATTGGGTGAAGAAACATTTTCTCTGATTTGTTTTAAATTTACTACACTGTAGGTTCATTGCATGCCCCCTAGTATTTTTGGAAAGTGTGAACAGATGCTTCACATCCACTCAATATTTTATATACCTCTATCATGTCTCCCCTCAGCCGTCTCTTCTTCAAGCTGAAAAGCCCTAGCCTCCTTAGTCTTTCTTCATAGGGAAGTGGTCCCATCCCTGCTATCATTTTAGTCGCCCTTCGCTGCACCTTTCCCAATTCCATTATATCTTTCTTGAGATGCGGCAACCAGAATTGAACACAATACTCAAGGTGCGGTCGCACCATGGAGCAATTCAACGGCATTATAACATCCTCACACCTGTTTTCCATACCTTTCCTAATAATACCCAACATTCTATTCGCTTTCCTAGCCGCAGCAGAACACTGAGCAGAAGGTTTCAGTGTATTATCGACGACAACACCCAGATCCCTTTCTTGGTCCTTAACTCCTAACATAGAAGCTTGCATGATGTCCACTGTTGCTACATCTCATCCTTACCATTGGCCACTATTGAAAACAGGATGCTGGGCTTGATGGACCTTTGGACTGTCCCAGTATGGCAGTACTTATGTACTTGTCTAATTACCATTCCCTCCCTCCACCCTTTACTGTGGACTGGTCTCTTTTGTGTATACCACTCAAATGACAACAAATTTCACATCACCTGAACTATCCATGTTTAGAGATCTCATCCAGCTCACCTCCGACTCCCTATTGGATCGCTTTGACCTGAATCTCCCTTCAATAGTCTATATACGTAAGTATTGCCATACTGGGACAGACCAAAGGTCCATCAAGCCCAGCATCCTGTTTCCAACAGTGGCCAATCCAGGTCACAAGTACCTGGCAAGCTCCCAAAAAAGTATAATACATTTTATGCTGCTTATCTTAGAAGTAAGCAGTGGATTTTTCCCCAAGTCCATTTTAATAATGGTCTGTGGACTTTTCCTTTAGGAAGTCAGCCAAACCTTTTTTAAACCCTGCTATGCTAACTGCTTTTACTACATTCTCTGGCAATGAATTCCAGAGTTTAATTACTCATTGAGTGAAAAAATATTTTCTCCGATTCGTTTTAAATTTACTGCTTTGTAGCTTCATCACATGCCCCCTAGTCCTAGTATTTTTGGAAAGAGTAAACAAGTGATTCACGTCTACCTGTTCTACTCTACTCATTATTTTATAGACCTCTATCATATCTCCCCTCAGCTGCCTTTTCTCCAAGCTGAAGAGCCGTAACCGCTTTAGCCTTTCCTCATAGGGAAGTTATCCTATCCCCTTTATAATTTTCGTCACCCTTCTCTCAAGCTTTTCTAATTCCACTATATCTTTTTTGAGATGTGGTGACCAGAACTGAACACAGCATTCAAGTTGCGGTCATACCATGGAATGATACATCTCATTTTTTTTCCATTCCTTTCCTAATAATACCTAACATTCTATTTGCTTTCTTAGCCACCACCACACACTGAGCAGAGGGTTTCAACATATCATCACATTTCCAGATCATTTATAAATATGTTAAAAAGCAGCGGTCCCAGCACAGACCCCTGGGGAACCCCACTAACTACCCTTCTCCATTGAGAATACTGACCATTTAACCCTACTCACTGTTTTCAATCATTTAACCAATTCTTAATCCACAATAGAACACGACCTCCTATCCCATGACTTTGTGATTCCTCAGGAGTCATTCATGAGGTGCTGCTTCTCCTTGGGTTTGAGTAGCATGGAATCTTGCCACTTTTTGTGACTCTGCCAGGTAACCTGGACTAGCCACTGTTGGAAACAGGATAGTGAGCTAAATGGACTCTTGGACTGAACCAGAAGAGAAACTTTTATGTTCTTATGTTTTCTTTTCCCTCTCAGTTCTGCAAGTCGGTACCAACAGGGAAACAACTCACTTCCACTCAAATTTTGTACCTACCACAGCTTGCATCCGGTTCCCACCACCAGTGTCATCCAGGAACCACCACCAATAACAACCAGGACTACACATGCACACTCTTTGACATTCACTGGGGCATTTGCAATACATTTTTCACGTACACACAAGAGTGTGGAGTGGAGGAGTGGTCTAGTGGTTAGGGTGGTGGACTTTGATCCTGGGGAACTGAGGAACTGAGTTTGATTCCCACTTCAAGCACAGGCAGCTCCTTGCGACTCTGGGCAAGTCACTTAACCCTCCATTGCCCCATGTAAGCCGCATTGAGCCTGCCATGAGTGGGAAAGCGCAGGGTACAAATGTAACAAAAATAAAATAGATACTCTTGGAGATTCTACATGGAATGTTGCTACTATTGGAGATTCTACATGGAATGTTGCTATTCCACTAGCAACATTCCATGTAGAAGGCTGCGCAGGTTTCTGTTTCTGAGTCTGACGTCCTGCACGTGCAGGACGTCAGACTCACAGAAGCAGAAGCCTGCGCAGCCACATTGGTGATCTGCAAGGGCTGACTTCTACATGGAATGTTGCTAGTGGAATAGCAACATTCCATGTAGAATCTCAAATAGTAGCAACAGTGGAGGAGTGGCCTAGTGGTTAGGGTGGTGGACATTGGTCCTGGGGAACTGAGTTCAATTCCCACTTCAGGCACAGGCAGAGGCAGCTCCTTGTGACTCTGGGCAAGTCACTTAACCCTCCATTGCCCTATTGAGCCTGCCATGAGTGGGAAAGTGCGGGGTACAAATGTAACAAAAAAAAATATCTGATTGAGTTCAATCCTTGCTGCCACTGCATAGTGGACAGACTCCTGGCCATTTAAGTCGCTCATCCAGGGCTAACTACAGGTATTTAGCAGAATGTAACCGGTTACTGCTTCTCAATATCCACAGTTAGCAGTCTGGGCAGAGTCACTTATGTGGTTAAGTGACAATTGTGAATACAACAACACAGTGGACTCTGAGTTCACCACAGTGTTTATTGGATGGGAGGAAGAGGTCTCAGACGTCACCGGGTCAAGTCGCCTTGGGCATTTAAACCGGGTCAACAAATATAGAACCCCTTGGTGACTATTGCAATTATCCACCAAATATGTGATTAGGAAGGGGGGGGGGGGCTTCCTAATGGACACATATGTTCTTTAAAGATCTGTGAATTGCCAGTCACTTTTTTTCACAAATCTTTAAAGAGAAAAAAACATTGGGTCCTTTTACGAAGTAAGGGGGAAGTACCGCTGGGCTACTGCAGCAGCCCGGTTCCCTCCCCCCGCACATGCCATTTTCAGCACTGCAAAAATATTTAAATTTTTGTAGTGCCAGTGTGTACCCGGCGATAATCGGGTAGTGCTGCATGCTGCCCAGTTACCACCAAGTTAGTGCAGGAGCCCTTCATGGAGGAGTAGCCTAGTGGTTAGTGTAGCGGACCTTGATCCTGGGGAACTGGGCTTGATTCCCACTGCAGCTCCTTGTGAATCTGGACAAGTCACTTAACCCCCCATTACCCCAGGTTCAAATAAGTATCTGTATATATTATGTAAACTACTTTGAATGTAGTTGCAAAAACCAAGGAAAGGCAACATATCAAGTCCCATTTTCATTTTCCTAGAGATTCTAGATGGAATGTTGCTACTATTTGAGACTCTGTTGCTACTATCTGAGATTCTACATGGAATGTTGCTACTATTGGAGATTCTACATGGAATGTTGCTACTATTGGAGATTCTGTTGCTACTATTGGAGATTCTACATGGAATGTTGAATCTATTTGTAGACTCTACATGGAATGTTGCTACTATTTGAGATTCTACATGGAATGTTGAAACTATTTGTAGACTCTACATGGAATGTTGCTACTATTGGAGATTCTGTTGCTACTATTGGAGATTCTATATGGAATGTTGCTACTATTGGAGATTCTACATGGAATGTTACTACTATTGAGATTCTGTTGCTACTATTTGAGATTCTATATGGAATGTTGCTACTATTTGAGATTCTGTTGCTACTATTTAAGGTTCTAGAATGTTGCTACTATTTGAGATTCTACATGGAATGTTGCTACTATTTGAGATTGAGATTCTATATGGAATGTTGCTACTATTTGAGATTCTGTTGCTACTATTTAAGGTTCTAGAATGTTGCTACTATTTGAGATTCTACATGGAATGTTGCTACTATTTGAGATTCTGTTGCTATTATTTGAGATTCTAGATGGAATGTTGCTACTATTTCAGATTCTGTTGCTACTATTTGAGATTCTACATGGAATGCTGCTGCTATTTCAGATTCGGTTGCTACTATTTGAGTTTCTACATGGACTGTTGCTACTATTTGAGATTCTGTTGCTACTATTTGAGATTCTATATGGAATGTTGCTACTATTTGAGACTCTGTTGCTACTATCTGAGATTCTACATGGAATGTTGCTACTATTGGAGATTCTACATGGAATGTTGAAACTATTTGTAGACTCTACATGGAATGTTGCTACTATTGGAGATTCTACATGGAATGTTGAAACTATTTGTAGACTCTACATGGAATGTTGCTACTATTTGAGATTCTACATGGAATGTTGCTACTATTTGAGATTCTGTTGCTATTATTTGAGATTCTAGATGGAATGTTGCTACTATTTCAGATTCTGTTGCTACTGTCTGAGATTCTACATGGAATGTTGCTACTATTGAGATTCTGTTGCTACTATTTCAGATTCTGTTGCTACTATCTGAGATTCTACATGGAATGTTGCTACTATTTGAGATTCTACATGGAGTGTTGCTAGTGGAGGAGTAGCCTAGTGGTTAGTGCAGCAGACTTTGATCCTGGGGAGTTGGGTTTGATTCCCACCACTGCTCCTTGTGACTCTGGGCAAGTCACTTAACCCTCCATTGCTTCAGGTACAAATAAAGACCTTTAAATACTAAGTAAACCACCTTGAATGTAGTTGCAAACACCACAGAAAGGCAGGGTATCATCTCCCTTTCCCTTATCTATCTGGCATTCAAAACCACCTCAGAATGCCAGAAGTTTCAATTTCAGAGCTTGGCTCCTTGATCAGTTTTGCAAAATCCACCATTTATATGCATAAGCAGGGTGACTTACCTGTGGAAAGCCCTGAGCGATGCTGTTGGTTTGTGGAGATTTTTTTCTTTTGTAAAATGTGTTTTCCTGATGTGCATCACATTAAATTCAAGCACTTCTGTGGTTGTTTTGTATGTATTTTACAAAAGACTCTGTGTTGTCTAATCTTTTCTAAAATACCAGGCAATTTGAAACCCATGAACTTATCTGTTTTACACCCTAGATATCTTATACAGGTTATTCTCAGTTTTTCTCCTTGTCTTTGTCACTTAACTCTCTTTCCCTTTCCTCTTTCTCATTTCCCTCTTCTTCTCACTCCAGTTTCTATATCTTCCGCATTCCCTTTATTCCCCTCCTCCCTATCTTATTGCTCCTTTCTCTTGTCTCCCTCTTTTTCTGTGTTTCTGGAGTTAAAACGATGATGGAAGAGAGAGGTTTGGCGGGCTGTGGAATGTTTCCTGCCCCGGTAACTTGATGCATCCTGGCTCCTGGGATCCTGGGGTCCCTCACATCCAACACTGAGAACATTGTATGAAAACCACAGCTTTGCCTTTTCTCCAAACAATTGCCTTTGTTTTGACTGGAATTATTTTCATATTTATGGTTTCCTTTAATTTGCCTGCCTGTGAAAGTATGTTGGCAGGAGCTGCAGACTGGTGAAGTAGAAGATGAAGAAATCTGAAAGGCTGGAGATTCTGTGATCACTTGCAAACAGGCTCTTGAGTTGTAGCTACCGTCCTGTACGGCTGTACTAAATTGGAGAGTGCAATAGGAAAGATTTTGTTCTGATCAGTCAGCTGGCAAGCTGCACTGAACAGTAGTAAAGCATCAAGGCTTCTTACTTGCTGAAAGGTTTTTCTGAAGGGAATATTCCCTGGATTCTTAGACGCCAGCCAGAGAAGGTTGAGTTCCAATCCAATGACAAGTCACTGAAAGAGGGCAGCCATTGGCTAGAACATGGGCTGAAGACAACCAGGGGTGGTAACAATGAGCAAGTAGAGGGCAAGCCTGCCTCTGAAAGGATCCGGTGTCCCAGCATGGTGTTAAGATAAGATACATGGTTTCCTCTGAGCCAGTTCTGAGCCAGTGAACTAGCATGATTTACATAATAATATAAGAGTTGCCATACGGGGACAGACCGAAGGTCCATCATGCCCAGTGTCCTGTTTCCAACAGTGGCCAATCCAGGTCACAAGTAACTGGCAAAATCCCCAAAAAGTAAAACAGATGTTATGTTGCTTATTTTCCCAAGTCCATCTTAATATTGGCGTGTGGACTTTTCGTCTAGGAAATTGTCCAAACCTTTTTTAAACCCTGCTAAGCTAACGGCTTTTACCACTTCTCTGGCAATGAATTCCAGAGTTTAATTATACATTGAGTGAAGCAATATTTTCTCCAGTTTGTTTAAAATTTACTTCTTAGTAGCTTCATTGCGTGCCCCCTAGTCCTAGTATTTTTGGAAAGGGTAAACAGATTCACATTACCCATTCCATTCTACTTAGTATTTTACAGACCTCTATAATTTCTCCCTTAAGCCATCTCTTCTCCATGCTGAAGAGCCCTAGCCGCTTTAGCCTTTCCTCATAGGGAAGTCATCCCATCCCCTTTATCATTTCCGTCGACCTTCTCTGCACCTTTTCTAATTCCACTATATCTTTTTTGAGATGCGGTGACCAGAATTGCACACAGTATTCGAGGTGTGGTCACACCATGGACCAATACAAAGGCATTATAATGTCCATATTTTCTTAGCCACTGCTGCACACTGAGCAGAGGGTTTCAATATATCACCAGCTTTGCCACCTAGATCCTTTTTCTGGGTGGTGACTCCTAATGTGGAACTTTGCATCACATAACTATGGTTTGGGTTCCTCTTTCCCACATGCATCACTTTGCACTTGCTGACATTAAACGTCATCTGCCATTTAGACGCCCAGTCTCGTAAGGTCCTCTTGCAATTTTTCACAATCCTCTTGTGACTAAACCAACCAAGCATCAAATAACTATGATTTGGATTATTCTTCCCAATGTGCATCATTTTGCATTTGTCCACATTAAATCTCATCTGCTAATTGGATGCCCAGTCTTCCAGCTTCCTAAAGTCTTCCTGAAAGTTTTCAGAATGTGCATGCTTTTTAACAACTTTGTATAGTTTTCTGTTGTCTGCAAATTTAATCACCACATTTGTCGTTCCAATTTCCAGATTATTAATACATTTGTTAAATAGCACCAGTCCCGCTCCTGGTACAGATCCCTGGGGCACTCCACTATTCACCCTCCTGCACTGGGAGAATTGGCCATTTAACCCTACCCTCTGTTTTCTATCCATCAACCAATTCCTAGTCCACAACAGTGCATTACCTCCTATCCCAATGAGGTTTTAATATTGTCAGGAGTCTCTCATGAGGGATTTGTCAAATGCCTTCTGAAAATCTAGATACACTACATCAACCGGCTCACCTTTATCCATAAGTTTATTCACGCCTAAAAAAAAAATTAAGCAAATTGGTGAGGCAACACATACCTTGGCTGAATCCATGCTGACTCTGTCCCATTAAACCATGTTTGTCTACGTGTTCAGTGATTTTATTCTTTATAAAAGTTTCCACTATTTTGCCCGACACTGATATCGGGTTTACCAGTCTGTAATTTCCTGGATCACCCTTAGATCCCTTTTTAAAAATGGGCATTACATTGGTCACCCTCCTATCTTCAAGTACTAGGGATGATTTTAATGACAGGCTGCAGATCACTTACAGGGGATCTACAATTTCATATTTGAGTTCTTTCAGTACCCTGAGGTACCCTGGAGGAAAGAAGAAACAGGGGTGATATGATACAGACGTTCAAATATTTGAAAGGTATTAATCCGCAAACAAACCTTTTCCGGAGATGGGAAGGCGGTAGAACGAGAGTGCATGAAATGAGATTGAAGGGGGGCAGACTCAAGAAGAATGTCAGGAAGTATTTTTTCATGGAGAGGGTGGTGGATGCTTGGAATGCCCTCCTGCAGGAGGTGGTGGAGATGAAAACGATAACGGAATTCAAACATGCGTGGGATAAACATAAAGGAATCCTGTGCAGAAGGAAGGGATCCTCAGGAGTTTAGCCTAGAATGGGTGGCAGAGCTGGTGGTTGGGAGGCGGGACTAGTTCTGGGCAGACTTATATGGACTGTGCCGGGGCTGGTGGTTGGGCGGCGGGGATAGTGCTGGGCAGACTTATACGGTCTGTGCCAGAGCTGGTGGTTGGGAGGCAGGGATAGTTCTGGGCAGACTTCTACGGTCTGTACCAGAGCTAGTGGTGGGAGGCAGGAGTGGTAGTTGGGCGGCGGGGATAGTGCTTGGCAGACTTATACGGTCTGTGCCAGAGCTGGTGGTGGGAGGCGGGGTTGGTGGTTGGGAGGCGGGGATAGTGCTGGGCAGACTTATATGGTCTGTGCCAGAGTCGGTGGTGGGAGGCAGGGATAGTTCTGGGCAGACTTCTACGGTCTGTACCAGAGCTAGTGGTGGGAGGCAGGACTGGTAGTTGGGCGGCGGGGATAGTGCTTGGCAGACTTATACGGTCTGTGCCAGAGCTGGTGGTGGGAGGCGGGGTTGGTGGTTGGGAGGCGGGGATAGTGCTGGGCAGACTTATACGGTCTGTGCCAGAGCCGGTGGTGGGAGGCGGGACTGGTAGTTGGGAGGCGGGGATAGTGCTGGGCAGACTTATAGGGTCTGTGCCAGAGCTGGTGGTGGGAGGCGGGGCTGGTGGTTGGGAGGCAGGGATAGTGCTGAGCAGACTTATACGGTCTGTGCCAAAGCTGGTGGTGGGAGGCGGGACTGGTAGTTGGGAGGCGGGGATAGTGCTGGGCAGACTTATACGATCTGTGCACTGAAGAGGACAGTACAAATAAAAAAGTAGCACATATGAATTTATCTTCTTGGGCAGACTGGATAGACCGTGCAGGTCTTTTTCTGCCGTCATCTACTATGTATACCATCCGGTCCAGGTGATGATTTACTACTCTTTAATTTGTCAATTTGCCTCAGTACATCTTCCAGGTTCACTGAGATTTCTTTCAGTTCCTTTGCATTGTCACCCTTGAAAACCATCTCTGGTACAGATAGATCTCTTATCTTCTTCAGTAAAGACCGAAGCAAAGAATTCAACCAGCCTCTCTGCTATGGCCCTGTCCTCCCTGAGGACCCAATGATCAAAGATAAATGTGGCCACTAGAGGCCACTAGCGCCGGAGTAGTGCCCGCATTTACCTGTGCCCCCATGATCATCAAGCGAAGCAATATCTTGTATTCCACTGCTATGATCAAAGAACAACGCTCTTTCCTGGGGGGCATGCGATGAAACTACAGTGTAGTACATTTAAAACAAATAGGAGAAAATGTTTCTTCACCCAATGCGTAATTAAACTCTGGAATTTGTTGCCGGAGAACGTGGTGAAGGCGGTTAGCTTGGCAGAGTTTAAAAAGGGTTTGGACGGTTTCCTAAAGGACAAGTCCATAGACCGCTACTAAATGGACTTGGGAAAAATCCACAATTTCGGGACTAACATGTATAGAATGTTTGTACGTTTGGGAAGCTTGCCAGGTGCCCCTGACCTGGATTGGCCGCTGTCGGGGACAGGATGCTGGGCTCGATGGGCCTTTGGTCTTTTCCCATTATGGCATTACTTATGTACTTATGATCATAGGGGCAGAATAGCGCCTTAATCCTATGCCAGATCAGAGCTAACTTTAGGGTTCAGGCTCTGTTCCCGCCCTCCCCCCATCAGTCAGGCATCCTGGGCTGCCACTGTGTCCTGGGGGGTCCATTGGACCCCCAGACTCCCCTCCAAAAGCAAGGCCCTGGTGCTCTAGTGCCTCCCAAGCTCCCACACACCCCTGGGATGGCGACACGAGGGCACAGGGGCTGGAGGTCTGGTGGATTTCCAGCCCCCTAAACCCCCCCACACCCAAAAAAACATAGGTGGCCTAAGTGGGCTGTTGACCCAACTCCCCACCCTCCTTGGTCGTCTAGTTTCCAACCCGCCTCCCAATACATCCATGTTGAAGGAGGGAGTAGCACTCCCTCCTCTTTCCACTGTTGCCTTCAAAATGGCAGTGCCCTGCCCTACCCAGTGCATCCTGGGATGCATTAGGCGGGATTTCCCTACCATATGGAGAAATTACCATGAGAGACACTTCCTTATATGGTAAGGAAGCCCTGCCCAGCACATTCCAGGATGCACTGGGCAGGGCAGAGTACCACCATTTTGAAGGTAGCAGTGCAAAGAGGAGGGAGTGCTACTCCCTCCTCCAACATGGAGGTTCCAGGGGGGTGGGGGTTCTGGGGGCTGGAGGTCCACTGGACCTCCAGCCCCCTGTGCCACCATCTTGGGGGTGTGGGAGCTTGGAGGGCACTAGGCCACCACAGCCTTGCTTTTAAAGGGGGGGGGGGGGGGTCGGGGGGGTTTGACAGGTCTGTGCTTTTGACAGCCCAGACCTGTCAATTAAGTGTGGGAGGGTTCAGGCACAATCCTCTTGCACTTTCCCAGGATGATCAACGCTAATAACGCACTTAAATTTGCATGTCATTAGTGTTGATCATTTGGGAGTTAATTCCTTGCAGTGCTATTTTTAGGGCGCTGTTTCGGAATAGCTAGGCGTCATGTCTGTGGTCATGACCCCTCTCAGGCTTACCTTATTTCTGGTGGTCAGCTTCTAAGCTGGCTTCTGTCTGGTCTTTCTAAGTTAGTTCTGTCTCTGTGTGCTGGCTGCTTCCAGCATGGCTCTGATTTCTCCACTATACTGCATCTGTGTGTGTTAAGCCTCTCTGTGCTTCAGTTTGCTTTCTGCCTGTGTTTTGGTTTGTGTTCCTCTTGCCCTCTGGTGGCCAGACCTGGTGGCTGCATTGGATTGTCTATGTGCTGTTTCCCGTTCCAGACTTCAGGGGAGTCCAGTCCGGATCTTCCGGCCTGCCAGACTTGCTTGTCTTCTTTGAGCCTGCACAGCACCTGTAGCTGCCTGGTGATTGCTGCAGCTGAATCTCAGCTGCTGCTGGGCTTATTAGCCATTTGGAAACGCTCTGCTTTGCATCGCCTAAGGCCCTGGTTTGTTGGTGCTTGCTGTACTTCTGCCTAGTCCCGTTTATTTATTTATAACATTTATACCCCGCTCTTTCCCGCTCGATAGCAGGTTCAGTGCGGCTTACAAGGTATGGTACAAAGTATCACAGAGATAATACAAAGTATGGTACAAAGTATCACAAGGATAACCCAGTTATAGAGAGTAGGACAATAGGACGATACGTGGGGGAGAGGATTGGAGTAAGGGTTGTGCTAGTGGTGTGGATTAGGTTCGAGATTTAAGTTGGGTTGTTGGTGTAGGCTTGTTTGAAGAGGTAAGTTTTCAGCAGCTTTCGGAAGGGTAGATGTTCATTGGGGTAATCGAAATCACCTATGATTATATTGTTGCCAAATCTGCTAGCTTTTCCAGTTTCTGTCAACATATCTTCATCTGTCTAATCATTCTGGCCTGGTGGATGGTACAGCTCTATGCATATATTGTTTCCCTTCACACATGGAATTTCTATCCATAAGGACTGTCTGTGTCATGTTTGTTTGACTCAATTTCCTCTTTAACATATAGTGCAAACTCCTCCAATTTGATCCACTCTATCATTGCCATATAATTTGTACCCTGATAACACAGTGTCCCATTGATTTATTTATTTGGATTTTGCTCACACCTTTTTCAGTAGTAGCTCAAGGTGAGTTACATTCAGGTACTCTGGATATTTCTCTGTCCCAGGAGGGCTCACAATCTAAGTTTGTACCTGAGGTAATGGAGGGTTAAGTGACTTGCCCAAGATCACAAGGAGCAGCAGTGGGATTTGAACCAGCCACCTCTGGATTGCAAGACCAGTGCTCTAACCACATTGCAAGACTGGTGCTCTAACCACTAGGCCACTCCTCCACCCCTATGAATCTTGTTACTCTTTGGGGTTCTACATGGAATGTTGCTACACTTTGAAATTCTGCATGGAATCTTGTTATTCTTTAGAATTCTAGAATCTTTATTTATTTATGTGCAGGACGTCAGACTCACAGAAACAGAAGCCTGTGTGGCCGCATTGCTAATCTGCAAGGGCAGGCTTCTACATGGAATGTTGCTAGTGGAATAGCAACATTAACATTCTATCTAGAATCTCCAATAGTAGCAACAGAATCTCATATAATTTATTTGGATTTTGCTCACACCTTTTTCAGTAGGAGCTCAAGGTGATTTACATTCAGGTACTCTGGATATTTCTCTGTCCCAGGAGGGCTCACAATCTAAGTTTGTACCTGAGGCAATGGAGGGTTAAGTGACTTTCCCAAGATCATAAGGAGCAGCAACGGGATTTGAACCGGCCACCTATGGATTTCAAGACTGGTGCTCTAACCACTAGGCCATAATGGTTTTTGTGTAACACAGAGGGAATTTCTTCTGTCTTGGTTTTCTCTTCCACTGCACTTTATTGTCCTCTTTCCACCAGGTCTCTGAGATGCCTATTATATCTACATCTTCATTTAGTGCTATATATTCTAACTCTCCCATCTTATTTTTTAGACTTCTAGCATTTGTATACAGACACTTGAAATTGTGTTTTTTCCTTGCATCTACGAGCTGCTTAGAAGTTGACGGGGATAATTTGCATCCTTTACTCTGTTCTCCCATTCGTGGTTTTCTTTCACCATTATTGAAACCTCTCTGTTGGGATTCCCTAAAGATCCTGTTTCAATAGTATCCTTCAAGGCACACTGAACCATGCATTCCTGGGTGACTGTCAGCTTCTCTCCCCCCCCCCCCCCCCCCCCACACACATTTTAGTTTCAGCTACTCTATCTCCTTTTTAAATTTTAGCCCCAGCTGCCTGGTTCCATCCCAGTTAAGGTGGAGTCCAACCTTTCAGAACAGGCTCCTCCTTTCCTAGAATGTTGCCCAGTTACCAACAAATCTAAATCCTTCATCCCTGTGCCATTATTTCAACCATGCATTGAGACTTCAATGCTCTGCCTGCATCTTGGGTCCTGTGCACGGAACAGGGAGCATTTCTGAAAATGCTACACCGGAGGATCTGGATTTTAGCCTAAATTTGGCTTCTAGAACCTCCCTCACACATTTTCCTATGTTATTGGTACCCACATGGACCAAGGCAGCTGGCTCCTCCCCAGCATTATCTAAGATCCTATCTAGGTGATGCATGAGGTCCTCCACTTTCGCACCAGGCAGGCAAGTGACCAGGGGATCTTCATGTCCACCAGCCACCTAGCTATCTACATGCCTAATGATTAAATCACCAGTTACAACAGCTGTCTTAACCCTTACTTCCTGGGCAGAAGCTCCTGGAGACACATCCTCAGTGCGAAAGAGACATTTAAATACCTACATGACATAGGTGGAGAGTCTCTTTCAATTCAAAGTAAGCTCTGGAATGAAGGGGCATAGGATGAAGGTGAAAGGGGATAGATTCAGAAATAACTTGAGGAAATGTTTCTTCACGGAAAGGGTAGTGAATTCGTGGAATAGCTTCCCGGTGGAAATGAAAACAGTTTTTGAGTTCAAGAGGATCAAGTACATAGGATCTCTAAAAGAGTGATAGGGAGTAGATGACACGGATGAGCAGACTGGATAGGCCATATGGTCTGCTTACATTTTTCCATGTTTCTATGTAAGGATCTGGTGGATGAAGACGGGAAGCTTTTTCCCTTTTGAACATCTTTGAGAGTTCCATCAGTTTCAAACCTATATTCAAGCGTGTCATTATTTAGGTTCTATCCCTCGATGCTTGTTAGAAGAAGCCTTTTTGTTGCTTTGTGATAGGATGCTTTGAATATCCTTTTTGTACAAGGTCCTTTGTGCTGAATGATTGTCCCTTGCTAGATTTCCAGAAGTTGGCAACTGGTTGGTCCAAGGACCTGGGGGTTGAAATTAAGGCAGATGTTTTGCAGAAGTTGTTGCCCACTCCTGTACGATTTTTCAATGAGAACTTGCAGGAACAAATTTGGTTTTTAGGGCCTACATTTCACGTCAAAGGGCGCTTAGAACGGGCATTGCCTCTGTCGGCTGTTAAGGTGCAGTAGACAAAACAGCGAAGATGACTAAAAAAAACAAAAAAACAATAAAAAATGTATATAAAAAAGACGACACTTCAAAAATATGAAACCTAAAAATCTTTATTGACCATAAAAATAATGCAGAGTAAAGGAGTGTCGTCTTTTTTATATACATTTTTTATTGTTTTATTTTTTTGTTTTTTTAGTCATCTTCGCTGTTTTGTCTACTGCTGTTTTTTTTGTGAAGACTGGTTTCTTCTGTGTTTTTTTTTTTGCATGGCTGTTAAGGTGCAACAGAGTTCTAGCAAATGTTCCTAAACTCTCAGAGAAAAAATGCAGATAGTATTTCAATTTCAATTTATTGGTTCTTATATCCCATATTATCTGAACAATTCCAATTAGTCTTACATTAGTGAGAGCTGCTAATGAAGAACACATTGGAGAAATATGTCAGAAGAACATGAAATGGATCCTCCGAAGTATTACATTTTGGTGTTTTATTGGAAAGATTCATTTGATACATTGAAATATTACATTGCAGTGTTACGTTGAATAGATACATTTATAGCGTTGTTTTAGATATATACAATAGATAGTGTTAGTGTTATTCTGGTGATATGTTACTAACCGGGGCACCTCCTCATTCTGCTAGGTAGGTATAAGACCTCCCAAAGGACTGAACCACTGCTAACCACATTCTACTCTATAACAATGTATAAATATAACAGCAGAAATCCCTCAGTGTTACTATGTATCAGTCAGCACTCAATGGTAACTTACACTGATCACTTTTCATATAAAGCCCCTTCAGGCTTCTATGGATACCACAGTAGTTAACTCCTCATCCTTGGAGTGTTTTCCCCCTCTTTATTTTTATTTGCTGATGTAACAGTTCTGCCTCGTTCATTTAAGAATATTGTTATTTTTCTTGACTACTTTGGCCTGTAAAGCTATTTTGTACTACTGGACGCAGTGGCGTAGCAAGGGGGGGGCGGGAGGGGCGGTCCGCCCCGGGTGTCAGCTCAGAGGGGGGTGCTCCCTGCCAGCTCCCCTCCTCGGCGCATCGACACCCCCCGACCAGCTCCCGCACACCCTACCTTTAAAAAGAATATCGGAATCCGAGGCGCAGCGCCTCGCGTCTGCCCTGCACGTAAAAGAAATGTGGACCGTCGGGCCATCCCTCGCTCTATCTGTCCCGCCCTCCGCTGACGCAACTTCCTATTTCCGCAAGGGCGGGACAGACAGAGCGAGAGAAGGCCCGACGGTCCACATTTCTTTTACGTTCAGGGCAGGCGCGAGGGGCTGTGCCTCGCCTCGGATTCCGACATTCTTTTTAAAGGTAGGGTGCGGGAGCTGGTCGGGGGGAGGGGGGTGTCAATGCGCCGAGGGGGGATGTCATCGTGCTACACCCGGGGGGGGGGTACAACGGCGAACCGCCCCGCCCCGGGTGGCAGCCCCCTCTGCTACGCCACTGACTGGAGGGTCCTCTCAGGTGCCATCTTGTATATGCAGTGATGGCACTGGAATGCCACAGGGTGGGTAGAGGGTTTCCTACTGAATGAATAGGAAAATCTATTTGCTATTTGACTCCTACATCAGAGATAAAAGTAAGAAAGTGAATATCCTGAGTCCGGGAAGGATTGTTGACATGGAAATGAAAAAATTAGGGTAGGCAGCAGTGGCATCAGAAAGTATCTGGACCAGGGCATCACAGGCTGAAGTTGAGGGGCGGGCAGAAAACAGAGAAGTGGAAGGTGAAGAATTGGGTTAACATTTATACAGAGAAGAAGACATCCAAATAGGTACACAAGTATTTAGAAAGCTCAGTAACTGGGAGGGGGTCGGATGCTGATAGAGCAACTCCACCTCCCTTTCTAGATCTGTAGAAAACTTGAAATTAGGGAGTAAACTTCTTTTTTTGAATGCTTTTGAGAAGAGAAATGTGGGCCTGAATCTGATGGTGGTTCACGAATGGATGTCCTTAACAAGATTTCTTGGAGGGTTCCAGGATGAAGAAATGGGAGCAAGGACACTTGATTATTTGTTTTTCCTCTTGATTTTGTCAAGAACAAGCAGGCTAGGAGGAAGATGTCCCTGATCATGCAAAGGAAATGCTCTGTTTCTAGGACTGTAATGCCCCCCCCCCCCAATGATTTATAGGCTAAGGATGGGGTAAGTTAAAGATTGTGATTTTTGGAAGTTTCCAGGTAGAAGGGGATGTCGTGATTTGAAATGTTTGTAAAATTGTATAAATATTAAATAAAATAGAAAAGTGACCCCCCCCCCCCTCCCACTGACTGAAACATAGAAACATAGCAGATAATATCCACCTGCTGCAATCCATGGGTTTTTAGCTGCTAACAGCTTCGAGCTGAATTAAGCCAAGATACTCAATACTGGGCCATCTCTGGGCTCTGGCATTTAATATCCCGCTAAGTGGTGGTACCCAGTAGGTACACAAGTATGGCCAATATTCCTAACTGGGCAATGTTAGGGCAGCCTTTTGTGTAATCTAGGTTGCCCAGTTAAGTATGCAGGTAGTGACACTGTGCATGCATCTCCTGACCCCAGCCTGACTCTGACCCTGACCCCGGACCACCCTGGCTCTGCCAGGTTAATTCACTTTGAATATTGACCCCATTAAATAATTATGGCAGATAAAGACTATATGGCCTACCCAATCTGTCCATTCACACCAACTTGGGGGTGATTGTGTCTGATGACCTTAAAGTGGCCAAACAGGTAGAAGAAGCGATGGTCAAAGCCAGAAGGATGCTCGGGTAGAAGTGATAATGCCCTTGTATAAGTCTCTGGTGAGGCCCCATTTAGAGTAATGCATGTGATATAAACAGGATGGAGTCGGTCCAGAGGGCGGCTACAAAATTGGTAAGCAGTCTTGAACCTAAAACATATAAGGACAGGCTTATGAACCTCAACATGTGAGCCGCATTGAGCCTGCCATGAGTGGGAAAGCGCGGGGTACAAATGTAACTAAAATAAAATAAAAAATGTATACGCTGGAAAAGAGGAGGGAAAGAGGAGATATGATAGAAACATTTAAGTATCTCAGGGGCATTAATATACAAGAAGAAAGCCTTTTTCAAATTATTATTATTATTAGCATTTGTATAGCGCTACCAGACGCACGCAGCGCTGAACACCTGATACAAAGAGACAGTCCCTGCTCAAAAGAGCTTACAATCTAAATAATACAGGCAGACAAGACAGTTACGGGTGAGGGAAGAAATGGGTGAGAAGGAAGGAAGGGACAAGGGGAGGGCAAATGAGTAGTGGCTAGGAGCTAAAAGCAGCAGTGAAAAGGTGGGTTTTCAGCATAGATTTGAAAACAGGTAGAGATGGAGCTAGACGTATAGGAGCAAAAACAAAAAAGGAGGTAAAAACCCTCACGAAACCGTGGGATATAAAACAAAAAGTGAGGAGAGTGGATGAGGATACCAACAATTATATATTTATTCACTTGAAAATTAAAAAATTAAAAGATAACAATGTACAGAAAAATGACCCGACACGGCCGTGTTTCGGCCCAATGGCCTGCCTCAGGGGTCTTTGTAACCTAAGTTCCAGGCATAAGGTGCCGCGAGAGAAAAGGAGCGAAGCCTGGAGTTAGCACTGGAGGAGAAGGAGAAAGACAAGAGAGACTTGTCCAGTGAGCGGAGTTCACGGGGAGGAATGTAGGGAGAGATGAGAGCGGAGAGGTAATGTGGGGCTGCAAATGAAGGAAAACTCTGGGATGAGGGGCATACGATGAAGTTAAGAAGAAATAGGCTTAGGAGGAATCTAAGAAAGTATTAATTTACGGACAGGGTGGTGGAAGCATGTAATGACCTCCCAGTGGAGGTTGTGGAGACGAGGACCATATCAGAGAAAGAAAGCATGGGACAAGCATGTGGGATCCCTTAGGAAAAGGGTTACGGAGGATGGGCAGACTGGATGGCCATTTGGCCTTTATCTGCCGTCATATTTCTATGTTAACTAACATCAACCCACTCCTGGACTTCAGGTTACACTATGATTATTTCCTCACCATAATTTGGACCCCCCCCCCCCCCCATCTTATTTATGACAATCTAAACTTTTTCTTTGAGTTGGAGGTTAAAGGTAGGATCTGGCTTCCCAAGAGACCCTTCCAATCCTTAGAGCAGTGGTTCTCAAGCCTCTCTTGCAGGCACTCCAACCAGGCTGGATTTTCAGGGTGACTGCAATGAATATGCATGAGACAGATTTACATATATTGGGGGTCTCATAGAATACCCAAACTCAATCAAAAATACATTTTGTATTTCTTGTTTTGCATTGTAACATTTTTCATTCTCTGTTTTTTTTTTTTTTCACAGTTGTTGCATGGGTAGAGGAAGCTGTGGCATCATTTAAATCCCCTGAGGAAGCCGAGTGGTGAAAAGAGTCCCTGTTGGGATTACTCGGGACCATTTGACTGCCTCAGACCACCCTAAAGCTAAGTTCAGCCTTCAGCTATACAACTATGATTTATATGGGAGTAGAAAATTGAATTATGTCACAATATTGTTTGATGATAAGAATTATTTTTCACAAAAGTAATTTTTTCTACAAAATTTATTAACAGTTTTGGTTGGGGTTTTTTTTTTGACTGATGATAGAAGCTGTGAACTGTGGTTTGAATGATACGATATTTTGCTATATAGACGGTCTATTGATACCACAGTCATCTGAGGTCTTTCCCCCCACCATTCCATCATGGTGTTAAGTTGCAATGAGTTGGCTTCTCACTCTATATTTTTGATTGAGTTTGGGCATTTGTTGAGTGAGTTTTCCTTTTTTACATTTTGGTCTCATAGAATACAAATTTACAGGGTTTTTTTTTGAGGGAGTACTTGGGGGTACTGAATGCCGGCACCTTTTCCATTGTCTGCTAAAATTGACCCATGGTCCCCAAGTTTTAATGAAAGAGCTCAGGCTCTACACACCAATTCTGCCTTGTCATAGATTCTGTGACTGGTTGCAGGGGGCCTGGCTATTGTGGGGTGGGTCCCTCAGTGATCACCCCAGCCCTGAAGGGTGGCCTGGCATTTGAGTACCGACACCTTTTTCGCTAGAAAAAAACGCACTGCAATTTTATCTCAAAAATATACATTGTGGCTTTCCTGACAACCCAACTGTCTAGCTGTGCCTGCAGGAACAGGTTCAGAAATACTGGCCTAGAGGATTGCACTCTGAAAATCCACTTTTTCGGTAGTTTTCTACAGTTTTTTTGTGTCTTTGTGGAAATCTGGGATGTGTGGCACGGTGATCATTAATAATCAGCTTCATTATTGTGTGTCTTGCGTTAGCTGTTTAACTTCACATCTGGACACACAACCGCTCTCCTTTGACTATACTGTAATGAAAGCTCATCTCCTGATTCATCCCAGCTGGGGGGGGGGGGGGGGGGGGGGGGGGTCAGTGTGACTAGAGTCAAAATCCAAAATGAATCTCCTGTTAGCAAACATTTGGTCCCACGCACCTCGTCAGCTAGAAGGAACATCTGGCTGTGTACAACAGCTGTTTATAGCAAACAGATCTGTGTGGGTGAAAAGGGATCAGGCTGAAGAGAAAGGACTCTGGTGTTTGTTTCTCTCCCATGGACAATGGCTCTGTTTGAGTTCCGCTTAGCCTTTGTGCCATCAATAACAAAACACCGGAGTCGGGGGAAGGGATATTTATCCCGAGTTGTTTTTTTTCTCTGTTCTTTTGATAATTGTTTTCTGCAGCCAAATTGATTAATGGTCTTTCTGACGTGTTCCTTCCTTATGAATATCGTTTATATACAGATGTGGGCACTGGAGAAAGCTCCTTTCTCTGCTTTCTGTATCATTATACTGTGGGTATTCCTGTGACATTATATGATTTATAATCTCACACTATTTTTGAAAATCTTCTAATCCTCATATTAGCCCTCTCCAGTCACTTCATTGGCTCCCTATGCATTTCCACATGCAGTTCAAACTCCTCTTATTGACTTACAAGTGCATTCACTCTGCAGCTTCTCAGTACCTCTCCACTCTCATCTCTCCCTACACTCATCCCCGGTAACTCCGTTCACTGGGTAAATCTCGTTTATCTGCACCCTTCGCCTCCACTGCTAACTCCAGACTCCGGACTATATGATCAGTCTGATTGACCTTCCCACCAGAAACATGTCTGAAACCTCGCGAACTTACCTCAATCTAAATTACCCCAATTGCAAAGCACTCAAGTACAAAACCTACTATGGATCCAACTTCTCCTTCTTAGGCAGCCAACTCTGGAATGCCCTCCCCAGACCCATCCGATCAATCACCGACTATCTACCCTTCCGGAAATCATTAAAAACCCATCTGTTCAAGCAAGCCTACCCAAATGAACCAAACTAATCATATGAATCCATTTACCCAACACTTGCACATCTCTACCCACCTATATCTTCTATTATTCTGCTTTACTTAATTTATATTTTCCCTATCAAGTTTCACTATCAATAAGCTGTAATCCCTATTACTATGTAAGCCGCATTGAACCTGCTTTGAGTGGGAAAGCGCGGGGTACAAATGTAATAATAATAATAATAATCTTGCTGCACCGTATGCCTGGAATAGACTTCCTGAGCCGGTACGTCAAGCTCTATCTCTGCCCATCTTCAAATCTAGGCTAAAAGCCCACCTTTTTGAGGCTGCTTTTAACTCCTAACCCCTATTCGCTTGCTCAGTACCCATGTCTGTGTTATCATTCCCACCTTAAGTAAGCTCCTTATCCTGTATTTGTCCTGTTTGTCTGTCTTGAATAGATTGTAAGCTCTGTCGAGCAGGGACTGTCTCTTCATGTTCAGTCTACAGCACTGCGTATGTCTAGTAGTGCTATAGAAATGACAAGTAGTAGTAGTAGTCTTTGGGATTTCGGAATCTTCCCACTCTTTGGGATTCTTCACGGAATCTTGCTACTCTTTGTCCTTATCCCTTATTTGTCCTGTTTGTCTGTCTTGAATAGTTTGTAAGCTCTGTCGAGCATGGACTGTCTCTTCATGTTCAGTCTACAGCGCTGCGTATGTCTAGTAGTGCTATAGAAATGATAAGTAGTAATAGTAGTCTTTGGGATTCCAGAATCTTGCTACCCTTTGTCCTTATCCCTTATTTGTCCTGTTTGTGTGTCCTAATAAGATTGTAAGCTCTGTTGAGCAGGGACTGTCTCTTCATGTTCAAGTGTACAGTGCTGCCTACGTCTAGTAGCGCTATAGAAATGATAAGAAGTAGTAGTGTTTGGGATTCTAGAATTTTGCTACTCTTTGGGATTCCGGAATCTTGCTACTCTTTGGGATTCCGGAATCTTACTACTCTTTGTCCTTATCCCTTATTTGTCCTGTTTGTCTGTCCTAATTAGATTGTAAGCTCTGTCGAGCAGGGACTCTCTCTTCATGTTCAGTGTACAGCGCTGTGTACGTCAAGTAGCGCTATAGAAATGATAAGTAGTAGTAGTAGTCTTTGGGATTTCGGAATCTTCCCACTCTTTGGGATTCTTCTGGGAATCTTGCTACTCTTTGTCCTTATATCTTATTTGTCCTGTTTGTCTGTCCTAATTAGATTGTAAGCTCTGTCAAGCAGGGACTGTCTCTTACATGTTCATTGTACAGCGCTGTGTACGTCGAGTATCGCTATAGAAATGATAAGTAGTAGTTGTCATTTTATGCCCTGATACAAGTAGATTTTCCACATCTTGTTCTTATAGAAATAACATTGATTATTCTGTGCTGCGATCGAACCATTATGTCTTTTGCAAAACAGTCAATTTACATTTATTTGTTTGATTAAATTTGGCATGCGCTCGCTTGTGTAAAAAACACAGGGGCTTGAGGGTGATCGCAGGGGCAGGTACACAGTTTGGTTAGTGTTATCTGTGGCTAAAATGTGCAGGGTCCTCAGAAGCCTTTTCCTGAAATGCACAGAATGGTATTTGGGTTGGTCCCCCGATGGCCAAAGAGAAAGTCTCTTAACCGGTGCACAGCTCCCAAAGTGCTACGTTTTTGGAGGAGGCTGATTGTGGTTCAGATAAAAATATCCTTTATTTGTCCCTCCCCAACAGTGCAAAAATATACAACAGTAGAGCTATGAAAATAATGAGGGAGACGGTCCTTGAAAACAAGGTAAGATAATAGTAAAAGGTATCAATGATGTTCCAAGTGTTCACAGTCCTTAATTTCCTCTGTTCTGCTGCTTCTTTTGTACTCCTTCTTTGATAGACAGGTTTTGAACCCTTTTGCTCCTTTGTAAGTGTCTCTGCACTAGAGAGTGACACAGGAATGGGGACGGGGAGAGAGCCCGTGGGGATGGGACAGGGACAGATCCCACGGGGAAGGGGCAGGGATGGGGACAGAGCCCATGAGGACAGGGACAAACTTTGTCCCTGTGCCATTTTCTACTTTGAAGCCTGTTAATGAACTGGATTTTTACTTATGTTTGACTGATGCCTACAATGATATTTTGATTTTTTTGGAAAAACAAGCAAACATGCTGGCCACAACTAGAAAACTTTGCATGGGGGATCTTGTACATCCTGCTACCAACACATCTTCTAAGAAGACATCTTGTATTGCAGGAAGACTGTGGAAGACAGGAGAGCTAGACTGAATCCTGAGGTTGTTGATGACTTCTTATTCATCCACAGATTAAAACATCATAACAGTGCTTCATAGGGCATATTTCTCCCCTCTAGAGCAAACAGAACGGGTTGTATTTTGTACCCCTGGACAATTTAACAGGGTAGATTAGGATTCCATGGGGTAGTAGAAGTCGGCTATTGTTGGGCTCGGAAGGGTAGAGGATGGTGGTGGTGGTGGTGGGAGGTTTTATTATAGTTGCTCATTGTTATTATTGTTTTCTATTTGTAATTTATACACAACAGTTGCACTGCATGTTGGTCCTTTTTATACTTTAATACAAAGATTTAAATATAAAATCATAAGTGTTCGAGGTTTCTGCAGATGAGAACAGAGCCCATAGGGACGAGGTGGGGACAGAGACAGGGCCTGCGGGGATGAGGTGGGGACAGAGACAGAACCCACAGGGAAGGGGACAAACTTTATCCCCGTGTCATTCTCTACTCTGCACTCTTAGGACTTCCGCAATCCCAATCACCTCCTTGTAGACGCTGTCTCCCTCTCTCTCTCTCTCTCTCTTTCATCACACACTGTGCAATACAGATGCTCATAACAGTCCCTTCTCTCTGAGGAGCTCCTTATCTCCCTCTTCTTTCTGTTACCACTTTGATAATGTCTCCTCTTCGTTTTTCCCAGGTGGGAATCATGGAGTCTCAGGCTGTGACACAGCATTTTTCTACACTTGTCTCTCTTCTGGATGGAAAATCTCCCTCTCATGCCAATAAATTATAGCTCCAGGCAACCTCTGCTCTCAGGGCACCAGGTGTGACCCTTCCACTCCCTCTGTGTCATGAGTAACTTGTGCTCTGAAACTTGAAGCACAATGTAGGGGGAAAGAGAACCGAGCTCTTGAACATTCAAACCCCAGATGTCTCTTTGTTACTGTTACTTGACTGCTCTGCCTTCACTGCCCTTGAGGACCAATTAAGAGGAGCAGAGTTCGGAGTCCTACCACCTCAGAAGTAGCCAAAAACTGGTCATCAGGACAGCCAGGAAGTGCAACAGTCAGGCTTTTAATTTGCATGCAGATCTCTCTCATGCATATTCATTGTGACTATCCTGAAAACCTGACTGGCTCAGTGAGTTCCGAGGACTGGGTTGAGAAGCCCTGCTGAAACTAGCAAGGCATCAGAAGAGACAGGAGAGAAAGGCTTCCAGTCTGCCTCCCCACTTCTCCTATTCCATCATAGCCTTCGTACAGCAAACAGGAGTTGAGAATGAGACAAGGGAGAGGTTTGTTCGTGCCACAGGCCCTTCAGCAGCCTGAAGAGGGTGCTGTAGTGCAAAGCAGTGGTGTAGCCACAGGTGGGCCTGGGTGGGCCAGGGCCCACCCGCTTAGGGCTCAAACCCACCCAACAGTAACACACGTTTAGCAGTAGCCGGTGGGGATTTCTAGCTCCACCAGCTGAAGTCTTTCCCCTGATGGTAACAAAAACGCTACTCTCCATGATACCGGCACCTGCGCATTCTCAGTTTTCAGCACATGCCTGCTGCAGAGTGCTAAGGTGGAAAGAAGCATTTTCACGCCAGCTGAGATATTTTTTTGGTGGTGGTGGTGAGGGGAGAACACTTGGTGCCCACCCACTTCTTGTCTAGGCCCACCCGAAATCTGTTGTCTGGCTATGCCCCTGGTGCAAAGCGCAGATTCCTTTTTCGAATTCCAGAATTCTCAATGCCGTGTAGCTGTGAGAGATGTACATACAGAGTAGCATGATAAGACATGTGCTTCACCTTCTGGTCATATCATACCCTGCGTTATGAAGACTCCTTTCTTTTTCTTTTAATTAAAAGTAAAGATTATTCCTCTCTGTTTGGTGGCCATTGGCTCAAAGTTTTATATTAGATCAGGATAGATGCAGACTGAAGATGTTTCCTGCTGTCTGGCCATGCCAGACGTGACAAATTTGAGAAGATGGGCAAAAGAGAAATCATCTAGAGTGTTGGGATTCATCTTGGGCACACAATTAACATTAAAAAAAACAAGTAAACAATGTAAGTAAAAGAACATTTTATAAACTTAGACAATTAAGGGCAATACGCTCCTTTTTTTTCCCAACTCAATATAGAATGTTGCAGTGGCGTTCCGACCCTAGCTGACACCCGGGGCGGATCGCCGATGCGCCCCCACCCGGGTGCAGCGCGGCTCCCCCCCAGCGAAATGACACCCCCCTGGGTACACGCCGCTGGGGGGGGGGGGTGCCGCGGCGCATGCCTGTTGCCCTGTCTCTGAGTTCGCAAATCGCATGTGTTCACTGCTCCCTCTGAGTCTGCCCCAGAACAGGAAGTAATCTGTTCCGGGGCAGACTCAGAGGGAGCAATGAACACATGCGAATTGTGAACTCGGAGACAGGACAACAGGCGCGCACCACGGCACCCCCCCAGCGGCGTGCACCCAGGGCGGACCGCCCCCACCGCCCCCCCTTGGTACGCCACTGGAATGTTGGAACAGGCAGTGATTCTGACGGAGTTGGATTATTATAACTCCCTCTATGCAGGGATGAATCAGATCTACCTGAAGAGACTTCAAATGTTGCAGAACTGTGCAGCACAATTAATCTTTAATTAAAAAGAAAAAAAAACGGTCAAGTGACACCATTATTTAAGGGAGATGCCAGAATAGATTTTTAAGTTGATTTTCTTGGTTCATAAAATTTTTTACAGTAGATGTCCATTCGATCATATTTCTTTGATTTCTTATCCAAATTTATCATGACCTAAACGTAAATATTACACATTAGATTTAGCGTTCCTGGCAGTAAATAGGATTCGATTTAAACGTTATTTTGATTCTACATTTGTCTGTTTATCAACTAAATTGCGGAATTCACTTTCTTTACATCATCGCACAATAATGGATTACACACTATTTAGGAAGGCTTTAAAAACAGAACTATTTTTTTTAGTCTTAGTATTTTTATTGATTTTAAAGCAGTATAACAGTGAACAAGTCAGTGTAACATAGTAACATAGTAGATGACGGCAGAAAAAGACCTGCACGGTCCATCCAGTCTGCCCAACAAGACAACTCATATGTGCTACTTTTTGTGTATACCCTACCTTGATTTGTACCTGTGCTTTTCAGGGCACAGACTGTATAAGACCCCACCTCCCAACCACCAGTCCCGCCTCCCACCACCTGCTCTGGCACAGACCGTATAAGTCTGCCCAGCACTATCCCCACCTCCCAACCACCAGCCCCACCTCCCACCACCTGCTCTGGCACAGACCGTATAAGTCTGCCCAGCACTATCCCCGCCTCCCAACCACCAGCCCTGCCTCCCACCACCGGCTCTGGCACAGAACGTATAAGTCTGCCCAGCACTATCCCCGCCTCCCAACCACCAGCCCCACCTCCCACCACCGGCTCTGGCACAGACTGTATAAGTCTGCCCAGCACTATCCCCGCCTCCCAACCACCAGCCCCACCTCCCACCACCGGCTCTGGCACAGACTATAACTCTGCCCAGCACTATCCCCGCCTCCCCACCACCAGCCCCGCCTCCCACCACCGGCTCTGGCACAGACTGTATAAGTCTGCCCAGCACTATCCCCGCCTCCCAACCACCAGCCCCGCCTCCCACCACCGGCTCTGGCACAGACCGTGTAAGTCTGCCCAGCACTATTCCTGCCTCCCAACCACCAGCCCCACCTCCCACCACCGGCTCTGGCACAGACCGTATAAGTCTGCCCAGCACTATCCCCACCTCCAAACCACCAGTCCTGCCTCCCACCACCGGCTCTGGTAACAGTAGACAAATTTAAAAAGTGGGAAGGGGGAGGGGGGAAGCAGAAAGAAAAACTTCTCAACAGGCATTTGTAAAATAGGACAATAACAAAGACCACTTCTCCTTATAGGAAATATATCGACATGACCTTTTAGCTAGAAATATTCATATTTATAAGTCTGAAATACTAAATTCCACCAATCCTGATGTGTGGCTTGACTCAGATCCTTCCAGTGCCCAAAAACAACTTTCAAGGCTAAACTAAGCAAAGTATTCACAAGCAAGCATTCATTGTAGCTTAACGTAGAGCGAAAACACTGGTCTCTGAGCAACACATACTTGTACAACATAGGACCAGTGAAATGAAAGACATCTGTTAAAGTAAACAGATCTATTTGAACAGTCATTTAATGTTTGAATCTGAATTTTATATATGAAAATTCTGTAACCTGCTTAGATTCCTAAAGGATATTATCAGGCTATAAATGAAGGGAATAGAATAGAGGGAGGACCTTTGCTCATTTGTAGGAAGCAGGTTCTGATATCTGCCTCAAAGTGCCCACGAAATTCCTAAACTTACCTAACACAGGACCAAAAAAGGGCTTGATGGTGATCAGCACGTGGAGGGTTGGCTAGAGAT
The DNA here is from genome assembly GCF_901765095.1 of Microcaecilia unicolor. Taxonomy (NCBI): domain Eukaryota; kingdom Metazoa; phylum Chordata; class Amphibia; order Gymnophiona; family Siphonopidae; genus Microcaecilia; species Microcaecilia unicolor. Next base: position 4,300,938 of record NC_044035.1, read on the forward strand.
GACCCTCCCTTTGAGGTTAATAATGTGATAATTTTATAACGGGGCATCTACTTTGGGAAGGCCCATAGGTTACACCTCTGTTATAAGGCAAAGTAGGAGCCTGATCTCTTTTTTAAACTAGCTCTGTTTACTGTTTATTTAGACTTACTATAACGCCTTGCCTACATGGCAGATCCAAACGGTTTACAGAGTAAAACCAATAGCACAAAATGATTTGAAAGGAACTACCAATTCATTGGAAGGAAAGAGAGGAGGCATTCGCACCAAGAAAGACTAATACAGACGTAAGACAGGTTAGAGAAGAAGGGGGAGGTCTGGGAAGGCGAGGTCAGATGACAGGTGATCAGCAATCATGATGACTGAACTAACTTGTACTAAAAGCTTGTTGAAAGATCCGAGTTTTTACGGCATTTTAAAAATCGTTAAAGGATAGTTCAGCATGGAGAGCGAAGGGGCAGCAAAGAAAAAGGCACGATGTCTGGTGGATTCTAACTGGGCATTACGTGGATTGGGGAGCACTAAATGATAATCATTAATGGAGGGATCGTGAGAGAAGAAAGGTAGGAGGGCTGACCGAGCCTGAATGCCTTAAAAGTGAGCATAAGAAGTTTATAGAGTACGCGTTTTTCAACTGGGAGCCAATGATATTTACAAAAATTTTAATCTGGTATTTGAACTATACTTCATGATTTGCTTCTATTACAAAGTTCCTCATGTTACATTCATCTAAGTCCTGCTGGCCACCCGAACCCAAGAGCTCAACTTTCAGGGAACAGTGGTTGGTTCAGGTGAAGAACCCCGGGAGGCTTCGTTGGCTGTCCTCTCCACGGTACCAGAGCTTACTCTGAATTTTTCACCTCCAAGCATAACATGTGGGTACCAATGACATAGGGGAATGCAGGAGGGAGGTTCTGGAATCCGAATTTAGGGTCTTAGGTAGAAAGCTGAAATCTAGATCTTCTGGGATAGCATTTTCAGAAATGCTTCCCATTCTACGTGCAGGACCGAAGAGGTTGGCAGAGCTCCGAAGTCTCAATGTGTGGTTGAGACGATGGTGCAGGAATGAGAGATTTAGATTTGTTAGGAACTGGGCAACATTCTGGGAAACAGGGACCCTGTTCCAAAAGGATGGACTCCATCTTAACTGGGATGGAACTAGGCTGCTGGTGCTAACTTTTAAAAAGGAGCTAGATGGGGGCCTCACCGGACGGAGCATGCCCCAGATGCGCAGTGGAGGGAGCAACCCTGGGACATATGTTTTGGGGCTGCCCATGCATTAAAAAGTTCTGGAAAGACGTGAGTGGACAGATAAGCGCCATTTGGTTCTCGAACTGGATTTTAGATGCTAAGCTCCTTTTTGGGCACCTGCGGTTTTCGGGGCCCCCAGTTAGGGGACGTCGAGCATTTGTACTGCGCACAGTAATGGTGGCTAAGAAAACAATCTTTAGGACGTGGCTGTCGGAGGAAGGCCCCACTGTAGCTCAGTGGAGAGGGCAGATGATCCATTTGCTGCGCACTGAGAGAACGAGATTGAGAACTCAACGGCCCCCTGTTGTTCAGATGTTTTGGGCCTGTTGGACCCCATTTTGGCTTACGCTGACATCCCAGGCCAAGGGGCAAATAATGAACATGTGACTGGTGCTTTAGAGCAATCAGAGTATGGGATCTGTGAAATAAGAGTCTGTGATAGCAAATGGGCAGGGGGGAGAGGGGGGAGGAGGGAGGGAAGGGGATGAAAATGTAAAAGTCACTGGAGAGATAAGTGGATCTATAGATGTCACCATTGTGCTTGCGAGTGCAGATATGTTAACTAGATTATAAAACAGAGTGGAAGTTCAGCACTGTTTAGATATGTTTACTGTGATCTCCCTAATAAAAATTACTGAAACATAAAAAGGAGATAGAGCAGCTTTTAAAATGGGGTAGCCAACAGTCACCCAGGAGCGCATGATTCAATGTGGAGTATCCTTGAAGGATACTATTGAAAAAGGATCTTTAGGGAATCCCGATAGAGAGGTTTCATTAATAGTGAAAGAAAGCCAGGTGTGTTTAATGGGAGAACAGAATATAGGATGCAATTTATCCCCACAAATTTCAAAGCAGCTTGTAGATGCAAGGAAAAAACACAATTTGAAGTGTCTATATACAAATGCTTGAAACCTAAAAAATAAGATGGGAGAGTTTGAGTACTATATATAAGACTTAATGAATAGGTAGACACAATAGGCATATTAGAGACCTGGTGGAAGGAGGACAATCAATGGGACACTCTGGTTATCAAGGTACAAATAATATCGCAATGATAGAATGGATGAAATTGGAACGGGGGGTGTTGTACTCTATGTTTAAGGGGGAATTGAGTCAAACAAAATAAACATTCTACATAAAACGGATAGCAGTGTGGAATACTTGTGGCTAGAAATTTCATGTGTGAAGGGAAGAAGTATACTAGTAGGGCTGTACTACTGTCTGCCAGTACAGAATGAACAGACAGAAGAAGAAATATTTACAGAAATTAGGAAAGCTGGCAAATTGGTCAGCATTATAATAATGGGTGATTTCAATTACCCCAATATTGACTTGATAAATGTTACATCAGGGAGCGCTAGAGAGGTAAAATTCCTAGATGTAATAAATGATTGCTTCTTTGAGCTATTTTAGATCTAGACCTTAGTGGCATGCAGGGCATGGTACGAGAAGTAATGGTGTTGGATCCGCTGGGAAACAGTGATCATAACATGATCAAATTTGAGTTGATATCTACATAAGTACATAAGTACATAAGTAGTGCCATACTGGGAAAGACCAAAGGTCCATCTAGCCCAGCATCCTGTCACCGACAGTGGCCAATCCAGGTCAAGGGCACCTGGCACGCTCCCCAAACGTAAAAACATTCCAGACAAGTTATACCTAAAAATGCGGAATTTTTCCAAGTCCATTTAATAGCGGTCTATGGACTTGGCCTTTAGGAATCTATCTAACCCCTTTTTAAACTCCGTCAAGCTAACCGCCCGTACCACGTTCTCCGGCAACGAATTCCAGAGTCTAATTACACGTTGGGTGAAGAAAAATTTTCTCCGATTCGTTTTAAATTTACCACACTGTAGCTTCAACTCATGCCCTCTAGTCCTAGTATTTTGGATAGCGTGAACAGTCGCTTCACATCCACCCGATCCATTCCACTCATTATTTTATACACTTCTATCATATCTCCCCTCAGCCGTCTCTTCTCCAAGCTGAAAAGCCCTAGCCTTCTCAGCCTCTCTTCATAGGAAAGTCGTCCCATCCCCACTATCATTTTCGTCGCCCTTCGCTGTACCTTTTCCAATTCTACTATATCTTTTTTGAGATACGGAGACCAGTACTGAACACAATACTCCAGGTGCGGTCGCACCATGGAGCGATACAACGGCATTATAACATCCGCACACCTGGACTCCATACCCTTCCTAATAACACCCAACATTCTATTCGCTTTCCTAGCCGCAGCAGCACACTGAGCAGAAGGTTTCAGCGTATCATCGATGACGACACCTGGAGTGAAGTTATTAAGGAAATCTACAGTAGCAGCATTTAATTTTCGAAAGGGAGATTTCAATATCCATGGCCATATTTTTGACCTTCCCCATTGAAAGTGTTTCCTCTCCTTTCTTACAGATCTCAGTCTTCGCCAGTGGATATCCTCTCCTACTCATTAAGGAGGACAAACCCTGGACCTCATTCTTTACCAGAAAATTCTTTGTCACTGCCAAAGTCATTTCAATTTACCAATGTTCCCTGGTTGGATCATTGTTGTTGTTAGCTTTTCAGCAACAATCTTCACCCCACCCTGCCCCCTCCCATCTTCTCCTATGTGGAGTAGGCAGCTTTCCCGGGTCAACCCTGGTACTCTTTCTCCAACTGTTTTCCATTTTTCCTCTGACTTTGATTTTCTAGTTCCTGATACCTAAGACTCCTGTCTTCATACCACCCTTTCAAATGTACTCAATCACTGCTTTTGGCTCCTAGCCACTACTCAATTGCCCTCCCCTTGTTCCTTCTCACCCAATACTTCATTCACCCTTAATTGTCTTGTCTTTTTGTTTTTTTTTTGTTACATTTGTACCCCGCGCTTTCCCACTCATGGCAGGCTCAATGCAGCAGGCAATGGAGGGTTAAGTGACTTGCCCAGAGTCACAAGGAGCTGCCTGTGCCGGGAATCAAACTCAGTTCCTAAGTTCCCCAAGACCAAAGTCCACCACCCTAACCACTAGGCCACTCCTCCATCTGTCTGTATTTTTAGATTGTAAGCTCTATTGAGCAGGGACTGTCTCTCTGTGTCAGGTGTTCAGAGCTGAGTGCATCTGGTAGCGCTATAAAATGTTAATAATAATAATAATAATAATCAGATAGTCCCATTAAGATTGATGGGGGTCCTCCAAACTCAAGAGGATTACTTATACATATGCAGCAAAATTATCTGAAGAAAACCAATGTTGCCATAGACAAATTTGACAATGGATAGAACTGATTGACAATAGAACACAGCTGCTTAGGATAATTTTTGGATTAATGAATTTGCTAGGAAATATAAGAAGCTTCGCCTGTCACAGTCAAGATTTATACACTGACTGGAGAAACTTGCACAACTGAAAATTAAAGGTGGACTTAACTTTCCTCCAAGTTTATTCTGCCCTCCGCACTTGCCACCTATGGTTTTTAAGTTCAGAGGTAGACCAAGGAGAGCGTCGATGAATTAGAAACAAATCATGAAGTAGAGTTCAAATACCAGATTAAAATGATCAGCTTTAACATCTAGTGAGTAGGATTGAAAAGCAGAAAAAGACAGAAGATAGCGATTGGTAAAATTATCACGGTCAAGTAGTTGAAAGTTTCAGTAAAACTGAAACTGTTGAAGGGAGAAATGAGGAAGAGGAAACCAAAGTAAAAAAATAAATAAGGAATTATCTGACCAAGAGAGAGAAATCATAGAAAGAAGAGTTGGAAAAGGAGAGAAATCTTTCATAGCAATAAGATCAAGACAGAGGCCAGCTTGGTGGGTAGGAGCAATGAAAAGGAAAAAGAAGCCCAGATCAGAAGCAAAGCAAGAAAATCCAATCCCAGAGGAGAAACAGGGTTGTCAGCATGTGCGTTAAAATTGCCCAGTAATGATAGTAGACCAGGACATCGGGCAAAATTAGCGACCAAAGATAATGTGCATATTTCTAGGATAGCGTTAGCCAGATTTTTGGCTTTTATGCATATGCGCACACATGTGTGAGCATGTGGCCATATCAGGGTCATTAATGTGCATATTTGCTGCATAAATGTTATTGCCTTCTTTTTTACAGAATTACTCCCAAAAGATACTCACTGGAGGAACGAGCAAAGGGGAGATGATAGTAATCAAATATTTAACAGGAAGTGAACATTTTACATAGAAAATGAGTTTCCAAATAAGGGGGCATGATTACCAGCCCTATTTTGCACCCAACCTTACACTACTGGGAGCAACATTGGATCTTCAAGGTCAACACAGTGTTTTGGTATGAATGTGGAAGCTGAGTGGCAAAGTTTATCGTAACATAGCTGCAAACCATCCCACCATGCTTTATTATGTCTTGGGCTGAGTGCTGGTTAGGTTTAGCCACCGTTTTAAATGCTTAATGCTACGCTTGATTTTCAGAGGCAGGGCTGATGCAAGGGGAATTACGTGACCAGACATCCATTCAGCTTTCTCCCCCACCCGATTATCGAGTCTGCTCTCCTCCAGAATTTTGATGCTACTACTACTATTAGTACTTATCATTTCTATAGCACTACGAGATGTACACAGCTCTGTACACAAGAGACAGTCCCTGCTCGATAGATCTTACAGAAAAACATGACAAAGAAGAGATTAGGGATTGGTAGTAAGCAGGTGAAAAGGGGGTTAAGGGTTAAAAGCAGCTTCGAAAAGATGGGCTTAAATTTGAATAGGGCCAGAGAGAGACTGACTCAGGAAGTCTGGAGTTCATAGGAGCCGACTCTGTGGGTGCTGTGGGTGCTTGAGCACCCCCAATATTGAGAAAATTCCTTGTTTGTGTCCAAGGAAGGGTTATTTTCACTGGGCTTAGCACCCCCAATAATTTTGAAAAGTTGGCTTCTATGCTGGAGTTGGTGGTGGAAGAAAAAGGCACAGATGAGTGACTTGCTGGGAGTTCCAGAGCAGAGATTTAGGAAGAGATAACAGACAGGAGAGGGAGAGAAGAGAGGAAAGAAAAAGAGAGTTTGAGCTACTAATTAAACTCAACAATCATGGTTACTACAGCGTCACCCTTCCCAGGACATTCCTGAGAAGATTACACAGCATACTTTGGTTTGTATATATTTACATAATGAGGACAGTGTCAAAATCTATTTATCCAGGTGTAACCCTTGGCTGCCCGGTGAGTGTCATAGGGATTATTTAGAGTAGTCTTAGAAGTTTTGTGAGGACATGGCTGGGACCAGCAGGTAATAGGAAATTCATGACACTCCTTCCATCCAATAAATCAATCCAGGACGGAAGGTGCAGTTCCAACCAAAGGGATGGTAAATGGGAAAAATCCACATAAGTGTAACTATTTACAGTCCCATAGTAGTAGCTCCGGTGAATTCTCTGTCTTAGAAAAGATTTTGTGCAGAAAGTCTTCTACAGCCGTTTCTCCCTCTGGACCCCGTTTCCAGGGAGGGCTGTTATGAGGTAGATGATTTCTCAGACAGCTGAGCTCTTTGGTAGGTGGTCCCTTCCCCAGTGGTGTGCTGGAGCAGGCTCTCACAGGCTCGCAAGAGCCGGTTGTTAAGTTTTTAAGAATTTTGGGAGCCGGTTGTTAAAGTAGGGCCCTCCATGGCTACTTTAACTACTGGCTCCCAAAATGTGGGCTTGGGCCCCCTGCTGAATTCTCTTTTACGTTGCTGGTGGGGATGCTGAGCCCTGCCAGCCAAGTAAATAGACTACTGCTGCTCCCCCGCTCCTTGTTTCCAGCTCTGGGCAGCAGGCTGAGACTTCTCGAGCATGTGACAGAAGTTCCAGCATGCTGCTCAGAGCAAGACGTTGGGAGTGGTGGCTGCCAGCAAAGGTATGCCTAGCGTGCCCGCATGAAGGGAGGGAGGAGAGAGAGGCAAGTGTTGCTCCCCCCCGGCCACCCCTGACCCTTCCAACTGCAGAGCTGGCTACATCCGGAGAAAGAGCCTGTTGTTAAAAATTTACCAGCACACCCCTGCCCTTCCCTGATGTGATTCGCTGCTGGGGTTCTCTATCCTGATGCTTCTCCTCTATAGATGATCCCATTTTCCTCCTTGGAAGGCAGTGCTGGTGGTCTGGTCCCCTTTAGAAGCAAATCAGAAACTAACTGGTACTGTATGTTCTGTTACTGGTTCCTGACTCCACCTCCGCCTTGTGTACTGACTGTGTTAGCCAGTCATAAGGTCCCCAGGCAGCAGAAGCCAAAGACAAGGCCGTTCCCATGGGCTAATGTAACGTAGTAAATGACGGCTGATAAAGACCTGTACGGTCCATCCAGTCTGCCCAACAAGATAAACTCATTTCACATGGTATGTGATACTTTATACCCGAGTTTGATTTGTCCTTGTCATTCTCAGGGCACAGACCGTAGAAGTCTGCCCAGTACTTTTCTTGTACTAAGTTCTGAAGCTAACATCGAAGCCCCTTAAAATTTACACTCCAGCCCATCCCTATCTATTCAGTCACGATCAGGGCGTAGACAGTAGAAGCTCCCATTTTGTTTCCCAATTACCAGCGTCGCCACCCAATCTCCGCTAAGATTCCATGGAACCATTCCTTCTAAACAGGATTCCTTTGTGTTTATCCCAATCATGTTTGAATTCCATTACCGTTTTCATCTCCACCACCTCCCGCGGGAGGGCATTCCACATATCCACCACCCTCTCCGTGAAAAAATACTTCCTGACATTATTCCTGAGTCTGCCCCCCTTCAACCTCAATTCATGTCCTCTAGTTCTACCGCCTTCACGTCTCCGAAAAAGGTTCATTTGCGGATTAATACCTTTCAAATATTTGAACGTTTGTATCAATGTTTTATAGTCCCTCAGTTTCCCTCCAGAAGGGTTGTCGCCTTCTACTACTGTTACTGGTTCTGGAAACTGCAAGAGCTTTTCCAAGTCAAAAGTTCACACACCGACACCTCGCACTAACTAATAACAGTAGATGACAGAAGATATAGTAAGGCCAACAAAGACCAATGCCAAGCTGCTTCTCGCTGGCAGAATCTCTTTGCCTCCTACACAGGTAAATGGACTGTGTGAAAATTGCCCAGCCACCCTCCATGTGGGTAAAAGTAGAAAGCAAACCCATCTGTATGGACAGACAGATGGACAGACCCCTCCCCACCTATCATTACGTCCCAGCTCTATCAGCCAGTAATATCGCACACAGAATGAAGTTTTACTGTCCTGTAGGGCGGCAGTGTTCTAAAAGTCCATTTCTGCAGGTAAAGGTTTCACTTGTAGAAATGGCTTTGAAAATTACAGGCCCAATATTTAAAGACATTTAACCGAGCAGGAGAGTCTTTTAAGCTAGGAGTAGCCTAGTGGTTAGTGCAGTGGACTTTGATCCTGAGGAACTGAGTTCGATTCCCACTGCAGCTCCTTGTGACTCTAGCCAAGTCACTTAACCCTCCATTGCCCCTGGTACAAAATAAGTACCTGTGTATAATATGTAAACCACTTTGAATGTAGTTGCAAAAACCTCAGGCAGTATATCAAGTCCCATTTCCCTTTCCCCTTAAATCACTGTCATATATAATACTAGTAAAAAAGGCCCGTTTCTGACACAAATGAAGGGTGCTAGCAAGGTTTTCCTCAGCTCCTCTGCAGCCACCCATGTCCAGCGACCCTCCTCTCCCCCTGCAGCCACCCATGTCCAGCGATCCTCCTCTCCCACTGCAGCCACCCATGTCCAGCGATCCTCCTCTCCCACTGTAGCCACCCATGTCCAGCGAACCTTCTCTCTCCCCTGCCCCCCTCCAGCCACCCATGTCCAGTGACCCCCTGCCCCCTGCAGCCACCCATGTCCAGCGACCCTCCTCTCTCCCCTGCCCCCCCTCCAGCCACCCATGTCCAGTGCCCCCCCTGCAGCCACCCATGTCCAGCGAACCTTCTCTCTCCCCTGCCCCCCTCCAGCCACCCATGTCCAGTGACCCCCTGCCCCCTGCAGCCACCCATGTCCAGCGACCCTCCTCTCTCCCCTGCCCCCCCTCCAGCCACCCATGTCCAGTGCCCCCCTGCCCCCCCTGCAGCCACCCATGTCCAGCGACCCTCCTTTCTCCCCTGCCCCCCCTGCAGCCACCCATGACCAGCAACCCTCCTCTCCCTCTGCGCCCACTGCAGCCACCCATGTCCAGTGACCCTCCTCTCTCCCCTGCCCCCCTGCAGCCACCCATGCCAAGCGACCCTCCTCTCTCCCCTGCCCCCCCAGCCACCCATGTCCAGCGACCCCCTGCCCCCCTGCAGCCACCCATGTCCAGCGACCCTCCTCTCTCCCCTGCCCCCCCTGCAGCCACCCATGTCCAGCGACCCTCCTCTCTCCCCTGCCCCCCCTCCAGCCACCCATGTCCAGCAACCATCCCCTCTCCCCTGCCCCCCCTCCAGTCACCCATGTCCAGCGACCCTCCTCTTGACATGGATCAGCTTTGAGGCATGGTTCCCCCCCCCCCCCCGGTTCTGAAGTTGACATCATAATGGCTACGGTGATGTCAGCCTGATCTACGGAGCCTAGCAGACCAACTCGGAATGAGCCATGGTCCCAGGCAAGTCAGAACGTTGGAGGTGAGAATTATTATATAGGAAAAGTGAGTCAAGTACAGGACAATCAAGCCATTGTGACATCACTGATGAGGTTGACTCTTAGGCATTGGTGGAATGAGGCATTATGACATCACAGTATCAGTTCTGGTTACCAAAGACTGAAACTTTTCACACTAAGGGGGGAAAGTGAGCCAAGTATAGGACATTTGAGCCATTGTGACATCACTGATGAGGTTAGGTATTGGTGGAATGAGGCATTATGACATCACAATATCAGCTCTGGTTACCAGAGACAAACTCTTCACACTAACATAGTAACATAGTAGATGACGGCAGAAAAAGACCTGCACGGTCCATCCAGTCTGAGTTCGATTCCCACTGCAGCTCCTTGTGACTCTGGGCAAGTCACTTAACCCTCCATTGCCCCTGGTACAAAATAAGGACCTGAATATATGTAAACCGGTATATCAAGTCCCATTTCCCTTTCAGTATGGCTAGTAAGGGTTTTGTACCATCTAATATTTGATGTTATTTTGGCTCTGTTTTTTGGTATGTCTCTTGTATGGTTATTCAATGTATTTTATTTTGACTGATATATTGCCTCAGGTACAAACTTAGATTGTGAGTCCTCCTGGGACAGAGGGGTAGATGCATCAAGCAAACGTAAAAAAATCAGAAACGTAAAAACCTTTACCGAATCTCAAATAACGAAGCATGCTCCAAAAACACAGCCCCAAAAAGTTTGGTGCGGTATTGGAAAGAACGATGCACTAATCCCCGTCGGTAATCGGCTCGTAAAGCATGCGCAAAGCATGCTTTTTCTTCCTGTGTCCGCCCTCCTCTGACGTCAGTTATCTACGTAGATAGCTGACGTCAGAGGAGGGTGGACACTGGAAGAAAAAGGAGACATCGGAGGAGACATAAGAGCTAAAGAATAGCTGATCCATCCTGTGCAGCGCCTTCAAACATAGGTGAGAGGCGCTGCACCGGCCATTATGGTGGAGGGGGGGTCCGGTGGGGGGGGGGAGCGGCGGGGACGAAATCGGGGGGGGGGGGGGGTGGGGCACGGAGGTGGAGGAGGGCAGGAGGCGGAGCATTGCCGACTAAAGAAGAGAGACACAGGAAGGGAGGGGGAGCCCAGCAACTGCAAAGGTTTGATTTTAAAAGCTTTTATTTCACAAACGGAGCAGTGGGGAGCAGCGGGGACTTTGGGGGGGGGGGGGGCACAGGAAGCAGGGAGCCACTTTTCTTTTAAAACATGCCAGCAATTTGGTTTTTCATCGTGCAGGGGGCAGTGGGGAGATGACAGCTCAGGCTTTAACGACAGGTCTGAGCTGACGTTAAATTTCTGGTGGTAAGTGAATCGTTGCTATCGTCGGTATGGTTAGTGCATTCTGAATTGTCTACATTTCAATGGTAGTTTCTCATTTGCATTCCAGTTTCGTTAGCTGCTACTACCGTCGAAAAATAGGCTTTAGTGCATGGAAAGGATAGGAAATTCTTCCTTAAGGGCTCATTTAACGATGAAAAACGTTTAGTGCATCTGCCCCAGAGAAATATCCAGAGTACCTGAATGTAACTCACCTTGAGCTACTGCTAAAAAAGGTGTGAGCAAAATCTAAATAAATAAATATATGTAACACTAACCCCTGAAGCAGCTTGTTGGTGGAACATGTTGTGGTGTTTACTACTCAATAAAGTTTTTTTTAATTTAAAAACACAGAACTCTGTGTGTTTGTCTTTTATGTATTTTTATGGTGCACCTGCCTCTCCTTCTGAACTTTTACTACCTACTGTAATTTTAGCAGCATTTTAACACTGTGAGCGGCTAACAGCGACATGTGAAGCTGTTACCAGTGGACCCGTAATTTAGGAAGGGGTCGTGGGGTACAGAAACAAACAAACAAAAAAAAGGTTAAGAACCTCTGATGAAGAATAAAAAGCAGCAGCGAAGAAAGAGAAGTTGCATAGGTTTAGCTTGGAGAGGGGGGGGGGCAGTGTGCCCCCCCCCCCCCCAGAATGTCCAGTTGCTGGTACTGAATTGGCTTCCCCTTCCCCCACTGCTAATTTGACACCAATGAGATGCTGGGAGAACCAGACTGTAGTGTGTTTATCCTAGAAGAGGCTACAGTGAAATACTCTGCCCTGTAGGTTTACTATCTACAAGGTGAGACATTTTAGTCTCAGGGATTTACAGGGAGCCTTTCATTGCCAAGGTGATGTAAATGTGCTTTGTAGTTTAATATCTTAGTAACAGACATATAACCACAGTAGGGATGGGTGGGCTGACACACATTACTACATCCATGGAGCATGCCAGCTTCCAGAAGAACAAACAACGTTATTCATTTTAACACAGGTATAGTTAGGCTTTCAGGAATGAAGCTTGCAAATCTTGAAAGTCTGCAGTCAGATGGTAATATCAAGTGTCTCGAAGCTCAAGATCTTAGGGTTGGGGGGGTTTCTGCTACAGTACAGGAATCACCGTGGGCTGTGCCAGATGCTGATAGACCCCCTTTAAATCCTAAAATGAATTTTTGTACTGAGTTTAGGTAAACCGTGTGTATCAGGGCTTCCCAAAATGTGGGTTGTGACTCCTAATCTGCATTTGGGTTCAAAATAAAACGCTGTAGTCCTGTACCTTCCAATGGGCCTGCACTATTAGCCTGTGCGGACTCCACAGAAGGCAGGAGATGACGGCAGGGATGGCAACGCTGTAGCAGTGGCAGGAGCAGGCAGCACAGATGGAAAGGTGGCCTCGGGGAGTCACCTGCTTCCTGTGGCCCTGAAAATAGGGACATGGCCACATAAAGTTTGATAAGCGCCTGCCGTACAGGAAGGACCCAATATTCAGTCAGGGACAGTTCCTGGCCACTTAAATAATGTTTGGCCGGCTTTGCGTTAATATTCAGATTGAGACGGCCGGTTATCTGTGCTGAATAGTTAGAGCTTAAAGCGTAGTGGCTAACCGGCTATATCACACATATTCAAGCGCTGGCCAGCTACGTTGAGCGGGCAAATTGAACTGCATAAATAGCAGCCCTATCTTTCCCGGGATTAACTTAACCGGCCAGTGCTGAATACTCCTACTCCTACTACTTATCATTTCTATAGCGCTACCTGACGTACGCAGCGCTTCACACTTGAACATGGAGAGACAGTCCCTGCTCAGTAGAGCTTACAATCTAATTATGACAGACAGACAGGACAAGTAAGGGATAAGGGTTAGGACAGACAGGACATATCAGGGATAGGGGACAGTTGAAGGTTTAGGTTTAGGAGTTAAAAGCAGCATCGAAGAGGTGGGTTTTTAGCCTAGATTTGAAGATGGCCAGAGATGAGGCTTGGCGTACCGGCTCAGGAAGTTTATTCCAGGCATACGGTGCAGCAAGATAGAAGGAACGGAGTCTGGAGTTAGCGGTGGAGGAGAAGGGTGCAGATAAGAGAGATTTGCCCAGTGAGCGGAGTTCCCGGGGAGCAGTGTAGGGAGAGATGAGAGTGGAGAGGTACTGAGGAGCTGCAGAGTGAATGCATTTATAAGTCAGTAAGAGGAGTTTGAACTGAATGCGGAAATGGATAGGAAGCCAGTGAAGTGACTTGAGGAGAGGGCTAATATGAGCATAACGACACTGGCGGAATATTAGTCATGCAGCAGAATTTTGAACAGATTGAAGAGGAGAGCTATAGTTGGTTAAGTTAGTGCCGGACAAAAAACCCCGGACATTTGATGCCGGTCACCGGAAACAGTCGCCGGTGGCAACAGCTAATTGCGCTGCTTGTCGCTGGCTAAATATTGGGTAGGAAGTGTTCAGTCACACTAAGATCATGCCAGCTGGGGCACCATCTCTAGAGATGCACAGGGACGCGCAGGGAGAGAAGACTCTCCTTTCTTTGCCAGGTTGCCTGAAGTGCCTGGCGGGACCTGTGGATTCCTGAGGCTTCTACTCACGCCCACACTGTTGTTCAAACATATCTGAGACTTATTTCCTAACCCACCGTGCTGAGACCGTGTCACAATCAAAGCTCTCACCTCATGAAACAAGCGGAGAAGCTTTAATTCCTTTTGTTTTCTTTAAATATTTCATTAAAGTTTTTAATTAAAAAAATGTTTGCCAGAAAATGACTTCATTCGTTCTTCCTGTCTCTGGGGAGGAATCAAGCCTACAACAAAATCTAGAGAACTTTTCACAGCCTGGTGTTAATTGTGCTCTGTCCAATTAGCTAATGACATGGTCTTGGGGAGAAGGAGAGCTGACAGAGAGGGAAAGATAAGTAGAAGTTAATAGATGGAAAGGAACAGAGATTGAGAGAACTGGCCATAGGATCCTAGTTGATTAAACCACTTGATCGGGGCTAACCAATCATATTCAGCGGTATTTAACTGGATAGCACCCAACTCACAACCTGCTATTTTGGGGGTGTTCTGGGGACGGATGAGGGGAGATATGATTGAGGCCTACAAAATCCTGAGTGGTGTAGAATGAGTAGAAGTAAATCAATTTTTTACTTGTTCCAAAGGTACAAAAGCTAGGGGACATTTGAGGAAGTTACATGGAAATACTTTTAAAACAAATAGGAGGAAATATTTTTTCACTCAACGAATAGTTAAGCTCTGGAACTCTTTGCCGGAGGATGTGGTAACAGCGATTAGCATATCTGGTTTAAAAAAAGGTTTGGACAGATTCCTGGAGGAAAGGTTCATAGTCTGCTACTGAGACAGACATGGGAAGCAACTGCTTGCCCTGGTATTTGTAGTATAGAATTTTGCTATTCTGAGATTCTGCATGGAATCTTGTCACTCTTTAGGATTCCAGAATCTTGCTATTCTTTGGGGTTCTACATGGAATGTTGCTTCTCTTTGAGATTCCACATGGAATCTTGTCACTCTTTAGGATTCCAGAATCTTGCTATTCTTTGGGGTTCTACATGGAATGTTGCTTCTCTTTGGGGTTCTACATGGAATCTTGTCACTCTTTAGGATTCCAGAATCTTGCTATTCTTTGGGGTTCTACATGGAATGTTGCTTCTCTTTGAGATTCCACATGGAATCTTGTCACTCTTTAGGATCCCAGAATCTTGCTATTCTTTGGGGTTCTACATGGAATGTTGCTACTCTTTGAGATTCCACATGGAATCTTGTCACTCTTTAGGATTCCAGAATCTTGCTATTCTTTGGGGTTCTACATGGAATGTTGCTACTCTTTGAGATTCCGCATGGAATCTTGTCACTCTTTAGGATTCCAGAATCTTGCTATTCTTTGGGGTTCTACATAGAATGTTGCTTCTCTTTGAGATTCCACATGGAATCTTGTCACTCTTTAGGATCCCAGAATCTTGCTATTCTTTGGGGTTCTACATGGAATGTTGCTACTCTTTGAGATTCCACATGGAATCTTGCCACTCTTTAGGATTCCAAAATCTTGCTGTTCTTTGGGGTTCTACATGGAATGTTGCCACGATTTTGGTTTCTGCCAGGTACTTGTGACCTGACTTGGCCACTGTTTGGAAAACAGAATACTGGGCTAGTTGGACCATTGGTCTGACCCAGTATATCTACTCTTACGTTCTTATGTAAGTGCTGACATTCAGTACTTAACCAGCGGTAGTAACTGAATAATAAAAGTCAGTCCTATGTTATGCAGTTCACTGTAGTCAGTTAAGGGCTGAATATCGCATTTAACCGGTGATGTATCCAATGGCTCCATAAACCTGAAAACTCAATGCCAGAGCTCGGACATGGCCCAGCATTGAATTTCCAGGAATAATGCCAACAACAATCAGCAAAACACTGATTGACACTGGCTTAATATCCGGCTCTTAGAAAATGATGCAGATAGAGACCATGAGATTAATATGGGTAGCATGGTTTCAACAGGCAGGAGAGGCTCTTACATACGTAAACAACGCTAAGCAGGCCATCCCCGAATTTTCAGCTACACCTAACTGCACAGTGTTGCTGAAGATCCAGTGTGATGCCGCTGTCTGGTTAGTCTGGGGGCAGGGCTGAAAGATATGTGAGCACTGGTGAAATTCAGTGCCAGTGCCCACATACGTAATGAGATACAGAGGGCCTCATAAAAAATACTTCTACCTTTGCCTGGTTAGGTATGTGGGTGGTAACAGTGAACAACAGGAAGGACCATGATCAGCTGCTAAAGGTACATATAAGAATGGAGTGGATATCACACCATTCACAGAAGAAAGTGTTTACGAACAACTTGAAAAATTGAAGGTGGGCAAAGCCATGGGACCGGATGGGATCCATCCCAGGATGTTGAGGGAGCTTAGAGAGGTTCTGGCGAGTCCTCTTAAAGATTGGAGACAGGAGAGGTTCTGCAGAATTGGAGAAGAGCGGATGTGATGCCTCTTCACAAAAGTGGCGATAGGGAAGAAGCTGGAAACTACAGGCTGGTAAGCCTCATTTTGGTTACTGGAAAAGTAATGGAAGTGTTGCTGAAGGAAAGGATAGTGAATTTTCTGGAATCCAATGAGTTAGAAGATCCAAGACAACATGGATCTTCCAAATGAACTGGATCAAGGACGTACGCTAGATGTAATCTACTTGGATTTCAGCAAAGCATTTGACATGGTCCCTCATAGAAGGCTCCTAAATAAAATTGAAAGGCTGAAGATAGGACCCAAAGTGGTGAATTGGATTAGAAACTGGTTGACAGACAGACAGCAGAGGGTGGTGGTCAATGGAATTCACTCGGTGGAAGGAAAGGTGAGTAGTGGAGCGCCTCGGGGATCGGTGCTGGGTCCAATTCAGTTCAATATATTTGTGAATGACATTGCCGAAGGATTAAAAGGTAAGGTATGACTTTTTGCAGATGATACCAAGATTTGTAACAGAGTAGACACCCCGAAGGGAGTGGAAAACATGAAAAGGGATCTGCAAAACTTAGAAGAATGGTCTAATGTTTGGCAAGTAAAATGTAATGCAAAAAAGTGCAAAGTGATGCATTAGGGAAGTAGAAACCCATGGGAGCTGTATGTGCTAGGAGTTGAGAGGCTGATATGCACAGACGGGAAGAGGGACCTTGGGGTGATGGTGTCCGAGGACCTTAAAGCGAAAAAAACAGTGTGACAAAGCGGTGGCTGTAGCCAGGAGGATGCTAGGCTGTATTGAGAGAGGAGTAACCAGCAGAAGAAAGGAGGTGTCGATGCCCCTGTACATGTACCTGGAGTATTCTATTCAGTTTTGGAGGTCGTATCTTGCTAAGGATATAAAAAGACTTGAAGCGGTCCCGAGGAAGGCGGCAAAAAAGATATGGAGCTTGTACCATAAGACATACGAGAAGAGACTGGAAGACCTAAATATGTACAGCCTAGAGGAAAGAAGGGACAGGGGAGATATGATACAGACACTTAAATACTTGAAAGGTATTAATATAGAAACAAATCTCTTCCAGAGGAGAAATGATAAAACTAGAGGATATGAGCTGAGGTTGCAGGGTGGTAGGCTTAGGGGTAATGTCAGGAAATTCTTTGTCAAAGAGAGGGCGGTTGACGCCTGGAATGCCCTTGCGAGGGAGGTGGTAGAGATAAAATGGTGATGGAATTCAAAAAGGCGTGGGATGAACACAGAGGAACTCTATTTAGAAAATAGATGGTAGAAAACAAAAATAAATGGCTGGAGGGGGTGGATGTGTGAGTGACACTTGGACGGCTACTCTGGCTGTGAAGAGCTAAGACTTTGTAGGTCTGTGTCTGTATATGGCAACCCGGTTTAGGATAAGCTGGATAGGGCTTCAATGGCAACTTCAGTAGCTGGAACCAAGGACAGTGCTGGGCAGACTTTTATGGTCTGGGTCCCGCAAATGACAAGATGGATTTGGTTAGGCTGGAGTGGGCTTTGACGGCAACTCCAGTAGGTAGAACATAAGGATAGAGCTGGGTGAACTTCTACAGTCTATGTCCCAGAAAACACCAAAGAAAGACTCATGATAAAATATAATATCACGTTCATTGGTGATTTAATCATGAATTGATCATGAGTGTGACTGTTGGGCAGACTGGATGGACCGTTCAGGTCTTTATCTGCCGTCACTTACTATGTTACTATAACTTGCTGGTCTGCCGAAGACCTGGATTTTCACTGCCACTGCCCAGACATGACCCTGCATTGAGTATCTATGTCTAATTCAGTCTGCAGCTATCAGCAGTGTTAAAACCTCTGACCAACGCAGGCTGGACACTGCATTACATGGCCTAGAGGGTGATTGAAACTGCTTTTATTTTTGGTATTGGCTGAATCCATAAGTACATAAGTATTGCCATACTGGGACAGACCAAAAGTCCATCAAGCCCAGCATCCTGTTTCCAACAGTGGCCAATCCAGGTCACAAGTACCTGGCAAGATCCCAAATCAGTACAAAACATTTTATGCTACTTATCCCAGAAATAGTGGATTTTCCCCAAGTCCAATTTAATAATGGTCTATGGACTTTTCCTTTAGGAAGCCGTCCAGACCTTTTTAAAATCCCGCTAAGCTGACTGCCTTTACCACGTTCTCTGGCAACAAATTTCAGAGTTTAATTACACGTTGAGTGAAGTAAAATTTTCTCCGATTCGTTTTAAATGTACTACTTTGTAGCTTCATCACATGCTCACAATTTGCCACTCAGTTTCAGGCAAAACTGAAACTGGCAAAGCCCCCAAACTGTAGCAGCCCCCATTCCCTCTCCCGGGCCTACTTTGGAGTCCCTGGTGGTCTATTGTCTAGTTGGGGTACAAGTGATCCCCAGTCACTCCTGTCTGTGCTGTGAAAATGGCTGCCACAAACCCCAGTGGCAGTCTCGCAAGACCTACTACTTGAGGTTGTGGCAGCCATTTTGAGATTGGAGCTGACATGAGCAGGATCACGGCAGTCATTTTGATGAGAAAGATAGCTCAGACAGGAATGACTAGGGTGTGCACCTGCCCCGACTAGCCACTAGATCACCAGGGACTTTATGGCAAGCCCGTATGACCCACAGGTAGGTCCAAAGTGGAGAGGAGCTGAGCCAGTTTGGATGAGAGGATGGGTAGGGACTGAGCCCGCTACAGCTTTTTTTGGGGGGGGAGGGGGGAGAGCTAAGCCTGCTCCTGTTTGTAGGAGAAGCCAAGCCCATTTCTGTGGAGGGGAGTGAGCGTACACCATGGGTACACAGCATTTTCGGCTGAAACTGAAATAGAGCCAAATATGGATTTCAGGCTGGTTTTGGTGCTGAAACTAAAACTGAAATTTGGTTGGCCTCTAATATGCCTGTCCATACCAAACATTAAGCATTAACCTACAACCTCTTCCTCTCCCTCAGAGGTCGTCTGTGCTTGTCGCATGCAGTCTTGAATTCAGATACAATCCTCATGCCCACCACCTCCACCGAGAGGCCGTTCAATGCCTCCATCACTCTAGGGAGAGACCACGTCCATGTTACATCAGTATCACAGCAGTTTCAGAATGTATTGGTTTCACATTGGCAGCAGGAGGGGCTCTTCAGCATCTGTCAGCATCTTCAGCCTTCTGTCTCGCTGCACCCTACGCCTGGAATAAACTTCCTGAGCCCCTACGTCTTGCCCCATCCTTGGCCACCTTTAAATCTAGACTGAAAGCCCACCTCTTTAACGTTGCTTTTGACTCGTAACCACTTGTAACCACTCGCCTCCACCTACCCTCCTCTCCTCCTTCCTGTGCACATTAATTGATTTGATTTGCTTACTTTATTTATTTTTTGTCTATTAGATTGTAAGCTCTTTGAGCAGGGACTGTCTTTCTTCTATGTTTGTGCAGCGCTGCATACGTCTTGTAGCGCTATAGAAATGCTAAATAGTAGTAGTAGTAGTAGTAATCACACATCAGCTTTGATAAGACACATACACACTATGTCATTATCACACAGGGAGTGAGAGAACTCCCTGTGTCCAGAGGAACCACCTGATACTGACAGAAGGACTATAGGTCTTGGTTCCCAGCAGCTCTTTTTATAAATTTATGAAGACTCAAAAACTCACACTCATCACTGTGCTTTCTCTTTTGTTGGAGTTGCTGTCCCTGCAAATTTGGGTGGAATTATCATTTCAAAAATGTAAAACTGCTCTGAAAATGTTTTTTTTTGTTTAAGAAAGCTTTTGGTGAGCCTGCCGAATAGCATGCTTGGAGCAGATCTGGCTCAGGACATATTATATTTTATATATTACTAGTAAAAAAGGCCCGTTTCCGAAACCAATGAAATGGGCGCTAGCATGTGGCTTTTTGTGTGTGTGTGTGTATGTGTCACAGAGTTATTTTGTGTGTGAGGGTGCGGAGTGTGTGCAAGTTGTTGATGTGTGTCTTTTTTTGTTTTGTTTTTTGCTTGGGGGTTGGGGGATGTGCTGTGCTGTCCTTGGTCGCTGTTTGCTGCTGGCTGGGTCGCGGGTAATCCTTCCAGCTGGGCCGCAGCTTGTGCTGTTCGCTCACGCCCCAGATGCTGACGGGCACGTTGTTTTCCGGCTCCTCTGACTCCATGTCAAGTGATCCCAAATATAGTCTGTGCTATAGGCCCTCTGGCACTCTTCAGTACTGGCATTAGGCATTTAAAAATTTCTCCCCCCCCCCCCCCCCCCCCGGTCTATTTTTGCACATACCCACAGCAGGAATATTCTTCTCTCGTTCCAGCGGTGGTTCTGTGCTCTCCGTGCTGCACAGATAATGAGCCATTCTGCTGGGGAATGCTCCTCCCTTATTGTCACGTAGTTTCCTCTGATTGGTCCGTCTTACGTTGCCTAGTGTTGCCGGGGAACGGTGTTGTGATGGTCCTTTGTGTTTCAGAATGTTGAGGCTGTTTTTTCTGATTGGTCCGTCATGCGAGGGCGGGGCAGAGAGACATGGTCAGTGTTGTGGCTTCACCACCATGAATCCATGAACCCTTCAAGGAGTGACTGAGTGACTTCAGAACATTGTCTTCAGAACATTGAGGGTGAGTTTTATTATAGTAGATATTGTTTTTTAAAGGTTTTAGAACTTGCTTATAAATTGCTTTTTAACATATTTATAAATGACCTAGAGATGGGAGTAACTAGTGAGGTAATTAAATTTGCTGATGACACAAAGTTATTCAAAGTCGTTAAATCGCAGGAGAATTGTGAAAAATTACAAGAGGACCTTACGAGACTGGGAGACTGGGCGTCTAAATGGCAGATGACGTTTAATGTGAGCAAGTGCAAAGTGATGCATGTGGGAAAGAGGAACCCGAATTATAGCTACGTCATGCAAGGTTCCACGTTAGGAGTCATAGACCAAGAAAGGGATCTAGGTGTTGTCAATGATGATACGTTGAAACCTTCTGCTCAGTGTGCTGCTGCGGCTAAGAAAGCAAATAGAATGTTAGGTATTATTAGGAAAGGAATGGAAAACAAAAATGAGGATGTTATAATGCCTTTGTATTGCTCCATGGTGCGACCGCACCTCGAATATTGTGTTCAATTCTGGTCGCCGTATCTCAAAAAAGATGTAGTGAAATTAGAAAAGGTGCAGAGAAGAGCGACGAAAATGATAAAGGGGATGGGACAACTTCCCTATGAGGAAAGGCTGAAGCGGCTAGGGCTCTTCAGCTTGGAGAAAAGACGGCTGAGGGGAGATATGATAGAGGTCTATAAAATAATGAGTGGAGTGCAACGCATAGAAGTGAATCGTTTGTTTACTCTTTCCCAAAATACTAGGACTAGGGGGGCATGTGATGAAGCTACAAAGCAGTAAATTTAAAACGAATCAGAGAAAATATTTTTTCACTCAATGAGTAATTAAACTCTGGAATTCATTGCCAGAGAATGTAGTAAAAGCAGTTAGCTTAGCAGGGTTTAAAAAAGATTTGGCTGACTTCCTAAAGGAAAAGTCCACAGACCATTATTAAAATGGACTTGGGGAAAATCCACTGTTTATTTCTGGGATAGGCAGCATAAAATCTGTTCTACTGTTCTGGGATCTTACCAGGTACATGTGACCTGGATTGGGCACTGTTGAAAACAGGACACTGGGCTTGAAGGATCTTCGGTCTGTCCCAGTATGGCAACATTTATGTTGTTATCGTTCTGCCACATATGTTGAAAGTGTGTTTTCTGTGTGATTGAGTCCTGTCCTATTTACATTGTGGTGTTCCTTTCTTTTTTCGTTGTAGTCTGTACCCTGCCTTGGTCTTCCTGTCAGTAAAGGTGGTATAGTAAAACAGAAACAAAGTATAAACTGCAGAAAACTTACCACGACAGTCACATTCCTAAACACAAACACTGGCCAGGGACATTCTGTGGTAGGTTTCTAGCAGTATCATGTGCAGTGCATGTGTGGTATGACTGTGTAAGAAATATTTACAGTATCAGTCAATAATAAAACTCACCCTCAACGTTCTGAAGACACTGACGTCACTTCCGTCACTTCCTTCAAGAAGGGTTCGTGGTGGTGAAGCCACCGAAATCGCCAAGTCTCGGGGCCCCGCCCTCGTGTCACACATGATGACGTCGAGGGCGGAGCAATGGCGTCACACACCGAGGGCGGAGCAATGGCGTACAGTGTGTTCAGGAGGTGCGGAGCAATGGCGTCAGAACGACGAAGGGGTCAGTAGGTAGATAGAGAGAGAGGGAGAAGGGGGGGGGGTGTTGGGGAGGAAAACCTTGCTAGCGCCCGTTTCATTTGCTCCAGAAACGGGCCTCTTTTACTAGCAGTCAATAAAAACACAAGGGAAAAAAAAAAGAGACCAATATGGATTTCAAAAGAGATGATTCCAAAAACAAGGAGAAATAATTCACATCCACGGTGACTGGATCCCGTTAATGGGGGTGGGGTGGGGGTGGGGGGGCTGAAAGGATTTCTCTTTGTTATTGTACTTAGTTACTGGTTTCTCGTCGGTGAATATTTTTTTCCTTTCTTGTCCCTGTTTGCTTATTGTGCTTGTATATTTTGAAATGCTTAATAAAAGAAAGATTTAAAAAAAAAGAAAAAGTTCACAGTGCGTCAGGGATCTCAGACAGAGCAGCCCAGGGTTGAATATGAGTCAGACTAAAAGAAGCATGGAAAATACTAAATCCAGAGCAGGAAACCAGCTTAGATGGCACAGCGAGGAGACAAAGAATTTTTTCCAGTTATGTCACTGAAAAGTTGAAGAACACGGTGGGACTGAGAGGCAGAAAAGACAGCGGTGTGGAGAATGACAAGGAAAAAGCAGAAATGCTCATTGTTCAGAGAAGAAGCCATTTAGACGTGGGTTGCTGATTGTGGGCAGAGGGATATATTACATGGATCAGTGCATTTTTTCTAGCGAAAAAGGTGCCGGTACTCAAATGCCAGGCCACCCTTCAAGGGTGGGGTGATCAGTGAGGGACCCACCCCACAATAGCCAGGCCCCCTGCAACCAGTCACAGAATCTATGACAAGGCAGAATTGTCATGTAGAGCCTGAGCTCTTGGCGACCATGGGTCAGTTTTAGCAGACAACGGAAAAGGTGCCGGTACTCAGTACCCCCAAGTACTCCCTTCAAAAAAAGCCCTGTGTATGGTAGTTGGACGAAATAATCTGTGTGGAAATAGCAAAACTGCAGGTTGACAGAATGGGACTGGGTGGGATATGTCTAAAGACACTAAGTAAACTCAGAGGTTCTCATACATCCACTGAAGGGTTTGTTTAATAAATCTTTGAAGATAGAAGTGGGTCCTGCAGCAGAACCAGCTCTGGAGCAGTTGGCATGTTGGGCGAGGTTATCAGCGGCATCACTCCTGGGGAGAGGGGGCGTATCAAGGGTGCAACCCCCCTCCTTTAAGAGAGAGCAGGTTACGTCAATGGAAAGTTGCACCTCAGGCTTCATAGAATCAGAGCATGTTGGATCAATGGAAGGCTGTGTAGAGCCAGGGCTTATGTTCTTATGCTCAGAACCAGCTTGGTCCTGCAGGACTACTACTACTACTACTACTACTATTTAGCATTTCTATAGCACTACAAGGCGTACACAGCGCTGCACAAACATAGAAGAAAGACAGTCCCTGCTCAAAGAGCTTACAATCTAATAGACAAAAAATAAATAAAGTAAGCAAATCAAATCAATTAATGTGAACGGGAAGGAAGAGAGGAGGGTAGGTGGAGGCGAGTGGTTACGAGTCAAAAGCAATGTTAAAGAGGTGGGCTTTCAGTCTAGATTTAAAGGTGGCCAAGGATGGGGCAAGACGTAGGGGCTCAGGAAGTTTATTCCAGGCGTAGGGTGCAGCGAGACAGAAGGCGCGAAGTCTGGAGTTGGCAGTAGTGGAGAAGGGAACAGATAAGAAGGATTTATCCATGGAGCGGAGTGCACGGGAAGGGGTGTAGGGAAGGACGAGTGTGGAGAGATACTGGGGAGCAGGCAGAATGAAGAAGTGTGCAAGAAGTGTGCAAGAAGAGCGTGCAAAAGTGATCACCAAAAGAACACCAGAAGCCATACGTCAGTTAATCTTGCCACAGGAATTCGTCTTCCGCAACACTCGAAGGGAGAAGAAGGGATTGTAGAGCTCAGCACTTGCTGCTAATGGACTGGATGGTCTCATCTGGATCATTGTTTATAATTCTATGTAGACAGTTTGTTCCCCTGAACAGGAATTTCATTATGGCCAAAAAATAAGCAAACGCTTCTAAACTGGGAATTATTTACAATTGGTATGCTGATATAGAGACAACAGTGGGTAGCAGCCCCATGACCCCTGTATACAAGGCGACAAGTTATTAATTAGCTTCCATGGCTGGGTCTCAGCTGTGAGATCTCGCACTCAAATACGAATCCACTTATGCATCTAGCTTTTCCTACTTAAACGCACAACTATGGAACGCACTACCAAAAGTAGTAAAAACTATGTTTGATCACCTACATTTCCGGAAAGTACTAAAGACAGACCTGTTCAGAAAAGCATACCCCACCGACCCAAGATAAAAAACCTGGATACCTGCGACACAACATAACCAAAGACCGTAATGGACATACCCCAACTCTTCCTGTCCCTCTCTAGTTCCCCCAATTGTATTTACCATACATGCAACGCATTCTACCACAATTTCACCTTGTATTGTTCAAACCTGTATTTGTTCATACCGGAATTGGCTAACGCCATTTACGGTACTATGTAAGCCACATTAAGCCTGCAAAAAGGTGGGAAAATGTGGGATAGAAATGTAACAAATAATAATAATAATTTGCTGTTTGTATCCTGATGCAGCTGCAGGAAGAACATTCTGTGACCCTGCTCCAGAGAAGGTGAAGGCCAAACTGAATGGCAGAAGGTCTGTTCTGAGAGTGTGGCCCAATTACGTTCCAGTTTTTGGAGAAAAGCACAAAAAGCTAAGTATAAGGGAGGAACCAGGTCTTCCTTCCTCACAGGATGTCCCACAAGGAGCATGTACAAGATAAATAGATGGGGAACCCACCCAGGGACCCACCACAGCCTTAATTCCTTGCCCTAGGAACAAAGAGAAAGGAAGGGGAAAATAAAGCATGGGGGCAACTATACTCTCAGTTGGAGTACCCTGAAGGACAGAATTATTATCATCACATCAGAACTGATCAGCGGAGGACATCCTGACTCATAGCTTTGCCTCTGAGGCATAGAGCATCCCAGGGGCGTAGCTATGGGTGGGCCTAGGTGGGCCCAGACCCACCCAATTTCAGCTCTGGCCCACCCACCCAAGTGCACAGACACTGCCCGCCCACTTTTCCTCCAAGCCCCCGCCAGCACCAGCTCCCATTGCCGGCCACTGCTGCTTTTCCTATTGAGCAGCAGGGCCGGCGCTACAAAAAGAAGAAGCACTCAGCTGACTGAGCTGAGCGCTAACGACAAAAAAAGTTGAAAAAAAAAAGCGCGGCACCTCTGCAGGCAGCCTTGAGGCATTGGCTGCTGGCTCTGCAGGCTCCTCCCGTCTCTTACATCACTGCCCCTGCGTCGCTCCACTGGAGCACTGGAGCATCCTAAGGTGACATCCAGTGACGAGGAGACTGGATCTGGGCCTCAGTCAGAGAGGGAGAACACAGAGGGAACCTGTTAAAAACAGACGTTCCCAAGCAGGGAAGGAACTTCCAAAAGAATATAGTGGAAATGGTGTGTACCAAGGGCTCAAACCCTCTTCAAAATTGTGGCACTGCATGCATAACTGGCGGGGATACTCAAATCCTGGCGGCCAAAACGATTCATCACCCAAGCCCCTGCGGGTGCTGTCTCAGCAGAAGGAAATCAGAGGGGGTGTTCCAGCCTCCAATACCAGCACTTCTGCACACAGGTGAGGATTTTGGCAGAGAATATCTTCGGCATCGCTTCCAGCAAAGGTATGATTCGGTGGCAGCGGGGGTGGTGGAAGAGAACTAAGAGGAAATGCTTGGACCCCCCAGTCAACCCCTGGACCCCCCAAAAAATTGATACGCTCCTGGTGAATACCTACCAATGATAAGTAGTAGTAGTGTTTGAGATTTCGGAATCTTGCTACCCTTTGTCCTTATCCCTTATTTGTCCTGTTTGTCTTGATTAGATTGTAAGCTCTATTGAGCAGGGACTGTCTCTTACGTGTTCAGTGTACAGCACTGCAAATGTCTAGTAGCGCCATAGAAATGATAAGTAGTAGTAGTAGTAGTCTTTGGGATTCCACATGGAATGTTGAAAATTGCTACTCTTTGGGATTTCGGAATGCTACTACTCTTTGGGATTCTGAAATCTTGCAACTCTTTGTCCTTATCCCTTATATGTCCTGATTAGATTTTAAGCTCTGTCGAGCAAGAACTGTCTCTTCATGTCCAGTGTACAGTGCTGTGTATGTCTACTAGTGCTATAGAAATGATAAGAAGTAATAGTAGTCTTTGGGATTCTGCATGGAATCCTGCTACTCTTTGGGATTCCGGAATCTTGCTGTCTTTGTCCTTATCCCTTATTTGTCCTGTTTGTCTGTCCTAATTAGATTGTAAGCTCTGTCGAGCAGAGACTGTCTCTTCATGTTCAAGTGTACAGCGCTGCGTATGTCTAGTAGTGCTACAGAAATGATAAGTAGTAGTAGCCTGTAGGATTCCGGAATCTTTGCTAGTGTTTGAGATTCTGCACGGAATGTTGCTACTCTTTGGGATTCCGGAATCTTGCTACTGTTGGGATTCTGTGCGGAATCTTGCTACTCTTTGGGATTCCGGAATCTTGCTACTCTTTGTCCTCATCCCTTATTTGTCCTGTTTGTCTGTCCTAATTAGATTGTAAGCTCTGTCGAGCGGGACTGTCTCTTTATGTTCAAGTTTACAGCACATCGTACGTCTAGTAGCGCTATAGAAATGATAAGTAGTAATAGTAGTCTTTGGAATTCCGGAATGCTACTACTCTTTGGGATTCTGAAATCTTGCAACTCTTTGTCCTTATCCCTTATATGTCCTGATTAGATTTTAAGCTCTGTCGAGCAAGAACTGTCTCTTAATTTCCAGTGTACAGTGCTGCATATGTCTACTAGTGCTATAGAAATGATAAGTAGTAATAGTAGTCTTTGGAATTCTGCACAGAATCTTGCTACTCTTTGGGATTCCAGAATCTTGCTACTCTTTGGGATTCTGCACGGAATCCTGCTACTCTTTCGGATTCCGGAATCTTGCTGTCTTTGTCCTTATCCCTTATTTGTCCTGTTTGTCTGTCTTGATTAGATTGTAAGCTCTGTCGAGCGGGACTGTCTCTTTGTTCAAGTGTACAGTGCTTTGTACGTCTAGTAGCGCTATAGAAATGATAAGTAGTAGTAGTAGTCTTTGGGATTCCGGAATCTTACTACTCTTTGGGATAACCCAGGTCCCAGCACACAGGAGCAGGAGACTGACAGACCAAGGGAGGAGAAGAAGATACAGGAAAATAAGGGGGCAGGGGGAGGCAGTGGCCAGAGCTGGGAGGGGGGGAGCAGAGGTGGTGGCAGCTGTGGCAGCCCTGCAACAGGCCTGGCTCTGTCTCTTGGTGGCCCTGACTGGTACCCACCGAAAGGAAAAAAAAAAAAACGCAAGAGAGCCTGAAGTTCTGCTAAGTCTTTCCAAGCTATGAACTGATATCTAGAAAAAGTGATGGGGAAAGGAAGGACTCTGAAGTTAAGGTAGCAAAGAGAAAAATATAAAAAGGAAACGAAAATTATACTTACCTGATTTTGGAGCTCAGTGTAGAGGTCAGACCTAAACAATATAAACTTTAGCACAAAGTATCAAATCTATAGTTTAATTGATAATAAGCAAATACTGTGAGTAAAGTACATACAGAAATTTACAAATAGAATACTTATCTGATATAATGTTGCATGGAGTATGTTTATTGTTGAAGTGAGATCTCTGGTAACTTGGAAAAGAAACTTACATATATATTAAACAACATTTTAGTCTGATATTAAGAGAAATTTTATTGTAATAACATTTTAAACTTGGTATTGATATTTAATTTGCCTCTGAGTTAATCAATTTAGATAATTTCCTCCTCTATTCTCAGGAATAGTAGGGCGAAGTTAGTTTCTTACTTATGTATCCTGATTTGGTTTAGTGTCTGCCTGAAGTAAAGGTCTAGGTAAACTTAGAAACAGAGAAACATGCGGCAGATAAGGGCCACAATCTGCCCTTCCTCAGTAACCCTAACTCTTCCTTTTCCTAAGGGATCCCACATGCTTGTCCCATGATTTCTTAAACTCCGACACAGTCCTCGTCTCCACAACCTCCACCGGGAGGCCATTCCACACTTTCACCGCCCTTTCTGATTACTCCTAAGCCTATTTCCTCTTAACTTCATCTTATGTCCTTTCATTCCAGCAGTGGCGTTCCTAGGGGGGCTGACACCCGGGGCGGATCGCCGATGCGCCCCGCCCCCCCCCGGGTGCAGCGCGACCCCCCCCCCCATCAAAAGGACACCCTCCCACCCCGGCGAAACCCCCCCCCCGGGTGCACGCCGCTGGGGGTGGGGGGGTGCTGGGCGCCAGTCAGCTTCCTTCATTTCCATGCTCCCTCTGCCCCGGAACAGGTTACTTCCTGTTCCGGGGCAGAGGGAGCATGGAAACAAAGGAAGCTGACCAGTGCGCGGCACCCCCCCACCGGCGTGCACCCGGGGCGGACCACCTTCACCGCCCCCCCTTGTTACGCCACTGCATTCCAGAGGTTTCCTTCATTTGAAAAAGGCTCATCTCCTGTACGTTAATGCCACTGACGTATTTAAATGACTCTATCATATCCTCTCTTTCTTGCCTCTCTTCCAGCATATACATGTTGAGGTTCATGACCTTGTCCTTATATGTTTTATAACCGAGACTGCTTACCAGTTTAGTAGTTGGCTTTTGGACCGAGTCCATCCCGTTTATATCTTTCTGTAGTAGGTGCAGTCTCCAGAATTGCATGCAGTACTCTGAATGGGACCTCACCCAAGTACTTCGTGCAATGAAGGTGTGGGGGGGGGGGGGGGGGGGGGGGCAGACTCAACAGTAATGTCAGGAAGTATTTTTTCATGGAGAGGGTGGTGGATATGTGGAATGCCCTCCCGTGGGAGGTGGTGGAGATGAAAACTGTAATGGAATTCAAACATGCGTGGGATAAACACAAAGGAATCCTGTTTAGAAGGAATGGATCTACAGAATCTTAGCGGAGATTAGGTGGTGACACCAGTAATTGGGAAGCAAAACCAGTGTTGGACAGACTTCTACGATCTGTGCCCTGAGAATGGCAAGGACAAATCAAACTCGAGTAAACATATAAAGTATCACATATCATGTAAAATGAGTTTATCTTGTTGGGCAGACTGGATGGACCGTTCAGGTCTTTATCTGCCGTCATTTACTATGTTACTATGTTACTCTTTGGGGTTCTACATGGAATGTTGCTACTAATTGGGATTCCGGAATCTTGTAACTCTTTAGGATTCCAGAAGCTTCAGAACTTTTAGTACAAGAACAGTGCTGGACAGACTTCTACGGTCTGTGCCCTGAGAATGGCAAGGACAAATCAAACTCAGGTACACATAAAAAGTATCACATACCACGTAAAATGAGTTTATCTTCTTGGCAGACTGGATGGACCAATCAGGTCTTTATCTGCTGTCATTTACTATGTTACTATATGTTACAAAGTAAATGACAGCAGATATATTTTTATTTATTTATTTATTGCATTTGTATCCCACATTTTCCCACCTCTTTGCAGGCTCAATGTGGCTTACAATAGTAACATAGTAACATAGTAGATGATGGCAGAAAAAGACCTGCATGGTCCATCCAGTCTGCCCAACAAGATAACTCATATTTGCTGCTTTTTGTGTATACCCTACTTTGATTTGTACCTGTGCTCTTCAGGGCACAGACCGTATAAGTCTGCCCAGCACTATCCTCGCCTCCCAACCACCAGCCCCTCCTCCCAACCACCGGCTCTGGCATAGACCGTACAAATCTGTCCAGCACTATCCCTGCCTCCCAACCATCAGTCCCGCTGCCCACCACCGGCTCTGGCACAGACCGTATAAGTCTGCCCAGCACTATCCCCGCCTCCCAACCACCAGCCCCGTCTCCCGATCTTGACTAACGTGTAATTAAACTCTGGAATTCGTTGCCAGAGAATGCGGCAAAGGCGGTCAGCCCAGTGGAGTTCAAAAAAGGCCTGGACGACTTCCCAAAGGAAAAGTCCATAGACAGCTATTAAATGGACTTGGGGAAAATCCACTATTTCTGGGATAAGCAGTATAAAATGTTCTGTACTTTCCTGGGATCTCATTATGAATAGTGGAAATACAAAAGGAAATAGACATTTAGTATTACAGAAGGATCTTGGGTAACATGAAAGTGATAAAGCATGATAGCAGTATAACAAGCAAATATTATGAGGCAATTCTAGATATGTGGTGAATGTTCACATTTGTTGATCTTTGTGGTAGGCCTTGTTAAAGAGATGGGTCTTCAGTAGTTTGCGGAAGTTAGTTAGTTCATAGATCGTTTTTAGGTTTCACGGCAATGCAATCCAGA
This sequence comes from Microcaecilia unicolor, assembly GCF_901765095.1. Taxonomy (NCBI): domain Eukaryota; kingdom Metazoa; phylum Chordata; class Amphibia; order Gymnophiona; family Siphonopidae; genus Microcaecilia; species Microcaecilia unicolor. Next base: position 4,331,665 of record NC_044035.1, read on the forward strand.
ATTGTGTGCTCAAGTAGGAAAAGGTTGACGCATGCGTTAGTTTGTATTTCAGACCTTTACAGTTGGGGAAGTGAAGATTAAGGAATGTGCGGGATGATTTTTTAGCATGTAACCTGAGAACCAACATACACTACTATAGTTCTCCCAAACAAGTATGATCAGAACCACTTGATCACCTGACCACCTATTCCTAAATGTTTCAATTTAGCAAGCAATAGCTCCAAGTCAACTGAATCGAAGGCACCAGGAACTATCTCGTGAAACTAGACAAGGACAAGTGTTTACAAGAAGTGGGAAAAACGCCCTCCAGTAAAGATATAGTGCTACACACGGAATCACAGGGTTGATTTCCTTTGATAATACCTGCAGTGGCAGGCTGTTCCATTCAATGGGATCGCAGATAGAAAATGAACAATCAATTATTAGGGTTAACAAGCACTTAATTGGCAGTAATTAGCAACTACCTGCAGATCTGCCCTACGTTCTAATCTATAACGTGGGGGATACTAGCCAAATGGTTAGTGCAGTGGGCTGAGAACCTGGGGAAGTGGGTACAATTCCCATTGCAGCTTCTGGTGACCCTGGGCAAGTCACCCCCCTCCCCTTCAAATTACTCCAGGTACAAAAACTTAGATTATGAGTCCACTAGGGACAGAAAAAGTACCTGTATGTAATATGTAAACTCCTTTGATCATCCCACAGAAAGGTGGTATATCAAATCCTTTTCCCCTTTTAATTTCATGGCGTGCGATTCCAAAGTAGGCAGAGAGGCATGGTGGTTCGGGTTGTTCCCAGAAATGAGGCACAATGTTACAGAAGACCTAACTGCCATCAGTTGGACAAAAATATTTACACCAAACCACTCTTTACAGAACGAATCATCCCAGAGCCTATCTTTGAGCGTCAATTATGGAATCCAGCTCTGTATGTCATAAGAACATAAGAGTAGTCATACTGGGTCAGACCAATGGTCCATCTAGCCCAGTATCCTGTTTTCCAAACAGTGGCCAAGCCAGGTCACAAGTACATGGCAGTGACCCGAATCGGGGCAACACTCCATACTACAAATCTCAGGGCAAGCAGTTGCTTCCCATGTCTGTCTCAATAACAGACTATGGACTTTTCCTCCAGGAATTTGTCCAGACCTTTTTTAAACCTCTTATAGGTTCAAGGAAAGAAACAAGATCCAAGATAGGCAACAAACAGCAGATCGATGATGATAAAAGTCCACATTTATTCACCACATAAAAGCATAAATACACAAATATTTATGTTTATTTAAAATTTACTATACCACACTCAGGTAGACCAAAGCAGTTTAAAAACCCGAGAAAGCGAAACATGGCCGTGTTGGACTTTTAAATATTCATGTGTTTTATGCTTTCATGTGGTGAATAAATTTGGACTTTTATGATCATCGATCTGCTGTTCTTCACTTCAGCAGCTCACAGGATCCTTCCCTTCTATATGAACTCCCACCAGAACAGGGGTTGTCAACTGGAATATTAGCTAAGTATTACCATAGGCACCAACATTTCAAAATAATGGGGATGCCAAACACAATACGGTTTACCCCTCTCTGGACAAGTTTGCTCAATTGTTATGGTGCTCGGCATCCACGTAGAGTTGGCTCCTATGAGTATTAACTCTTCTTGAACCAAATAAGTCATTTCAAGGATCTGGACTGTTTCCAGTAAGCCTCTGGATTAACAGATGTTGGAAACTGGTAAGTGGTGCTACTCCTTAGTGTGGGTGCAGAGAGTACCCAATACCCCCCCCCCCGTCACGATTGTGACTGTACTTCATGTCTACACTCACCTTGCTCCCGGGTGACCAGGCCCTGGGGTTGCGGTGGATTGTTTTTTCCTGTTTCCCAGACATCTTCCAGGTTCCTTTCCGGCCCTGATGTTCCAACACTCCAGACTTGTCCCTGTGTGTCTGCTGCCAAGCCTCACCTGTGACCTCATCTGTAATTGTCCTTATTAAGCTCCTGGGAGTTGTCAGACTTGCCTTTGCAACAGAGGTCTTCAGATGTGCTTTCGTCTGTGAGTGCTTGTTGCAGTTCTAGCTCTGCTAGTGCTTATCTTGTCTGTCTTTAGCTTCAGTTCCGTACTGTTTGTATCTGCCTTGTTTGTCTTCTGTCCTAACTTCCTTACTGTTGTCTCTGCCCTGTGTGTCTTTGACTTTAGTTCCCTTCCTGCTTGTATCACCCTGTCCTTGCTTCTGCCCTTCCCTGCTTGTGTCTGCCTTGTCTGGGAATCCTGAATCCAGTCCAGCCAAGCCAAGTCCGTTCCAGCCTGTGGTTCCAGTCCAGCCAAGCCGTCTGTTCCAGCCTTTGGTTCTAGTCTAGCCAGGCCAAGTCCTCTTCAGAGGGCTGTCCAGCCAAACCTGGTCCAGTCTCGCTTCCAGTTTGGGAGGTTCACCTGCTGTTGCCGGCCTCTGGCAGCAGCCCAAGGGCTCACTACTCCGGATCACCCTCAACAGCGTGACACCCCCACCCATAGGCAGGGCCGCTGAGAGACTTAGCAGGGCCCACCCCTCAAATCGTCACTGCCCACCCCCATACCCAGGATTGCCGCTGCAACTGAGATACCTTGGGGCTGGTGGGGATCCCGAGGCCCCGCCAGCGGAAGAATCCAGCGCTGCTCTTCACTCCATGCCTGCCCTGCCCCTGTGGCTGCTTTTTTCCTCTTGTTGCACATGCTGGGTTTCAAAACCGAGCATGCGCCTGAGGGGAAAAGCAGCCACTTGGCACGGCAGTAGGGGCGAGCGAAGAGCAGCGCTGGAAGGGAGCCCAGCGCTGGAGTTCTCTCTCCTGCTTCTGTCAGGATGCGATCACTCGGGACCCTTCAGGAGCAAGAGAGAGTGAAACGCTGGCACCGGGTCCCCCTGCCCTCCCCCTCTCAGTGGCCCTGCCCATAGGTTCACCTCCACCAAACCCATTCATTGAACTCAGCAAGAGTGTTTGGACAGTGTTCAGGTGGGCATGGAAAGGTCTCGCTGAGCGGCACCTAGACATCTGTCCACAGCTGTGAAGCAGATGTTTTGGAATGAGGTATGTAGCAGGGTTTGACTGCTCGGCTTCTCTCCCACGCTACAGAGGCCTTCATGTACTTGTTGTCACACATGACAAAGCAAAGAAAAGCTCTCTGTTCCCGGCTGACAGGCCACACATGCTTCAAAGCCTCACACGCAGACCGGACAGAACTCTGTATGACAGCGCTGCTCTGTACTGGTTTGGGAACCTACAAATACAAATCAAATTCAGTTTTCGATATAATTACAGACTCACAGCTCAAGCAATCCACTGCTCCTCTTAAGGGGGTCTCGGAGTCGTCTTCACTATCTCACTGCTATGCCTTCCAGAGCAGGTGTCTGCTTTTTGAACAGATCACCGCTGGCTTTGGGGGGCAGCCCCTCTGGTCTCACTCCAGCCAGTCAATCTTCACCAGCCCTTCTGACCGCATTTCTACAGCTCCAGCCTTGGGTCCTCACTTTTGCTGGACTCAGTTCACTTTCAAGCTCTTTCTTTCTTCTCCTTGATCTCTCTTATCTTATTCTGGTTGTGGGTAACTACCAAAAAGAAAATTGGACATTAGCAAGGAAATACAGACGACCAAATAATTACAAAAAAAAATGTCAAACATCTTTGAAGCACAAAAAAATACCACCTCAATATCCAATAATAATTTCCTCCTAAACAATCCATAGTCCTGTATCCTTATTTCAAAAGGAAGTGAATTCCACATTACTACAGCTTGGTATGAAAAAGAAGATGAAAGGGACCCTCTTATCCTTAACCCTAAGAGGTGATGGAAAATTTAATACCATCTGTTGACATAATCCAAATCTCACACTTCCTGATAATAATTGAATCGAGGAAACCCCTATAGAAAGGAGCTTGTCCTTATAAAATTCGAAGTATACGTTTACAAACTTTGACATAAATTCTGGCCTCTACTTGCAGCCAGTGATGGAGTTCGCCCTGTCATGTCTCTGGGCTGCAAACATCAGAATTGCTGCTGTGTTTTGAATTGTTTGTAATTTCTTATCAATGCTCTTAGAACATCTGGACTACACCACATTACAGTAATCCAATTGTGAGAGCACTAGGGCTCAATCGTACAATTAATCTAACAATGTGACTTTCTAAATACTTCCTAATTAACCGCAATTTCCTTAGCAGAGCAAAACGATGCTTTTTAACAATCTGGTTAACCTGATTTTCCATAGAAATTTGGTTATCTACCTGATCGCCGTGTTACCGAATTCAACACATATCTGTCAGTATTAGTCATAAAAGATTGAAAGGACTGAATATTACCGCTTTTCCCTAATAAAAGAAATTTGGTTTCACTTCTGGTCAGCTTTAACCTATGCGATATGATCCAATCATCTATCATATCCACACGCTCTTGAATTTTTTTTTTTTTTAGAAAGCCAACGCCATCCTTAGACACAGGAAACATTATGTAAAAGAATCCACTTACAATTGATTCAAGTATTTTCCCAACAGATACATCAAAACATTGAATACGATTGGAAAAAGCGGGAAACCCTGAGGGGCCCCGCAACCTGGACTCCAAGCTTCAGAGAGCACTCCATGCATCTTAACTGTACTGTCTATTACCAATCCAATATCCTCTTTGAGATTTCTATATTGCTAAGAATATTAATGATAAGTACATAAGTATTGCCATACTGGGAAATACCAAAGGTCCATCAAGCCCAGCATCCTGTTTCCAACAGTGGCCAATCCAGGTCACAAATACCCGGCAAGAACCCAAAAATGTACAAAACATTTTATACCTCTTATCCTAGAAATAGTGGATTTTCCCCAAGTCCATTTAATAACGGTCTATGGACTTTTCCTTTAGGAAACCATCCAAACCTTTTTAAAACTCCGCTAAGCTAATCGCCTTTACCACATTCTATGGCAATGAATTCCAGAGTTTAATTATTTATTTATTTTTGTTACATTTGTACCCCGTGCTTTCCCACTCATGGCAGGCTCAATGTGACTTACATGGGGCAATGGAGGGTTAAGTGACTTGCCCAGAGTCACAAGGAGCTGCCTGTGCCTGAAGTGGGAATCAAACTCAGTTCCTCAGTTCGCCAGGACCAAAGTCCACCACCCTACTAACCACTAGGCCACTCCTCCACTACACATTGAGTGAAGAAACATTTTCTCCGATTCCTTTTAAATTAACTACATTGTAGCTTCATCGCATGCCCCCTAGTCCTAGTATTTTTGGAAAGTGAGAACAGATGCTTCACATCTACCCGTTCAACTCCACTCATTATTTTATAGACCTCTATCATATCTCCACTCAGCCACCTTTTCTCCAAGCTGACGAGCCCTAGCCGCTTTAGCCTTTCCTGATAGGGAAGTCGTCCCATCCCCTTTATCGTTTTCGTCGTCCTTCTCTGCACCTTTTCTAATTCCACTATATCTTTTTTGAGATACAGCGACCAGAACTGAACACAATATCCGAGGTGCGGTCACACCATGGAGCGATACAAAGGCATTATAACATCCTCATTTTTGTTTTCCATTCCTTTCCTAATAATACCTAACATTCTATTTGCTTTCTTAGCCGCAGCAGCACACTGAGCAGAAGGTTTCAACGTATCATCAACGACGACACCTAGATCCCTTTCTTGGTCTGACTCCTAAAGTGGAACCTTGCATGACGTAGCTATAATTCGGGTTCCTCTTTTCCACATGCATCACTTTGCACTTGCTCACATTAAACGTCATCTGCCGTCAATACCACATGATCCACCAAGTCAAATGCGCTTGATAATTCAAATTGTACAATAAGGGCATCTTCCCCGATTCACAATTGTTCCTAAGACTAACTCAGTACTAAATTACTATAGTATATTACTGAAGTTGCACATGAGGTCAGAAAGATAGTTAACATAAAGAGTACGTTTTACTAAGCCGCGTCAACATCTACACGCACCCAACATACACCAAAATAAAGTTACAGCCCGACTACTGTGTGGCTCTTGTGGTAATTTCATTTTTGGCACGCGGCCGAAAAATAAATTTTATTTTCAGACGCACATATCGCCCGGTTACCGCGTGAGTCTTTACCGCTAGGTCATTGGCTGGTGATAAGGTCGCAGACCCAAAATGGACACGGGGCAATCTTGATTTTGCCACATGTCCATTTTTGGCAAAAAATTTTTAAAAGGCCTTGTTTTGTACGGGTGCGCTGAAAAAATGGATCGACATGCTCCCAAAACCTGCGCCTACACTACCGCAAACCATTTTTCAGCGCACCTTAGTAAAAGGACCCCATAGATAGATAAGTGAGTAAGAGGAGTTAGAAAGTAAGGTGACTGATTTAAAGAAAGTTGCACATGAGGTCAGAGAGGTGATTAAATGTTATCTCAGCTAGGGTAGGATTGACCAGCTGCAGTTTGTGCATCTCATGTCACTCCTTATGTGTATGTGAGGTAAATGTCCATGTTCCTTATGGTATATAGGGCAAACAAAACAAAAAAAATCAAATTCTGCATAGCAGAGCACCTGGGCCATTTATGCAATTAACATATGGAAGCCCCATTACACAATAGCAGACTTTCTGTTTGTAGCACTTTTACAAGTAGTCCGACAGCAAGGGAGAGATATTTCCAAGATTTTGCTGATGAAGGAACAAAGAATGATTTATACTTGGAATACAATAGTCCCAAAGGGATTAACGGCCCTTTTACAAAGCGTCAGAGTGATGCAGTATTCTGGGGGTACAGGGGCTTACCGCTTGCTAAAAAGGAAGTATGGCCAAGCTACCTTGCGCCGTCATATCCGGCACTACAAAAACTGTTTATTTTTGCAGTGCGGGAGTGTAGCTGTCAGTAATCACTGCCCGGTTGCCGCCTGAAATGGCCATTTCCTGAAGAAAAGAAAGACCTACATTTTACCCGCTGTGGTAAAAGGGGGCCTTGGCACACATCCAAAACACATGCTGATGCCAGCACAGGCCCCATTTTGCCACAGCTTGGTCAAAGCACATAAGCACCGCCACGCTGGGAAAAGACCCAAGGTCCATCAAGCCCAGCACTCCGTCTCCGACAGCGGCCAACCCAGGCCCCAAGAACCTGGCAAAAACCCAAAATTTAATAACGATCAATGAACTTTTCCTTCAAGAATCTGTCCAGACCCCCTTTGAACTCAGCAAGGCCAGCTGCCATCACTACATTCTCCGGCAATGAGTTCCAGAGTCTAACCAGGTGCTGAGTAAAGAAAAACTTTCTCCAATTTGTTTTAAACCTACCACATTCTAATTTCATCTTGTGTCCCCTGGTTCTATTATTGTTAGAAAGCGTAAACAAACGCTTCACATCTGTCCGCTCTACCCCACTCATTATTTTGTAGACCTCTATCATATCACCCCTCAGCCACCTTTTCTCCAGGCTAAAGAGTCCTAGCCGTCTTAACCTCTCCTCATAGGGTAGTCGTCCCATCTCTTTTATCATTTTTGTCGCCCTTCTCTGCACCTTCTCCAATTCCTTAATATCTTTTTTGAGATGAGGCGACAGAACTGAACACAATACTCCAGGTGCGGTCACACCATGGAGCAATATAACGGCATTATAACATCCTCATGCTTGTTTTCCATCCCTTTTCTAATACTCAACATTCTGTTTGCCTTCTTAGCCGCCACAGCACATTGAGCTGAAGATTTCAATGTCCTATCCACAATGACTCCCAGATCCCATTCTCAGTCCGTAACTCCTAAAGCGGAACCTTGCATAACATAGCTGTAATTCAGGTTCCTCCTTCCCACATGCATCACTTTGCACTTGTCAACGTTGAACTTCATCTGCCATTTGGATGCCCAATCCCTCAGTCTCATGAGGTCTTCTTGTAATCTTTCACACTCCTCCTGTGACGAGACGAGCCCTTAAAGAGCAAGCAGATGTCAAGAAAGAGTGGGAAGCTGAAAGTGTAGACGTAGTGCACATGTGAAAGCATCTTTTCAGCTTGGGAGGGGGGAGAGTCCCAGCGGGTCTCCCACCAGTCCTTGTTATACAATGATTGAAGAAACAGAGGGGCCATTTTACTAAACCGGATAGGCGCCTACGCACGCCCATCGTGCGTCAATTTGGAGTTACCACATGGCCCTTGCAGTAATTTCATTTCTGTCACGCGTCCGCTACATGTGCCGGAAAATAATTTTCACTTTCTGGCACACGGCAGAAATCGGGCGGTAATCGTCATTCTATGTGTGTAGATGATTGCTGCCCAGTTAATGCGTGAGACCTTACCGCTAAGTCAATGGCTGGTGGTAAGGTCTCAGACCCAAAATGGACGTGCGCCAACTTTTATGTTTTAACGGTTTTTATTGATGATACAATGCTTGACAAAACGTAAAATTTAACATGTGACCTTGAAACAACATCTTAGACTTGTGTTCAAACATCAAAAATGCCATCATCAATAGTTTATCAATTTCACCCCTCCTCCCCCCCTCATCCCCCCCACTCCCCCCTCCCCCCCCCCCTTCAAACAACCCACTAACCTTTATGTACCATATCTTAACCTTTTAACCTTCGTTCCCCATTCTCCCCTCTCCTTCACCCTTTGAGCTTAGTAAGTATTCACTCAGCCCTTGTGCATTTAGCCTTTCCAGGGTAACCCTATTATCCATAATATCCTAGCCTATGTTAACCATGGTCCTTTTCCTCTTAGGACCGTTAATATGGTACCCTGGGACAAAGATCTGCACTCGAATCGGGGGCGGTTTTCCCTGCACACCCTTCGCTCGTCTGCGTCACCCTTTGAGTGAATCCCTCTGTTCCCTCTTACTAAAAAAAAAAAAAAAAAAACCCCTTTCTTTTATAGGCTATTCAATATTAAGCTTCGCGCACGCGGTGCCAGGGATTGGATGTAAGGTCTCCAAATCTCCAGAAATTGTGCTCTCTTCCTCGGGGAAGTTCCCACCATCCTACGCTCATGCACTAAGAGCTCGTGAAATCTGTTTCTCCAATGCCAGAACTCTGGTGGGTCTACACTCAACCACCCAGTCATAATCAATTTTTTCCCCAGCAGGCAGGCCTTGCGCACCAATGTCTTCTGACTTCCTCTTTGGAGGACGAAGAGCTCGTGTTTATCAAGGATAATCCCCATGAAAGAACAGTTGATTCGAGATTCCACTAAGCCCTCCAAGTATTGTATTATATTGTGCCAAAACCTTTGCACTCCGGGGCATTCCCACAAACAATGATAAAGTGTGCTCTCCCGTTGCCTGCACTTAGAACATAGTGGGTCCGGCACTCCTCCCATCTTAAATATCTGTAGTTTGGTCATGTATGCACGGTGTAAAATTCGATATTGACATTCCCGTAGTGTCGCATTGATCGATATCTCAGGTATGCGAGATGTCAACTTATTATAATCCAGTACTAAACTGGGCTTCTGCATATCTCGTGCCCAGCGTGCGGTAATTGCTTCAGTTTTTTTCTGTGGGCCCACCGCCCACAGAGCCTTGTGTAGTTTCGATACTGTGAACCTCTCCCCAGTTACTGTTTTGAAAAATTCCCTGATTTTCTTCCCATGCCCACTAGACAGCTTTTCAATATTAAGGGATCTAACATAATGAGCTAATTGCTGATAAGCGAATATGTGACTAGTAGTGAAACCAACCCCCAGAGCACCCAAATTTAACAGATCTCCTCTGGTCCCTAATACGTGTTCCAACCTCGTAATCCCCTGTGAGGCCCACCTTCGGAACACCCTGTTCTCTGACCCAGGTGAGAAGTTTGGGTTACCTTGTAACGGCAGGATATCTGACAAATCTCCCTTCATCCCCCAGTAGCCGTTGAGATCTCGCCAAATCGCCCGCATTGGTTCCAATAGCAAACTTCCCTTAAACTTATTGGGTAACTTGTTCTCTGCCTCGTGTAATAAGTAATGCGGGTGGAATGGCAGGAAATATACCTGTTCCAATCTCCATGGGGTAAAGTCTTGTTTATTTAATAACCAGTCTCCCAGATGCCTCAACAGACACGCCTGGTTATATTTTTTAATATCTGGGAGCCCTATGCCTCCTAATTTCCAAGGGCCTATCAGTATGTCTAAAGGCATTTTAGGTTTTTTCCCCCCCCCATAGAAACTGTCTTAAGTACTTATAGAACTGCTTAATATCTTTGTTTTTTAAGCGCAGCGGTAAGACCTGTAGTGTGTAGAGCCATCGGGGAAACTCCACCATGCGAAATAACTGGACCCTCCCATGTAACGTCAGCGACAAGGCCTCCCATTGCTTCAGCCGACATCTCATATTATCCAGCAATTTAGTGAAGTTGAGAGTGTAAAAAAGCTTTGTGTTCATGGCCACTTGTACTCCTAGGTATTTGAGGCTCTCCCTGGCCCACTTTAACGGAAAATCATTCCCCCACTCCATTCTTACGCTATCTGTATCTGTCAACGCCAACGACTTGGAGTAGTTTATTTTAAAACCAGTAAAATCTCCATATTCTTGAAACAATTCCAATAGGGCTCCCAATGATCTCTTGGGTTCTGTGAGATGCACTAATAAGTCATCCGCAAATGCAGATAATTTAAAACCAACAGAACCCCAGTTAACCCCCATTATCTCCGGGTGAGACTCAATCTCTCGTATTAATGGGTCTAAAGATAGTACAAATAGTAGCGGAGAGAGAGGACACCCTTGCCTTACTCCCCTCCTTATCAAAAACGGTTGCAACCCCACCCCATTTATCCACATGTACGCTTGGGGGTCTGAGTAGAGAGCCTCCACTGCATTCCTAAAAAATCCCCCGATACCCACTCTCTGCAAAACTTTAAACATAAAGGGCCATACCACCCGATCAAAGGCCTTCTCTGCATCAAAACTTATTAGCAGAGAAGGCCTTTGTTGCTCCCTCACTTTCTCCAAGGAAGCAATAAGCGCTCTGACATTACCCACCACCGACCTTCCCTTTACAAACCCAACTTGCGGAGGGGCCACCAAATCTGGCAGCACTCGGGCCAATCTATTTGCCAAAAGTTTTGCATATAATTTGACATCACAATTTAGTAGGGAGATCGGTCTATATGATCCCATGTCCCCTGGATCCTTACCGGGCTTAGGTAGAACAATAATTTTAGCTAGTCCAAGAGTCTCTGGCATCGTGGCAGTACTAGCCATATGGTTAAATAAATTTAATAGAGGTAAAGTCACCTGTTCCTGTAGAATCTTATAAAAAGCCATACTAAAACCATCTGGTTCTGGTGCCTTATACGCCTCACTCTGTTGCAAGGCCAACATTAATTCCCCCTCCTCAATAGGGGCGTCAAGAATCTCCCCCTGTTTCGTCGATATCTGTGGCAGGTCAATATTTTCCAAAAACAATGCGCTATCTGGTATTATCCCCGACGGCTCCCCATACAGGTCCGCATAGTATCTGCAAAAACTCTCTACTATGTCCTTTTCACGTCTGACTGCTATGCCATCCTGTTTTTTTATTTGTAATATTCGGGTCATCCCTTTTTTTCCCTTAGCCAAACGACTCAACAACGTTCCTGCCTTGTTCCCATATTGGAACAACTGATGTTTATAGTACATTATGGATTTCTTAGCCCTCTCATGCAGGAGCTCATTTAAATCTCTCTGTGTTGTCAGGTAGACTAATTTCTGTTCTTCTGTTTGTGTAGCCCCATATTGCTGCCTGTGTGTTCGGACTTCTTTTTCTAAACGTAATATTTCTTTATCCCTTCGCTTCCGCGTCCAGGCCTTATAATTTATAATTTCTCCTCTCAGGACTGCCTTTGCCGTTTCCCAGTACAACCCATATTGATTTTTGTGTTCTTTGTTATTGTTTTCATAGTCTTTCCATTTGCTCTGCAACATTTCTTGAAATTTCGCATCTTTGTATAGCTCAAATGGAAAAGACCACCCTCTATACCCACTCCGGTCCCCTCCCAATTCCAGCCTTACCCATATGGGGGAATGATCCGAGATTTCACTCGGACCAATCTCTGCCTCCACAGTTTTAGCAAAAAGGGGATGTGAGATAAGTATGTAATCTATTCTGGATAGTGAAGAGTGTGCCCGAGATAAATGAGTATAGTCCTTGCATCCTGGGTGTAGCACCCTCCAAGCATCCACCAGTTCCAATGTAGAACATAAGAATGGTAGCCCCCTCTGATAGTGTCGTGACCCCGAGCCCCCTTTGCTAGTTTTATCCATCTCCGGGTCATATACCATGTTAAAGTCTCCTCCCAGCACTACGTTGCCCACCTGATATGGGGCCAACAGATTTACAATTTCTTTGTAGAAATTTTTTTCATATACGTTCGGTGCATATATGTTACAGAAAACGTAGGGAATTCCCCCCAACTCCACTTCTATCAGGACATATCTACCCATTGCGCTCCTCCTGACCGCTTTTATAGTTATTGGTAGCCCCTTACGAAATAGAACCAATACTCTCGCCTTTTTATTGTGAGCGGGAGCGCCCACTACCGCACCTACCCAGCCCTGTTGGAATTTATCATGTTCTTTCGTCGTTAAATGTGTCTCTTGAAGAAACACAATATCAGCCGCCTGGCGCTGCAAAGCCTGCAAGATTTTTTTTCGTTTTATGGGCAAGGAAACTCCCCCTACGTTCCAAGATAACAATTTAACTGACCCCAACACTCCACTTCATCCATTTCCCTTGTCTCGGCCTTTTCTTGTTGAGCAGAGAACGTACCTCCCAGCCCTTAGGTACCCCTCTTTTTATCCGTAATAACCTCCCCTGCCACTCTTCGGTGCGCGAAGCCAACAATGACGAAACATTTAAATAAAATATCGTAAACCAAATGAATTCCAAAAAAAACAAATTACAAATCCCCTTCTCCTCTACCCGCTGTTCACTCCCCCCCTCCCTCCCACCCTCCCTCCCCCTCTTCCATACTCTATACATTGTGTTCTCTAAGAACCGGTCGCGCTACCGCCCTGCCCCTCCCCCCTGCAGCTCCCTCTTTACCGAAGTGTACAGGGCCCACTCCCCTGTGCCCCTTTATATTGCCAACTCTCCTCTTTCGTTTACTTATTTAGGAAATCCCATTTCAAACAACATACAGATTAAACATCTTTATCTTGAAAACTCCCTCCTCCCTTAAACATTTGAGGCATTCCCTTCTGGTTAACCTTCAATTAAAATCTCAACCTTGTCTCTTAAACCAACTTGTTATGCATATTTAACTTTTGCCTCTCCACAAGTCCCCAACTCACATGGAATTTATTGTCCAAAGTGTCTCACAACAGTAGCGCTCTCAAAGCTCTGCTCCCGCTACTGCTTTGAAAATCCTCTGCCTCTTCGGCAGAACACTGTGAAAATTCTTAGCCCTCGTTCTTGCAATAGTTTCCACTGTTTCCTTCAGTGCCTTTCATCCTCGCCAGTCTGTTCCGTGCCTTCTTTTATCTGCTTGGCAAACTGCAGCGCTTCCTTTGCGGTGTCAAAAAAGCGGGTCCGGCCTTCATGTTGGACCCTTAATCTTGCCGGGTAGAGCAGTGCGAACCGGATCCGTCTGTTGTGGAATTCTGTGCATGCTTCTACAAATTGTTTTCGCTGTGCCGCCACTGCAGTCGAAAAATCTTGAAAGCACAACACCTTGTGCTTTTCGTAGTTCACCGTGCCCTGGGAACGCCATAGCCTCAAAATCTCCTGTTTGTGGTTATAGTTTAATATTTTGCAAATTACCACTCGAGGTCTTTGCTCTTCAGGTCTCAGCTGACCCAGACGGTGCGCTCGTTCAATTTTTAAATTATTCGCCAACTCCTGCGCTTCAAGCGCTTTTGGCAACCAGGTTTCCAGCATGGCCCTCAGATCTACTTCTCTTACAGCCTCTGGGATCCCCACCAGCCTGATATTATTTCTGCGTGATCTATTTTCTAGATCGTCCACTTTGGACTCCAACTGGGTGATCCTCTGCTGCCATTCTTTATGTTGACCCTCCTGCTGGGTACTCCTGTCTTCCAGCTCCGATAGCCGCTGCTGGAATCCCGTCAGGTCAGTTTTTAAAACTTCTAGTTTCTCATCCATAACATCGAGTTTCTCCGAAATTCTCTGCAATTTCAAATCCACGGAGGATTCCAGTAATTGCGATACCTCCATTGCTATTTCATTGGCCAAGCGGAGCTCACTGTTTCCCCCGAGGGGCCGGGATCCGCCATTTTATTTTCTCCCGTTCTCCCTCGTGCTCCGTCTTTTCTCATCGTTTTGGAGGACATATTGTTGGTTTTCGCCTTTTAAATTCCACAGTTCGCTAGTTTGGGATGTCCCGTCTGTCTACTGTCTTTTATAGCTTCCGAATTCACCGATTTAAGCTGCTAGGGGGGCGATCTTACAACAGGGCCTCAGAGCTCAGTCTTGCGGCGTCCTACCCCTCGCCTAGCATCACGTGACCTCTACGTGCGCCAACTTTTATTTTGCCGCACGTCCATTTTCAGCCAAATAAAGGCCTTTTTTTTAGGCGTGCTGAAAAATGGACCTGCGCGTGTCCAATACATGTGCCTACACCAGTGCAGGCCATTTATGGCGCACCTCAGTAAAAGGACCCCTCAGTGACAAAGAGGTAAGAAATCAAGAGACAGAAATGTGAAGGGTGCCATAGCAGAGTGGAATGTGAATATAAATATATTTTTATTTGCCGTCTGATCTCCTGAGGATGTGGTAAGCGATGCACAGAGCTGTGTAGAGATCAGCAACATGGTGGAGGAGAAAGACACAGAACTTAGTTAGATCTTTCACTATACATGGAAACTCACGCTCACTGCGATTGTTTCAGTGCTAGATTGAGGCAGCTCCTGATAACAGGAAGATATTAAGCTAAGTGATCGATTTATAAACTGTTATTTGAACATAAGAACATAAGAGTAGCCATACTGGGTCAGACCAATGGTCCATCTAGCCCAGTATCCTGTTTTCCAAACAGTGGCCAACCCAGGTCACAAGTACTTGACAGAAACCCAAATCGTGGCAACACTCCATACTACAAATCCCAGGGCAAGCAGTTGCTTCCCACGTCTGTCTCAATAACAGACTATGGACTTTTCCTCCAGAAACTTGTCCAAACCTTTTTTAAACCCAGATACGCTAACCACTGTTACTACATCCTCCGGCAAAGAGTTCCAGAGCTTAACTATTCGTTGAGTGAAAAAATATTTCCTCCTATTTGTCTTAAAAGTATTTCCATGTAACTTCCTCACGTGTCCCCTAGTCTTTGTACTTTTGGAACGAGTAAAAAATCGATTTGCTTCTACTCGTTCTACACCACTCAGGATTTTGTAGACCTCAATCATATCTCCCCTCATCCGTTTCTTTTCCAAGCTGAAGAGCCCTAACCTCTTTAGCCTTTCCCCATACGAGAGGAGTTCTATCCCCTTTATCATTTTAGTTGCTCTTCTTTGAACTTTTTCTAATTCCGCTATATCTTTTTTGAGATACAGCGACCAGAACTGAATGCACCATGGAGCGATACAAAGGCATTATTTATTTATTTGTTACATTTATATCCCACATTTTCCCACCTATTTGAAGGCTCAATGTGGCTTACATAGTACTGGAGAGGCGTTTGCAGACTCCGGTGTAAACAAATACAAAGTGATATTGTGGTAAGATAAAGTTCATGTGGCACAGCCACACTAGGGAATCGTACAACGGAAGAGTTGTGTTATGTCCATTACGTACTTTAGTTTTGTTGTGTTGTGTTACAGAGATCAGGCATTTATGTTGGATTGGTAGGGTATGTCTTTTTAAACAGATTAGTTTTTTGGTCGTATTCACCATCCCTTTCCTAATAATTCCTAGCATCATGTTTGCTTTTTTGGCCGCCGCCGCCGCACACTGAGCAGAAGATTTCAGCGTATTATCTACAACAACACCCAGATCTTTTTCTTGAGCGCTGACCCTCAAGGTGGACCCTATTATCAGGTAACTAAGATTTGGATTATTCTTTCCAATGTGCATCACTTTGCATATGTCCATTAAATTTCATCTGCTATTTGGATGCCCAGTCTTCCAATTTCCTAAGGCCTTCCTGCAACATTTCATAGCCTTTATAGTGTTTCATATCAGCATTATAGGAAGGATGTGGCATTGGTTTAATGACTGAAATGTTTAGTTTTCAGTATATAAACTGAAACTACCGCACAGATTCTGAACACCACTATTCAGAATTTACATGCTATGTTACTGAATATTTTCAGTGTTCATAATGTCTCCATTATTTGAAATTTAATGCATTATTTGTTAGTGCCCCAATTTATTTATAGAAAAAGAAGGGTGGAACGTGAAACACTGCGAACACTGACAGCAGATCAAGCTGTAGCCAAACTGCCAACAAAATGTCCAAAAATGAGAAGAATCGGAAACAGATTTTTTTGGGAGACCTTATTCAAGAGCCAAGAAACAGCTTCAGTGATTAACAAAAGGGATTCTGCAACAGAGGTCCCACATGCGGTCAAAGCTTGTTCCCTGCTTGGACTCCTGCCATCAGCACATCATCAGTTGAAGGACAATCGGGGAACGAAGCATGAAACCGAGTTCTGGCTCTGTAGATGGTTTACTAGTTTTACCTAGTTTGAAATGATTGCTTTCTCTCAGTCCATGCTTGGTCGTCCTTCTTTGATGCCTTCACTAACAACTGATGTTTGAGTGCCTAACAACCTGAGAATATATGACCCCTGAAGATGCTCTACGGAGCGAAACACGTGCGTGTAGGGTCTTGATGGTGAGATGGATATATCACTGCAACAGAAAAAAACCACGATCAAGTTAAAGTTTATTAATTGAAGTCGTGAGATTATCATGTGATCCTCGAGTCAGTATCGATCTGATGTAAGGGAGTGAAAAATTACAAATGGACAACAGATGAATGAGGAAGTGGATTAACTCCTAGAGCTAAAGCTTGGTGTCTCAAGGGAAGTAAAATTTGAAATTGACTTTGGAATAAGTCTAAGCAGCTATAGAGCATAAAGCTTATGTTAAAGTTATCACATACTGAGGAACAATTGGAGTACATGAGCAGATATGATTTCTGACTTATAAGAAGAAATGTGGATGCACACATGGGCAGATGCATTCCAACCAAAACTTAAGGCAGAAAAAACACAATGTCTTGTGCTCACCTCACAATATAACACAAAACATTTCTCCACCATAATCACACCATACTGTTCTCTTCCTGTCTCACAAAACTTGAAAATTCTTGGAGTCACCATTGATCGAAACCTCACTCTTGATGCCCACGTGAAAAACACGACGAAAAAGATGTTCTACTCCATGTGGAAACTCAAAAGAGTAAAACTGTTCTTCCCGAGACACATCTTCCGTACCCTGGTACAGTCAATGGTAATAAGACATCTGGACTACTGCAAGGCACTGTATGCTGGCTGTAAAGAACAGACTATCAAAAAACTCCAAACTGCCCAGAATACTGCCGCCAGACTCATATTTGGAAAAACCAAATATGAAAGTGCAAAACCCTAAAGAGAGAAACTTCACTGGCTCCCACTTAAGGAACGAATTGCATTCAAGATCTGCACGATTGTACACAAAATCATTCACGCAGACACCCCAATCTACATGCTAAACCTCGTGGACCTACCTCCCAGAAACGCCACAAGATCATCCCGCAAATTTCTCAACCTGCACTTCCCCAGCTGTAAAGGACTAAAATACAAACTGATGCATGCCACTACCTTCTCTTACATGAGAACGCAGTTATGGAATGCACTACCTACAGACCTGAAAACAATCAATGAAATAACCATCTTTCGCAAATCTCTGAAGACATACTTCTTCAACAAAGCCCACAATGAGAACCGATAACCTCACTAATCCACCTCACCAACCTACTCAGTTATGAAAGCCCACCTTCTATAACTACCTTCATCGCTCCCTTCCTTCTTCTCTCTTCCCTATTTACTCTCTGCACAACACTAACTATATCTGATATCCTGGAATGACAATGTTAATAAAACTATGTAAGCCACATTGAGCCTGCAAATAGGTGGGAAAATGTGGGATACAAATGCAATAAATAAATAAAATGATAACTTGAAAACTGAATTGCCAACCCTTTTGGGAAAATGGACTGTGGCTTTAAGAAAAGTGACTATTGAATTATAGTTTCTGGTGATGACTTATGAGGAACATGAAAATGAGAATTGTATTTGATTTTTAGAATATTTAATATAGATGTAGTTATTCTGTTTAGTGTGACTGAAGTAAGAGTGAGGTGTGAATGTTGGTTTGTGAGAAAAGGTTTTAAAATATGGATGACAAGATTATTATTTGAATTAAATATTTAATAAAGATTGGTAATTAAATACAACGGTTGTTGAAGAGACTGTATGATATACAAATTGCAACCAATTATTGAGTATATACCTAGAATATAACTTTGTTTAGTCCATGTAAAGAAATATTTTATTTATTTTTATTTATTTATTTGTTGCATTGGTACCTCACATTTTCCCACCTATTTGCAGGCTCAATGTGGCTTACGTAGTACCGTCAAAGGCGTTTGCCTAGTCGGTGGATAACAAATACAAAGTTGTATAGTGATCGTGTGAGGTATAAGTGGAGGGTCGGAACGGATGAAGATTGCGTGATGTCCTGTTCGATCATAGTCATGCTGTGTTGGTAGGTGAAGAGGGTTACATGGGGTCGTTGGGGTAGGCCTTTTTGAAGAGGTTGGTTTTTAGTGATTTCCTGAAGTTCAAGTGGTCGTGGATTGTTTTCACAGCTTTTGGGACCCCATTCCATAGTTGTGCGCTCATGTAGGAGAAGCCAGCTGCGTAAGTTGTTTTGTATTTCAGTCCTTTGCAATTTGGGTAGTGTAGGTTTAGGTAGGATCTTGACGATCTGACTTTGTTTCTTATTGGTAAGTCTATAAGGTCTGTCATGTATCCTGGGACTACGCCGTACATGATTTTGTGGACTAAGGCGCAGATTTTGAAGATTATCCGCTCTTTGATTGGGAGCCAATGTAACATTTCTCGGAGGGGTTTTGCACTTTCGAAGTGTGTTTTGCTGAATATCAGCCTGGCTGCTGTATTTTGAGTGGTCTGGAGTTTTTTCATGAGTTGTTCTTTGCAGCCCACATAGATTCCCTTGCAATAGTCTGCATGGCTTAGGACCATTGATTGTATGAGGTATCAAAAAGTTGCTCTTGGGAAGAAAGATTTTAATTGTTTGAGCTTCCACATTGCATAGAACATTTTCTTTGTTACCAAGTTTACCTGGCTCTCGAGGGTTAGATCAAGTGTGACACTGAGTATTTTCAAACTGTCCGAGGTAGGTAGGGTATGTCCTGGAGTGTTTATGGTTGTGGGTTTGTATTTGTTATATGGAGAGGAGAGGATGAGGCAATACGTTTTTTCGGTGTTCAGTTTCAGTTGGAATGAGTTTGCCCAGCAGTCCATGATGTTTAGACTATCGTTGATTTTGTTGGTTATTTCTGTCAGATCATGTCTGAAGGGGATGTATATTGTAACATCATCTGTGTAAATGAATGGGTTAAGGCCTCAGTTGGATAAGGACTGTGCCAGTGGAATCATCATCATGTTGAAGAGTATTGGTGATAATGGTGATCCTTGAGGTACTCCGCAGACTGCTTTCCATGGTGGTGATATGTTAGACTTTGATTTTACTTGATAAGTTCTGATGGTTAGAAAGCCTTTGATCCAGTTAAGTACGTTTCCTTCAATCCCGAAGCGGCCTAGTATTCTTAGTAGTATGCTGTGGTTTCCCATGTCGAATGCGCTCGACATGTTGAATTGGAGGAGGAGTATGCTCTTGCCTGTGGCAATCTCCTGCTTGAATTTGGTCAGGAGGGTGACTAGGACAGTTTCAGTGCTATGGTGGGATCGGAATCCTGATTGTGAATTATGTAGTATTGAGAACTTATCCAGGTATTCCGTAAGCTGTTTAGTCACAAAGCTCTCCATCATTTTTTACTACTAATAGGATAGACGCAACTGGGCGGTAATTGGTGATATCATTTGTGTTTTTCTTTGCAATTGGGGTGAGTAGGATGTTGCCATGTTCCTCATGGAAGAGACCTTGTTGTAACATGAAGTTTAGATGGGATGTAAGGTCTGTTATGAAGCGATCTGGGGCAGATTTGAGTAGATGATTGGGACGTGTATCCAGTTTGCAGTGGGTCTTGGCAAACCTGTGAGTCGCTTGTGTAACTGATTCGGTGCTGAGGAGATTAAATGTTGTCCAAATACGGTCAGCTGGGTATCCTTCGGAAGATGGGTCCAGATCATTGAAGAAGATTTCGATGTCGGTATTGTGATGAGGAAGTGTGCTGCGTAGTTTTATTATTTTTCGTTAAAGTAGTTAGCAAGTTTGTCTGCAGGTGGGATGTCTGTGTTGGTTGTGGTGATAGGGGTGGTGTTTAGTAACCCAATTGGAGGGATTGGAGGGTGGCCAATGTAATGCCCATTTTTAAAAAAGGCTCCAGGGGAGATCCGGGAAATTATAGACCGGTGAATCTGACGTCGGTGCCGGGGAAAATGGTAGAGGCTGTTATTAAAAACAAAATTACAGAGCACAACCAAGGACATGGATTACTGAGACCGAGTCAGCACGGCTTTTGTGTGGAGAAATCTTGCCTGACCAATTTACTTCAATTCTTTGAAGGAGTAAACAAACATGTGGACAAAGGGGAGCCGGTTGATATTGTGTATCTGGATTTTCAAAAGGCGTTTGACAAGTTACCTCATGAAAGACTACAGAGGAAATTGGAAGGTCATGGGATAGGAGGAAAAGTCCTATTGTGGATTAAAAACTGGTTGAAGGATAGGAAACAGAGAGTGGGGTTAAATGGGCAATATTCACAATGGAGAAGGGTAGTTAGTGGGGTTCCTCGGGGGTCTGTGCTAGGACCGCTGCTTTTTAATATATTTATAAATGATTTAGAGATGGGAGTAACTAGCGAGGTAATTAAATTTGCTGAGGACACGAAGTTATTCAAAGTCGTTAACTCGCGACAGGATTGTGAAAAATTACAGAAGGACCTTACGAGACTGGGAGACTGGGCGGCTAAATGGCAGATGACGTTTAATGTGAGCAAGTGCAAGGTGATGCATGTGGGAAAAAAGAACCCGAATTATAGCTACGTCATGCAAGGTTCCACGTTAGGAGTTACAGACCAAGAAAGGGATCTGGGTGTCGTCATCGATAATACACTGAAACCTTCTGCTCAGTGTGCTGCTGCGGCTCGGAAAGCGAATAGAATGTTGGGTATTATTAGGAAGGGTATGGAAAACAGGTGTGAGGATGTTATAATGCCATTATATCGCTCCTTGGTGCGACCACACCTTGAGTATTGTGTTCAATTCTGGTCGCCGCATCTCAAGAAAGATATGGTGGAATTGGAAAAGGTGCAGCGAAGGGCGACTAAAATGATAGCGGGGATGGGACGACTTCCCTATGAAGAAAGACTAAGGAGGCTAGGGCTTTTCAGCTTTGAGAAGAGACGGCTGAGGGGAGACATGATAGAGGTATATAAAATAATGAGTGGAGTGGAACAGGTGGATGTGAAGCGTCTGTTCACGCTTTCCAAAAATACTAGGACTAGGGGGCATGCGATGAAACTACAGTGTAGTAAATTTAAAACAAATCGGAGAAAATGTTTCTTCACCCAACGCGTAATTAAACTCTGGAATTCATTGCCGGAGAACGTGGTGAAGGCGGTTAGCTTGGCAGAGTTTAAAAAGGGGTTAGACGGTTTCCTAAAGGACAAGTCCATAAACCGCTACTAAATGGACTTGGGAAAAATCCACAATTCCAGGAATAACATGTATAGAATGTTTGTACGTTTGGGAAGCTTGCCAGGTGCCCTTGGCCTGGATTGGCTGCTGTCATGGACAGGATGCTGGGCTCGATGGACCCTTGGTCTTTTCCCAGTGTGGCATTACTTATGTACTTATTTACGAGTTGGAATAGTTTCTTCATATCTTTGTAGGAAGATTTGGGTGGGATACCGGTGCCTGAAATGGTATTCAAGCTGACAAGTCAGAGAAACTTAATGAATTCTCTGTAAACCTGGAGGATGTAATGGGGCAGTTCTACAAACTGAAGAGTAGCAAATCTCCTGGACTGGATGGTATTCATCCCTGAGTACTGATAGAGTTGAAAAATGAACTTGCGGAGCTATTGTTAGTAATATGTAATTTATTCTTAAAATCGAGCATGGTACCGGAAGATTGAAGGGTGGCCAATGTAACGCCGACTTTTAAAAAAGGTTCCAGAGGAGATCTGGGAAATTATAGACCGGAGTGTCTGACGCCAGTGCCGGGCAAAATGGTAGAAACTATTATAAAGAACAAAATTACAGAGCATATTCAAAAACATGGATTAATGAGACAAAGTCTCATTTAATTACCTCACTAGTTACTCCCACCTCTAGGTCATTTATAAATATGTTAAAAAGCAGCGGTCCCAGCACAGACCCCTGGGGAACCCCATTAACTACCCTTCTCCATTGAGAATACTGACTATTTAACCCTACTCTCTGTTTTCTATCCACAGTAGAACACTACCTCATAACCTATCCTATGACTTTCCAATTTCCTCTGGAGTCTTTCATTAGGTAATTTGTCAAATGCCTTTTGAAAATCCAGATACACAATATAGACCAACTCACCTTTGTCCACGTTTGTTCCCCCTTTCAAAGAAATGTAGTAGATTGGTGAGGCAAGATTTCCCTTCACTAAACCCATGTTGACTTTGTCTCATTAATCCATGCTTTTGAATATGCTCTGTAGTTTTGTTCTTTATAATAGTCTCTATCATTTTGCCTGGCACCGACGTCAGACTCACCGGTCTATAATTTCCCGGATCTCCTCTGGAACCTTTTTTAAAAATCGGCGTTACATTGGCCACCCTCCAATCTTCCGGTACCATTCTTGATTGTGAGCCCTCCTGGGACAGAGAAATACCCAGTGTACCTGAATGTAACTCACCTTGATCTACTACTGAAAAAGATGTGAGCCAAATCCAAATAAATAAATAAATAAACAAACCATAAGCAAAGAAAAACAATACCTACCAGGTGTCTATGGTAGGGGCCCAGTTAAAGAGTTGCCCTGACTGTGTGTATTTGAAGAATGCATCCTGTAAGGTTAAAAGCACATGGTATACATGTAATATGCATCCCTTGACGTGCAGCATGTGCTCTCAATAGGTCAGGCACTCCACACATGTGTGTGGGGGGGTGGGGGGAGCAGGCTCCCTAAAGCAGGTGTGCTGTACACACAGTGCCTCAACATTTCTGTACTGGATATTTTCCAGAATAGCTGGCCAAGGTGAAAAGTTTAAGTTTTACATCTGCTGCTTCCCAACTGTGCACTGTGTCGTCTTAAGAGCAGTGCATTGTACAGTGAATGAGATTAGTAGAGGCTTCCCACCATTAATTAGTTATGTACAAAGCTTCAGGAGAAAATGAGGCGTGGGACGTTCAGTGTGTACCTATTCCTTTTTCCCGAAAGACAGAACAAGGGCGGCCTCAGAACTGGAGACATTAATGGCAGCATTTGTCTTTGTAATTAAAGTGCAACTCATAAATCTCAGATGCACCAATAACTTCAGATGGCAGTCTGTGCTGCCAGGGCCATTTTTTTTATGTGTTTTAAAATTAAAACACTTCCCAGTACAAACCTATATTCTATGTCAGATAACAGGGATTAATGGCTCTAATTCTTGGGTTCAGCTCTTAACATTTTCAGTTCTTCCTGTGCAAAAACATAACCATAAGAAATAAAAGGAAACCCTGTTTAGCAAGTGACTTAGATCAAAAAGGGTTGAAGTAATAACCATGTCCAGAGTTTCCTCTGAATAAGGTTTTCACTCCACGTATCAATGCCAGACTTTCTGAAGCAGGGGAGACAGTTGGAACTCTTGTAAGACTCTCTGAGGCCTGTGAGAAACCTAGAGCACAGTGTCCAGAGGACCATGAGATCCTGTGAGACACTCTGAGGCCTGTGAGAAGCCTAGAGCACAGTGTCGAGGACCGTGAGATCCTGTGAGACTCTCTGAGGCCTGTGAGAAACCTAGAGCACAGTGTCCAGAGGACAGTGAGACTGTCAGAACTCAGATCCAGTGA
Source organism: Microcaecilia unicolor (assembly GCF_901765095.1). Classification (NCBI taxonomy): domain Eukaryota; kingdom Metazoa; phylum Chordata; class Amphibia; order Gymnophiona; family Siphonopidae; genus Microcaecilia; species Microcaecilia unicolor. The sequence continues at coordinate 4,355,786 of NC_044035.1, forward strand.
GACACTCTGAGGCCTGTGTGAAACCTAGAGCACAGTGTCCAGAGGACCATGAGAGCTCAGATCCAGTGAGACACTCTGAGACCTGTGTGAAACCTAGAGCACAGTGTCCAGAGGACAGTGAGTCAGAACTCAGATCCTGTGAGACACTTTGAGGCCTGTCAGAAACTTTTAGCACAGTGCCTAGAGGGCTGTGTGACGCTTTGAGGCCTATGAGACAGCTAGAGCTCAAATCCTATGAGAAACCTAGAGTACAATGCCTAGAAGACAGAGAGAGAGAGAGAGAGTCAGTGCTCAGATCCAGTGAGACACTCTGAGGCCTGTGTGAAACCTAGAGCACAGTGTCCAGAGGACTATGCGGTACCCCAGGCCTGTGAGTCAGTCAGAGCTCATCCCTTGAGACCTATGAGAAATTTAGAGCACAGTGCCCTGGCCTGTGAGAAAATTAAAGGACAGCACCAAGGCCTGTGGTGTGGTCTGGGGAGTTCTTCAAGGTTCCCCACTATTGTTTAACGTTTATTATCCCTGCTAGATGTGTTGGTCTAACATTTTGGGGTTTCATTCTATACTTATGTAGATGATATACAGATTATTCTCTCAATTGATGAAAACAAGAGTGTGACTGGATGTATGAGAAAGTTAATCAATTGGTTTTGAGGTAGTGGTTTAGAGTAGAATGTAAACAAATCAGCCACTTTCCCCTTAATTCTGTCATCTTAGTGGCTAAAACAGACATGCCAAGCTCACATGCTTAAGGGGCCTGGTCTCACACAGTGGTTTCCTGCTCCCTGTCTAGGGTTACATCCAGCAGGTTATTTTGCCACTGTAGGCTACCTACCCCCATGGTCTGGCAATTCTCCTTCCCTTCTCTCCTAAAGGTCCTGCAGCTCTCTCTCTCTTCCTCCCCTCCCTTCCGACTCCAACGATATCTCCTCCTCCCTTCCCTCCTACCCAGTCCTAGAAAACCAGCGAGTCGCGGACAGTGCTAAAGGCATGCTGCTGCTTCCAGCTGCTCCAGTCTTCTCTCTGCTTGGTCCCACCTTTTTTGATGCAACTTCCCGTGCACAGGACTAAACAGAGAGAAGGACGGGGCAGCTGAAGCAGCAGTGTGTCATTAGTGCTGCCTGGTTTTGAGGGGGGGGGGGGCATGTGCTGGACTGATGGTAGGGGGAGGGCGAAAGAGGGAAAACTGCTAGACCAACAGAATAGGGGAGGGAGAGAGAGGAAGAGATGCTAGACCAATTGTTTGAAGGGGGAGGAGGGAGAGAGAGATGCCAGATCATCAGATCTGTGGCAGGGGAGAGACCAGACCAGAAGGTGAGGGGAGAAGAAAGGGGGGGGGTGAGGCTAGACTCTGGGTGGGGGACAGAATGGAGGGAAGAGAGTAGATTATAGAGGGAGAGAGATCCCCGGACCGATGATGAGGAATTGAGGAAGAAGAGAGAGACTGAGTGAGAGATGCTGGACCAACAGAGAGAGAAAGAGAAAATAAGAAGCAACATAAGTCCTGTCAAGCTAGCAAAGCATTGATAAAGAAGGCTAAAAGAGAATATGAGGAGAAACTTGCCGCATAGGCAAAAACCCAAAGTAGCAACGTTTTCAGGTACATCAGAAGCAGAAAGCTTGCGAGGGAATCCATGGGACCGTTAGATCATGAAGGCACAAAATGGGTACTCATTGAGGACAAGGCCATAGTGGAGAATCTGAATGAATTATTTGCTTCACTCTTTACAGAAGTAGATGTAAGAGATCTACCTGAACCAGAAATGGTTTTCAGGGGTGATGATGTTGAGCAACTGAAAGAAATCTCGGGGAACCTGGAAGACGTACTGAACCAAATCGACAAATTAAAGAGTAGTAAATCACCTGGACCGGATGTCATGCATCCAAGGGTACTGAAAGAACTCAAACATGAAATTGCTGATTTGCTGTTAGTAATCTGTAACCTGTGATTAAAGTCGTCCATGGTACCTGAAGATTAGAGGGTGACCAATGTGACCCCGATTTTTAAAAAGGGTTCTAGGGGTGATCCGGGAAATTACAGGCCGGTAAACCTGCCTTCAGTGCTGGGGAAAATAGTGGAAACTATTATAAAAAATAAAATTACAGAACACATAGACAGACATGATTTAATGGGACAGAGTCATCATGGGTTCAGCCAAGGGAAGTCTTGCCTCACCAATTTGCTTCATTTCTATGAAGGCGTGAATAAACATGTGGATAAAGGTGATCCTGTTGATGTAGTGTATCTAGATTTTCAGAAAGCTTTTGATAAAGTTCCTCATGAGAGACTCCTGAGAAAATTAAAGAGTCATGGGATAGGAGGCAAGGTTCTGGTGTGGATTAGGAATTAGTTATTAGGCAGAAAGCAGAGCGTAGGGTTAAATGGACATTTCTCTCAATGGAGGAAGTTGAATAGTGTTGTGCTGCAGGAATCTGTACTGGGACCGGTACTATTTAACATATTTATAAATGATCTGGAAATTGGAATGGTGAGTGAGGGGATTACATTTGCAGATGACACAAAACTATTCAAGGTTGTTAAAACACATGTGGACTGTGAAAAATTGCAGGAAGACCTTGGGAAATTGGAAGATTGGGTATCCCAATGGCAGATGAAATTTAATGTAGTAACATAGTAATTGTTGGCATATAAAGACCTGTATGGTCCATCCAGTGTGCCGATAAGATAAACTCATTACATATGATATGTATGGCTGTTCTTCTTTTATCCTTGCTATTTTTAGGGCATAGACTGTAGAAGTCTACCTGCTACTGGCCTTGTTATGAAATTTCTGAAGTAGTTGTCAAAACCCTTGATAAGCTCCACTCCGGCCCATCCAAATCTAATTCAGCCTCCATCAGGGCACAGACCATAGAAGTCAGCTCGGCATTGGCTTTCCTATCTCATCTCGCCTAAGCTTCTTTGGATTCGATCCCTCTAAACAGGATTCCTTTGTGTTTGTCCCACGCATTTTTGAATCCTGTTACCGTTTTCATCTCCACCACCTCGTGTGGGAGGGCATTCCATGCTCCACCGCCCTCTCTGTGAAAAAATACCTCCTGACATTATTCCTGAATCTGCCACCTTTCAACTTCAATTCATGCCCTCTAGTTCTACCACCTTCCCGTCTCTGGAAAAGGTTTGTTTGCGAATTGATACCTTTCAAATATTTGAACCTCTGTATCATATCACCCATGTTTCCCTTTTCCTCCAGGGTTACACATGTTTAAGTCAGCAAGTCTCTCCATGCACGTCTTGCTACATAAACCCCCTAACATTTTTGTCGCATTTCTCTGAACTGCTTCAAGTCTTTTTACATCCTTTGCAAGATATGGTCTCCAAAACTGAACAAGACAAATAGAGAGGGTAATACAGCATATAAACAAAGTATACAAACAAAAAAAAGCAACACTGGGCCTTCAAGACTAGGACAACAAGAGTACTTTATTGACAGGTCACCTGTCAATAAAGTACTCCTGTTGTCCTAGTCTTGAAGGCCCAGTGCTCCAAAACTGAACACAATACTCCAAGTGGGGCCTCACTAATGTACAGGGGCATCAACACCTCCTTTCTTCTGCTGATTATACCCCTCTCTATGCAGCCCAGCATCCTTCTGGCTGTGGCCACCACTTTGTCGCACTGTTTTGTCACTTTGAGATCTTCAGACACCATCAACCCAAGGTCCCTCTCCTGAGCTGAGCTTGCCAATCTCTCCCCTCCTATTTGGTATATCTCTTGGATTTATGTACCCCAAGAGCATCACTCTTCACTAAAGAGTGGTGCACTTGGGGTGCAGAAAAACCACTAATACTCCACCTCAAAATACAAAACATACTTTAAATTTTTATATATTTAAATAAAGTGCTCAGACCAAGTGCATTATGTGCTGTAGGATCCATCTCCTCTATAATACACTTCTCCAACCATCATCGGATCGCACTGAGTCCTGCCCTGCCTGCCTTATCACTAAAGTCAGTTGTAAATCGATCACGATTTCAAATGATCAACGGTGAAAATAGTCAAATAAATTCTCGACTTATCTGCAGAGCAGGATCTTCCATCTGTAGTCACTCAGTGTTCAAGAGAGATGGATCCAAAATCAAACCCTTGTGCTTGTAATCCCAAGATGCCTCAGGATATATGATTGATTTAATAGATCTTCCAGTCAGAAACAGAATCAGTTCATCACGTACTTATCTGAACCGTCACTATCCAAGCTGCATTGGACTCAGATACAAATCAACCTAGGCATCCAATTTTTCTTACTTAAGTACGCAAATGTGGAATGCGTTACCAAAGAGTGTGAAAACGATACACGACCATCACAACTTCAGGCGATCTTTAAAGACCTATCTGTTTTGCAAGGCCTACCCTACTGATTCTACTTAAATGCCTCAACTCTACAATGCATCTCTGACTACAAAGGGCCTGTGCCAGCTCCAGTTGATTCAGAATGCAGCAGCAAGACTCATAGAAGGTTGCAAACGACGTGACCACATCACACCATTTTTACAAAAACTTCATTGGCTACCAGTACAATACAGGGCTAAATTTAAAACTCTTTGTCTGATCTTCAAGGCCCTGAAAGGAAATGGCCCCAAGTATCTAAAGAATAGGATGATCCTCCACACACCACCAAGGACACTAAGGTCCTCCCAAGGACTTTCACTAACTACACCCTCTCCAAAAGACATTACACGATGTGATACCCGCAAGCGAGCCTTCTCCGGAGTAGCCCCCACACTCTGGAATGCATTCCCTGAAAGGCTGCGCTTAACACAAGACTATCTCTACTTCAGGAAGCAGGTGAAAGCTTGGCTCTTCAACCAAGTCTTGAATGGAAGAAGTAACTAACTTCTTAGTCTCACTCACTCACAAGGATTGACTCAGGCTGCATATTCTTCTAATATGTATGTACGCACTTGAATGTAAAACCGTGTGCAACTCTGTAGTCCGGAAATGGCAATTGCCACTACGGCAAATGTAAGCCACATTGAGCCTGCAAATAGGTGGGAAAATGTGGGATGCAAATGCTACAAATAATAATAATAATAATAATATACTGCAGCGGGATATGTTTATCCACTCCTACTCTAGCTGAGATAACATTTAACCATCTCTCTGACCTCATGTGCAACTTTCTTTAAATCAGTCACCTACTTTTTAACTCTTCTAACTCTCTTACCTATCTATATGTTACAACTTTGCCTTACCCTTCACTACCATTTATAATGTTCTATTACGTATTGTGTTGACATTGTAAGTGGTCTACTATGCCATACTTTGTATTGTTACTTGAATATTTTTACTGCTGTAATTGCCTATTGCTCATGTTTGATCTATTCTTACTGTACAGCGCCTTGAGTGAATTCCTTCAAAAAGGCGGTAAATAAATCCTAATAAATAAAAATAATGTGAAAGGTGGAGGGAAACTGAAGGGAATAAAAGGGAGGGCAGCGAGAGACCGAGGAAGAGTGCAAAAGAGAAAATGAGAATGATGAGAGGCCTTTCCACCCCTTTAAAATCCTAAATTCTTCTTCTTGATACAGGATGATTTCAGTAAAGACAGGACTCCAGGCCACTGACACACAGGCACATGGACCCTGTACACTGTGCATTCTTGCACACACAAATATTTAAACACACATTCCTAGATGCTAATTAGTTGTTTCCTGTTTGAGAATATAAAATTTATGAGTAACAGAAACAGAGCTGGATCCTGCCAAGAGGAAGCAGGAATTCTACAGGGAGCCCAACCGGGTGGGGGGAGGGGAGACCCTGCCAATACCAATACCAGAGCAGCTGACAAAAGGATGAACAGGAAAATATTGTAATCCTGGGGGAAGGAGGAGAAACAACAGCAAAATATGTTGTGTCCTGACACCAGGCAAGAAAAGAAACCTGAACCAGAACCTGACAGATGGACTTGTCCTCTCTGTTATTGTTACTCTTCTACGAATTATTTTTCTATTTACTTTACACAGAATCTCTGACATCATATATAACTTTTAAATATTGCTGGTACTTATATCTACAGCTCTGGGCATACAAATCCCTCTTTTATTTATTTGTTTTAGTATTTATAATCTGCACAATCTTATATCCTTGGCGGCTAACAACAGTACATACATAATTAAAGACAAACAGTATTCAGTGGCAGATATCCAGGTAGCATCGTTCCTAATCCAGAGAAGTGGCAGACACGGGGGCCATACCTTTACTGATCCCCCTTAGCGGCCCAGGAGGAAGGCAGTGTCTGGGCGCCTGTGGAGGCATAAGAGGGAGAGACAGAGGAGATCCTGGATGCCCAGGGCAGGGCAATCAGGCAGGCTCAGAGGGAGTGAGGGTGATAGAAGATCCTGGATGGCTATAGCAGGGAAGGGGGAGTGAGAGAGGAGATTCTGGATGGAAGGAGTGAGACACTGAATGGAAGAAGGGAGTGATAGAGGGGAGACAGTGGATGGAAAGGGGAGATGATGGAGGGGGAGAGAAGGGGATGATGCTAGATGGAAGGGGTGAGACACTAGATGGAGGAAAGGAGAGACACTGAATGGAAGAGGGAGAGTGAGAGAGGGGAGACAGTGGATGGAAAGAGGAGAGAGAGGGATGATACTAGATGGAAGAGGGAAAGGAGAGACAATGAATGGAAGAGGGATGAGAGAGAGGGGAGATAATGGAAGGGGAGAGGGGGGGCGATGCTGGATGGAAGAGGAAAGGAGAAAGGAGAGGTAGTGAATGGAAGAGGAGGGAGGGGAGATAGTGGATGGAAAGGGGGAACAATGGAAGGGGAAGAGAGAAGAGGAGATGCTGGATGGAAGGGGAAGGGGAAAAGTTGGATGGAAGGGGATGAGAGAGAGAGATGGGAGATGCTGGATAGGAGGAGGAGGTGAGAGACAGGATAGAAGGGGGAGGTAGAAAGAGTGGATGGAAGGGGGAGAGAGAAGGAGACGCTGGATAGAATAGGGGGAGAGAGAGAGAGGGGAAGGAAGGCAGAGTTCCAGAGCTTAACTATTCATTGAGTGGCCTAGTGGTTAGGGTGGTGGACTTTGGTCCTGAGGAACTGCGTTCGATTCCCAGCACAGGCAGCTCCTTGTGACTCTGGGCAAGTCACTTAACCCTCCATTGCCTACCGCATTGAGCTTGCCATGAGTGGGAAAGCACGGGGTACAAATGTAACAAAACAAATATTTAAGCTCTGAAACTCTTTGCTGCAGGATGTGGTAATGAATAATGCCAGGGAGTCAGTAACTTCACGGCGACGTGTCCCCTTTTTGAAAGTGTAAAATTTGTGTTTACTCATTTCCCTCCTCTCAGGACTTTGTAGACCTCTATCATATCTCTAAACTGAAGAGCCCTAACCTCTTTAGACTGGAGTGGAGAAGTAGCCTAGTGGTTAGTGCAGTGGACTTTGATCCTGGGGAACTGAGTTCAATTCCCACTGCAGCTCCTTGTGACTCTGGGCAAGTCACTTAACCCTCCATTGCCCCTGATACAAAATAACTACCTGAATATATGTAAACCGCATTGAATGTAGTTGCAAAAACCTCAGAAAGGCGGTATATCAAGTCCTGTTTCCCTTTCCCCCTTTCCCTTATGACATCACAATATCAGAAGTGAGCCAAGTATCGGGCAATCAAGCCATTGTGACATCACTGATGAGGTTGGCTCTTATTGGTGGAATGAGTGGAGGAGTAGCCTAGTGGTTAGTGCAGTGGACTCTGATCCTGGGGAACTGTATAGGGCAATCAAGCCATTGTGACATCACTGATGAGGTTGGCTCTTATTGGTGGAATGAGTGGAGGAGTAGCCTAGTGGTTAGTGTAGTGGACTTTGATCCTGGGGAACTGAGTTTGATTCCCACTGCAGCTCCTTGTGACTCTGGGAAGTCACTTAACCCTCCATTGCCCCAGGTACAAAATAAGTAATTGAATATATGTAAACCGCTTTGAATATAGTTGCAAAAACCTCAGAAAGGTGGTATATGAAGTCCCATTTCCCTCATATGAGAGTGGTTCCATCCCCTTAATTACTTTGGCTGCTGTTCCTTGTACTTTTCTAATTCCCCATATTATTAATTTATTTATTTATTTATTAGGATTTATTTACCGCCTTTTTGAAGGAATTCACTCAAGGCGCTGTACAGTAAGAATAGACCAAACATGAGCAATAGGCAATTACAGCAGTAAAAATATTCAAGTAACAATACAAAGTATGGCACGGTATTCTACTTGCAATGTCAACCCATTTTCAGATGCAGCAGGGAAAATTGCCTACAGTGCTAAGAGGGTGGTCTTTAAAATCATGACTGGTGGGGAATGGGTAAATGTGAACTGGTTGTTTATTTTTTTTTTGAAACGAGCAAGGTGTGGGCCATGTGACAGAAATTCAGTGCTGAGACAGTCTAGTTCTCAGAAAGTGATTTACTGAGATGTTGAAGGAGACCAGCTCAGAATAGACTATAACTTGCTAAAAGAAACATAACCCGTTGATTGTTTAAGTTAATTTTATTTTAATATAATTTTGGCATTTATAATCTGCTTAACCATTAAGCTCTAGGCGGAATACAGATAATTACAACTGAAATTGTGGGAAATTGCTCAAAAGAAAGAAGTTAGGATGTAAGAAATAATCTGGCTCTAGTCTTATAATATTTGTAGCATAGAGATTGTTGAAGTTACCACTCTGATCAGTGCCAATGCTGTTGAGGAAAGTGGGAAGGGAGCAAGAAATGTCCCTGCCTTTCTTTAGAGTGAGACTTACATATGGTGAGTGTGTTGGATGTGAATCCTAGCAAACAGCTGACTCAGTAGTTTATTTTATAATACTGTTCTCAGCCAGATGAGAAGTGGAGCTTTGAGGAGAGATGTATTAGAATGCATTAAGCACAGTTAAGCATATATTACCGAAGCTAACCTGCTTATTTTCGAAAGAGAAGGCCGGCCATCTTCCGACACAAATCGGGAAATGGCCGGCCTTCTCCTGAAGCCGGCCAAATCGGTATAATCGAAAGCCAATTTTGGCCGGCTTCAACTGCTTTCCGTCACAGGGCCGGCCAAAGTTCAAGGGGGCGTGTCGGCAGTGTACCGAAGGCAGGACGGTGGCGTCGTTAACAGATGGCCAGCTTCGGCTGAATGGAAAAAAGAAAGCCGGCCCTGACGAGCATTTGGCCGACTTTACTTGGTCCCTTTTTGTTCGCGACCAAGCTCAAAAAGGTGCCCCAGCTGACCAGATGACCACCAGAGGGAATTGAGGATCACCTCCCCTTACTCCCCCAGTGGTCACCAACCTCCTCCCACCAAAAAAAAAAATTAAAAAAGCAATTTTTGCCAGCCTCAAATGTCATACCCAGCTCCATCACAGCACTATGCAGGTCCCTGGAGTAGGTTTTAGTGGGTGCAGTGCACTTCAGGCAGGTGGACCCAGGCCCAGTTCCCCCCTACCTGTTACACATGGTGGTAAATGGGAGCCCCCAAATTCCCCCCAAAACCCACTACCCACAACTGTATACCACTACAATAGCCGTTAGGGATGAAGGGGGACACCTACATGTGGGTACAGTGGGTTTGGGGGGGGGGGGTTTGGAGGGCTCCCATTTACCACCATGTGTAACAGGTAGGGGGGAACTGGGCCTGGGTCCACCTGCCTGAAGTGCACTGCACCCACTAAAACCTACTCCAGGGACCTGCATAGTGCTGTGATGGAGCTGGGTATGACATTTGAGGCTGGCAAAAATTGCTTTTTTAATTTTTTTTTTAATTGCTTTAATTTTAATTGCTTTTTTAATTTTTCACCACACAAGGTAAGGGAGCTATGCACCTGGGAGCAATTTCTGAAGTCCACTGCAGTGCCCCCTAGGGTGCCCGGTTGGTGTGCTGGCATGTCAGGGGGAGCAGTGCAATACAAATGCTGGCTCTTCCCACGACCAAATCTTGGATTTGGCCGGGTTTGAGATCGCCACCATTAGTTTCCATTATCGCTGAAAACCAGTGTTGGCCATCTCTAAGGCCAGCCCAAATGTTGAGATTTGGACGGCTCCGACCGTATTATCAAAACAAAAGATGGCCGGCTATCTTGTTTCAATAATACGCTCAGGACGCCGCTTTACGGGGCTGGCCTTAAAGATGGCCACCCTTATAGATGGCCGGCCCCTTTTTGATTATGTCCCTCTAAGACACTGTACATACTCGAATATAAACCCATCCAAATATAAACCTAGATAACATTCTTCCCCTCCCCCCTTTTTAGGGGAAAAATGTTAATTCAAATATAAACCAAGGATTTATATTCCAGCATTCCTCCCCTTCCTTCCATCCTTCCTTCTCTCCTTTCTCTCCTCTGTGGTGTCCACCATTCCCCTCCTCCTCCCTACCCCCATAATGTACAGCATTCCTCCCATTCTCTCCCTCCCAGTGGTGTTCCTCCTCCTCTTCCTCTGCCACTGCTACTGCCAGACCTCTGAACCGGCAGACTTCTCTCTGACTCCCTCCCTCCCTCTGAATAAACATGGCTCACACTTAGTTCCTCCCTTCCTCTTTCCCCTAGATGAACCCTCTTCCCAGACTCACTGCTAAACCCCCAAGTACCTCTCCGGTGGTCTAGTGGTGCATTGGTCAGGAGTGATCCCCATGTTGTATCTATGGTAAAAATGGCTGCCACGACTTCTAGATGCAGATTGCCACTGGAAGTTGCGGCAGCCATTTTGACCATAGAGACAGTGGGGGCAGGAGCAATTGGGGGTCACCTCTGCCTCACCAGAGAGGTATTGTAGGCCTGGGAGGGCCTACTGGTGGGTCCGGGAAGAGGGTTCATCCAGGAGGAGGGAGGAACTAAGTGCGAGTCATCCATGTTCAGGAGAGGAAGGGAATCAATGAGAACTCTGCCGGTTCAGGAGAACTGGAGGCGGTGGTGACAGTGACGAAGGAGGAGGGACACTACTGAGAGGGAGGGAATGGTAGGAATGCCAGACATCATGGGAGTGGGAGGGAGGGAGGGAGGTCTCAAATATAAACCAAGATTAAATTTTTTATGCATATTTTTGGCCAAAAAATCTTGGTTTATATTCGAGCATATACAGTAAGTTCTTCAAATAGTGTCCTTCAGAACTGGAGACAGTAAAAATTGCAGATCGTTGGAGAGAAGCAACTCTGACTTGTGCCTGAGAGGGGTGGTTAGGTTGTGCAAGTATATTGTTCAAATTGTATATAAGCAAGTTAGTGACCACATATCAGAGACTAGTGATATAACTGCTCAAAGAAGAGTGGCTGAAAGTAGTTGAAGATTGAATGAGAGTCATGAATATTGCATAAGAAGTTGAAGTGGATGGATTAGCCAGTGGCGTAGCCACAAGTGGGCCAGGTCCCACCCACTTAGGGCTCAGGCCCACCCAACAGTAGCACACATTTAGTGGTAGCTGGTGGGGATCCCAAGCTTGGCCAGCTGAAGACTTCCCCCTTATGGTAACAAAAACGCTACTCTCCATGATACTGGCACCTGAGCATGCTCATTTTTCAGTACATACCTGCTGCAGACTGCCAAGATGGAAAGAAGCGTTTTCCCGTCAGCTGAGATTTTTTTGGTGGTGGTTGGGGGGGGGGGGGGGAGAACACTTGGTGCCCACCCACTTCTTGCCAAGGCCCACCCAAAACCTGTTGTCTGGCTACGCCCCTGGGATTAGCTAGGGCAACCTGATTATCTTCTATTTTCTGATGTAGTTAGATAAACAGGAAAGGAATCCAGAATCTGAAGGAACACTGATTCTGCTCAAGTACACACACACATTACAGTTGATTTGTTTATAGATAGTGTAATAGGCGAGAAACTGTGGGGGATTACAGAGCTGATCCAGGGCCATCCAGAAGGAGGACGACCAGAGACCTAGGTATTCAGTGCAAGAAAGCAACAGACCAGTGAAGATGAGTTACCTTCCCAACTCTCATTTATTGTTCTTGGTGTGCATGTTTAAAAATACATCTTAGATCCGAGTTAAATTTAATTACGCCTCATAAGGTTATCTGATTCATACATTCCTGTCTGAGGGAATTCCTGAGTTCCTTCTACTGCTACATACGTAGATTCTTGACTGGGATGAGATGGTTTTGAAAGCAAATCTACGTTTAAGAGAGAAAAATAATTTTAGTATTAACAATAATATATTGGTCAGTACTTATCTGATACCAAATTCCAGTTGTACTGTTGCCCGATAGTGTAGAAACATTAGTGAATATTGGAAAGGAAATGAAAACTCCAGGTAACTGTTAAATCAAAGAGACAACGGAAGTAGAGTGAAGTTTGAAAATATTACTTTTCAATGCTATTTGAAACACTTATTGTTCAAGTTGGTAAAAGGTTTCTCTAGATTATAAGGCAATATTTGTTCCCAAAACTTAAATAACTGAAAAGGGGAAATTATTAGCACATAGTATAGAAAATTGAGACTATTACATTCTTACTGTCTCCCTCATTCTGCTGTGAGTCATACCTGAGATATCTTTTACCACTTGTGACATAACAGGATGTACTGGTAAATATTAGGAATGCTTTTACTACATTCTCTGGCTACAAATCCCAGAGTTTAATTACATGTTGAGTGAAGAAATATTTTCTCCTATTCGTTTTAAATTTACTACTTTGTAGTATCTACAGAGTGACATCCATAGGAGCCAACTTTTCAAAATTATTGGGGGTGCTAAGCCCAATGGAAATAACCCCTCCCTGGACACATACAAGGAATTTTCTCAATATTGGGGGTGCTCAAGCACCCACAACACCCACAGAGTCGGCTCCAATGGTGACATCCTCTGGAGCAGCTTTGGCATCACCATCTTTCTTCTAAAGGCCTCGTCTCTGCTTTATATGATACCTTCCAGCCTTCTGATTTTCAGAGGACTCATTATATGGTTTCTTGGGAGTGTGATATTACTCAGACCTGGAACCAATCAGAATGGGAAAGTGTCTTGTGCAATAACTATAAGATGTCATCTCTGTGCAACTTAAGGAACATAAATACAAGGTTCTGATGGTATCTTACTCCCTCTCAACTTCACTGTATGTGCCATAATCTTTGTAGAGTGATGCACTTGGGGTGCAGAAACCCAAAAGAGAGATACCGGATGGGGGGGGGGGGGGAGAGATTAGTAAGCTCGACTCAGGAGAGAGACCTTGGGGTGTTGGTGTCTGAGGATCTAAGGGTGAAGAAACAATGCGACAAGGCGACGGCCGTGGCCAGAAGGATGCTAGGCTGCGTAGAGAGGGGCATAACCAGCAGAAGAAAGGAGGTGTTGATGCCCCTGTACAAGTCGTTGGTGACGTTAGCTTCAGAACTTAGTACAAGAACAGTACTGGGCAGACTTCTACGGTCTGTCCCCTGAAAAAGGAAAAGACAAATCAAACTTGGGTATAAAGTATCACATGCCATGTAAAATGAGTTTATCTTGTTGGGCAGACTGGATGGACCGTACAGGTCTTTATCTGCTGTCATTTACTATGTTACTCTTTGGGGTTCTACATGGATTGTTGCTACTAATTGGGATTCCAGAATCTTCAGAATTTTTAGGACAAGAACAGTGCTGGGCAGACCTCTACAGTCTGTGCCCTGAGAATGGCAAGGACAAATCAACTCGGGTAAACATATAAAGGTATCACATACCATGTAAAATGAGTTTATTTTGTTGGGCAGACTGGATGAACCGTAAGGTCTTTATCTGCCGTCATTTACTATGTTACTATATATGTTACTCTGTGAAGGCGGCAATGTGGTTCCCCAGGTACTTATCTCCATATGTGGTGGGACTGTACTGTTCTACGCCCGTTGTGGTGTTGCAGTCAGAAGAGAGATTGTAGATATATTGGCTGCCGTGACTCGGTCCTTTACTCCAGTAGTAGGGTCTACTAAATGCTACTTCCCCATCTTTGGATGATATCTCGCAAAGGGCACTATTTTTTCTTTGCCTCACTGCTGCTAGATGTAAAATTGCCCGCATATGGAAAGCACCCCAAGCTCCTATTTTGGCAGATTGGAAGCACCGATTGCGTTATATTCTGTTGATGGAAAAACTTACAGCTATTAAAAATGACAAGAAACATCAATTTGATCGCTTTTGGTCCCCGTTGCATCCTACTTCTCTTCCTGTTAATGGTTTGTGCTGAACTTTATAGTTTACAAACTGTTTCCTATGGTTTTCTTTTCCAGTTTTCTCAGTTCAGTGGGAGGGGCAGGATGGGAGGGGGTGTGTGGTAAGGGGTTTGTTGCTTAGAATTATGTTAATAGTGGTTTTTATTGTGTGTGTGTGTGTATGTGTGTGTGTGTGTATATATATATATATATATATATATATATATATATATATATATAGCCTCTGTGCATTAAACTGAAACATTCAATAAACTTTACATAGAAACATAATAAAATGTCCAGACAGCAAAGATAGAAAAACATGTTTTATTTAGAATTTATTAACAGGAAAATATAAGCTTTGGGAAATGTGCATTGAGGAGATCTTTATATTTTGTTCAGAACAAGAAGACATGAATTTTTACAAATTTCTCCCACGTTGTGGTACTTACTGAGTTTGACTTCCTGGGGTTCCCAAGTCAATTTTTGTTTTCATCAGGCCCAAAGTTTGTAAGAAATCCTTGGTTGTGTTAGTGTTAGAAATGAATAATGTGTGGTTTGGCTCAGCAGTATTACTGCACACTGCCCTGCAGGAAGTCCCAAATCAAGTCCTCTGTAATCCAGGCTGGCTGGGGCTGGGTATTTTATGTGGGAGAGGAAGTCGTTATGGTCAATATCTGGCAGGCCAGATTTACAGCCCATGATAGAGGATCCTGGAGGGGCTCAGGACTAGGGTTACCATATTTTGTCCCCCAAAAAGGAGGACACATGCCCCGCACCACCACACACCCCACCCCACCCACTTTCACGCCCTCGCCCTGTCACATTTTCCCCTCTCCCCTGTCACACACCCCATCACCCTCCCTCCCCATCACCCCCTTCCCCATCACCCCCCTCCCGTTACCTTACTACTGCCCTGGTGGTCTAGTGACCTCTTTGGGGCAGGAAAGAGCCCCCTCTTTCCTGCCTGGAGCATTGCCCTGCATGCATCCTTCCTGTTGGTGATCTCTGCGCCGATTCAAAATGGCCACCGAGAGTTGAAGTCTCGTGAGGTCACTTCAACTCTCTGCGGCCATTTTGACTCGGCGCCGAGATCAGCAACAGGAAGGATGCATGCAGGGCAGCGCTCCGGGCAGGAAAGAGGGGGCTCTTTCCTGCCCCGAAGGCGGAAGAGGTAACTAGACTATCAGGGCAGTAGTAACGAAGGGGAGGCTAGCAATCTGCCTGTTTGTCTGGATTTCTGGACAAACGGGCAGGTGCCCACCAGCCTGCCCTTGTCCAGAAATCCGGACAAACGGGCAGATTGGCAAAACCCACCCGGTTGCCCAGACATGTCCTCAAAAAGAGGACATGCATATGGTAACCCTACTCAGGACCAGTTACAATTCCTGGGAGCTTGTGAATGAAGGTTCATAGTTCTGATTGAGCTGGGAGAAAAAGGAGAAATACCAGGCCAAAAAAAAAAAAAAAACCCCAAGAAAAGAGTAATATATGCAGTAGCAGGAGAATCTAGGATACATTTCCTCCCTGCATCATTCAGCTTTAGAGGTTTTACACAGCTTCTCTGGACATAATTAGAGTGGAGGAGTGGCCTAGTGGTTAGGGTGGTGGACTCTGGTCCTGGGGAACTGAGTTCAATTCCCCCTTTGGGCATGGGCAGCTCCTTGTGACTCTGGGCAAGTCACTTAATCCTCTGTTGCCCCAGGTACAAATAAGTACCTGTATATGTAAGCTGCATTGAGCCTAAGTGACCTTTATATTTATTTAGATTTTGCTCACACCTTTTACTCAAGGTGAATTACATTCAGGTACTCTGGATATTTCTCTGTCCCAGGAGGGCTCACAATCTAAGTTTGTACCTGAGGCAATGGAGGGTTCAGTGACTTGCCCAAGATCACAAGGAGCAGCAGCAGGATTTGAACTGGCCACCTCAAGACTGGTGCTCTAACCACTAGGCCACTCCTCCACTAGTAGCAATATTCTGTGTAGAATCTCAAATAGGGAAAGGGAATGGGACTTCATATACCACCTTTCTGTGGCTTTTGCAACTACATTCAAAGCAGTTTACATAGTATATACAGGTACTTATTTTGTACCAGGGGCAATGGAGGGTTAAGTGACTTACCCAGAGTCACAAGGAGCTGCAGTGGGAATGGAACTCAGTTCCCCAGGATCAAGGTCCACTGCACTAACCACTAGGCTACTCCTCCACTAGCAACATTCCATGTAAAATCTCAGATAGTAGCAACAGAATCTCAAATAATTTATTTGGATTTTGCTCACACCTTTTTCAGTAGTAGCTCAAGGTGAGTTACATTCAAGTACTCTGGATATTTCTCTGTCCCAGAAGGGCTCACAATCTAAGTTTGTACCTGAGGCAATGGAGTGTTAAGTGACTTGCCCAAGATCACAAGGAGCAGCAGTAGGATTTGAACCGGCCACATCTGGGTTGTAAGACCAGTGCTCTAACCACTAGGCCACTCTTAAATTCTAAAGCCACCTACCAGCCAGGTAATGCACCATAGCAACTGTGTTTGTGGATATGCCAGCCTCCCCCCTCCCCCCACCCAGAACAGAGTCATATGGTAGAAGTGTTAGTCTACTTTTAAAGATAATCAATAGAAATAAAATAACACGTAGAAAAGAGAATAAGATTTTTTCAATTAGCTTTCAAAGGTAACCCTCCTTCAGATCAGAGATCTGATTACCTTTGAAAGCTAATAAAAAATGTATTAAGTTAGTCCAATAAAAAAAATGTATCGTCTTATTTTCTTTTCTATGTGTTATTTTATTTCTATTGATTACTTTTTTACTTGAAGAAAGTCATGGGGTTGCCTGGAGGCCTTTCATCAGCAGGTATTTCACTGGTAGAGAAGACCACCTTAATCATTTAGGTTGCTGTTTTTGAACCTTTTCTAATTCCGCTATCTTTAATGAGAATTGAATACAATACAGAAGGTGAAGTTGTACCATGGAGTGAATCAGAGGCATTATAGTATTCTTCCTCTTATTTTCTGTCCCTTTCCTAATAATTCCTAGCATTTTGTTTGGTTTTGTTGGCCACAGCTGCACACTGAGCAGAAGATTTCAATATATTGTCCTTGATGACACCTAGGTCTTTTTCTTGGGTGGTGACACCTAAAGTGGAACCTAGCATCAGGTAACTATGGTTTGGATTATTCTTCCCAATGTGCATCATTTTGCATTAAGTTTCATCTGCTATTTGCAGGGCTGGTCTTAGGCAGAGGCGACCGAGGCGGCCGCATAGGGCCCCGCGCCTAAGGGGGCCCCGCGTGGCGCGCCTCAAGTCTGCCTCGCCTCTCCGACCACCGCCACTGCTCGCCTGCCCTCCATGTCCAGCGACGCGACTCTCCAGTCCTTGTTCCCCTGCTCCCCCTCCCTCCAGCCGTCTGAGCCCCTCCCCCATCTGAGCCCCCCTTGCCCGACCCGCCAAACGACCCTCTTCTGCCACCTGACCCACCGGCACCTCACCTGACCCAGCATTTTTTAAAAATCTACAAGCGGCAGTGCCTCGCATCTGTAAAAGAAGAAAAATCGCTTCGTCCATTGGCCAGCCTTCCCTCATATCCCGCCCTTGCGGAAGTTACATCAGAGGGTCGTTTGGCGGGTCGGGGAGGGAGGGGGGCTCAGGTGGCTGGAGGGAGGAGGAGCAGGGGAACGAGGAGAGTCGCGTCGCTGGACATGGGTGGAGGGCAGGGGAGGGCAGGGGGCACAGGAGGGTCGCTGGACATGGGTGGATGGCAGGGGAGGGGGGTTTCTGGACATAGGCGGATGGCAGGGGAGGGCAGGGGGCACAGGAGGGTCGCTGGACATGGGTGGATGGCAGGGGAGGGGGTTTCTGGACATAGGTTGAGGGCAGGGGGCACAGGAGGGTCGCTGGACATGGGTGGATGGCAGGGGAGGGGGTTTCTGGACATAGGTTGAGGGCAGGGGGCACAGGAGGGAATAATTTCTGGGGAGGGGAGGTTTCATGATAGCATTGTGCTTATTATTTCAATCAGGTTTTTTTGTACAAGTTTAGCTTCATTTGTCTTTATTTGAAATTTCATAAATAAAAAATGTTCTAAAAATGGAATAATCTTATCAATGGGGTGGAGCTAGGGTAGGGGGCGGGGCTACGGTGGGGGCGGGGCTAGTATGGGGTCCCACCAAATTGGTCTGCATAGGGCCCCGCACTTGCTAAGACCGGCCCTGGCTATTTGGATTCCCAGTCTTGCAATTTCCTAAAGCCTTCCTGCAATTTCTGACAGTCCACGTATGTTTTTAACAACTTTGAATAGTTTTGTGTCATCTGCAAAGTTAATCCCCTCCCTCCTCATTTCCATATCATTTATAAATATGTTAAAAAGCACCAGTCCTAGTACAGATCCCTGGGGCACTGCACTATTCACCTTCCTTCATTGAGAGAAGTGGCCATTTAACCCTACTCGCTGTTTTGTATCTATTAACCAGTTCCCAATCTACAACAGAACATTGTCCCCTATCCCATGGCTTTTTAATTTTCCCAGAGCCTCTTTTACATTCTGAGCAGTAGGGAACATCCTAATTCTGCTCAGTATCTGTACCTGGTGATGTAGGGTTTCTGTTGGGGTTTTGTCCCATTCTGTATAATTTGGGGGTTAGCAATAGATCCCGAACCACATTACAAGATTGTTCGAAGGATGCTATTGGATAATTTCCAAAGTAGTTTTTCTGGAGGGTTGAAAACTGGCCAGGGATTCCTTTATTGGAAGGCCCTTGGAGTCTCTTAGGGGCCCGGTTACTGTGTGGCCCTTGTGGTAATTTCAATTTTGGTGCACGCAACCACTTGTAACCACTCGCCTCCACCTACCATCATCTCCTCCTTCCTGTACACATTAATTGATTTGATTTGCTTACTTTATTTTTTGTCTATTAGATTGTAAGCTCTTTGAGCAGGGACTGTCTTTCTTCTATGTTTGTGCAGCGCTGCGTACGCCTTGTAGCGCTATAGAAATGCTAAATAGTAGTAGTAGTAGTAGTAGTGCACGTCTGCTACGCGTGTCTGAAAAATATTTTTGATTTTCTGATGCGCGGCAGCTACGCACGTCAAATAGAATTTACCGCCCGGTTACCATGCGAGACCTTACCGCTAGGTCAATGGCTTGCGGTAAAGTCTCAGACCCAAATTGGACACGCGGCAATTTTCATTTTGCAGCATGTCCATTTTCGGCAAAAAAAAAAAGGCATTTTTTGTAGGTGCGCTAAAGAATAATTCTGCTTGCGCCCAAAACACGTGTATACACTACCGCAGGCCATTTTCCAGTGCACCTTAGTAAAAGGACCCCTTAATTTCTCTCTTGTTTTCTGTCTCTCTCTCTCTGTTTCTCCTTCTTTTCCTCCTTCTCAGCCTGGATTACCTCCGTTTCTTGTCTCATTTCTTTCTTCCTTGTTGAACCTGGAAGTTGCAGGGATTGAAGCTGATGGCACTCGCATGTTAAGTGGTAACATACTACAGATGTCGTATGGTAAACACATCCACGCTCGAGTGTTTATAGAACATTGGAGCCATATTCATCACACGCCACAGACTTCCTGTATTTACACAGACTATAATAAATTCAGCTCTTTTTATATTGATAGCAGTACATGATAGCACACTATTTATAACAATATTTCCAGAAAATGGAAAACAAGTGAAAGGTGAACTTTGGTTGTGACAGATAAATAGGGTTCTCCAATTATCCCCAGAAGAAGTACAACATGGGCAGCAATAGTGCAAGCTGCCTTCCCTCCCCATGCATGAACATGCATGTGCATGCTCACATACACACACATACACACATATACACATACATGCACAAGCACATACACATGCACACAAATATACACATATGCACACACACACACACACACACACACACAGACATGGGAAGCAACTGCTTACCCTGGGATTTGTAGTAGGAAATGTTGCTACTCTGAGATTCTGCATGGAATCTTGTCACTCTTTAGGATTCCAGAATCTTGCTATTCTTTGGGGTTCTACATGGAATGTTGCTACTCTTTG
The DNA here is from genome assembly GCF_901765095.1 of Microcaecilia unicolor. Lineage (NCBI taxonomy): Eukaryota > Metazoa > Chordata > Amphibia > Gymnophiona > Siphonopidae > Microcaecilia > Microcaecilia unicolor. The sequence goes on from NC_044035.1 coordinate 4,375,943, forward strand.
AGATTCTGCATGGAATCTTGTCACTCTTTAGGATTCCAGACTCTTGCTATTCTTTGGGGTTCTACATGGAATGTTGCTTCTCTTTGAGATTCCACATGGAATCTTGTCACTCTTTAGGATTCCAGAATCTTGCTATTCTTTGGGGTTCTACATGGAATGTTGCTTCTCTTTGGGGTTCTACATGGAATCTTGTCACTCTTTAGGATTCCAGAATCTTGCTATTCTTTGGGGTTCTACATGGAATGTTGCTACTCTTTGAGATTCTGCATGGAATCTTGTCACTCTTTAGGATTCCAGACTCTTGCTATTCTTTGGGGTTCTACATGGAATGTTGCTTCTCTTTGGGGTTCTACATGGAATCTTGTCACTCTTTAGGATTCCAGAATCTTGCTATTCTTTGGGGTTCTACATGGAATGTTGCTACTCTTTGAGATTCTGCATGGAATCTTGTCACTCTTTAGGATTCCAGACTGTTGCTATTCTTTGGGGTTCTACATGGAATGTTGCTTCTCTTTGAGATTCCACATAGAATCTTGTCACTCTTTAGGATTCCAGAATCTTGCTATTCTTTGGGGTTCTACATGGAATGTTGCAACGATTTGGGTTTCAGTCAGGTATTTGTGACCTGGCTTGGCCACTGTTTGGAAAACAGGATACTGGGCTAGATGGACCATTGGTCTGACCCAGTATGGCTACTCATATGTTCTCTCTTATGTATCTTCTCACACATGCACACACACTTATACACACGTACTCATGCATGCGCACACACAGATGCACACACATAGATGCACACACATAACACAAACACATGCACACACACATATGCACACGCACATACACGTGTACATAAGCACATATATATATACTTGTACATATACACACATGTGCACTTATACACACACACATGCAGTGGTGCACTGGAGCCAGTTGTTAAGTTTAGAGCAATTTTGCGAGCCAGTTGTTACCATATTTACTTGACTATAAGCTGAGATTTTGGTGCTTTTAAAAAAAGCCCAGAAATTGGGATCTCAGCTTATAGTCGAGTTTGTACAACATCTCTGGTCTTTGTCTCCTCCTCCATTCCCGCTCCTACCCCTCCCAGTGACTGCGATTCTCCTTACTGGCTTGCAGCTGCCTCTGAAGTTGAATTACAGTAACTGCAAGCTATGCCGGTGCGGGGCCTTTCGCAACTGCACATGCTCGAGGCCTGTAGGATTGGACAGGCAGACTCCTCACCGCCAGCCCCGCTTGTACATACCTTCTGTGCCAGCGGTAGAAGATTTGGATTTGGAACAACACAGTTTGTTTTGTTTTGCTGACCTGCTAATCACAGCGGTAAGCTGTTTCAAGATTATTCTCTGAGCCTTTTCTATTATATATGCTCAGATCATTTTTTAATTAAATATACACGTGTTGTTTGTGTATTTTATCATGTGGTTTGTTTACCCTATTAACAGTATTTTTACGAGCACATTAGATAAGATTTTTAATAGTTACTCTTTGCTGAGCTTGATAAGTGGAAATATTAATTTATGCGTCAGAAAGCTAATTAAGTGGTGGCGTAGTGGTGTATGGTTTTTTCATACACAGCACCATTATCATCTGGTGCTTATTTGGCATGTCTTGCTATCCGATTGCGTGTTCAGTATTGGTAGACATTTTGGGGGGAGGGGGTGTTTAGGAGTGAGGGTTGCAATATGAGCACAGAAGGCAGGATATTCAGTCTTGCCAGTTTTTCAAGCAGTATTTTAAGGTCATTAAAGTATTGTAATGCTTTTTTTTATGGCAATGTATTTTTGCAGCTGATTTCAATTTTCTTTTTTCTTACAATGTGTTACATTTTTCAATGACCGTTTCGGATTTTATTTGCTCTAATTTGGAGTATTTATTTGGTAAGACATGCAGATTGTAAATTGGTTGCTACACACATCCTTAGTACCAATATAATGTACACACATACGCACACACAGAGGCAGAGACACAGACATATACACACACACACCCTAATTCTAGAAACTAGTGCATCCTAATGTAGAGTAAGCACACAAATTTGTGCACACAGCTTATAGTATAAGGTCAGTTGTATGCACAATTTAATTTAATAATCGGCTGTTAATTGGAGTTAACGGACAATTATTGGCTTAAATTGATGTTAATTGGCATCATTTAGTAATTAACTTGCTGGTTGCAAACACACACAAGGACTAACACCAACTGCACATACAGGCCTTTTTTTTTAATCCAATCCTAGTTGAGATTATATTCATGCACCTGTTTGATAGTGCTGGGCAGACTTATACGGTCTGTGCCAGAGCCGGTGGTGCGAGGCGGGGCTGGTGGTTGGGAGGCGAGGATAGTGCTGGGCAGATTTATACGGTCTGTGCCAGAGCTGGTGGTGGGAGGCGGGGATAGTGCTGGGCAGACTTATACGGTCTGTGCCAGAGCCGGTGGTTGGGAGGAGGGGCAGGTGGTTGGGAGGCGGGGATAGTGCTGGGCAGACTTATACGGTCTGTGCCAGAGCCAGTGGTGGGAGGCGGGGCTGGTGGTTGGGAGGCGAGGATAGTGCTGGGCAGATTTATACGGTCTGTGCCAGAGCCGGTGGTGGGAGGCGGGGATAGTGCTGGGCAGACTTATACGGTCTGTGCCAGAGCCGGTGGTGGGAGGCAGGGATAGTGCTGGGCAGACTTATACGGTCTGTGCCAGAGCCGGTGGTTGGGAGGTGGGGCTGGTGGTTGGGAGGCAGGGATAGTGCTGGGCAGACTTATACGGTCTGTGCCAGAGCCGGTGGTTGGGAGGTGGGGCTGGTGGTTGGGAGGCGGGGATAGTGCTGGGCAGACTTATACGGTCTGTGCCCTCAAGAGCACAGGTACAAATCAAAGTAGGGTATACACAAAAAGCAGCAAATATGAGTTATCTTGTTGGGCAGACTGGATGGACCGTGCAGGTCTTTTTCTGCCGTCATCTACTATGTTACTATGTTACTTCACATTCAACTTTCTTGAAATTAGTTCCCTTGTTTTGCAACTCCTTTTGCTCTGTCTTATCTATCTATGTGTTCCACCTTTGCTTACCCGGCTTTATGTCATCTATTCAAATGTTGCAATGGGTATTGTGTTACTGATCTAAGTAACAAATACCCTGCCGTAGTACGTACTCTTATTTGAGTATTTGCACTGCTGTAATTGTCTGTTGCCTATGTTCGACTTATTGTTGCCTTAGGTGAATAAAAAAAAAACCCCCAAATATTCCAGCTGTTCTAGACGTTGTGCGTGCAAATTCTATCAGGGTCAACTTGTAGGGGATGCGGGAGAGGCATGGATGGGTCAAGGAGTTAAGGAGGGAATTCAAGAAATGGTACTCAAAATTCGGCGCTGATAAACTGGAGCTCTAAGCGCTATTCTATAAAGGGAGCGCACCCTGTATAGAATAGCAATTGCTGCGGATCCCGCACCTAACGTTTAGGAACTGTACTTAAGCCTGTTAAAAGCAGATATAAAAGCCACTGCCCCAGTTTAGGACAAATTCTGTAAAACCAAGCTTTATACAACAGCAAGATATGCGAGGACGTCCTTAAGACTGACAATTAACATCAATTGATGGTTGTTAGCACCCAATTAGTTGTTTCCCAGTTCATTAGCCAATTGATCTTTCTATCTTTTTATTGAAAAACAACAAATAAAAAATAACTAGTCAGTGCTTTTTTTGTAGAAAAAAAGGTGCCGGTACTCATTATGGGCGGGGTCACCATATATGGCACCACCCCCTATGATGGCCACACCCCTTATATGGCGCATATAAACAGACATCACTGAAAATATTATACTAGTATAGGAGAATAAAATAACGTGATTTTTTTTTCATTATAAATCATTTCTGTAAGCTGTTACAGCTCCAGTATACCCAGTGCAAAATAAGACAGCAGATGTAAATTCTCAAACTGGACATATTCCAAACACTAAAATGAAAATAAAATGATTTTTTTCTACCTTTGTTGTCTGGTGACTTTGCTTTTCTATCCATATTGGTCCCAGTTTCTGATTCTGCTGCTCTCTTAACTCCGTTTCCAGGGCTTCCTTTCCATATATTTCTTTACTTTCCTCCATTTCTTGCCCTGCATTCATAGGTAAAAGCTGAGTCCTCCTCCGTGGAATTGACTGGAGGAGGTATAACGTGAATCCAGCTTTTGCCTATTTTCTCCATCCATGTGCAGGTTTTCTCATCTCTTCCCTTTCCCTCATCTCCATCCATGTGCATCTTCTTTCTTTTTTTCTTTCCTCCCCTCCACCCATATCCAGCATTTCTCCGCTTTTCCCTCCCCTGTATCCATATAAAGCAATAATTCTCTCTCCCCTCTCCTCCATCCAAGTCCAGCATTTCTCCTCTCTCCCCGCCAACCCCTCCATCCATCCATGTCAAGCAATTTTCTATCTCCTGCTCTCCTCTCCATCCATTTCCAGCATTTCTCCTCTCTTCCCTGCCCTCCCATCCATGTGCATCTCCTTCCTCTCCTCCCTCTCCTCCATCCATGTCTAGCATGTCTCCTCTCTCACCTGCCCTCCCATCCATGTCCAGTGATTCTCCTCTCTCCCCTTCCTTCCCCTCTCATCCATGTCCAACGATTCTCCTCTCTCCCCTTCCCTCCCCTTCCATCCATGTCCAGCGAATCTCTCTTCCCTGTCCTCCCCTCTAAATCGATGTCCAGCATTTCTCCTCTCTTCCCTGCCCTCCCATCCATGTGCATCTCCTTTCTCTCTTCCCTTCCCTCCATCCATGTCCAGCATGTTTCCTCTCTCCCCTGCCCTCCCCTCCCATGTCCAGTGATTCTCCTCTGTCCCCTGTCCTCCCCTCCCATCGATGTCCAGCAATTCTCCTATCTCCCCTGCCCTCCCCTCTCCTATGTCCAGCGATTCTTCTTCCCCCAGCCCATCCTCCTTCTCCCAGCCCATCCTCCTCCACCACCTGCCAGCAAAGCGATAGAAAGGCTGCCAGCATCGGACTCAGCAGCGCGAACGGTGCAGCGATTGAGAGAGGCCTATGTCTGACCTTCCCTCTGCGAGTCCCGCCTACAATCGCTGCCTGCACCACTCACGCTGCCGAGTCCTAGAAAAACAGTAAGTAGGGAAGTGAGAGGAAGGGTGCAGGACTCGCTGGGGGGGGGAAAGGTGCCAGTACGCCCCCACCCCCAAAAAAACCCAATTACAAACAAGAACTGTAAAGCGAGGATGTAACGTGCTATAAGATGGAGAAAGGACGGTCAACAGTTCAAAAGATGACTACATGCCTGTTGAGACGAAGTCAACCAAAAGTGCTCCCAGATAGTCAAAAAGATTTGGCCTTTATGGCTACCAATGTGTGACACACTGAGTTATTCCATGTGCAACTGTTCTACCATATAGGATCTCCAACGTTGATTAGGAGGAGTGGGTTGCATCCAGGTATGTAAAATAGAGATGAGGCCAATAAAAGGGAAAACTGTCAAAAGCTCTTAAGTCCACTAGATACAGGGTCACTCAAAACATGTTTCCCAAACAGGATAAGTGGATGGAAGGTAACTATACAAGACCATAGAGCAGAAAGAGTCTACAGCAAAGCCATTCAAAATCCCTGGGTCTGTGGACAATGCCAAAACATATGTTCCAAGCTCGCATTCCCCATTCCCCTGGCCATTGCACCCTCTCTACAAGCTCGATGAGGCGAGATGTAGAAACGCAAAGCAAATTTACGCAGTTTCTCTATGGAGTTCATTCGTCTCTTGTTTATGAAGGTGAGGTAAGTATGCCTGGAGCAACTGAGAAGGTACTGTACAGGAGAGATCTTGGTTTCAAGACGACACCAGTGCCACATAATCAATGTCAGGGGAACTCCCTGTTGTGCTCCCAGTGTCGATGACTCAGTGAGAGTGTCCTGAATGTCTTCGGTCAATTCAGTCCACTGCAGTGTAGAAATATAATGGTGCAATTACATATAACCGAAGAAATGGGAAGAGGGCAAAGAGTAGGTATTCTGCAACTCATGAAAAGATTTCATCTTACCCTCTTCAGTAAGGACATGTAAAACATACTTGATACTATTTGCTGCCCAAGAAATTAAAAAAAAAACCCAGGCTATGGGCTGGCGGAAATGGATTAAATTGACATTAAAGGAGTCACTGATGCAAAAAAACTGGATTGGTGATGCAGCCAGTGCCAAACCCAGTGACCAGCTGTCACGATTGTGACTGTTTTCTTGGTCTGTGCTCGCCTCGCCCTCTGGTGGCCAGTACCGGTGACTGCTTTAGACTATCTGTTGCTGTTTTCCAAACATGTTCCAGAGGCTAGTCCGGTCCGGATTTTCCGGTCTGCCAGACTTGCTTGGCTTGTATGTACCTAAGCAGCACCCTTACTTGCCTTGAGATTCTTGCAGCTTGAACCTCAGCTGGTGATGGTCTTTTTGAGCGCCTGTGGGCTTTGCTGCTTTGCCTTTGCAACACCAAAGGTCCAGGTTGGTGTGTGTGCAGTTAAGCACTTCTGCCTTGCTTTACCCTTTTGACTTCCCTGCTTTACCCTTTTGGTGCTGTTAGGAGCACTTCTGCCTTGCTTTACCCCTTTAGCTTCCCTGCTTTACCCTTTTGGTGCTGATAGGAGCACTTCTGCCTTGCTTGTTTCTGTACCTTGTATCCTGTGTGAGTATCCTGAACCCTAATCCTGTTTTAGTCAAGCTTGTTTCTGCACCTAGCATCCTGTGTGAGAACCCTGAGTCCCAACCCCCTTTCAGTCAAGCTTGTTTAGAATCCTGTTGGTCTAGTCTGTCTGCAAGCTCAGTCCAGCAACTCCTGCCGGCCGCCTGCACCTGGGGGCTCAACCCCTGGGGAACGGTGGTCAAGCGCAGGTGAAGACCGGTTGCTCTGTTCTGCTTATCCCCTGCTTGCTTACTGCTGTAGTTCCAGTCCTGTGGTTCCAGTTTGGTTGTTTCAGCTTTGCCTGTCTACAGCTTCTCCTGCCTTGCTTGTTTACCCAGTCCTGGTGGGGGGTCTTGCCTACTGCTGCCACTTGGCGGCAGTGGTCCAAGGGCTCACGTGGGTCCAGTGTCCAAGAGCCTGAGACCGTGACACCAGCGTTGAAAATATGAAAACTCTTAAAAATCCCAGGAGGTAAGGGACGAGTATCGTCCAAAATATGACTCAAATGTATCTGGGGAACCACCACCGCCATAAGGGATGTGACAGAAAACTGCTCCGTTCCACGAAGCCAATCGTGAATGTGCCTCATGCCACATGCCACTGTCAAATAACAAATGTTGGGTACACCCATGCCCCCATGCAATTTAGATTTCTACGAAATTGCAATAGGAAGCCAAGGTGGTTTTCCCCTCCACAAAGAAATCATTAGCCAATTTATTTGTGTTTGAGCACGATATATAGAACGCAAAAAACAACAAGGGTGGAAGTGAAAATAATAGTGTTAAAGTTAGTCTTCTTTTTCTAAAGAATCAAGTTCCACTTTAAGTTGATTTCTAATATCATCAGCTTTCTTTTTCGCTGTTTCAATTAACAGAATCATCAAGTCCAATGAGCACTTATTAAGGATCTTACACCATTTGTCCAAAAATGTCTGGTCATCTTGGAATATTGTAGGCCCTTTCAGAATTCTGAGCCCGCGGGGGATCCTCCGATGTCCGCAATATTCCAGGAGAAAAGAGTAATGCAAATCATATTTAATAGCATCTTTCTGATGTTGGATAAGATTGGACCACCGATCTAGAAGCGAGACACTCATGTTTTCGTCTTCTGTAATTCGAGCTTGGGATTGCAGTAGTCCATTGAGGTGGTCTCCGGGAAAACTGAGTACATCCTCCCACGGTTGAAAGGCCATAATAGGACCCAAGAAAAATGCAGTCCAAGCAGAAAAAAAGGGCAAAGGGGTCCTCACAACTTCTTCAGGAAAAGTAAGCAAAAAACAACAACAAGGGTTCTTCATGATATATAGAACCCAGGGATAGGTGAACAGGTTAGAGAATTTGCGGAGTTATTACCCGGATTCTATAAATGGTGCCTGAAATTTCATGCAAAAACTGAAGTGTATTACTACTACTACTAGTTATCACTTCTATAGTACTACTACTACTTAACATTTCTAAAGTGCTACTAGGGTTACGCAGCGCTGTACAATTTAACATGGAAGGACAGTCCCTGCTCAAGGAGCTTACAATCTAAAAGACAGGTGTACAAGGCATACGCAGCGCTGTACATCATACACGAAAAGACAGTTCCTGCTCAAATATTAAATTGTATAACTTAATTGGTTAACTAGCTAATCAGCGCTGTCAATTGGATGTTAACAAACAATTAGAACTCACTAAGTGTATTCTGTAATGTGGTGTGCGTAAATTCCAAGTCGCATAGTTGAAAGGGGGCGTGGGCATGGGTGGGGCCAACTTTTCAAAACAACAGGGGGGGGGGGGGGTTACACAGAAATTACTCCTCCCTGGACACATTTGCTCAGTACTGAGAGCTGAAGCACCCACAAAAATGAATGACATCTATGCACGTGCGTGCACACAAGCGCACACAGAGACACACATGAACACGCAAGCACATGCATGAATACACACAAGTACATAAACACACACAATGTATGAGTACACACAGACACAGACATATATGAACACACTCATACATACATGAACATGCAGCATATAGGCAGCATATACATACACAGATACAGCAGCACTACAAGCCACATACACACGCACGCACTCACAGACAACACTGTGTCAATACAAACAGGTCAATAGAAATAGAATAAAATAAAACATAAAAAAAGAAAATAAGACTGGTTATTGGACTAAATTAATATATTTTTTGATTAGCTTTCGAAGGTAGCCCTACTTCATCAGAAATCTTCTGATCTGACGAAGAAGGGCTACCTTCGAAAGCTAATCAATTCCCACTTCAGGCACAGGCATGCCGCTCCTTGTGACTCAGGGCAAGTCACTTAACCCTCCATTGCCCCATGTAAGCCGCATTGAGCCTGCCATGAGTGGGAAAGCGTAGGGTACAAATGTAACAAAAATAAAATAGATACTATTGGAGATTCTACATGGAATGTTGCTACTTTTGGAGATTCTACATGGAATGTTGCTATTCCACTAGCAACATTCCATGTACAAGGCTGCGCAGGCTTCTGTTTCTGTGAGTCTGACGTCCTGCACGTATGTGCGGCCACATTGGTGATCTGCAAGGGCCGACTTCTACATGGAATGTTGCTAGTGGAATAGCAACATTCCATGTAGAATCTCAAATAGTAGCAACAGTGGAGGAGTGGCCTAGTGGTTAGGGTGGTGGACTTTGGTCCTGGGGAACTGAGGAACTGACCTCAATTCCCACTTCAGGCACAGGCAGCTCCTTGTGACTCTGGGCAAGTCACTTAACCCTCCATTGCCCCATGTAAGCCACATTGAGCCTGCAATGAGTGGGAAAGCGCAGGGTACAAATGTAACAAAAATAAAATAGATACTATTGGAGATTCTACATGGAATGTTGCTACTGTTGGAGATTCTACATGGAATGTTGCTATTCCACTAGCAACATTCCATGTAGAAGCCTGCACGGCCACATTGGTGATCTGCAAGGGCCGACTTCTACATGGAATGTTGCTAGTGGAATAGCAACATTCCATGTAGAATCTCAAATAGTAGCAACAGTGGAGGAGTGGCCTAGTGGTTAGGGTGGTGGACTTTGGTCCTGGGGAACTGAGGAACTGACCTCAATTCCCACTTCAGGCACAGGCAGCTCCTTGTGACTCTGGGCAAGTCACTTAACCCTCCATTGCCCCATGTAAGCCACATTGAGCCTGCCATGAGTGGGAAAGCACGGGGTACAAATGTAATAAAATAAAAATAATTTAAAACACATATTAAGTTGGCCCAATAAAAAAGTTATCATCTTATTTTCTTTTCTCTGTTTTCTTTTATTCTATTTCTATTGACTGGCTTTAGAAGTGGACTAACAGGGCTACCACATCTCTCTACTCAATACAAACAGGAAAAGCACAGCAGCAATGCAAGCTTGTCACACACACATACGCAGAGGCAGCACACACACACACACAATTTCACCACAGCACATGTAGAGGCACACACACACACACACTACAGGCTAGAACTGCCAGCCCTTTAGGCTGTGGCATACCGAGCTGGTCCATGCTACAAACTCCCTGTTATTGCCTCAGGTCTGCATGTTGTTATCCTTGACCCTGCAGCTGGGCAGCCTGAAATTTCTGGCATATCTAAGACACATTATCAGTTTATGAGTCTACCCTGGCTGTGTTATCACCTGCTCTTGCTATCTGCAATCTGCCAACTCCTGGGGCCTCCTATCACAGGTGCAATTAACTGCTGACTTTATTACTCTACAGTGCCAGAAGTAAAACAGAGAGTGCTCTGTGTGTGACACACCTTCCAAGATAAAGAGATGAGCTGATAGACACAGGAGCCCCTGCTGCGGGCTGCACATGCTGGCAAAGTCCCACTTCTGTGTCTTTCTGCAGAATCCATGCAGCGGCTGCACATTGCCCACAGAGCCAGAGTGAAATTACACTGGGCCCTGGTTGGCTTTTGTCTTGGCGATACCGATCATCCAGTGCGATATTGGGCCATTGGCTTCACCGTAATGTGACTCCATAAATTCTAAGCACTTCCTCTGCTGCTGGATATTGGTATTAGCAAGAGAAACTGGAAACAAATTGGCATCACCAGCCGGCCCTTCTTCAACCACTCACCACCGCACCGGGTGCCCACCTTGTACAAGAACTGGCTCCAGGGCAGGAGGAGACATTTTTCAAAGACACAACAAGAAAAGTAGGATTAAATTCAGACACATTAGAGAGGTCCCCCTAAGGTTTTGGAGTCTTAGACACATGATCAGTTTCCCAATGACTTAATCTTAGCATGAAGCTCCCCATTAAAAAAAAAATGACCCAGATGCAGCCCATTTCTCATAATATGCAACAGGACAGCAATGCAGCAGAGCACTTCTGTAACCCACAGTAACATGCATGCAGCAGCTACATGCAACAATACAGCATAGATCTCCTATTACCCAACACACTCTACACGCAGCAGCACACATCTCATTACCCAGCATGCAGTGCATGCAGCACCACTGATCTATTCCCAGCACACTGTACACACAGCACACATCTCATTACCCAGCATGCAGTGCATTCAGCACCACTGATATTCTATTCCACGGCACACTGTACACGCAGCAGCACACATCTCATTACCCAGCATGCAATGCAGCAGAGCACTTCTGTAACCCACAGTAACATGCATGCAGCAGCTACATGTAACAATGCAGCATAGATCTCCTATTACCCAACACACTCTACACGCAGCAGCACACATCTCATTACCCAGCATGCAGTGCATGCAGCTCCACTGATCTTCTATTCCACGGCACACTGTACACGCAGCAGCACACATCTCATTACCCAGCATGCAGTGCATGCAGCACCACTGATATTCTATTCCACGGCACACTGTACACGCAGCAGCACACATCTCATTACCCAGCATGCAGTGCATGCAGCACCACTGATCTATTCCCAGCACACTGTACACACAGAACACATCTCATTACCCAGCATGCAGTGCATGCAGCACCACTGATCTATTCCCAGCACACTGTACACGCAGCACACATCTCATTACCCAGCATGCAGTGCATTCAGCACCACTGATATTCTATTCCAGGGCACACTGTACACGCAGCAGCACACATCTCATTACCCAGCATGCAATGCAGCAGAGCACTTCTGTAACCCACAGTAACATGCATGCAGCAGCTACATGTAACAATACAGCATAGATCTCCTATTACCCAACACACTCTACACGCAGCAGCACACATCTCATTACCCAGCATGCAGTGCATGCAGCACCACTGATCTATTCCCAGCACACTGTACACGCAGCACACATCTCATTACCCAGCATGCAGTGCATGCAGCTCCACTGATCTTCTATTCCACGGCACATTGTACACGCAGCAGCACACATCTCATTACCCAGCATGCAGTGCATGCAGCACCACTGATATTCTATTCCACGGCACACTGTACACGCAGCAGCACACATCTCATTACCCAGCATGCAGTGCATGCAGCACCACTGATCTATTCCCAGCACACTGTACACACAGCACACATCTCATTACCCAGCATGCAGTGCATGCAGCACCACTGATCTATTCCCAGCACACTGTACACGCAGCAGCACACATCTCATTACCCAGCATGCAGTGCATGCAGCACCACTGATATTCTATTCCACGGCACACTCTACACGCAGCAGCACACATCTCATTACCCAGCATGCAGTGCATGGAGCACCACTGATCTATTCCCAGCACACTGTACACGCAGCATACATCTCATTACCAAGCATGCAGTGCATGCAGCACCACTGATCTATTCCCAGCACACTGTACATGCAGCATACATCTCATTACCCAGCATGCAGTGCATGCAGCTCCACTGATCTTCTATTCCACGGCACACTGTACACGCAGCAGCACACATCTCATTACCCAACATGCAGTGCATGCAGCACCATTGATCTTCTATTCCACGTCACACTGTACACGCAGCAGCACACATCTCATTACTCAACATGCAGTGCATGCAGCACCACTGATCTTCTATTCCACGTCACACTGTACACGCAGCATACATCTCATTACCCAGCATGCAGTGCATGCAGCACCACTGATCTATTCCCAGCACACTGTACACGCAGCACACATCTCATTACCCAGCATGCAGTGCATTCAGCACCACTGATCTATTCCCAGCACACTGGAGAGGCTTCAGCTCTTTCACTTCACCTCTTTCTTCTAGGATAGCGAAAGTAGCTTTTATTTGTAAGGTAATTTGGAAGTCTACAGTTAATTAAATTAGGGAAAGCTTGAGAGACAGGGTTGTGTGAGAAGATAGTAAGATGGAGATAATTATAGCCCTGGGCATTCTTAGGTGTGAAACTTTATCACTCATCCCCTACAGAGCTTCCATTACCTCATTACCTGATGGATAATACCCCAGACCCTCCAGCTATTTTCTTTTTAGGGAATTATTGGGAAAGAACTTGAATTCTCATTCCAATGTGTCATTTGTTGGGGGAAATGGACAGGTTGTTTGCCATGAGATTTGCCATCTGGAAGTGTGCCCTCCTCACTACTTCAGGGGTCAGAATCTCCCCAAAACACAGGACATGGCAGGTGCCACAGGAAATTATAGTAGCCTAGTGTTATGTCGGCACCTCAGGCTGCTTTCCTCTAGGATTTTGTCAGAACAAGTTTTGGAAAAATAATCTTGAGTTACACCCTGCAGTGACAGCAGTCCTGGGATATCAAAGAGACTGTGTACGAAGACAATTCTTTTTTAGGAAGTTAGACAAGTATCTGCAGAATCCGCTGGGCCTTTTAGTGCGATACGAAAGATGGGAATGAACTGGAGCCACAGAAGCCCCCGCAGTGGTGAAAAAGGCACAAATCCCTGAAAAAAATCAAAGCACAGAGAAATAAAATATTAGCTTGTAAGACCTAGGGACTGACCAAACCACAGGCTAAGTAACATAGTAACATAGTAGATGACAGCAGAAAAAGACCTGCATGGTCCATCCAGTCTGCCCAACAAGATAAACTCATATGTGTATACCTTACCTTGATTTGTACCTGCCTTTTTCAGGGCACAGACCGTACAAGTCTGCCCAGCAGTATTTCCCGCCTCCCATCACCGGCTCTGGCACAGACCGTATAAGTCTGCCCTCCACTATCCTCGCCTCCCAACCACCAACCCTTCTTCCCCTACCTGCTCCGCCACCCAATTTCGGCTAAGCTTCTGAGGATCCATTCCTTCTGCACAGGATTCCTTTATGTATATCCCACGCATGTTTGAATTCCGTTACCGTTTTCATCTCCACCACCTCCCGCGGGAGGGCATTCCAAGCGTTCACCACCCTCTCCGTGAAGAAATACTTCCTGACATCTTTCCTGAGTCTGCCCCCCTTCAATCTCATTTCATGTCCTCTCGTTCTACCGCCTTCCTATCTCCGGAAAAGGTTTGTTTGCCGATTAATACCTTTCAAATATTTGAACGTCTGTATCATATCACCCCTGTTTCTTCTTTCCTCCAGGGTATAAATGTTCAAAACGATTAGGGGTTCCAAACAAAACACACGTTATTCCTCTATGGACACACTGTTTTCTCAATATTAGGGTACTCAACACCCCACTGCACCTATACAGCTGACTAACACGTGAAGCCCAGAAGAGCAGCTGCAGTTCTGTATCTCTATTATTCACACATTTCTAGAACCACACAGTAGACCCAGTATGAAGGGGGAGACTAAAGCTGATGCCAAGTGATGCATAGCTTTAATGACGGAGGGGAGGTAGGATTGCCAAGAACATTTAATGATTAGGTCAAAGGACATGGAAAGATGGAAAGAGAGCAAATGGATGGGAGATAAGAAGTGGAAGGTCTGAAGCAGAAAAACAGCACATGTTAGCAAAAGGATTTAACCATATGACATACACAGCACCCTACAGATAATATACAGGGAAGTGTTAGAGGAGCTAAGAAGAAGGAATAGGCCACAGTGGTGAGAATCAGGGTCATCAAGTACAAGAGGGAGGAGGAAGATAATAACAAAATCTGGAAAGACGTTTTAGAGGAGCAGAGGGAACAGGCTGTGGTGGGTGAGAATCAGGGTCTTCATGTACAAGAGGAAGGAGGAAGGTAATGAAGAAAATCTGGAAAGACGTTTTAGAGGAGCAGAGGGAACGGGCTGTGGTGGGTGAGAATCAGGGTCTTCATGTACAAGAGGGAGGAGGAAGATAATAACAAAATCTGGAAAGACGTTTTAGAGGAGCAGAGCAGAAGGAACAGGCTGTGGTGGGTGAGAATCAGGGTCTTCATGTACAAGAGGAAGGAGGAAGGTAATGAAGAAAATCTGGAGGCCTTATGTGAAGCAGGAATCATGAAAGCCATTGGAGAAGAGAAGATACTTGGCCACAGTTGAGGACAAAGTGAAAGACTGAATGAAAAACGAGCTGAAAGAAATTAGAGGAGAGGCAGTTGAGGTGTCTGTCAATGGAGGAGCTGCAGCAACTTTTGCAAGAAGTGAACAGTCGCAAAAATAAAATGGGAAAGGTGAATTTCGAATGGGTTTGGAAGATAGATGGGTGAGAAGAATGGGAAAGAACAAAAACACCACCTAGACAGCCCCTCTTTGGCTCTGGTCGCTGTGCTATGTGGTACTGAGTTCAGACCCTTCACCTAGATCATCCAGACTGGATGTGTTGTCAGACCCTAGCCCGGAGGGGAGACAGCTGTTGATACAGCAAAAGTCCCTAGCAGCCAACCTCTTCACCGCCTGGTTTGTGAAGGATTTCTAGTCACTTAGGCATCACAATTTAGGGATGGGCAGCAGAAACTGCGAAAGTTACAGAGGGGTAAAAGATCAAAACCTCATGTTTAGCTTATGTTTGCTATAACCATGTTTGTATATGCATTTTCAGCATCATGACCCCTACCCTATGCAATGCATTGCCTCCGGCACTTGGTTTGGAAGAATCACGTATTCGATTTAAAAATTAGCTTAAGACTTTTCTTTTCCAAGATGCATATACATAGTAACATAGTAGATGATGGCAGATAAAGACCTGTATGGTCCATCCAGTTTGCCCAACAAGATCAACTCATTGTATGTGCTACTTTATATGTATACTTGACCTTGAATCGCCCTTGCTATTTTCAGGGTACAGACCATAAAAGTCTGCCCAGCACTAGCTTTACTTCCCAATTACTGGTGTTGCCACCCAATCTACGCTATAACCTTTATCATGCTCGTGGGTGCCTCTTGTTGTCTAGACTCAGTGCTCTTTGCCTCACTCTGCTCAACTTCCCTACCCTGTTTCCTTTATTATAAAATGTCGTTGTTTTCCATTTATCTGTAAATGCTCTGATAGGCATCCTGAGAGGGCTATATCAAGACTAATAAAACCTTGAAACTTGAAATGAGAGCAATTCAATCAGAAATTTGACTGAGAGCTAAGTAAACATTTGTAGATTTTGTATTATACCAGTATTTGGATTTTTTGATAAAATTATTCAATTTTCATTTATCAACTGGAGCAGACAAAAGCCAATTCAAAAATTCAGATGGAAGTCAATTAAAAAAATATAAATAAATATCTATTTATGGGGGGGGGGGGGGGGGGGGGGAAACAGGTGATTAGTTCTGCTTTAAATGATGGATGAATATCCAAGCTGATATATTTCCAAGACAGAGAAGATTAGATAACATTTGCAATCTGCAATTCACTCAAAGAGAGATAAAAGCCACCTGAAGACAGTTGGAGAATTTAGAGAGCAGGTGTGCAGAGAGCTGACAGGAAGTTGTATTGTATTTTTATTTGATTTATTTATTGGGATTGGTGAACCACTTTTAGGAAGAGATTCATCACTTCTGGGTGTGCAGCAGAGGCTGGAACAGGATGTCTGCATGAGGAGCTCCTTCTAATGACTGGAGGCAGGAATAGCATAGCAGTATGTGAGTAGCTCCCTCTAGTGACTGAGGGCTGCAATAGAATATCTATGCACAAGGAGCTCCTTCTAGTGACTGGGGGATGCAATAGGAGGCTATCAGCATTCCGGGAGGCCCTCTCATGACTGAGGGCTGCAATAGGATGTTAATGCGTGAGGAGCTCCTTCTAATGACTAGAGATTGGATTAGGAGCTTTCTCTAGTGAATGGAGGCTGGAATAGTGACTGACGGTTACTTCTAGTGACTGGAGGATAGATATCAGTACGTAGGAAGCTCCCTCTAGTTACTTGGAGCTGAAATAGGATATCCGTGGATGAGGAGTTGCTCGGAGTAACTGGGGTCTGACATAGGGTATCCGTGTATAAGAACTCCCTCTAGTGACTGGGGCAGCTATATTATATTAGTGCATGAAGGAGGTTGAAATAGGATATCAGTATGCAAGCAGCTCCCTCTAGCGACTGGAGGCTGGAATAGGATACTAGTGTGTGAGGAGCTCCCTCTAGTGGTTAAGGTGTGGAAATAAGATATCAGTTCATGAGGATTTGCCTCTAGAGACTGGAAGCTAGAGCAGGATGTAAATATGAAGGAGATCCGTCTAGTGACTAGAGGCTGGAATGGGGACTAGAACTAGATAGGGAGCTCTGTCTGGTGGCTAAAGGCTGGAACGGGACTTCAGTATGTGATGAACTCTAGGGGCTAGAGACCGGAATGGAATGTTATTATTATTATTTATTGTATTTGTATCCCACGTTTTCCCACCTTTTTGCAGGCTCAATGTGGCTTACAATATATCATGGATACTGGAAAAGGAAAAAGATATACATTTGGTTTTACAGAAGGAATTTGGGTTACAAGGTCATGAAGTACAAGATAGTGGCATTACAGAAGACATTGACAGACATTAGGAGTACTAGATGGTGGTATTATAGAAGATATTATCAGAAATTAAAATACAAGATACAGGTGTGGTAGAAACATTAAAAACAATAGACATATGACGACGTTACTAGGTGTATTTGGGGATTTTACGTAATTATTCTTTGTGGTATATCTTTTCAAAGACTAGAGTCTTCAGTAGATTACGGAAGTTGGTCAGTTCATAGGTCGTTTTCAGATAGCGTGGTAGCGTGTTCCAGAGTTACGTGCTTATGTAAGAGAAGGTGGAGGCGTGTGTTAATTTGTATTTCAGACCTTTGCAGTTGGGGAAATGAAGATTAAGGAATGTTCGAGAAGATTTTTTTGCATTCCTGGGTGGCAGGTCTATTAGGTCTGACATGTAGGTTGGGGCATCTCCATGGATGATTTTATGAACGAGGGTGCATACTTTGAACATGATTAGTTCTTTGAGTGGGAGCCAGTGCAGTTTCTCTCATAGTTAGTTTGTAAGAGGCCTCTTCTAGTGACCTGTAGTAGGATATCAGTGCATGAGGAGCTCCCTCTACTGACTGGAGGCTGGAAAGAATATCAATATGGTAGGTTTCCCTCTAGTGCATTGCTTCTCAACCCAGTCCTTGGGGCACAACCAGTCGGTCAAGTTTTCAGGATATCCACAATGAATATGCATGAGATAGAATTGCAAACCAATGAGGCATTGCATGCAAATCTTTTTCATGCATATTCATTGTAGACATCATGAAAACTCAACTGGCTGGGTGTGCCCTAAGGACTGGGTTCAAAGCCACTGCTTTAGTGCAGTGTTTCCCAAGTCGGTTTTGGAGTACCCACTTGTCAGTCAGGTTTTCAGGATATCCACAGTGAATATGCATGATATTGATGTGCATACCAATGAGGCAGTGCCTGCATATTCATTGAGGACATCCTGACTGACAAGGGGGTACTCCAAAACCGGCGTGGGAAACACCGCAGTAATGTCTACATGTGGGTTAGTTTGAATGCAGAATATCAGTTATACTGGGAAGACGTTGTGATTTGCTTTCTCTTCATGTGGTATAGTTGGTTAGTACCTGGCGTCCCTGAAGTGCCTGAGTTCTGGTGATGTGTAATTCTGTTGCCAAACCTTCTGTTTCTCTTATCCTGCAGGAACTTGATCAAGTCATGGAGGCTTCGTTGCCCTTACTGTCAGTCCCCCCCCCCCCCCCCCCCCCTGCTCCTTTCAAACACTGTTTACCTACTTGTGGGAACATGTTGTGTAAGGCCACAGACATTCATCTGCAAGGATTCTGACATTTGTTAATAAATTTCAGCAGGATGGAATCTCTGGGTGGGACCCACAGGCAGCAACTTGCTTGTTCAGGCTGCTTTCTGACTCCGGAGCAGGACTGCAGAAAGTTAATTGGATTTTTTCATAAATCCTGGCCTAGAGCCAGTACGTCAAGCTCCATCTCTGCCCGTCTTCAAATCGAAGCTAAAAGCCCACCTTTTTGATGCTGCTTTTAACTTAATATTCCCTCTTGTTTGTCCTGTTTGTCTGTCCTAATTAGATTGTAAGCTCTGTCGAGCAGGGACTGTCTCTTCATGTTCAAGTGTACAGCGCTGTGTACGTCTAGTAGCATTTTAGAAATGATAAGTAGTAGTAGTAGTGTCTGGGGTTCCAGAATCTTGCCACACTTTGTCCTTATCCCTTATTTGTCCTGTTTGTCCTGATTAGATTGTAAGCTCTGTCGAGCAGGGACTGTCTCTTCATGTTCAAGTGTACAGCGCTGCGTACGTCTAGTAGCGCTTTAGAAATGATAAATAGTACTAGTAATAGTAATGTGTCGGTACGTCAAGCTCCATCTCTGGCCGTCTTCAAATCTAAGCTAAAAGCCCACCTTTTTGATGCTGCTTTTAACTCCTAACCCTTATTCACTTGTTCAGAACCCTTATTTTATCATCCTCACTTTAATACCCCCTTATCTCTTGTTTGTCCTAATTAGAATGTAAGCTCTGCCGAGCAGGGACAGTCTCTTCATGTTCAAGTGTACAGCGCTGCGTACATCTAGTATCGCTATAGAAATGATAAGTAGTAGTCTTTGGGATTCCGGAATCTTGCAACTCTTTGGGATTCCGCACAGAATCTTGCTACTCTTTGGGATTCTGGAATCTTGCTACTCTTTGTCCTTATGCCTTATTTGTCCTGATTAGATTGTAAGCTCTGTCGAGCAGGGACTGTCTCTTCATGTTCAAGTGTACAGCGCTGCCTAGTAGCGCTTTAGAAATGATAAGAAGTAGTAGTGGTAGAGCCTCTTCCCTCATTAAGGAGGAGGTGCTGATCTCTCTTGTGTGCACAGAGACAAGCAGACAAAGAGAAAAGTAATCAAGCTAATTACAGATAAAGATATGTTATCAGCTAAAGAAATCCCACTCTTACAGGGATGGGTACCCTGCAGAGGGATTCTTAATGGATTCAGTGTCTGGGGGGTAATAACGTCTAGAAATCCAGCTCTCAGTTCCCCTGTTATATTTCTACCACCCAGGAAGAAACAGCTCATCACAGAATGCAGCTTTGTGTAATAGGGAACATAGATATAGTCATACAGGTCTCAAGCAGACATACAACATGGACCGAGTCTGCTGCAAAACATGCAAATTTACACTAGAGCGCACTGTACGTGTTCACCAAGCAGCTGAATAACATCTGTCCTTACATCTCAAGGTTTGCATACAGCACTGAGGAGAAGCCTGAGGGCAAACACACGTTCCCTTGTCAGGAATGTGGAGGGAAAGGAGTGGGACACTGAAGGGGACTGTGATGAAGTGTGGCTGAGAGCAGCAGCTGCAACCCCTCCACATGGTGTCTGAGCCTGCAGACTGAGTCTTCTCCAGATGTAAACTCCCCTCCCCCCCCACCCCACCCCCACCCCCCATTCTGGATCTGGTGTGCCAGGAGAACAAGGTGACTGTGGTCCATCAGGATTGGATGGCTTTCTCCATGCCAAGAGTATGTCAAAAGCCAACATGAAAATATAATCTCACTAAAGAGTTCAACCCTTCTAGTCAAACAACTACCAACACAAGAAGCAGTAACAGGTAAATAACCTTCACAACTACGTAAGGATCATCAGTCAGCATTAAGCAGAGCAACCACATTCCCGCCAAAATAGGAAAAACAACCATTTGGCCCAGGGGTTCTCAGCTCAGTCCTCGGGTCAATACCTAACCAGTCAGGTTTTCAGGATATCGCCAATGAATATGCATCTTCCCTATATAATGAGTACAAATTTGTCAATCTAGTGACTGATATCAATAACTCCCCACAAAAGTCACTACACACTTTTTTTTCTTCACAGCTTTATTTGATCAAATCATTTATATACTAAATGCAGTTTCCCCTTGTCAATTGTACCTCAATCACACATACACATTCTCACTAACTAGCACACATCCTTCCCCCTAATTAAAATATGTTCTCATTCTCTTCCTCAAAGTGATGAAATCAATACAAATCAGTGGCGTAGCCATAGGTGGGCCTGGGTGGGCCAGGGCCCACCCACTTAGGGTTCAGGCCCACCCAACAGTAGCACACGTTTAGTGGTAGCTGGTGGGGATCCCCAGCTCCACCAGCTGAAGACCTCCTCCTGAAGGTAATGAAAACGCTACTGTCCTTGATACTGTCACCTCTGCATGCTCAGTCTTCAGACTGTCAAGGTGGAAAGAAGCGTTTTCTCGCCAGCTGAGATATTTTTTTTTTGGTGGTGGTGCGGGGGGGTGGGGGGGGGAGAACACTTGGTGCCCACCCACTTCTTGCCTAGGCCCACCTAAAATCTGTTGTCTGGCTACACCCCTGATGCCTATTACATTCACTGAATTACAGAATTCTTCAGCATAATGTTTTCAACGCTTGCCATAATATCATATACTATCGCTCTTTACGCCGATGGCTAGAGCATGTCTTACCAACAATACCCTCGAGTCCAATAAACTCCCAAACTGGGAAACTGCTTCAAGTACCAGATGCTTTATACCATCTTTGTCCTTCTCATAATCCACTATTCTTTTCACGTCTTCGGTAATCAAGTTGTTGGAATGTAATTGTATTTTGCATGCATTGCCTGTCACCTATTATTTCTCTGTGATTACTCTGTGACCTCTGATGTGAATTACTTAGAGAGGTCACATAGCTATGCAACTTCCTGTTGGGGGTTAGACGCAGCACATGCAGCACATGGAGCACATGGAGCTCATGATCTCTCCTAACCTGAGAGGATCTATGGTGGTGTGAGCATCCATTACCATCTAAGCACATGGAAGGAGCTGATAATACAAATGTATAGTAATATGTATATATAAGCCTGTCTGATTATAATCAAACTACAAACTGTGAGTAAACAGATGTTTTGTTACTTCAACTTTAAAGTGACTCAGCAGTGAATTATTCAGGGGTGAATGAGAGAGAGATGAAGAAAGAAATTAACATTTCTAAAGCTGAAGCTGTGTGTACTAAAATCTGCTAATTATTTACTACAAATAATCCAACAAAAGGGTTAAGGGCCCAGGGCTCAGGAATTGAAAAAGAAGAGAAATATTACCAGGCAGAAAAAAAAAAAGGCCACATTTTTTCTCTTAAGTTTTAAAGGAAAGATTCAGTCTGTCTCTCTCTCCCCCCACACAGCAGACAGAAGGCTAAGAAAATGGCTGAGGGAAGAAATTCACCATTGTTCTATTCTCTCAAGGTGCCTAGATTAACTGAGTTTAATTATCGGCAGTGGGAACTAAGATTCATATGTCTCCTTCGAGCAAAAAGATTAAATATATGCTTAGACCAAGACAGAACAGCTGAAAATATGGCTGAATGGGACAATGCAAACTATTATGTGAAGTGCATGCTTTTGGAAGCTCTCTCAGAGAAACAAGCCATATTAGTGGAGGGAAAAGATACACCAAAGGACATTTTATATAAACTGAGAACTATGTATGCAACTACATATGCAAAGCAGCAACCAATTTGGTTGGCAGAGTTGAATGAAACCAAATTAAGGGATAAAAGTAAATGTAATGATCACATTATGCATCTTATGTCTTCATTTCAAAAGCTAGAACTTTCTGGAATTCCCATGTGTGATGCATTGAAAAGAGCATTTCTTTTTACCTCACTATCAAAGAAGTTTGATGTTTTTAGGTCTGTAAATGAGGCCATTGAAGGGCAATCTTTTGAACAGGCAACATCAAAACTAAGGCAGGAATGCATAATAAATGATTCTGAGGAGATGTGTTCTCAAAGTCAGTCAGAGAGAAATGAAACAAATTTCTTGGCAAAGAACAGAGGAAGGCGGAGCTATGGGAAAACTCCACCCAAGGGCAAGCTGATTTGCTACTCATGTGGAAAGGAGGGACATGTATCTAAATGGTGTAAGGAAACACAAAACACTCCCTCTAGCTCACCTAAGCCAATGGAACTAAAGAATTTTCAAACCAGGAAATGTATGAAGGACAAAGATAAACACAAGGGCTTTCTAATGGCAGAAAAATCTTTGACTATGGTAAATAATAATTGAAATGAAAGTACTTGGATTTTGGATTCAGGGAGCACATGCCATTTAACCAATTGTAAGAATTTCTTTCAGGAAATGTGTCCAGAGGAAGGTATTCTTAAAACTGCAAACGCAGGGACTGCTAAGATCCAAGCAAAAGGTATTGGATTCTTAAAATGCAAAGTGTCTAATGAAGTTAAAGAAATTCCTGTAAGTGATGTCTTGTATATTCCCCAAGCAGTTTGCAATATGCTTAGTGTATCTACATTAGATAAGAAGGGATTTGCGATTCATTTTGAAAACAGTAAGTGCACAATCTCTAAAAATGATGAAGTGTATGCTGAAGCTTTTATGCATAATGATGTTTATAAGCTGAACATTTCAGGTGAAGCCTCACATATGGCGCAAGTAAGGAAGAATGATGGTAAATGTAGTCTGGAAATCTGGCACCGCCGCCTGGGACATCGTGATTCTAAGGTGATCCAGGATCTTTACAGTAAGCAACTAGCCACTGACATTCAGATAAGTGCAGATGCTGGTAAAATGGAGAAATGCATAGACTGTGTTACTCAAAAAGGTGTGAGACCCTCATTTCCTGCATACACAGGAAATAGGAGTAATAAAGTGCTGGACTTAATACACAGTGACTTATGTGGACCGTTTAATATCCCATCATTGGGAAATAACAGATTTGTGCTAATATTCTTGGATGATTTCTCTAGATATTGTGTGGCCTATTTGCTGAAAGAAAAAAGTCAAGTCACAGACATGCTGAAGAAATACGTAGCCATGGTGAGCAACAAATTTGAAAGAAAACCAAAGGTTCTTCAGACCGACAATGGTGGTGAGTTCACTTCACAAAGCATGCGCACATTTCTAGAACAAGAAGGCATTCAGCATATCACAACAGTAGCTTATACACCAGAGCAAAATTCTGTTGCAGAGAGAAAATTTAGGTCACTTGTGGAAATGACCAGATGTATGCTGTCAGATAGCAATCTCCCTAAAAGACTATGGGGGGAAGCCATTCTCACAGCAGTGTACCTACAAAACAGAATGCCAACTAAAGGCGCTGAGCGCACACCACATGAGACATGGCATGGTAGGAAGCCAAACCTGTCACACATAAGAACATTTGGAAGTACAGCATATGCTCATATACCAAAGCAAAGAAGGCATAAGCTGGATTCCACAACAGAAAGGGGCATTTTAGTTGGCTATGCTCCAGGACACAAAGGATATAGAATTTTGAATCTGAAAACTGGCATTGTTGGCATAAGACATGTTACATATTTTGATGAAAACAAAAGGGTTGATAAAGGCTGGATTATCCCAGATGAGCCTTATCATCCAGAATATGAAACTAGAACCATAATAGACATGCCAGTGTATATAAATGCCATACCAAGGCAGATGTCTGAAAGCAACTCATCTGTTTCTAACGAGGAACAGGCAGAGGAAACAGACACAGAAAGGATCATTGAAGAAGACAGTACAGTTGGAGAAGGGGAATCAATTGGAGAAGGACTCTCAGATTTAGAGGATGCGGAAAGGTCAGACCAACCTGTTGTCAGACGCTCATCCAGGGAAAACAAAGGTGTTCCACCCCCAAGACTGTCTTACCTAACAAGGTCAGCAGAAGCTCAAGAGCCCTTAACATGGGATGAGATTGAGAAAATGCCAGCAGAAGAAGCTGCTGAATGGCATAAAGCTGCACAAGAAGAAATTGATGCATTGAATAAAAATAATACTTGGATTCTTACAAAATTACCTCCTGGCAAGAAAGCTATAGGATGCAAATGGGTATTCAAGTTAAAAAGGAATGCACAAGGAAAAGTGGAAAGGTATAAAGCCAGATTAGTGGCAAAGGGATATCTTCAAAAATATGGAGAAGATTTTGATGAAGTGTTTGCACCTGTAGTGAAACACACGACAATCAGAACACTTCTGAGCATTGCAGTTTCAAAAGGCATGCAAGTCAAACACATTGATGTGAAAACAGCGTTTCTTCACGGAGATATAACTGAGGACTTGTACATGGAACAGCCAACAGGTTTCATAAATACAAAACAAAGACAGCTAGTGTGTAAATTAAACAAAGGTCTTTATGGATTAAAGCAAAGTGCAAAATGTTGGAATGAAAAATTGCATGAAATATTGACAAATTTGGGATTTAAGCAAGGTGAAGCAGATAAATGCTTGTACACTAGGTGCACAAATGGACAATATGCATACATTTTAGCTTTTGTTGATGATCTGCTCATTGCAAGCGAAAGTGAGCAAGAGTACAAGGACATTGTAAAGTGTTTAAACCAGAATGTTGAGATAAAAGAACTTGGTAATGTGTCATACTATCTTGGTATAGAAATTGAGAAACAAAATGATGGTTCTTATCTTCTAAGCCAGAAGCAGAAAATAAATGAGCTTATTGAAAGTTTAGGTATGCAAGATGCCCAAGTTGTAAGCACTCCCATGATCACTGATTTTCTGAAGGATGAAACAGTAAGAGAACCTTTACCAGATAACATCCAATATAGATCAGCCATAGGTAAGCTTTTATATCTAGCTACCACATACAGGGCTGATATAGCAAATGCAGTAGGAATTTTGAGCAGAAGGGTCAGCTCACCTACCAAATCAGATTGGACTGCAGTTAAAAGGATGGTAAGGTATTTAAAGGGTACCATTGATTGTAAATTAAAGATTTCAGCCAATAGTAATCCAAAACTAATATGTTACTGTGATTCAGATTGGGCAGGGGATCATTCTGATTATAAATCCACAAGTGGATATGTGTTTATGTATGGAAATGTACAAATTTCATGGGCCAGTCATAAACAAAGTATTGTGAGTCTGTCTTCTACAGAAGCTGAATATGTGGCCGTATCGGAAGCGTGCAGAGAACTGATGTGGATTGAAAAACTTATGCTGGATTTCGGAATAGCTGAAAAGAGACCAATCCAGATAATGGAAGATAATCAGAGCTGCATCCGACTGTCACAGAATGACAAGGTTCACTCACGCACCAAGCACATCGCAACGAAATACCACAACGTGCGAGAGTTGGAAAAAGAAGGGGTCATCAGTCTACACTATTGTCACACCAGTGAGATGAGAGCTGACATCATGACCAAACCGTTACCCAGAGAACGTTTTGTGAATCTGCGTATAAAGCTTGGACTTTGTATGAATAAATAATTGCATGACAGTTATGCATGAGAAGGGGTTTGTTGGAATGTAATTGTATTTTGCATGCATTGCCTGTCACCTATTATTTCTCTGTGATTACTCTGTGACCTCTGATGTGAATTACTTAGAGAGGTCACATAGCTATGCAACTTCCTGTTGGGGGTTAGACGCAGCACATGCAGCACATGGAGCACATGGAGCTCATGATCTCTCCTAACCTGAGAGGATCTATGGTGGTGTGAGCATCCATTACCATCTAAGCACATGGAAGGAGCTGATAATACAAATGTATAGTAATATGTATATATAAGCCTGTCTGATTATAATCAAACTACAAACTGTGAGTAAACAGATGTTTTGTTACTTCAACTTTAAAGTGACTCAGCAGTGAATTATTCAGGGGTGAATGAGAGAGAGATGAAGAAAGAAATTAACATTTCTAAAGCTGAAGCTGTGTGTACTAAAATCTGCTAATTATTTACTACAAATAATCCAACACAAGTGACGTATTCACTCTTCCAAATCCAATCCTATGGTTGTGTCGCTTTGCAACGCTCTTCTCATTCACCCTGTTGAATCTGAGCAACGATTAAAGCTGGTGTCAAACCCTACGCAGTCACTGCATTTCACACAAGCGTCATCAGGGGTTTAACTAAATATAAGATACATAACAGCATGGAAGAAACCCAGTACTTTCACCACCCCTCATAAAATCGCAAATCTTATATTGCTTTACCTTATCACAAATTCAAAACGGGTTCTTGGCTGCATAATCAGAGTGGGCCTCCCACAGAAGTCAGGAGCAACGGCGTCTCATTGTCAGGTGCCGACGCTTGCATGTTACTAACGTGAGTAAGTGAGATGCATGTCCCCAGCCACTCTACTTCTTTATTGAAGCCAAAAGGACTTACTGTTTGGCATTCCAAAATTAATTGTTGTTCCTTCAAAAACATCTTCTGCAGTATATTACCTGCACTCTTAATATCAAACTGAATCAGAACCACAAACCGTAACTCAGCTAGTTCATGCTTATAAATAACCTGATGCTCCACTAAAGGAGTGGCCTAGTGGTTAGGGTGGTGGACTCTGGTCCTGGGGAACTGAGGAACTGAGTTCAATTCCCACTTCAGGCACAGGCAGCTCCTTGTGACTCTGGGCAAGTCACTTAACCCTCCATTGCCCCATGTAAGCCGCATTGAGCCTGTCATGAGTGGGAAAGTGCAGGGTACAAATGTAGCAAAAATAAAATAGATACTATTGGAGATTCTACATGGAATGTTGCTACTATTGGATATTCTACATGGAATGTTGCTATTCCACTAGCAACATTCCATGTAGAAGGCTGCGCAGGCTTCTGTTTCTGTGAGTCTGACGTCCTGCGTGGCCACATTGGTGATCTTCAAGGGCCGACTTCTACATGGAATGTTGCTAGTGGAATAGCAACATTCCATGTAGAATCTCAAATAGTAGCAACAGTGGAGGAGTGGCCTAGTGGTTAGGGTAGTGGATTCTGGTCCTAGAGGGATCATAGAGACTTACACATCAGCCAGCATGACCCATTATATTTCCCTCTCTTTAACTAACAGTTTTCTACATATTGGACCAGTTTTCTTATGACTCAGTTAAAACATGTCCTGGTGGTTACCATGATCTGTGGCAGTCCATGGCTGGTTGCAGTCCAGGTATTCGGGAGTACAACTTCTGGGTGTCTTGAGATCTTAGTTGGAGTATTGTTTTGAACGGTGTCCAGGTTGTGCGATACCTCTTTGGTAGCAATCGAAGGTATCCGTATCCTGGTAGTGTAATCTAGATCTTTCACTGCAATTGGAGACTCATGACTCAGTCAGATATGTCTGGACGTTCTTCTCCTCTCTGATCCTTCCTCTGCTTTGACCAAGAATGAGCAATGTGGAAGTTGTTTGGTAACCTCTGCCTTCTTCCAGTCATTGTTGTCATCAATTTTGACCTAGATGGTCTTTGCCTTCTTTTGGGACTGGTCTTTCCTTAATCCTTCTATTGTAATAGTAGACTTATTTATCATTAGCTGCTTCTAGGTGACGATAAATTCTTTTGTGCCGATGGAGTTTTCAGCAGAGCATATCTCCAGCACTTCCAGTCTTTTAGTTGAAGTTCTGCTGGACACTCTTGCCTTGGTACAGGTTCCTTGCCAAGTCTTTTACAGCTGTTCTCTCCCTGGAGCCCATTTCCAAAGAGAAAGCGTCTTGCGTTAATTCTCTGATAGGTAGCAGGGCCTGATTTCAGCGCCAGGCAAAATGATGGCAAGTATTATAAAGAATAAAATTGCAGAACACATAGACATACATGGTTTAATGGGACAGCATGGGTTCAGCCAAAAGAAGTCTTTTCTCACCAATTTGCTTAATTTCTTTGAAGGCGTGACTAAACATACAGATAAAGGGGAGCTGGTTGCTGTAGTGTATCTACATTTTCAGAAAGCTTTGGAGAACGATCCGCATAAGAGACTTCTGAGAAAATTAAAAAGTCATGGGATAGGAGGCAAAGTCCTTCTGTGGATTAGGAATTGGTTATTGGACAATAATAACAAAACCAGTCTCACAATAAGAACTGCAAAATCTCACAGCTCCTATTGCGAGACTGGTCCCGCAGCAGCAGGAGATAATGTTTTATTAAGGTGTCTCCTGATGCCTGAAAGGGAGGTGACTTGTTGGTGCCATGCCTGTAAAGGGTGGAGCCAGAAGGTGGCGTTGGCGGGTCTGGGGTGTTGCTGGGCAGAGCTGGGGTGTAGCTGGGGTAGAGTGGGGCGGAGCTGGGAGCATGGCTTAACATCTCCCTCGAAGATCGGGCTCCCTTGGCAACTCTGCTTCCACTGACAGGAGAGCCAGCCCTTGTTCTGAAAACTGTGAGATCATTCCAAATCAAATGTTCACACACCTAATCCTGCTAGAGGCACTAAAGATTATAACCCTGAAGCCATCTCTCCTCTTCTGCCTCCTGCTGTGCACACTGTCAGTCTGTGGGCCAGCCCTCCTACTTCCCACTGAGGGACAGGCATAGCGTGTGTATTCTGGTCCCTGGTTCCTTCTTCTACACTATGGATTCCTTTATAAAATGATGTCCCTACAGGAGGAGGGACAGCCTTGCAGACAGGAAGTGCTGTTTATCCCTGTCACTATGGTATGCAGAAGGGAAACAGCCATAGGGACATATAGTAGTCAAGTTTCTAGTATTTGCCCAGACTTACCTGCTTTGGAGATGCTGGTGTCTAGTAGTACTTTTAAACTGGCAATGCAATCAACTGTATTTTTGTCAACTGTTGACCTCTACAGCATCAAAGCCTTCCCCACCCCACGCTGACAAGTCAATCCCTCATTCCTTCATCAAGGGACCTTTTCTTTAGGAGAAGAACGGATCCTAGGCCCAACCAAGAAGATGAGAGTGGCACTAGCAACAAGCTTGAGACACGGGGGCTAGAGACTGATCCAGTGTGTGCTCCACTCCCAGGTACCTTCTTCCACATGGAAGCCAGGAAGAGGCGGGAACAGTGCACATCCTGGAAGCAGAGCTTGTGCTACCTCACTTCCTGCTCCACTGCTGCTATCTTGTTCAAGCTTAGGGCTAGCCCATGGTCTATGGATGGTAATATTGGACAGTAGGCTATGGAGGAGAGGAAAAGACAGGGCTTTTTTTGAGGGGGTACTTGGGGGTACTGAGTACTGGCACCTCTTCCATTGTCTGCTAAAATTGACCTATGGTCTCCAAGTTTTAATGAAAGAGCTCAGGCTCTACATACCAATTCTGCCTTGTCATAGATTCTGTGACTGGTTGCAGGGGGACTGGCTATTGTGGGGTGTGACCCTCAGTGATAATCCCACCCCTGAAGGGTGGCCTGGCATTTGAGTACTGGCACCTTTTTCACTAGAAAAAACACACTGGGAAAAGATGAAGTTGGGGATTCAGAAAGAAAGCAGAGATGAGAGCCAAAGGGTTTCCACATGTATTGACTATATTCATATTATACTGTAAGACTGATATTTTTCCATTTTTAAGTTCATCACCCAGAAAAATGCTGGACTGGATTTTGGATTCTTCTGGGAGAGAACACTGTGACTGATTGCTGTACAAAAGAGCAAGTTCACTGGATGCTTGGCCATGGAGATGAAGAGAAACCTTTCCATCACCCCTTCCCCTTATAGCTCAGAAGGAGAACATGGTGCTTCCCTTCACCCCCACACCGTCCTTAGGTCCAGAGTGTTAGAAGTACCAAGGAGGTACCCATGGCGCTGAAAACCATAACCAATCTAACAAGCTTTCGCAAAGCCCTGAAAACACATCTCTTCAACAGAGCCTACAAAAGTCACCCTCAATGAAACAAATCATTCCTTAAACCACCCAAGTACACCTAAGACACCTCTCACACGACCTTACCTAACACCTTTCCATCTGAATTCCTCTTTCACCTCAGCTTATGATTGACTGTCTTTTTTTTTTTGTCTTCAAATCATGTAACGACGTTTTCATTTCCATACTCTGTAAGCCACATTGAGCCTGCAAAAAGGTGGGAAAATGTGGGGTACAAATACAATAAATAAATAAATAAATATACAAAAAATAGCAACATCAAAAAAAAACCCAGGAAAAGTCTTCAGTCCTGTCAACACACTGAGATACGTGTACATAAGTATTGCCATACTGGGAAAGACCAAAGGTCCATCAAGCCCAGCATCCTGTTTCCAACAGTGGCCACGTTGTGTACACGTTGTGGCTTCTACCTTAAAGCCAGCCACCAGGTGTTGTCACTGCACAATGGCTGGAACCCTCTCTCACCCAGTTGGCCATTTCATCACCAGCGCTGGTTGACCTGCAGATCAAAAGTGATGAAATTGAGATCCTCTGCAAGGCAAAGTGTAGTGATGCCTCCAAGCCACCAGGCAGCTCTGCCAGCAAAGGAATATTCTGAGGACAAACCTTTGACGGGGGGGACTACAGCTAGCAGCTAATATCATCCCCACTTGTAGGAGCTGGAAGCCCCTGCGTGCTTGAGAGCTGCCCATCTTAATTCCTCCTCCACCATCCCAAGTACCTTTCCCAGGAGCAAAGACTTGGCCTCTTTCCTCTCCCTTCTCTTCACAGCTGGACTGTGGCCATGTCTTCACCCTCCTCCCACTGCATAACCTCTGCCATTTCCTCCTCTCCGGGGAAGGCTTTTCTTCATTGTTCTCCCGTATCTTTCTGGCCAAAATAAATGGTGTTTGCTCTAAGAATAAGTGATTGTTTTCATCCTCTGAAAACGCAGAATGAATGTGACACTTTCAAATACTTCCCATTTGCACTGGGACAATACGTGATGAGGGTTCACTTGTAGCACTGGTGAGAGCCAATGCTTGGCAGGCAGCGAAGGGAGGCCTCTCGATCTAATTACTAAGGCCCTGATGCTGAGAAGCAAATGTTTGCGCTAGAGGCCATTAGCCCATATGTCAGCGTGCCATGCACAGAGGCCTCCACTACGGGGAATAACAAGCGCATCAAGGATTAGCACAATAGGATGCAAATCGTAGTTGAAAACATGCAAATAAAGGCTTTACCTATTCCCTCAGATGCTCAGATGCTCAAAACAGCAAACGAGGGCGCCCTTACCACTGGAAACCCTACACACAGGCAACTCACTGCCCCGGTCCTTGATGGCAGCTGCTCCCTCTGCACAGCACAGCCCTCCTGACCACTGGGTTCTTTTGCGGCCCCCAGGGAGGGAGCATGTGAGAGCGGGCAGTGGAGGAAGAGCCTGGCAGCCAAGAGGGAGGATGGCTGTGCTGTGCAGAGGGAGCTGCAGATAAGAATCCAAAGCAAAGTCAGCATTTTTTCTATGACCTAAGGATGTCAGCTCACTCTTGGGTGTTGGAGGACGTACTTTGACGTTTTTTTCATACGCGCAGTGGCCAGTGGAGAACCCCAGTGCCTTCGCACAGGTCTTACTTCCCTCCTTCCTTCCCAATGCTCAGCGCTAACAGCCTGCATAAAATTTGCATACCATTAGCGCTGACCATTGAGAAGTTCTTTTTTTCACGCTGTAACGGCTGTATTTTCCGGTGCTGTTTTGAGCATCTGGGTCTAAGAGCCAAACTGTGCATTCTAGGCTTTTCTATCCTCAATTTTTTCTGGCCGTATTTATGCTACTTTCCAAGGAAGAAGTCCATGCAGGTCTATCTTATCCATGTTCTTTGTGGATATTCTGAAAACCTGACTGGCTGAGTGACCAGCAAACTGGCTTTTAGCACAGGTGATCCAATCCTACTTTCACCCTTGCTCCATGCATGGAATTTGCCTTTCAAATTAAAACTAAAACTTCATGCTTGTCAAGGTAAACCCCGGATCCTGAAAAAAAGAGGCCAGCTGGTAACGTTGCCTATGTCTCTCTTTTCCTTCTGATTTCCTCTTTTATCACCCATCTCCGCCCTCTGCACATTTTAAATCAAATGCTTCAGACCTTGTTAACCAATATCCCTGCTTCTCAACACCCCCGTAGTGATGACCCCACCTCACCTTCCTATTGGTTCTCTTCTTAGAGAAATCTATCAGAGCATGTCCCTGCTGGTACATCTCATCCTTACCATTGGCCACTATTGGAAACAGGATGCTGGGCTTGATGGACCTTTGGACTGTCCCAGTATGGCAGTACTTATGTACTTGTCTAATTACCATTCCCTCCCTCCACCCTTTACTGTGGACTGGTCTCTTTTGTGTATACCACTCAAATGACAACAAATTTCACATCACCTGAACTATCCATGTTTAGAGATCTCATCCAGCTCACCTCTGACTCCCTATTGGATCGCTTTGACCTGAATCTCCCTTCAATAGTCTAAATACATAAGTATTGCCATACTGGGACAGACCGAAGGTCCATCAAGCCCAGCATCCTGTTTCCAACAGTGGCCAATCCTGGTCACAAGTACCTGGCAGAAACCCATAGAGTAGCAACATTCTGTGTAGAACCCCAAAGAATAGCAAGATTCTGGAATCGTAAAGAATAACAAGATTCCATATAGAACCATGTAGGAGTGGAGGAGTGGCCTAGTGGTTAGGGTGGTGGACTTTGGTCCTGAGGAACTAAGTTCGATTCCCGGCTAAGGCAGCTCCTTGTGACTTTGGGCAAGTCACTTAACCCTCCATTGCCTGCTGCATTGAGCCTGCCATGAGTGGGAAAAAGTGCGGGGTACAAATGTAACAAAAATAAAAAATAAATAAATAAGTACTACTACTACTATTTAGCATTTCTATAGCGCTACAAGGCATACACAGCGCTGCACAAACATAGAAGAAAGACAGTCCCTGCTCAAAGAGCTTACAATCTAATAGACAAAAAAATAAAGTAAGCAAATCAAATCAATTAATGTGGACAGGAAGGAGGAGAGGAGGGTAGGTGGAGGCGAGTGGTTACGAGTCAAAAGCAATGTTAAAGAGGTGGGCTTTCAGTCTAGATTTAAAGGTGGCCAAGGATGGGGCAAGACGTAGGGGCTCAGGAAGTTTATTCCAGGTGTAGGGTGCAGCGAGACAGAAGGCGCGAAGTCTGGAGTTCGCAGTAGTGGAGAAGGGAACAGATAAGAAGGATTAATTTATGGAGCGGAGTGCACAGGAAGGGGTGTAGGGAAGGACGAGTGTGGAGAGATACTGGGGAGCAGCAGAGTGAGTACATTTATAGGTTAGTAGAAGAAGTTTGAACAGGATGCGAAAACGGATAGGGAGCCAATGAAGGGTCTTGAGGAGAGGGGTAGTATGAGTAAAGCAACCCTGGCGGAAGATGAGACGGGCAGCAGAGTTTTGAACTGACTGGAGAGGGGAGAGGTGACTAAGTGGGAGGCCAGCAAGAAGCAGATTGCAGTAGTCTAAACAAGAGGTGACAAGGGTGTGGATGAGGGTTTTGGTAGAGTGCTCGGAAAGAAAGGGGCGGATTTTACGGATGTTGTAAAGAAAGAAGCGACAGGTCTTGGCAATCTGCTGGATATGAGCAGAGAAGGAGAGAGAAGAGTCAAAGATGACCCCAAGGTTTCGAGCTGAGGAGACGGGGAGAATGAGAGAGCCATCAACAGAAATAGAAAACAAGGGGAGTGGGGAGGTGGGTTTGGGGGGGAAAATGAGAAGCTCGGTTTTGGTCATATTTAATTTCAGGTGGCGTTGAGACATCCAGACAGCAATGTCAGACAAGCACGCTGAAACTTTGGTTTGGATGCAAGGTGAGATATCAGGGGTAAAAAGGTAGATTTGGGAGTCATCAGCATAGAGATGGTAGGAAAAGCCATGGGATGAGATTAATGAACCAAGGGAAGAAGTGTAGATAGAAAAGAGGAGGGGACCAAGAACAGAACCCTGAGGTACGCCGACAGGCAGAGGGATAGAAGTAGAAGAAGATCCACCAGAGTGAACACTAAAGGTGCGGAGGGAGAGGTAGGAAGAGAACCAGGAAAGGACAGAGCCCTGGAATCCAAGTGAGGACAGGGTATCGAGAAGTATGCTGTGATCGACAGTGTCAAAAGCAGCGGAAAGATCAAGAAGAATGAGGATGGAATATTGACCTCTGGATGTAGCCAGTAATAGGTCATTGGAGACTTTAGTAAGCGCAGTTTCGGTTGAGTGGAGAGGGTGAAAACCAGATTGTAGTGGGTCAAGAATAGCATGTGAGTAGAGAAAATCCCAATGAATAGCAATATTCCATGCAGAATCCCACGTACATAAGTATTGCCATACTGGGACAGACTGAAGGTCCATCAAGCCCAGCATCCTGTTTCCAACAGTGGCCAATCCAGGTTACAAGTAACTGGCTATGAAATGGGATGCTTCCCTCAAGAAAGCTTTTGATACTACTGCCCACTCATGATGCATTACTACTACTACTACTACTATGTAACACTTCTAAAGCGCTACAAAGGTTACGCAGCGCTATACAGTTTAACAAAGAAGGACAGTCCCTGCTCAAAGGAGCTTACAATCTAATGGACAAAATGTGCAGTCAAACAAATTGGGGCAGTCTAGATTTCCTGAATAGAGGTATAATGGTTAGGTGTCGAAGGCGACATTGAAGAGGTGGGCTTTGAGCAAGGATTTGAAGATGGGCAGGGAGGGGGCTTGGCGTATGGACTCAGGAAGTTTATTCCAAGCATAGGGAGAGGCGAGGCAGAAAGGGCGGAGCCTGGAATTGGCAGTGGTGGAGAAGGGTACAGAGATGAGGGATTTGTCCTGTGAGCGGAGGTTTTGGGTAGGAGCGTAAGGGGAGATAAGGGTAGAAAGGTAATTAGGGGCTGCAGATTGAGTGCATTTTTAGGTTAGTAGGAGAAGCTTGAACTGTAAGCGGTACCTGATCGGAAGCCAGTGAAGTGACTTGAGGAGAGGGGTGATATGAGCATATCGGTCCAGGCGGAAGATAAGACATGCAGCAGAGTTCTGAACGGATTGAAAGGGGGATAGATGGCTAAGTGGGAGAACAGCGAGGAGTAGGTTGCAGTAATCAAGGCGAGAGGTAATGAGAAAGTGGGCGAGA
The DNA here is from genome assembly GCF_901765095.1 of Microcaecilia unicolor. Classification (NCBI taxonomy): domain Eukaryota; kingdom Metazoa; phylum Chordata; class Amphibia; order Gymnophiona; family Siphonopidae; genus Microcaecilia; species Microcaecilia unicolor. Next base: position 4,411,643 of record NC_044035.1, read on the forward strand.
GTTCGGGTGGTGTGCTCAGAGAGGAAAGGGCGAATTTTGCTGATGTTATAGAGAAAGAAGCGACAGTTCTTGGCTGTCTGCTGGATATGCACAGAGAAGGAGAGGGAGGAGTCGAAGATGACTCCGAGGTTGCGGGCAGATGAGACGGTTCCAATCCCACCCATAGATCTTCTTGCTTCTGGTATACTTCTGATCTTCATCAACTTATGTTTCAACAGTTTTTATTGATGGTTCAGCATGTTATACATGAATATACATTTCGATGTAAGATTGTTTAAATAACATAACATACTTATATGCATAAATCATTAACTTCTGTTATCTAGGTTTTTCCCCCACATTTTCTCCTCCCCCCCAAACCTTTGTTGCTGTGAACATAATATTTATATCTTTGTTGTTACATGAACTTCTAAATAAAATACTGAATTCAAATAATAACTCTTGTTGTGTATTGCTGATTATTAGCCTATCCTGATCTACAGAAACAGCAGATCACATATGTGCCCGCTTAATATTGCGGCAATAACCTCTTGTATACCAGGGTTAAAGATAGTGCAAAACATCCATCTAAGTTATGCTTTAGAAACTTTTCTTCCCCCTATGCCCCCCACCCCTTTCTCTTCCCTTCTCAAGTTGGTATACTTTATTAACTTCAAGATGACCTGAACCTAAATCATCTAAAACCTTCCCTGAAACGAGAATTAACCGTGATATATATTGAAACTCATTAAACAAATGCCAGGGATCTTCATCAACTTAAAAGACAACTACACCAGGCAGAACATAAGTGGTGCCATTGACCCACTCCCACCCTACTGACAAGCTCTAAAAATATAGCTTACTCCTATAAAGCTGCCCTGCAGGCTTCTAAGAAACTGAAGAAGGGTTGCCTTCGAAAGCTAATCAAAAAATGTATTATGTTAGTCCAATAAAAAAGGTATCATCTTAGCACATAAGCACCGCCATACTGGGAAAAGACCAAGGGTCCATCAAGCCCAGCATCCTGTCTTTGACAGTGGCCAATCCAGGCTTCAAGAACCCGGCAACGCCCCCCCCCCCCCCCCACACACACACACAAAATATATATATATATTTAATAATGTTCAATGGACTTTCCCTCAGGAATCTGTCCAAACCCCCTTTAAACTCTGTAAGGCCAGCTGCTGTCACTACATTCTCCGGTAACGAGTTCCAGAGTCCAACTACACTTTCTCCTGTTTGTTTTAAATCTACCATATTCTAGCTTCATCTTGTGTCCTATTGTGTTCTATTGATTACCTTTAAAAGTAGAGTAACACAACTACTACATCAGTCTGGTGTCCTTTTAGAAAGGTGCACTGAAAAATGGCCTGCGGTAGTGTAGGCGCTGGTTTTGGGCGTGCGCAGAATCATTTTTCAGCACACCTGTAAAAAAAAAATGCCTCTCTTATTTTTCCCGAAAACGGAATTGCGGCAAAATCAAAATTGCCGTACGTCCATTTTGGGTCTCAGACCTTACCGCCGGCTGTAGACCTAGCGGTAAAGAATTTAACCCTACTCTGTTTTCTATCTTTTAACCAGTTTTTAATCCACAATAGAACACTAACCTTTTTATCAATCAGAAATTCAATCAAAGGTGAAAAGCCTTCAACAAGGCAACCTGGTGGACTATAAATAAGAAATAAATCGAGGTCCTTTGAATCCACAAGGATTCTATAATGAATCCTTAAAAATAAAACCGAATTCTGATTTAACTAAAATTAATAAACCACCTCCTCTATGTTTTAACCTACACTTAGTAAATACAAGTAACCTGGTGAACAAATTTGATTCACAATGACCGAGTCTGATTCAAGTAACCAAAATTAAATGATACACATTACATCCATCATGCTAGAACAAATCGAATCGAACAGCGAATGGGCATTAATCAGATCTAGGGACATGTGTAAAAGAGGCCAGACACCATGCCTGTCCTGTCCTAAAACCACTGGGATTGAGGTCGTTCTTCTAACAAAACAGAAGCTAAGTTTAACTCCAAAAACCCACCCCAGACCGCACGAAGGAGCACACAAAGAAGCGCTTTTTTTGTCACACTCCTTGATGAAGATGGCTAGCTTCACTCTGTCACACTTCGCCTCCGGTGCAGGCCCCCTCCTAAAGTGCTCAGTGCAACCCAATGATGTCACAGGGGGCGGAGCTTAGCACTGTTGCAGGAGAGTAGCCTGGATGAACAAACTGGAACTCAACCACTGGAAGGCAAAAACTGCTGCTGGCGGCCAGATGGTAAGGCAAACGCAGGCAAAGTTCTCTGGTGCAGGCCCCCTCCTAAAATGCTCAACATGACCCAGTGATATCACGGGGGGCGGAGCTTAGCACTGTTCCAGGAGAGTAGTCTGGATGAACAAACTGGGACTCAGTCACTGGAAGGCGACCTATCTGATGGATGTCAGCATCGGAGGGGTCAACCTGAAGGGAAGACAGTCACCACAGGTGAAAGACTTCCCAGGACCTAGGGTGCCCCCATTCAGGTGTGAACTAATTTGTGCCTCTCATCCCCTCACTCTCCCTAGGTCCATTTTACGGACGAGATCTGTCATAGAGCTGAGCATTCCTCTTTTCAGCACCTGGGATTCTCCCAAATAAGGAGGAATCCACTCTCCTTTTTACACCTAAGTTCCTTGAAGGTTCTGGAAAAATGCTAAATAGTAGTTCTGGAAACTGGAAGAAGGTGCAGGCAGCCGCAGCAAGCACTTCTTCCTGTAAGAGCCTAGCCCTCATGAAAGACTCCAGAGGAAATTGGAGAGTCACGGGATAGGAGGTAGTGTTCTATTGTGGATTAAAAACTGGTTAAAAGATAGAAAACAGAGAGTAGGGTTAAATGGTCAGTTTTCTCAATGGAGAAGGGTAGTTAGTGGGGTTCCTCAGGGGTCTGTCCTGGGACCACTGCTTTTTAACATATTTATAAATGACCTAGAGATGGGAGTAACTAGTGAGGTAATTAAATTTGCTGATGACACAAAGTTATTCAAAGTTGTTAAATCGCGGGAGGATTGTGAAATATTACAAGAGGACCTTACGAGACTGGGAGACTGGGCATCTAAATGGCAGATGATGTTTAATGTGAGCAAGTGCAAAGTGATGCATGTGGGAAAGAGGAACCCAAACTATAGCTACGTAATGCAAGGTTCCACATTAGGAATCACTGGCCAGGAAAGGGATCTAGGTGTCATCGTTGAGGATACGTTGAAACCTTCTGCTCAGTGGGCTGCAGCGGCTAAGAAAGCAAATAGAATGCTAAGTCAATTTTTATTATTTTATGCTAACTTCTCAACTTTTTGCCTAGAGGTTTAGATACCTGATATTTTCTTTAATTTAAGGCTTTTTTAATTTATTGCTTATTGCTTAATTAATTTGTCCTATGAACCCTCTTTCCTTTCCTACCTAGCTCTGATAGAGGATAGGCTGTAAAACTGCATTGTGGTATAAAGGTGCATTTTACATTGTTGAAACTGCTATAATTTATTGGGAATATTTAGATCTATTTACAAAAGGAAAGTTATATTCCAGGGGAATTTGAAAGTTTAATCTTGAACTGAAAATTCCTTGATCAGACTCTACCATTCTGATTATCATAGAGAACTCTCATTGATACTGCACATAGCTGACTCACTGGGACTTATAATCCCACCCACCCTCCCCACATCATACCCACCCCAGGGTTTTCCACACATTTATAGACAAGCCAAAACTCATTAACTTTACTCTTCAGTCATACACAGGCAATCTTACAGACTGTTCACCCCAACATTGTACACCTGCTCATACCCATTTCAACCAATCAGGATGACTTTTATTCTCTGTAACAATTGTGGTGCTTTAAATTCAAGGCCAATCATCTGGAGACTTAAGTCTTGTCCTGTCTTCAGCTATCTAGTTTAAAACAGGAGCTCAGTAAAGTAAAGCAGGAATTGGATGCACTTAAAGCAGCTTCTAGGACTGCACAGAATCATACCAACGTCTCACCACTGCCTCAAAGAATAAAACCACCTAAGAATAGATGGTTCACAGTAGGCTCAGGCAGACTTTGTTATGTGACACAAAAGCATCCGCCCTCACAAGTGTTGCCCCTTGTTATGATTGGGGTCAGAACCCCTCTCAAACTTACCTCTTTCCTGGGGGTCAGCTTCTTAGCTGGCTTCTGTTTCTTTTCTCTGTCCTTTCTAAGCTGGCTCTGTCTCTCTGTGCTGGCAGCTTCCAGCAGCATGGGGTTAATTGTCTCACTTCACTGCAGCTGTGGGTGTGGTCTGAGTTGCTCTACCTCTCCCTGGGGGTACTGGCTTCAAGAGCTTCTCGGTGCTGCATTGATGTGGGTTGGGCCTCTCGGGGTTTGAATGTGTTCTGCCTGGCTCTAGGGAGAGTGACATCATCTGGGAGGGCCTTGATAAGGAAGTGGGTTCTTTCCTTCAGGGCCTTCACAACGTTTGCTTCTGGCTACTTGCTTTAGGTCCAGGTTAGTTTAGTGCAGTCAGTGTGCACTTGTGTCTTGTGTGTTTGACTTCCCTGTTTTTCCCTTTGGCTCCTCTGCTTTCCCTTTTGCTACGGTGAGTAGCACTGCTGTTAGTGCAGTGCTGGAACTTGGTGCTGGGAGCACCCTTGTTAGTAAGTGTTTAGGAAGCACCTTTTGTTGTTTGGGTATTTAGCTTTCCTGCTTGTTTCCTTGTGCTTTCCCCGCTTTTCCTCATGACCTGTGTTTAGCTGCTGTAGCTTGGTGCTTAGGAAGCACCGGGGTGAGAACCCGTGTTTAGCTGCTGCAGCTTGGTGCTTAGAAAGCACCAGTGTTAGGTCTGGCATTTGTCTTCCCTTCCTTTTCCCTTGTGGCTAAAGTGGCTAGGGCTCTTCAGCATGGAGAAGAGTCGGCTGAGGGGGAGATATGATAGAAGTCTATAAAATAATGAATGAAGTGGAACGGGTAGACGTGAATCGCTTGTTTACTCTTTCCAAAAATGCTAGGACTAGGGGGCATGCAATGAAGCTACAAAGTAGTAAATTTAAAATGAATTGAAGAAAATATTTTTTCACGCAATGTGTAATTAAACTCTGGAATTCATTGCCAGACAATGTAGTAAAAGCAGTTAGCTGAGCAGGGTTTAAAAATGTTTAGATAGCTTCCTAAAAGAAAAGTCTATAAGCCATTATTAAAATGGACTTGGGGAAAATCCACTGCTTATTTCTAGCATAAGCAGCATAAGATCTGTTTTACTTGGTATGATACCAAAATAGTGCTTGTGACCTGGATTGGCCAATGTCGGAAACAGGATGCTGGGCTTGATGGACCTTCAATCTGTCTAAATATGGCAGCACTTATGCTCTTATTTATAGTGATATGAAAGGAGCAGATCACATGGGAAAAGGGCCTTTGAAAAATACTTTATTCATGTGAGATCTCTAAAAAAAAGCCCGACAGTGACTGTGTTTCACCCCCACAAGGGTTGCGTCAGGGGCTAAAGTAGGCAAGTGCTACTCCTTGGTAAAAATCATCTGTGCCAAAAGATGGCAAACTCACACAACCTTTCAGTAATGCAACTAGCAGCACAATAGAGTGAAGTAATTAGCAATTCGGGAGGAAGTTACCAGCATGAGTTATTTTACTGTTAACTCCAGTTATTAGTAATTAGGTCTCTTTGCATAAAATGGGACCTGTGCAAAATCAGCGTGAGTACTGGTAAAATAACATGTCTTAACAGTAGCTCAGATTGATAATTATGCTCCGCAGGGTGGTCCCTCTCTAAACCTTCCTCTTCTGTTCCAGGATCAGCAAAGACCCTCTTTTCTCCTTCCTTCAAAGCCGTCTTATGCCACTGGCTCCTGGATTTTAGTTAATTGTAGCCAGCCAAATACTCAAAGCAATGGCTTAGCCACAGAAAGGAAACCTGTCTTTGGACTGAATATTTATACCAGTTGGTTTTCCCTCGAATTTTAGGTCTTCTCCTGCCATTACCTCACTGGTAAAGAGAGCCCTTCCACTTCTGGGAAGTAGTGAATGATATTTTAAAAAATCAGATCCTATATCTGGTAGAGCCACTAGGGGTCTCTACGTAGGTAAATACGGAATGACTGTTTAACCTTCGGTGCGTTCGGCACCTAACTTTTACCGTTCAGGAAATCCAGACTGCCCCAATCAGACTGACTGTTCACTTGTCTTTTAGATTGTAAGCTCTTTGAGCAGGGACTGTCCCTCTATGTTAAATTGTACAGTGCTGCGTAACCCTAGTAGCGCTTTAGAAATGTTAAGTAGTAGTAGTAGTAGTAGTAAATAGTACTAAGATTTAGCTGTGTATGTATTTATTTATTTATTTAGATTTTGCTCACACCTTTTTCAGTAGTAGCTCAAGGTGAGTTACAGTCAGGTACACTGGATATTTCTCTGTCCCACAATCTAAGTTTGTACCTGAGGTAGTGGAGGGTTAAGTGACTTGCCCAAGATCACAAGGAGCAGCAGTGGGGTTTGAACTGGCCACCTCTGGATTGTAAGACCAGTGCTCTGACCACTAGGCCACTCCTCGCCTATCGGTGCACAATGCATGCCAAATTGGAGTCACCGCCTGGTTACTGCATAGCCCTCGCAGTAATTTCAATTTTGGTGTGCGTCCTCTACGCAAATCTGAAAAATATTTTTTATTTCCTGATGGGCGGCAGCTACGCGAGTCAAGTAGAATTTCATGCACATACACCAATACCGCCCAGTTACTGTGTGAGACCTTACCACTAGGTCAATGGCTTGCAGCATGGCCGCCGAGAGGGGGGGGCAGGGGGGGGACATAATTCCCCTGTCCCGCGTCTCCAAGGGGGGCCCGGTGCCGCAGTCCCCGATTTCACCCGCCACTCGGCTTTGTCGACCGTTCCCCACCGGGCCGGGCCCCCCGCATTGAAATCATCACAGCGCCTTACCTGTCACCTCCGTGACTGAAAGCGCAGCAGCGGCAGACCGGATTCGCCTCCCTTCGGGCCTTCCCTCCCTGTGTCCCGCCCTCGTCTGATGTAACTTCCGTAAGGGCGGGACACAGGGAGGGAAGGCCCGAAGGGAGGCGAATCTGATCTGCTGCTGCTGCGCTTTCAGTCACGGAGCGAGGTGACAGGTGAGGCGCTGTGATGATTTCAATGCAGGGGGACGGAGGGGGTGGGTGGGGACTGTGGCGCGGCGGCGATGACCTCGTGGGTGGCTTTGCCCCAGGCCCGACCCAGTCTCTAGGGACACAAAAATAAGAGAACAGTGTGAAAAAAAAAAAACCAAATTATTGAAAGTATTTTTTTTCACAATCCTTAATTAAGCTGTGGAATCTGTTGCTGAAGGATATGGTTAAGATAAGAGGTTTGGAGAAGTTCCTGGAGGACCGGCCTATAAAAAGTTATTAGCCAGGTAGACGTGGGAGAGCAACGGTTCATCCTGGAAATGTGAACTACTTTCTGGGATCTGCTGAATACTTGTGGCCTGGACAGTTGGAGATAGGTTACTGGGCTTGATCAAGCAACGTTATTATAAATTCTGATGTCTGAGCGTACACCAGTGGTTGCATCTCTACAACCAGGGTTAAGAGGTTTGGACAAGTTCCTGGAGGACCGGCCTATAAAAGGTTATTAGCCAGGTAGACGTGGGAGAGCAACGGTTCATCCTGGAAATGTGAACTACTTTCTGGGATCTGCTGAATACTTGTGACCTGGACAGTTGGAGATAGGTTGCTGGGCTTGATCAAGCAACGTTATTATAAATTCTGATGTCTGAGCGTACACCAGTGGTTGCATCTCTACAACCAGGGTTAAGAGGTTTGGACAAGTTCCTGGAGGACCGGCCTATAAAAGGTTATTAGCCAGGTAGACGTGGGAGAGCAACGGTTCATCCTGGAAATGTGAACTACTTTCTGGGATCTGCTGAATACTTGTGACCTGGACAGTTGGAGATAGGTTGCTGGGCTTGATCAAGCAACGTTATTATAAATTCTGATGTCTGAGCGTACACCAGTGGTTGCATCTCTACAACCAGGGTTAAGAGGTTTGGACAAGTTCCTGGAGGACCGGCCTATAAAAGGTTATTAGCCAGGTAGACGTGGGAGAGCAACGGTTCATCCTGGAAATGTGAACTACTTTCTGGGATCTGCTGAATACTTGTGACCTGGACAGTTGGAGATAGGTTGCTGGGCTTGATCAAGCAACGTTATTATAAATTCTGATGTCTTAGCATACACCAGTGGTTGCATCTCTACAACCAGGGCTTCTTGTAAACTCAATTTTTGCAGTGATTTTTTTAACCTGCAAGGTGACCTTAGGGTAACATGGCCTTCGGTACGAATTATATTACAAGCACCACTGTAAACACAGAGGATACATTAATTTGTTTGAGCAGTGTCTTAAGTAATGAGGTCAGGATTGAAGAATGCAGTGATTCAGAGCTAATCTTGCACCAGATTAAAACACCTTGCAGGACATGGTAGAGAAACATCCGCTAGAAGGTATCACTGAAACTCAATAGTGCTGAGAGTAAAAGAGCTTGTTGAAAAACAAGTCAAACTTGATTATTATTAAAAAGCCAAGAACGCACTGTACAATCTGGAATGAAAAGAGCACATGATATGTGCATTCAGTAAAAAGGATTTTGTGTTTTGTCCCAACCTTGGCAAACTCCCATCTTACCCAACCCCAACTGAAGCAGAACCTCAAACTCTGAACCATAAAGGAACTCCAGAATCAAATACCTATGACAGAACCCATAAGTAACGAACAATAAAGCTCAAACTTTGATCACGATAGAGCCCCAAATATAAATGTGAAAGAACCTAATCCAATCATAATAGAAACTCAACCTGAATAATTAGTTGACTGCCAAACATAACTGTGACCAAGTGTGAAACTCAGGTGTGTACAGGAGTACTGGTCCCTTACACGACTGTGACCAATTTAATCACAATAGTGATTTCAGAACCTCAACCGTTACCAAAGACCAAACCCAACCGTGATAAAACCACAACCAGTTATGACATAAAGCACACACAACAATGACAGACTCAAATCTAAAACTATCATAACCAAGAAACTAGCTGTGACAGACACAACCTTTAACCGAGCCCAGTCATGAGAGAAGGAAACCCAACTGTAACAGAATCAAACCTAGCTGTGATAGAGCCCAAGATCTAAGCATAAAAGAAACATGAGCTCCACTGTAACAGAACCAGGATAATATGTGATACAAATGTCATTAATTAATAAACCCTTAATACAGCTAAACTAGAGTCTTACTGGTCAATATTCAGCCAGTATCGGTTAGCATTTCTTTGAACAGTGACAACTGCAGGCAGAATTAGGCTTTGATATTCAATACCAAGCCATCTGGGCCCTGACGCTGAATATCCATGGCCATGCTGGCATTTGCTAGTTGCCAGATCTTATAAGGGTCCAGGCCAATAGTCAACCAGGACCCACATAAGACACTTATCTGGACCTCAGCTGAATATCAGCCAGGAGAAGGATCTGGATACGGTAAGTAGGTGCCCTCACCCTCCTCAGTTCCCCAATCCCCTCTCCTTCCCCCCTCCCCGATCAGTTTCCCTAAGTCCACCTTTGCTAGTCCTGATGGTCTAGGATGTCCTTACAGGAAGGATGTCCACTCTTGGCCGTCGTGGCTCCGGCCTCAAAATGTCCAGCCCCACCTCTAGCTATCTGGTTAGATATGATATTCTGTCACCGACTGGATAAAGTTTGCTGTCCTAACTTTATCTGGTTATCCAGTTAGTGGCCTGAGTATGGCAGAAAGGCTGTAATGAGATAACCTCTGGCTCTGCCTAAGCCCCCCCCCCCCCCCCCCCTTGCTGAGGTGGCCAGAAGGCATATTCAGAAATACTATCCAGTTAGTATCACCGAATCTCCCTCTCACCAGCACTTATCCGATTGGCAGTGCTTCCTAGCCGAATATTGCCTTGGTTTACCAGCCTCATACTTTGTCCTTCCACTTACAAACGGGTTCTCCTCTTCAAATGACTCAGTCTCTCCTCTCCAATTTTTATTCTCTTATAAACCCTTTCCTCGTCCCTCCGCTCAGTTTGTGGGTCTCGGTTTCTCTTCTGTGCGGTAGTGAAAAGTCTCCTACATAACATGCAGCTCCCTTTAACTGTATCCAAAATCATAGTAACATAGTAACAATAATATGTTACTGTGTTACTATGTTATTATGTTACTATGATTTTGGATACAGTTAAAGGAAGCTGCATAGTGCAGCCTCTGTGCCACTTACTTATCCATTAAGAACAGACAATAAAACTCCATCCTGGCCTGAAAAGTGGTGCATGTTAGCAGGACATGAGCCCTGCACTTGCCACTGGAGAGCCAGTCCAAACGTACTGACATCTCAATGAGATCTATCGCCTGATTAGCATAATCTGCTCACAGGCTTCCAAGGGGAACAGTCCAAATATACTGACATCACAATAAGAATACCGATACTGGGTCAGACCAATGATCCATCTAGCCAATATCCTGTTTTCCAAAAAGTGGCCAGGCCAGGTCACAAATCGTGGCAACACTCCATACTACAAATCCCAGGGCAAGCAGTTGCTTCCCGTGTCTGTCTCAATAGCAGACTATGGACTTTTCCTCCAGGAATTTGTCCAAACCTTTTAAAACCCAGATACACTAATTGCTGTTACCACCTCCTCCGGCAAAGAGTTCCAGAGCTTAACTATTTGTTGAGTGAAAAAAAATATTTCCTCCTATTTGTTTTAAAAGTATTTTCATGTGACTTCTTCGAGTGTCCCCTTGTCTTTGTACTTTTGGAACGAGTAAAAAATTGATGTACTTCTACTCGTTCTGCACCACTCATGATTTTATGGACCTCAATCATATCTCTCCTCATCTGTCACTTTTCCAAGCTGAAGAGCCCTAACCTCTTTAGCCTTTCTTCATACGAGAGGAGTTCCATCCCCTTTATCATTTTGGTCACTCTTCTTTGAACCTTTTCTAATTCTGCTACATCTTTTTTGAGACATGGCAACCAGAACTGAATGCAATACTCAAATTACAGATGCACTGTGGAGCGATACAAAGGCATTATAGTATTTTCGCTCTTATTCACCATCCCTTTCCTAATAATTCCTAGCATCCAGTTTGCTCTTTTGGCCGCTGGTGCACACTGAGCAGAATATTTGAGCGTATTATCTACAACGACACCCAGATCCTTTTCTTGAGCGCTGACCCCCCCAAGGTGGACCCTAGCATCAAGAAATTATGATTTGGGATTATTCTTTCCAATGTGCATCACCTTGCATTTGTCCACAGTAAATTTCATCTGCCATTTGGATGCCTAGTCTTCCAATTTCTTAATGTCTTTCTGCAATATTTCACAGCCCGCACATGCTTTAACAACCTTGAATAGTTCTGTATCATCTACAAATTTGATCACCTCACTTGTCGTTCCAATTTCCATATCATTTATAAATATGTTAAATAGCACCGGTCCCAGTACAGATCCCTGCTACACTCCACTGTTCACCCTCCTCCATTGAGAGAAATGACCATTTTACCACTGTTTTCTGACCAATAACCAATTCCTAAGCCACACCAGACCCTTTTCTCCTGTCCCATGACTCTTTAATTTTCTCAGGAGTCTCTCATGAGGAACTTTATTAAAAGCTTTCTGAAAATCTAGATACACTACATCAACTGGTTCACCTTTATCCACATGTTTATTCATGCCTTCAAAGAAATGAAGCAAATTAGTGAGACAAGACTTCTCTTGGCTGAACCCATGCTGACTCTGTCCCATTAAACCATGTTTGTCTACATATTCTGTAATTTTATTCTTTATTAGTAGTTTCCACTATTATGCCCAGCACCAACATCAGGATTACAGGTCTATAATTTCCCAGATCATCGCTAGAACCCTTTTTAAAATTGATGTCACATTGGCCACCTTCCAATCTTCAGGTACTATGGATGATTTTAACAACAGGTTACATATTACTAACAACAGATCAGCAATTTCATGCTTCAGTTCTTTGAGTACCCTTGGATTTATGCCATCCAGTCCAGGTGATTTACTACTCTTTAATTCATCAATTTGGCTCAGTACATCTTCTAGGTTCACCGAGATTTCTTTCAGTTCCTAAACATCATCCCCTTTGAAAACCATTTCCAGTACAGGCAGATCGCTTACATCTTCTTCTGTAGACATAGAAGCAAAGAATTCATTCAAGTTCTCTGCTATATCCTTGTCCTCCCTGAGTGCCCGTTTGTTATCTAATGGTCCCATTGATTCCCTCGAAGGCTTTCTGCTTCTGATGTACCTGAAAAAGTTGTTACTGTGAGTTTTAGCCTCTGTGGCATGTTTCCTTTCATATTCTCTTTTTGTCAGTCTCGCCCAGTTGAGATGTGAGCCCTTGTGCCCGATGGAGAAGGATTCCTCACCGGGCTGTCGGCCAACCCTGAGTTCCCCCTGTGCCCCCCTCTGTTCCCCAGGGGTTGAGCCCCCAGGTGCGGGAAGCAAATAGCAGAGAGAACTGAGTCCAGAACAAAGTCCACGGGGCACGGCCAAGCAATGGGCAAAAGCAGGACCAGGAGCAAACAGTGGTCCATGCCAGGCAGCAAGCAGTAGCAAGTCCAGGATCAGGCAGAGGTCAATACCAGGCAGCAAATAGTAGCAAAACCAGAATCACTGCAACTACCCAGGAAATTGAATAGAAGCCAAAGTGTGGAAGGACTGGAGGCAGGTCTTTAAATAGGACAGGAATAAAGCCCAAACATGCACAGCTGTCTTCAAGATGGCTGCCCCCACTGGAGACGCCCTCAAGTCCAAATATGGGCTTCCTTCCTGAGGCTGCCCAGCTCCAAGATGGCCACCCCATCCTAAGGCGCCCACCTCTGAGATGGCCACCCTATCCTGGAGATGCCCAAATCCAAGAAGGCCACCATATCCTCAGATGCCCATACCTTGCGTAAACAGGGGGAACTTGACACTTTTAGCCTTCTTTATTAATGCTTTGCATCTGACTTGCCAGTGCTTATGTTGCTTCCTATTTTCTACATTTGGGTCCTTTTTCCATTCTTTGAAGGACAATCTTTTGGCTGTAATGGCCTCTTTTACATCTCCTTTTAACCATGCTGGCTGACGTTTTCTCTTCTTTCCACCTTTGCAAATATGTGGAATGCATCTGGACTGGGCTTCCAAGATGGTATTTTTGAATAACGTCCATGCCTGATGTGGTGTCCTAACCTTTGCAGCCGATCCTTTTAGTTTCTTTTTAACCATTTTCCTCATTTTATTATAGTCGCCCTTTCAAAAATTAAATGCAGCTACAGAAGATTTATATAATCTGCTCAGAGGCTTGCAAGGGAGGACAGTCCAAACGTACTAACATCACAACGAGATTTATCGCCAGATTTACATAATCTGCTCAGAAGCTTCCAAAGGAGAACAATCCAAATGTACTGACATCACAATGAGATTTATCGCCTGATTTACAGAATCTGTTCCTCCTCAGAAGCCCGTGCAGGTGATTGAGTTCAATGTTGACATTGTCCGCCTCGCGTTCTTTTTCTCTCTTAAATCAGCTACTGTTTGTGTTTGCACTCCGTGTGTATCTGCCTTAACGTGCCCAGAACACTGTGTGTAGAAATTCCTTTAGAGGAAAACAATTATTGTTCCTAAATCAGTGTATCCAATATGACAGGTAGAGAAGAAAAGGAGGTTGCCAGGAGGTGAGGTCTTCCTGCTTGGCACAAGTAGAGGAATTTTCCTCCTACCAGACTGGTTTTCATTACAAGCTCCGAGAAAAGCCTGCGAGTTTTGCTAAGAGTGATTCTGAGTTTAAGGGAACCTTTACTACCCCACCGAGCAGCACCTGGCCAGTCCCAGCCCATCCTTTCCCCCAACAAAAAGGTAATAGCTAACCCTACAGCCCAGCAAGAACACAGCCGAGTGGGGAGGTGCTGGTGTCATTCACAGTGAATACAGAAGGGAATTTGCATTTTTTTAAACAGAGCATGTGCAATGTGTTAGCACGCAAACCTTTGGGAAACGTCTGTATCTCGTCTTCCGCCAGGGTCGCTTTACTCATACTACCCCTCTCCTCAAGACCCTTCACTGGCTCCCTATCCGTTTTCGCATCCTGTTCAAACTTCTTCTACTAACCTATAAATGTACACACTCTGCTGCTCCCCAGTATCTCTCCACACTCGTCCTTCCCTACACCCCTTCCCGTGCACTCCGCTCCATGGATAAATCCATCTTATCTGTTCCCTTCTCCACTACTGCCAACTCCAGACTTCGCGCCTTCTGTCTCGCTGCACCCTACGCCTGGAATAAACTTCCTGAGCCTCTACATCTTGCCCCATCCTTGGCCACCTTTAAATCTAGACTGAAAACCCACCTCTTTAACATTGCTTTTGACTCGTAACCACTTGTAACCACTCGCCTCCACCTACCCTCCTCTCTTCCTTCCTGTTCACATTAATTGATTTGATTTGCTTACTTTATTTATTTTTTGTCTATTAGATTGTAAGCTCTTTGAGCAGGGACTGTCTTCTATGTTTTTGCAGCGCTGCGTACGCCTTGTAGCGCTATAGAAATGCTAAATAGTAGTAGTAGTAATTGTGAACCCACTAGAGACAGAGAAAGCATCAATATGTAAACCACTTAGGTTGTACCACAGAAAAGAAGTATATCATGAATCTCACAAGCATAAACCAAAAAGAAAAGGTGGGTCACGTTTTGAATATACAGTGTATGTGCATAATTTTAGGTGAATGAACATTCTGTATACAGGGAAATTGTTCAGCATATCTGGCCCTTAATTGCACAATTAAGTTGCTGGAAGATCCAGTGAAGGCAGTTACTATGGCTGGGTTTAAAATGGTTTACACAAGTTCTTGAAGGAAAGTGCATAACCCACTATTAGCCAACTGGACTTGGGAAAGCCATTGCTTATCCTTGGGGATAAGCAGAATGGATTCTACCTACCTTTTGGCATCCGACCAGATACTCATCACCTCGATTGGTTATGATCAGAGACAGGGATACTACACTCGATGGCCCTATGGTCTAACTCAGCATGACAAATTTTTATTTTCTTAGGTCTTTGACGATCTCTCCCTTGTTCTGATATTTTATTTATTTTTTATTTATTGCATTTGTATCCCACATTTTCCCACCTATTTGCAGGCTCAATGTGGCTTACATAGTTTTGTAACACAGTTAATCCTGGATGTCAGGTACAGTTATTATTGTTCAGAGATTAATTAGGGAAGAGAGTAGAGAGAAGAGGGAAGGAATTTATTAGGTATAGTAGAGGAAGGACTTTCAGAAGTGGATTAGTGAGGTTCTGGGTTTTCATTGTAGGCTTTGTTGAAGAAATACGTCTTGAGGGATTTGCGAAAGATAGTTATTTCGTTGATTGTTTTCAGGTCTCTAGGTAGTGCGTTCCATAACTTCGTGCTCCTGTAAGAGAAGGTGGTAGCATGCATCTGCTTGTATTTTAGTCCTTTGCAACTGTGGAAGTGTAGGTTGAGAAATCTGCAAGACGATTTTGTAGCGTTTCTGGGAGGTAGGTCCACGAGGTTTAGCATGTAGATTGGGGCGTCTACACGAATGATTTTGTGTACAATCGTGCAGATCTTGAACGCAATGCGTTCCTTAAGTGGGAGCCAGTGAAGTTTCTCTCTTAAGGGTTTTGCGCTTTCATAGTTAGTTTTTCCAAATATGAGTCTGGCAGCAGTATTTTGGGCAGTTTGGAGTTTTTTGATGTTCTGCTCTTTGCAGCCTGCGTACAGTGCATTGCAGTAATCGAGATGACTTATCACCATTGACTGTACCAGGGTGCGGAATATGTATCTCAGGAAGAAAGGTTTAACTCTTTTGAGTTTCCACATGGAATAGGTTATCAATAGAAATCAAACAAAATAAGACATGGATAAGATGATACCTTTTTTATTGGACATAACTTAATACATTTCTTGATTAGCTTTCGAAGGTTGCCCTTCTTCCTCAGATCGGAAATAAGCAAATGTGCTAGCTGACAGTGTATATAAGTGAAAACATTCAAGCATTACTATGACAGTCTGACAGGGTGGGAGGAGGGGTTGGGTAGGAAGTATGTATGGGGACATCAAAGCATATCATTGATATTCTAACAGGATGGGTGTGGATAAATTTAAATTTACTACACTGTAGCTTCATCGCATGCCCCCTAATACCAGATATAATTTGGGTGAAAATAGTGAAGACAATGTAGACATGTTTGTGTTCACAGGGGGGTGCAGGGCTATTTCTTTTCATCGTACTGTATCACCTGCACATCTAGTGCCCTACACAGATCCTCACTAGCGCTAGCAGTGAGAGGCCCGGTGCAGAGCTGTGCAGCTGCCAGCAGGGGGCCCCATTGCAAGAAGGTTTTACTTTCATACCACTCCAGAGATGTATCAGCTTCACCTCAATTCAGCTCTTGTGAAAAAAAGCCTTTTAATTAAATATTTATTTACTTATTTATGTATTTATCAGGATTTGCTTACCACCTTTTTGAAGGAAGTCACTCAAGGCGCTGTCCAGCTAGTACAGTTACTAATGTCTGCCAGAGCCGTGGGTTTAGTACAAATGCAATAACTCCAGAAGAAAAGAAAATATTTTTGCAGTTTGTAACTAGGGCACATTCTGAGAAAAATAAAATATTGTGGTATTCCAGCCCATATATGTGGCCAACTGTGAGGGGGATAATGAGGCCACACATTCCAGCCACCCAGATTGTAAGTAAGACGGAATTTAAGAGTCATACTCTCATCTTCTGTTTGTTTTTACGCAGTGCAAAGTGATTGTATAAGGCTGGGGTTATTGAGAAGCCTGAAAAACTATTCTTTAAAAGGGGAATGCTCTTATGCAGCAAGAGGTACAAAAAAACAGAAGAAACCAGTCTTCGCAAGGAAATCAACAAGAAACAAAACAGCAAAGATGACCAACAAAAGCAAAAAACAAAAAATATAAAAATAAAATATATATATATATATAAAAAACGTCAAAATTTAAAATTAATCATAAGATATGTATTTAAAAGATGAATCAATCAAAATCAAAAAATTACATATAAAAGACGACACTTTGGATGTAAAAATGAAGAATCAACTTTATTAGCCAAACTATAGCAGGGAGAAAGGGACTCGACACAGCTGTGTTTCGGCCGTACTGGCCTGCATCAGGAGTCTTCTCTGCCGTCTGTTGATTATTAATTCTATCCAATTATAAAAAGAATATGTGTGTCTTACCAATAAACTGAAGCTATAGTGCTCAATTGTACTGGAAATAAAGTTGTCTGATCTTCTCCGCTCAACAACTTTGTTTCCAGTACAATTGCTGCGTTCGGCACCTAACCCTTACCGTTCAGTGAATCCAGACTGCCCCAATTTGACTGCCCCTATCAGACCGACCGTTCACTTGTCTATTAGATTGTAAGCTCTTTGAGCAGGAACTGTCTCTCTATGTTAAATTGTACAGCGCTGCGTAACCCTAGTAGCGCTCTAGAAATGTTAAGTAGTAGTAGTAGGCCAGTACGGCCGAAACACAGCTGTGTCGAGTCCCTTTCTCCCTGCTACAGTTTGGCTAATAAAGTTGATTCTTCATTTTTACATCCAAAGTGTTGCCTTTTTTATGTAATTTTTTGGTTTTGATGGATTCATCTTTTAAATACATATCTTATGATTAATTTTAAATGTTGACGTTTTTTATATATATATATTTTATTTTTATATTTTTTGTTTTTTGCTTTTGTTGGTCATCTTTGCTGTTTTGTTTCTTATACAGCAAGAAACATACATACATAGCTATCAGACACATGATAACACAGAACAAACGGGGGGGGGGGGGGGGGGGGGGGGGGGATTAGCAGACACTTGAAACTGTAGAGTATTCAACAACCCTAACCATCAACCCTCTTTAACAGAGCTCAGCTCATGCACCAAGTAGGGGGCAGGAGAGGCTTGGGCTAAAAAAAACCCAGAGATCAGAGAGCAAAGGCTGAGCTTTCACACCACAGGAGGGAATTTGAATGGCCTATGGGAGGGAAGACACTTTCTGAGACCCTGAAAAGGTTGTGGTTATAAGGGGGTTGATCTTATAAGATGAATCATTTCCACAGAAAGAATGTGAACGTTCTCAGAACAGAAACTCTTCTGAATATTGGGTCTTTGCAGATGTCTCTTTGTGTCCCAGTAACGGCCAGACCTCTGGTTTAATAAAGGACCCTGTTTATTTTCTGGAGATGGTGGTATGAAGATGAACTTTCCTATCATCTTCCATGTATTTGCCTAAGGGAAATCTCCTCATTGTTTTCTCCCAGGGAGTCATTGGAGATTCAACTGTTGACTATGATGTCCCAGTGTGGGGACACAATGAGATCACTGCAAATCCGCACACAATGACAGCTCTAGCTGACACCAGCCCAGGTCTGGTGCAGGCTGCCTGGCTGCACCAGCTGCTCCCAGAAACCACACAGCGAGAATATTTGTGTTTAAGATTTACTCCTCAATAGATGTGTGCTGAGAAATGGAAAGGAATGAGATAGAAAAAGTAGACTGATGCTGTGGGGCTCAGTGGGAAAATTTAGCATTAGAGTAAGGAAGTCATCACGTATTGAATAAAGGCATCAAAGACTTAGCAATCCATCAAAAACAGATTGACTGGCAAAAGATTGGAACCTCTCATGGGCAATGGAGATGTCATCACCCAAGACTGTACCTTCCAATGGCCTAATTAAGCCCAGGTTCTGTCTCCTCCCTCAGATCCTAGTGTGCTAGAAGCTGCTGAGGTCACTCCTGAGGATATAAGCTGGGCAGGGCCGGTCCTAGGGTCTCTGGCGCCCCCCTGCAGACTATGAGTTGGTGCGCACGCCCCCCCCCCCCCCCCGCATCTCCTTTCTCTCTTCTCCCACCCTGCCCCTGTCCAATGATTCTCCTTCGCCCCCATCCCCCTCCCATTTATGGCCACTTGCCCGCCCCTCTTCTCCCCCCAACATCCCCCTTTTTCTTCTTCTCACCCTGCGTGGTTTAAGTCTTTTTTAATTTACCTCCGTCCCAGCGGCCGCGTCATTTCAAAGCCCTGCCCCATCTCTAGCCTTCCCTTCCTTCGTGAGTTTGTTCCCTCAGTCCCGCCCTTGAGGAAATGACATCAGAAGGCGGGTCTCTGCGGAACGAACTCACGAAGGAAGGGAAGGCTAGAGACGGGGCAAGGCTTTCAAATGACGCGGTTGCTGGGACGGAGGTAAATTAAAGATTTAAAGCCCCAAGGGCGGTGCGGTATGGTGGTGCATAGGCACCCTTGAAGGCAGGCACCCCCCTGCGGTGCTTACCTCGCTTACCGGGTTTGACCGGCCCTGAAGCTGGGCTAATGTGTGCTGAGAGGCCCTAGTGGTATTTGATGGCCCTGTTTACCCCAGATCCCCTCTCCCCAATGCTTCTTTCCTGCTGATGACCCTTCTTTTTCTTGCTCATAACTTCCCTCTCCCTCCAACACTTCAAGTATAATTTCTCACCCATTCCCCTCACTTCTGGCTTCTCTCGCCTCCCCCCCACCCCCCCCCCCCCCCCAGCTCTCTTCTTTCCTCACCACTTTGACCCCACTCTTGGTGGTGACTCCTCTCCTCCATTCTTCTTGACTCCAGTCTCCCTCCCCATTCTCGGCAAGGGCTGGTCCTTAATACTATAATTAGATATAGTTGCACCTGGAGTTCTGTTCGCTTCTTGATGCTCTCACCCACTCTGCTTCCTCCCTACTACTACTACTGAGGCATTATGACATCACAATATTAGCTCTGGTTACAAGAGACTACTACTACTACTATTTAGCATTTCTATAGCGCTACAAGGCATACGCAGCGCTGCACAAACATAGAAGAAAGACAGTCCCTGCTCAAAGAGCTATGTAATAAAAGTGAGCCAAGTATAGGACAATCAAGCCATTGTGACATCACTGATGAGGTTGGCTCTTATTGGTGGCCTGAGGCATTATGACATCACAACATTAGCTCTGGTTACAAGAGACTACTAACCTACTATTTATCACTTCTATAGCACTACAAGGCATACACAGCGCTGCACAAACATAGAAGAAAGACAGTCCCTGCTCAAAGAGCTTACAATCTAATAGACAAAAATAAAATAAAGTAAGCAAATCAAATCAGTTAATGTGAATGGGAAGGAAGAGAGGAGGGTAGGTGGAGGCGAGTGGTTACAAGTGGTTACGAGTCAAAAGCAATGTTAAAGAGGTGGGCTTTCAGTCTAGATTTAAAGGTGGCCAAGGATGGGGCAAGACGTAGGGGCTCAGGAAGTTTATTCCAGGCGTAGGGTGCAACGAGACAGAAGGCGCGAAGTCTGGAGTTGGCTGTAGTGGAGAAGGGAACAGATAAGAAGGATTTATCCATGGAGCGGAGTGCACGGGAAAGGGTGTGGAGAGATACTGGGGAGCAGCAGAGTGAGTACATTTATAGGTTAGTAGAAGAAGTTTGAACAGGATGCGAAAACGGATAGGGAGCCAGTGAAGCGACTTGAGGAGAGGGGTAGTATGAGTAAAGCGACCCTGGCGGAAGACGAGACGGGCAGCAGAGTTTTGAACCGATTGGAGAGGGGCGAGGTGACTAAGTGGGAGGCCAGCAAAAAGCAGATTGCAGTAGTCTAAACGAGAGGTGACAAGGGTGTGGATGAGGGTTTTGGTAGAGTGCTCGGAAAGAAAGGGGCGGATTTTACGGATGTTGTAAACAAAGAAATGATAGGTCTTGGCAATCTGCTGGATATGAGCAGAGAAAGAGAGAGAAGAGTCAAAGATGACCCCAAGGTTTCGAGCCGAGGAGACAGAGAGAATGAGAGAGCCATCAACAGAAATAGAAAACGGGGGGAGTGGGGAGGTGGGTTTGGGGGGAAAAATGAGAAGCTCGGTTTTGGTCATGTTTAATTTCAGGTGGTGTTGAGACATCCAGACAGCAATGTCAGACAAGCACGCTGAAACTTTGGTTTGGATGCAAGGTGAGATATCAGGGGTAGAAAGGTAGATTTGGGAGTCATCAGCATAGAGATGGTAGGAAAAGCCATGGGATGAGATTAATGAGCCAAGGGAAGAAGTGTAGATAGAAAAGAGGAGGGGACCAAGAACAGAACCCTGAGGTACGCCGACAGGCAGAGGGATAGAAGTAGAAGAGGATCCACCAGAGTGAACACTGAAGGTACGGAGGGAGAGGTAGGAAGAGAACGCAGAAAGGACAGAGCCCTGGAATCCAAGTGAGGACAGGGTATCGAGAAGGATGCTGTGCCTTTTAAGCTGGGAGAAAGTGTTAGGAGGCCTGATCTTGGACTTAGAGGTAGTGGTGGGAGTAATCGTCAGGGGGGGAGTGACGGGGGCGGCAGGGAGCAACAGGGGGCGGCAGTGGCTGGTGGAGCAATGGGGGGTGGCAGCGGCAGGGGGCGGAGGTGGGGCAACCTTGCCCCAGGCCCGGCCTAGTCTCTCGGCGGCCCTGGGCAAGTGCAGGTGTTAGTCTGGCACTAATGGTCTCTAGCACCCGCATTTGCCTTCGATCGTCTGCCTGTGAGAGTTTCCTCAGAGGTAAGGTAACCACCTCTGAGAAAGTGAGTTTAGGAAAACCTGGTTAGGAAATGAAGTGTGTTTTTAGGAGAATCAAAATAAGGATGTTACAGGATTCCCATTAAATAAAATAATAAGGATGACACAGATATTAAACTGAAATAGTCAGTATTTATTGCACTGATGTTAAAGTTTAAAATGTTAAAATACTTAAAAACAGTTTAAAATGGATTTGAAATGCCAGAATAAATTAAAAAAAAAAAACACTTTTCCATTGAAAACATTTAAAATAGTTTAAATTTATCCAGTCACAATATATATTCCACTCAGAATATCTAAGAACAGGTGTAGATCAGAATATACAGGGGTATTGTTCAACAACAAACTTCAGGTAAGTATAGAATTTCAGTTCCAGTGATTAAAATGTAATTAGTATTGGAATTGTTTCCTTCAGGTAAGGTTCTTTCTTTCTCTTACAGGTTTAAAACCAAAATCAGAATTTCTATCAGGTAAGTATAAGTTGTTATATGTATGTCAGATCAGGCATATTTTCAAAGCACTTAGCCTCCCAAAGTTCCATAGAAACCTATGGAACTTAGCCTCCCAAAGTGCTTTGAAAATATGCCTCTATTAGTCTCTGGAATGTTAAAAATGTCCTTTGAATTTCTTTCCTTTCTTTACTTACCTGTTTTCAAGCTCTCGAGTTCAATGCTTCATCTATCTTTAATTTCCATCTTGTTCTTTATCTTCTCCCTGTAGCTATTCTAAAATAAAGTAAAAGGAGAAAGTCTGCCCCCCCCCCCCCCCCCCCATATGTGTGCAGCTATAAAATGGAAGCCTGCCTGAATCTGGAACTTGTACTGTAAAATCTAATTAAATAAAAATAAAATACATTCAATTTGAAATGTCTATATTATATTTATACCCCACGCTTTCCCACTCATGGCAGGCAATGGAGGATTAAATGACTTTCCCAGAGTCACAAGGAGCTGCCTGTGCCAGGAATTGAACTCAGCTCCTTAGTTCCCCAGGACCAAAGTCCACCACCCTAACCACTAGGCCACTCCTCCTGCCAGAAGCCTAAGAAATAAAATGGGAGAGTTGGAATATATTACACCAAATGAAAAATTAGAAATAATAATAGGCGTCTCTGAAACTTGGTGGAAGGAGGATAACCAGTGGGACACTGTCATACCAGGGTACAAATTATAATGTAGTGATAGGGAGGATTGAATTGGTGGAGGGGTAACATTGTATGTTAAGGAGGGCCTTGAATCGAATAGACTAAAAATTCTACAGGACACAAAACTCATCTTGGATTGAAATTCCATGTGTAAAGGGAAAAAGGATATTGATAGGAGTGTACAGACAGATGTAGAAATATTATCAGAAATTAGGGAGGCTAACAAATTGAGGAACACAATAATAATGGGTGAATTCAATTACCACAATATTGACAGGGGAGGGGGATCACCCTTGGGTGCTCAGACTGTTTTAGCAGGAGGAGTTAGGCTCCATGGTTTCTGAGGCACTGGCAGTGCTCTCCATAGTGGAACCCTTGGGGGTTCCGGCGGATAGCCAGGCGGTTAGCCTTATGAAGGACCTCGGGGGCCTGTCCAAAGCATTCCCCATGCATCTGGACATTCAGGACCTGATTACTGCAGAGTGGAGTGATCCTGGCATAGGCCTGAAGGTAGGGATGGCCATGGCCTGTCTCCATCCTTCAGTGCCAGAAGAGAAGGAGAAGTTTTTCATTACCTAAGGTGGACTCGTTGGTGATGGCAGTCACCAAGAAAACTACCTTGCTAGTTGAGGGCAGCATTGCCTTGAAGAACCTACAAGATAGGAAGATGGACCAAGCTTTGAAGCAAGCCTTGGAGGTGGCTGCTTTGGGGTTTGACACATGCCTGGTTTCGTGACAGCAAGAAATATAGGTTTCAGCCCTGGCAGACTTCCTTTTGGGGGGACAGGAATCCGGCAGGGCAATTGGGGTGAACAGCTGCTGCCTCCCAACAATCCCAATGATGCCAGGCTGGCCCAACTATCTGGGCTGATAGGGGGATGCCTTCTGGCACTTTGGGATGTGTGGGCTATCTTCACCACAGACCAGATATTCTGGGTGACAGCTACAAGCTAGAGTTCTCCTTCTCGGTCGCTCCTTACAGTCTCCTTGTTGGTGGTGGTGGTGGGGGGTGGGACAGTGCTCAGGCGGCATAGATCAGAGGCATGGTAGAGGCGTTGCTGGCCCTTTGGGCCATTGTTCCCATCCCTCCCGCCAAGCTTGGTCTGGGTTGGCACTCCATCTATTTTTGTGGTTCCCAAGAAAGAAAGAACAATGTGACTCATTCTGGATTTCAAAGGGGTCAACAGGTGTCTGCGAGTGGCCCATTTTCGGATGGAAACCCTGAGGTCCGTGATCACGTCCATTTGAAAAGGAGAGTTTCTCACTGCTGTCGACCTCAAGGAGGTGTACTTGCACATCCCTATCTAGGAGAGGCATCACCAATTCTGGGCTATCATTTCCAGTTACGGGCCCTGCCATTTGTTCTAGCCACGGCCCTGAGGGGTCATGGTTGTAATAGTGATCTTTTTGCGGAGGCAAGGGATTTGTGTTCACCCATACCTGGATGACTGGCTGATCTAGGCCTCTTCTTACCAAGACAGCGTGGAGGCCACTTCAACTGTGGTTCACCTCCTGGAGTTTCTGGATTGGGTGATTCATTTTGACAAGATCAGGCTGGTGCTGTCACAACAACTGGAGTACCTGGGTGTCCTTTTCGATACCCAGCAAGCGCGAGTGTTTCTGACAGATGGACAGCACTTCAACAGTGAAGCAGAATTAAGAGAAAGATTATATAGACAGAGTTCTCTGTATATTGCCCCCTAAATTATAAATTTCTAAATCCCCCCCAAAACCCCATGCTAAACCTTCTAAAACATGTGAAAAAAACCAGGTCTTCCACTAGCCCATTTGTAGATGAAACACTCTTATGACATGACTGCGCCCAGTGTGGCCATTCTCATACAAGTTCCTGGAGATTCTCCAGATTTTGGTTTAACAGGGACATGATCATAGACTCATGGCCAGCCTCCAGTGGACTTGTAAGGTTAATTATTAATCGAGCCGCTTGGAGTCACCCACCCCCCCCCCTGCTCCTGACTTCAGAGTTTGCCTTTCTCAAAGGCTCCCTTTGAAATGTCAGGTAAAAGTGATGGATGGTCCTTCTCATAGAGTTGCAGGTTTGCAAGTTTTTCCCTGTTGGCTTTGGAAAAGAGAGACCCTCCCTGTTTAAATATAAAAGCTGCACTGTGCAGATAAGGGTGAATGTTTTGGACAGCTTGGGAGCAGAAAGCTGGGAGCGTAGGCTGTTCAGATAAGCACGGATGGGAGTGGTGGGGGCAAAGCACAAACCGCCATGATGAAAGCTGGTCTGCATTTCAGAAATGGTTACATGAGTTTTGACTTCAGGCTTGCTTCCTAAGGTTCACATCACAGGGATCCCCTGCCTTGCTAATAGACCTTTCCCAATAGGCATGTTCATTTGTCAGCGTGCAATCAGTCCCTTGTGAAGGCACCTTAAAAACTGATGAATGACAAATAACCCACAAATTTTAAAAATTCTAACTTCTTTAAAGACTTTTTATTAACATAAATGCCTGAAATAAACTAAAAAAACCCAAAGTAATAAATTGAGGGGAGAAGCCAAAGTCTCTGAAAACAAAATGAACATGTTTTGCCTGGGCCCACACCTATTGTACTATTTTGGGATCTTGCCAGGTACTTGTGACCTGAATTGGCCACTGTTGGAAACAGGATACTAGGCTTGACGGACATTTGGTCTGTCCCAGTATGGCAACACTTATGTACTTATATGAAAGACTATGTCAGTTCTTTAATGGCCATTCACGGAGCGGCACTGAAAGAGATGACATAATCCAAAGTAATATTGAGAGAAAATGAAGTATGGTAACAGCAGTTAGCGTATCTGGGTTTTAAAAAAGTTTGGACAAATTCCTGGAGGAAAAGTCCATAGTGTGTTATTGAGATAGACATGGGGGAAGCCACTCCTTGCCCTGGGATTGGTAGCATGGAATGTTGCTACTATTTGGGATTCCGGAATCTTGTTATTTGTTTGGGATTCTGGAATGTTGCTGTTATTTCAGATTCTACATGGAATGTTGCTACTCTTTGGGATTCAAGAATCTTGTTCTTTGTTTGGGATTCTGGAATGTTGCTATTATTTGAGATTCTACATGGAATGTTGCTGCTGTTTGGGTTTCTGCCAGGTACTTGTGACCTGGATTGGCCACTGCTGGACGCAGGATACTGGGCTATAGATGGACCATTGGTCTGACCCAGTAAGGCTATTCTTATGTTCCCATACAGATCACTGAAACATCACTTGATTGTTATATAGGGGATCATTTTTTAACATTTTCTTTGTTGTGGCTGTGGCTTGGTTCTCTAGTGTTAGGTGGCTGTCTTGGTAATGCCAAGAAGTTTCATACTGTCTGAGATTGGGAGACTATGATCTAGGGTATTGATGGTTGTGGGTTGGTCTGGGCTGTGTTGGGAAGAGAAGATGAGACAGTGTGTTTTTTCTTATTGAGTTACATAGTACATAGTAGATGACGGCAGAAAAAGACCTGCACGGTCCATCCAGTCTGCCCAACAAGATAAACTCATATGTGCTACTTTTTGTGTATACCTTACCTTGATTTGTATCTGTCGTTTTCAGGGCACAGACCGTATAAGTCTGGGTCCAGCTCGTCAAGGGAGGTTTCAAGGTCGGTGTCCTCCTGTGATAGAGTTTTACGTAAGTTAATTATTTTGTCTTTGAAGAAGTTTGCCAGTTTGTCTGACGATGGGAAGTCTGTATTTGATGTGGTGACAGGGTTGGTGTCTAGAACTGTATTCAGTAGAATTTCTTCATGTCTTTGTAATCTGTTCCTATTTGCGTTTTATAGTAGTTTCTTTTGATTTGTCTTATCTCAGATTTGTATTTTTTTTTGTGATTGTTTCCATGCGGTGAAAGTTTGTTCATTTTTGTTCTCCATGCTCGTTCAATGCTCGTTTGAGTTGTCTGGATTGTGGGTAAGGGGGACCCAGCCCGGAAGTAGGAACTAGAGCAGGGGAAGCCTGTTCAAGGGCAGGATATAGCTCCGAGAAGTGCATCACTGGAAGGAGGACAGCCAAAAGGGTCCATGCCTGAGGGAGAGCCGGATTGGGATCAGGATTATTGGGAACAGCCTTGGATTATTGAATACCCAAAGGGATGAGTAATGGACAGGAGGGGCTATAAATATGTATATGTTGAAAATCCTTATTGAAAATTTTGGAGAAGTGGCTGAGACTGTGGTAAATGGAATCAATTGGAAGAAAGAGTCACTTAAAGCCAATGCCTGGTGTAAAGAAGGAGTTAAGAAGTGGTTTATCTGCCTGTTGCAGAAAGTTCAGTAAAGCTGCATTTGTATAAAGTCAAATCCTTGAAGTACAGTGTGGTCTTTGGAGTAGGAGTGAGGGCATTTGTTTCCTGGACTGGCAGAGAACCTTTGAGAAGTCTCACTTAATTCCTCATAGCTTTCCACATCTCTATTCCAGCCCTCTCCTACGCTCAGACTCGGATGAGGA
Organism: Microcaecilia unicolor; assembly: GCF_901765095.1. Taxonomy (NCBI): domain Eukaryota; kingdom Metazoa; phylum Chordata; class Amphibia; order Gymnophiona; family Siphonopidae; genus Microcaecilia; species Microcaecilia unicolor. The sequence continues at coordinate 4,438,846 of NC_044035.1, forward strand.
CATTTATGACTGTATGAGTCGGAGAGAGACTGTGAAAGAGAAAGAAAACCATATCCCTATGGCCCAGGTCTGCTGGGGATGTCCAAGCCCCGAGGGGAACTGAGTTAGTGGCGGTGAGTGAGATCCGGGTTACACAAGAAATATGGATGTCTATGTGGCAACAGAAGAACCTCCATCTTATAAAATGGCCACACAGAGGTCCATGTAGAACAACGTTTCCCAAGTCAGTCCTGGAATACTCTCTTGCCAGACAAGTTTTCAAGATATCCACAATGAATATTCATTGATTTGCATACATAGCCTCCATTATATGGAAATTTCCTTCATACATATTCATTGTGCATATCCTGAAAACCTGACTGGCAAGGACCAACTTGGGAAAGACTGATGTAGAGGAGTAGCCTAATGGTTAGGGAAAGGGAAAGGGGACTTGATATACTGCCTTTCTGAGGTTTTTGCAACTACATTCAAAGCAGTTTACATATATTCAGGTAGTTATTTTGTACCAGGGGCAATGGAGGGTTAAGTGACTTGCCCAGAGTCACAAGGAGCTGCAGTGGGAATCAAACTCAGTTCCCCAGGATCAAAGTCCACTGCACTAACCACTAGGCTACTCCTCCACTCAGACTGTTGGGTTGCAACTTAGTTGGACCTAAGTTCAAATCCCACTTCAGCTGTTTGTGATTTTTTTTTTTTAATTGTGAGCCCTCTAGGAACAGAAAAATACCTACAATACTGTAGCTGAATGTACACAACTTCAATAGCCTTCAGGCTTGGAGGTATCTTATATATTCAGGTTCAGTAGGTGTTTTTCTATTCCTAGAGGGCTCACTATGGACAAAAAAAGGAGCTGAAGTGGGATTTGAACCTGTCTCCCTTGGTTCCTAGTCTACTACACTAACCATTAGGCTACTCCTCGCACACTTCATTGTTAAGAATGCCCTCATAGAACCTGGTATCCCTTGATGATTTCACATTCATGCGAGAAGGAGGTCAAGAACGAACACTGGAAGATTAAGGAGCTTTGACATCATCACCACAACTAAAAGCAGGAACGTGGTCTATCACACAACATTTCAGACTAGGCAAGGAATGTTCAAATGTTGCACCGTGTTGGATAATAGCGTCTTCCAATTTCTGCCGCTTTAAACAGTATTTGTGTTCACTCATCCTCAATTTAAATTGTCAGCTTGTCTGTGCGATATACATCTTAAGAAGACACAGACAGATGGGATGTATAAATGACAAAATCAGTAGTGTGAACTCCTACAAATATACCCAGAATTGTCTTACTATCTTATTTCATTATTATCATGTTAAACAAGATCCTTATGTAATACTAAATGTATATTCTCTTATACATTTCCAACATTCATGATGTATTGTTAGCCACATTCAGCCTGCAAAGAGGTGGGAAAATGTGGGATACAAATGCAATAAATAAATAAATAAATACTGCAGCTGAATACTTTATAATGCATTGATACACTGTGAGCAAACAGTGGATATCTCAATCTTCATCTCCCTAATTGCAAAGGACTTAAGTACAAAATATATTATGCATCCAACTTCTCAGTCTTGGGCAGCCAACTCTGGAATGCCTTACCAAGATCCATCCATTTAGTCAATGACCATCTACCTTTTCGGAAGCTGCTAAAAAACTTACCTCTTCAAGCAAGCCTACAATAAAGACTTGACCTAATCTGCGAGTCCATCTGTACTACCTAGACTAGACTATGAAGACTATATCTGGAATATGTCCCCATATTTTCCTTCTAGTACATTCCTCTTCTTCCCTCCCTCTCACTCTCCCATTAAAAATAATACGCTAACCCCATTACACACCCATCTCCCATTCCCTACCTCTACCATCCTCCTTCCTTGCCCATCTCACCTATCCACATCTTACCATCACTTTCAATTTTACTATATTACATCTACGTGCATTTTATATTACTTTGTTTAATCTGCATTACTATGTAAATGACCTCCTCCTTACTTACTGTATCATAGCTGCATCCATGTTATGCTACTTTGTTTGATGCGGCGACCAGAATTGAGTATTGTGTTCAATTCTGGTCGCCGCATCTCAAGAAAGATATAGTAGAATTGGAAAAGGTGCAGCGAAGGGCAACTAAAATGATAGCGGGGATGGGACGACTTCCCTATGAAGAAAGACTAAGGAGGCTAGGGCTATACAGCTTGGAGAAGAGACGGCTGAGGGGAGACATGATAGAGGTATATAAAATAATGAGTGGAGTGGAACAGGTGGATGTGAAGCGTCTGTTCACGCTTTCCAAAAATACTAGGACTAGGGGGCATGCGATGAAACTACAGTGTAGTAAATTTAAAACAAATCGGAGAAAATCTTTCTTCACCCAACGTGTAATTAAACTCTGGAATTCGTTGCCGGAGAAAGTGGTGAAGGCGGTTAGCTTAGCAGAGTTTAAAAAGGGGTTGGACGGTTTCCTAAAGGACAAGTCCATAAACCGCTACTAAACGGACTTGGAAAAATCCAAAATTCCAGGAATAACATGTATAGAATGTTTGTACGTTTGGGAAGCTTGCCAGGTGCCCTTGGCCTGGATTGGCCGCTGTTGTGGACAGGATGCTGGGCTCGATGGACCCTTGGTCTTTTCCCAGTATGGCATTACTTATGTACTTATGTTTAAACTGTAGGATTTGTAAGCCGCATTGAACCTGCTAATGAGTGGGAAAACGCGGGGTATAAATGTTACAAATAAATAAATAAATATTTCAATGAAGTACTGAAGAGCCAAGTGCTTTAAACCTCAAAATTGAATGGCAGGCATTTTTATTAGTTCTTTGTTTACGAAGAGGAAGTGGTTTTGAGGCATAAGTAAAGGCGCTCATCCTAGGAGTGACATCATTGTCAAAGTGTACGAAGGTGTCTCTGGCACCTGCCAACATTTTTCAGAAGCAGGCACAGTAGTAACGAAATGCTCAGCAAAGTAAGTTTATTTTCAATATTAACCTGCACATGATGATGACAATGAAGGCATCATTGTATTGTTTGTTCATTGCAAATGGTCTTAATCCCCTGATGCAACATTTTAAGCGAAACACTGTCAGTGGGACCATTAAGACCAGTGGTGTAGCCACGGGAGGGCCTCAGGGGCCTGGACCCCCTCACTTATGGCTCAGGACCCCTCTGCTTTCCTGGCTGGTGGGGATGCCGAGCCCCACCAGCCAATTATTTTTCTGCCTGAGTCACATCTGCAGCATCACTTATTCAACAGGTGCACATCGTTGCTAATGCTGGCTGTCCTGTGCATGCTCAATTCAGGTCTAAGCAAACTGAGCATGTGCGGGAGAGCCGGCATTAGCGACGAAGTGGCCTGCTGAATAAGTCATGCTGTAGGCGTGACTCATGCAAGAGAGGTCATTGGCTGGTGGAGCTTGGTATCCATGATAGCTCAGGTGTTTATATGTTGATGAGCCAAGAGACTGGGGTCGTGGGGGGGGGGGGGGGGGGGGAGGGAGGAGAGAGAATTGCGTGCTCACCCACCTTGGGCTAAGGCCCATCCTGAATTGGCCATCTGGATACACCACTGATTAAGACACAAATCTGGGCTACATAAAAGATAAGTTAATTATTTATGTTTGCAAAAAACTAATTAAGAATTTTGTTTGATGCAGGTTCTTTTTTGAGATACTAATTAGGAACTAGGGAGATTTTTGGCCAATGAGGTAATTGTCCTGTTTAAGTCTAAGAAATTGAAACTGAGGTCTGTTCCTTTGGGTTTTTTTTTAAATTACATTTTCAGTGATTGTCACATTAACATTGAAGAAATTTTGGTGGGACTTTGTTTTGTAGATGCTGATTATTGCTTTCAACGTCTTCTATAAGTTCTTGTAACCCCACTAACTACTGTTCTCCATTGAGAATATTGACCATTTAACCCTACTCTCTGTTTTCTATCTTTTAACCAGTTTTTAATCCACAATAGAACACTACCTCCTATCCCATGACTCTCCAATTTCCTCTGGAGTCTTTCATGAGGTACTTTGTCAAACGCCTTCTGAAAATCCAGATACACAATATCAACCGGCTCCCCTTTATCCACATGTTTGTTCACCCCTTCAAAGAAATGTAGTAGATTGGTGAGTCAAGATTTCCCTTCACTAAATCCATGTTGACTTTGTCTCATTAATCCATGCTTTTGAATATATTCTGTAATTTTGTTCCTTATAAAAGTCTCTACCATTTTATGCAATGAGACGTTGTATTAAAATAATCCATCTTAACAGTAGCCCACATTAAATCACCTTGGGGTCCTTTTACTAAGCTGCACTAATGGATTTAGTACGTGCTAAATGCAAAGATGCCCATTTTATACCTTTAGGCTTCTTAGCGTTTAGTACTCGTTAATTGTTAGTGCACCTTAGTAAAAGGACTCCTTAGTCTCTCCACTATGGCCTCGTCTTCCTGAGTGTCCCTGTTACTCCTCGAATATCTACTGGTCTAACTGATTATTTTTCCAGTTCTTGCTTCAAATATACCTATTAAAGTTTTTATAATGTGTTTTTGCCTCCAAGCAGAGGAGACTCCTGAGAAAATTAAGGAGTTATGAGATAGGAGGCAATGTCCTTCTGTGGATGAAGAAATGGTTATGGGACAGAATACAGAGGGAAGAGTTAAACAGTCATTTCTCTCAATGGAGGAGGGCGAATAGTGGAGTGCCACAGGGATCAGTACTGGGACCAGTGCTTTTTAACATATGTATAAATGATCTGGAAATCGGAATGATGAGTGAGGTGATTAAGGGTCCTTTTAGAAAGCCATGCTACCGATTCTCGGTGTGGCAAATGAAAGGAAGCCCATTCAATTCATATGTAGATAAGTACTTAAGTATTGCCATACTGGGACAGACCAAAGGTCCATCAAGCCCATTATCCTGTTTCCAACAGTGGCCAATCCAGGTCACAAATACCTGGCAAGATCCCAAAAAAGTACAAAACATTTTATGCTGCTTATCCCAGAAATAGTGGATTTTCCCCAAATCCATTTAATAACAGTCTATGGATGTTTCTTTAGGAAGCCATCCAAACCTTTTTTAAACTCTGCTAAGCTAACTCCTTTACCACATTTTCTGGCAACGAATTCCAGAGTTGAATTACATGTTGAGTGAAGAAATATTTTCTCCGATTTGTTTTAAATTTACTACATTGTAGCTTCATCGCATGCCCCCTAGTCCTAGTATTTTTGGAAAGCATAAACAGACGCTTCACATCTACCTGTTCAACTCCACTCATTATTTTATAGACCTCTATCATATCTCCCCTCAGCCACCTTTTCTCCAAGCTGAAGAGCCCTAGCCGCTTTAGCCTTTCCTCATAGGAAAGTCATTCCATCCCCTTTATCATTTTCGTCGCCCTTCTCTGCACCTTTTCTAATTCTACTGTATCTTTTTTGAGATGGGAGAGTGTTGAGGGGCAGAACAGGGAATTATGAGTGGGAGAGACTGAGTTGGAATTTGGAGGGGATAACAACGATCTGGCAAACATTTCTATCTAGAGATGCCACTGTTGTGGAGTGAAGGCTGCTGAGCTCCTTGGAATATGGTCCTTGGGACAGGAGGCCTAAGAATCAGATGATGGTGTCCATGGAGTTCTGAGGAGGTTTTCCTTCATCTGAAAAAGTTCCAACAAGGTGTCAGGGCTCAGAAGAGGAGTGTCTGCTTTTCCAGGAGAGGGTGCTGACCATGGCAGTCTAGGGGCAGTAGAGAGAGACATTTTGGTTTGGGGGCTTGTTCTCATATTTCCAAGTGGCTCAGAGGGTCTAGGGAGAACGTATCTTTTGTGATCTGCTCACATGGATTCTCTAGTGCTCCATGATCCTGAAGAAGCAAGGAGTGATTCTGGGTTAAAAAGATGGAAAGTATCTATTTAGGGGGGGAAGTTGTCGTTTCAGGTCCTTGTAGCAGAAGTCAGTTGGGAATCCACACACTACAGATTAGACCCAAATAGGGAGACTGAGACCAAACGGATATTGCTGGGAAGAGTAAAGAATGTTAATATGATGTTAATGCGAAAACTTCAGAAACGTTACTGAAGATCCAAAAATACTTGCGGACTTCTATAGGAATGGAACATTGAAGCTTGTGTGATTGCTCCTGGATGATCTCAGGTTGAAACCTAAACAACAATGAACACTGAGGTGAATCAGTTCGGGGGTGAAAAATGGTGGCCGAGTGGGAAACAAATTGATTTAAATACACAGGTCTTAGCTGAGAGTTAGAAAATTTGAACTAGAGCAATCTGTTTTGATGGAAGGGATTTTGAGTGATAAACAGATATTAGGAGTGTGGAACAGACCTTATCATGTTGCTGAAGTGTATGTACCCAAGAATGAGATAAGAACCAGAACAGCAAACACTGAGAACCAGGAGTGTTTACTTCCTTCCTTCTTTCTATCTATCTTAAAGAGTGTTTAGAAATGCAGACAATGCCCCTGGTCCCAGGAAAATTCGGTGAGATTAGTGAGACATACGTTTTGAGCAAGATTATCGGTGTTATCAGTGAACAGCAGACAGGGCCTGCAGAAGTGCTCTCCTGCTTCACTTTCAACAGTTTTGCTTCAAAATTGTTTTCTTTCAAATTCTTCAAGCTTCTCCCCATGGTTCCTGCATGATACAGCTCACAATGGACACTAGCAGAGACGCCAAGTTACCCAGTTCCAGGTTGGAGATTTAGGACCATCCTGGATTTCTCACCACCCCATCCTTGTGCATTATGGGACTTGCAACACTTATGTCAATGGCCACATTCCTTTGGGGCGTTAAGTTCAAAACCAGGCCTGGCCAAAAGGTTTTCAGTCTGGAACTGAGTAACTTGGCATCTATGGATTAATGAGACAAAGCCAACATTGATTTAGAGAAGGGAAATCTTGCCTCACCAATCTACTTCATTTCTTTGAAGGGGTGAACAAACATGTGGATAAAGGCGAGCTGGTCGATTTTGTGTATCTGGATTTTCAAAAGGCGTTTGACAAAGTACCTCATGAAAGACTCCAGTGGAAATTGGAGAGTCATGGGATAGGAGGTAGTGTCCTATTGTAGATTAAAAACTGGTTAAAAGATAGAAAACAGAGAGTAGGGTTAATGGTCAGTATTCTCAATAGAGAAGGGTAGTTAGTGGGGTTCCCCAGGGCTCTGTGCTGGGACCGCTGCTTTTTAACATATTCATAAATGACCTAAAGATGGAAGTAACTAGTGAGGTAATTAAATTTGCTGACAACACAAAGTTAATCAAAGTTGTTATGTTCTGCTCCCATTTATATATATATATATATTCCCAGTTCCCTATGTCTTATGGGACTTTTCCTATTGGCCGGCCGTTGCTCCTGTGTATGCTGGGTTGTAGCCCACCCCTTCCCCCTCCATTGGGGCTGAAAAAGTGTCTGCGGCATGCTTTTCTAAGAACTGTAAGCTGACTTGCTGTACCTTGTTTCATGCTCACCCTTTAAGCTACTGTAAAATAACCAAGTTTTATTTCCCAGTTTAAAAGTATTCACAGCATCTAGTCCCTCAGCTTGGTGCTGAGATCTCCTGGAGTGGTACATGTGAATCGCTTGTTTGCTCTTTCCAAAAATACTAGGACTAGGGGGCATGCAATGGAGCTACTAAATAGTAAATTTAAAACAAACTGGAGAAAATATTTCTTCACTCAACGTGTAATTAAACTCTGAAATTCAGTGCCACAAAAGATGGTAAAAGCACTTAGCTTAGCAGGGTTTTTTTTTTCCTTAAAAAAAAGGTTTGGATAATTTCCTGAAAGAAAAGTCCATAAATCATTATTAAGATGGACTTGGAAAAATCCACTGCTTATTTCTAGGATAAGCAGCATAAAATCTGATTTACTTTTTTGGGATTCTGCCAGGTACTTGTGACCTGGATTGACCACTGTTGGAAACAGGACAACTGGGCTTGATGAACCTTTGGTCTGTCCCAGTATGGCATCATCTTTACTGAAGAAGATATACAAACCTCTACGGTCTGTGTCCCGTATATGGCAAGACAGATTGTGATGGGCTGAGTGAGGTTTGATGGGAAGTAGGGTCAGTGCAGGGCAAACTTTACAGTTCAGATCTGTTTATTGAAAGAATTACTACTACTAAGCATTTCCATAGTGCTACTAGACGTACACAGCGCTGTACAAATTATATGCAGGCACTTTGTCCCTAGATCTCACAATCTGAGTTTTTGTACCTGGGGCAATGGAGGGTTAAGTGTCTTGCCCAAGGTCACAAGGAACTGCAGTGGGAATTGAACCCAGGTTGCCAGGATCAAAGCCCACTGCACAAACCATTAGGCTACACCTCCAAGGTATATTCCCCCCCCCCCCAAAAAAAAAAAAAAGTAACACAAACTGTACAGAGAGCTTGGGTTCTTATAGCCCCCTGTCATGATCAAACCAGGTACAGTCATTCCTACAAATAAACCGTCTACTCCCAGTTAAACTTGTCAGCTATCACTGTAGCCTTCTCTATTGTGCTCCAAAAAATCTGCAATTGAGATTCCCTGTCAATGACATCCAATTTTTGATACCTTCTTCTTTCCATGATCTTTCCCAGATTGAACGTAAAGTAAATGGAGATTGTCTGGATGCAGAAAATTTCTGCTACCTCTTTGGATTTGGGAACGCGACAGTGGTATTAGTCTCTGCAACATGAAATCTAGGCGATCAACTGAATGAGCATTTGTCTTTGAAGGAGAGATAAGAAAAGTGGTTACAGCATTTTCTGATGAACTACAAGTACTAATTGGCCCCCAATGGGAGATTTTCATACAGTGGTTCAATTGCTGATTATTCGTCATCTCAATTGCTGAATTATGATTTATTTGGGCCTCTGGGAGTTTTTCTAGGATTCAGACCTGTGATCCTGTGTACTGAAGACTTGCAGCTGAGTCTCAGAAGTCACTTAGCTGCACCCAAGCTCCAGTGGTAGAAGGAAATGCGCCCCCCCCCCTGGAGGAACCCATTGGACCAGCAAGAGGTACATCTAGCCAATGATGTTATATAAAGAGAGCCGGGCAGATACACCCTTGCTAGTGCAATAGTTGTCAGTGGGCCTGTTCTATGTTTACTGCTGCCCAGCTCCTCTTTAATAACTTGTAAGGTTCAAGTTCAGTTTATTTGATATACTGCAAATACACCAAAAATCTAATTGATTTACATAAGTACATAAGTAATGCCATACTGGGAAAAGACCAAGGGTCCATCGAGCCCAGCATCCTGTCCACGACAGCGGCCAATCCAGGCCAAGGGCACCTGGTGAGCTTCCCAAACGTACAAACATTCTATACAATCAAGCCATTGTGACATCACTAATGAGGTTGGCTCTTATTGGTGGAATGAGCTACTATGACATCACAATAGGTTAAATCACTGCTCTATGTAATAAAAGTGAGCCAAGTAGAGGACATAAGTACATAAGTAATGCCACACTGGGAAAAGACCAAGGGTCCATCGAGCCCAGCATCCTGTCCACGACAGCGGCCAATCCAGGCCAAGGGCACCTGGCAAGCTTCCCAAACGTACAAACATTCTATACAATCAAGCCATTGTGACATCACTAATGAGGTTGGCTCTTATTGGTGGAATGAGCCACTATGACATCACAATAGGTTAAATCACTGCTCTATGTAATAAAGGTGAGCCAAGTAGAGGACGTAAGTACATAAGTAATGCCACACTGGGAAAAGACCAAGGGTCCATCGAGCCCAGCATCCTGTCCACGACAGCGGCCAATCCAGGCCAAGGGCACCTGGTGAGCTTCCCAAACGTACAAACATTCTATACAATCAAGCCATTGTGACATCACTAATGAGGTTGGCTCTTATTGGTGGAATGAGCTACTATGACATCACAATAGGTTAAATCACTGCTCTATGTAATAAAAGTGAGCCAAGTAGAGGACATAAGTACATAAGTAATGCCACACTGGGAAAAGACCAAGGGTCCATCGAGCCCAGCATCCTGTCCACGACAGCGGCCAATCCAGGCCAAGGGCACCTGGTGAGCTTCCCAAACGTACAAACATTCTATACATGTTATTCCTGGAATTGTGGATTTTTACCAAGTTCATTTAGTAGTGGTTTATGGACTTGTCCTTTAGGAAACCGTCCAACCCCTTTTTGGGGTCAAATAAAGATGTGAGAATTAGGTTTCGGGGGGGCTATCAGAGTCCAGGCCCTTGGGAACCACTGTGCTGTGGCTTACTTAGGGAAGGGGGGGGGATGAAGGGGGTTATAGGGATTTAGCTGATATAAAACATTTCATGTTCATGTCGGATTGATTATTATATCCCATTGAATGTACAAATTTGTGTGGGCAAAGGGGGTTATGGGTTGGGGGGATAATGTTAAAACACAAAAAGTTGATGATGGTTTTCCAATTGTAAGTTTAGTATTCTGGCTATTTAGTTAGTCATAAACCGGATACATGAAATTTTGTGTGTACTTTGAGTGTCATCAATAAAAGTTGTTGAAACATAAAGATGTGAGGGAGGGGAGGGGATCTTAATGCAACATAATAGGATATCCAACATCAGTCTATGAGTAGAGACTCAGGACTGATCACTGGGACAATAGGGCAGTCAGGGCCTGAGGGTAGGATTACCCTATGTCCTCTTTTTGGACATCTTCAGATATGTCCTACAGGATTTTTAATTTTTAGGGAAATGTCCTCTTTTTCTTTCATGTGCCTATGACCAACACACCTACCAATCTCTGGCTTATTAGTCAGTCTGGACACATGGGGGCGTTAAAGAGAGAGAGAAAGGCGTTGCTGACAGTGTTGCCAGGTGGGCGGTTTTACCGGCCAATTGGGCAGTTTTCCGCGACCCGCCGCAGGAAATTTTTGCCTGCAGCTGGTCGCAGTTTTTTGGGCTTCTTTTTTTTCTTTTCCGCGGTTTTTCGGGCGGTTTTTTCGGCCGCGGGGGGCGGGGTTAGTGATGTTTTGGGCGGGGTTAGTGACGTTCTGGGCGGGGCCGGTGATGGGGGAGGCGGGGCCGATGACAGGGGAGGCGGGGCCGATGACGGGGGAGGCGGGGCCGATGACGGCGGGGGCGGGGGTGATGACGGCGGGGGTGATGACGCGGGGGTGGGGGTGTCAGGGGCGGGGTTTGAGTTTGGGCGGGTTTTGGGCTGTTTTTAGGCTGGATTGGGTGGGAAAAAAATTTTCCACCTGGCAACCCTGGTTGCTGATCTCCTCTCTGCTCCCCCTGCTGGTTGAATCTGTCAAAGGAATTTTGTTCATGCAGCACAACTTTAAGCATACGTCATGCCAAGACTTTCACACGTATCTCAGAAGCCAGCCAATGTTGTTGAGGTATATGCGTTTTTCTGATAAGTACGCTTAGGCTCAGACTCAAATCCGGAAGTTCTTGAGAAGTAGAGTGTCTACTGCTGTACTGTAAGTAAGTCACTGCTTGATGTGTGTTCATTAACTACAATTAAATATTTCTTTAGCAAAGGTAGCAACCATTTTGATTTTTCTGTCTTTTTTTTTTTGTCTCCACCAATATGGTAACCCTTCCCAAATGTTATGGTCATTATTGCTTCATCTAGGTTAATATGAATTTATTTATCCCTTTAATAGCATGTATGTTATTGATTTGAGATTAAGTGTTTTTAGTTATTTACTTTCACCATTTTTATGTGCCATACGTTGAATACATCTTCGTTTAGGTATTCAGTGTTCATGATACTTTAATCATCTCTCACCCTTCAAATGTTATGTTCGTTATTTCATTTCTGTTTATATGCATTCATTTATCTCCTTAATATCATGTATTTTATTTATCTGAGATCAAGTCTTCTCCGTTATTTACTTTTACCATTTTTATTGGTTTGCATACAACTTATACGATTCTTTTCATTTAATTTTAACATAATATTTTATACATTATTTCACTATCGTATTTAAATTCTTACAAGCATTCACGTCTTAGTTATACATTCTACTTTTTAAAATGTTTAACCTATATGTATATATAATTTTTATATACGTCCTAATTTTTAGACCCCTGACACAGGCACTTTGCCAAAACACAGTACTGTGTCGGGTTTTTGAAGAATAAAGAATTTGATACTTAGAACTCTCGTCTCCTGGTTTTCTGTGGAAGAGCCCTGCTACCTCCACGTCCTTCGCTACTGCGGGATCTCAACCCTACCCAAGGGCCCACAACGGTAGGGATCCAGTATGCCCTAACTTCTATCTAATTTAATCACTTTTGGTAAGTGGGTAGAGGCCCATGACCCTTTTTGCCCTTGGATTTGGAATATGTTTTACCTGTGCACCTGTGGGGTGAGAGCATCCTGCAGCATTTCAGAAAACTGTTGAAGGCCCATTTCTTTTCTTAAGCCCAGGGCCGCCGAGAGGGGGGTCAAGGGGGGGGGGAATTCCCCGGACCCGGGCCTCCAAGGGGGGGGGGGGCGGCCGGCGCCGGGGTCAGGCTCCCGGTGCTGCAGTCCCCAGTCTCGCCTGCCTGCCTCCTCGGCTCCGTGCCCCTTCCAGCGGCAGTCACAGATCGCATCTCTTCTGGCCTTCCCTCCCTGTGTCCCGCCCTCACGGAAACCGGAAGTTACATCAGACGAGGGCGGGACACAGGGAGGGAAGGCCAGAAGAGACGCGATCTGTGACTGCTGCTTTGAATGAAGGGGGCCCGGAGCCATGGAGGCAGGCAGGTGAGACCGGGGACTGCAGCGCCATCAGCCTGACCACGGCACCAGGCCCCCCCCCCTTGGAGGCCCGGGTCCGGGGAATTTTGCCCCACCTGTTATAAAAGTCACACACTGTAGAAACCTGGTCCCACCTATCAACTGCATTCTCTTGGGTGTCTTAGTTTCAGGATTTGCAAGCGTGTTAATTATGATGCTAATTAAAACTTCCTAGAAGTTGATTTGATGAGCTTCAAATATACACATTTCTCAGAAAATCAAGTCACAAAGACGGAATCTAAAAATGAATCTGCAGCTTTTCCGGTAATTAAAACCCTCTTGTTCGTCAGTGGGACTAGAGATTGCTGTAAAGTGATTTGGAATTGATGTCAAGAACTAACATTTCACGAAAGAAGATGTACAAGAAAAGCAGTATTAAATCTGTCAGTAGGCCGGGGGCAGCCCAGCCACACTTCACTAGGGTACTAACGTGGCTTTTGAGAAAAACGTCCAAAAAGTGGCTCAAGTCTGCATTTGGACAATTTTCTCACAAAAAATGTCCAAGTCAGTATTTTCAAAATTTACTTTTAGACGTTTTTCTCTGAAGTCCATCAGAAGTGCGTCCAAATCTCAAGGGGGGGGGGGGGGCGTACCAGGGGCATGTGCAGGGTGGTACTTGGGTGTTCCTAAGACTTATTGTGTTCAGTTTTGGAGGCCGTATCTTGCAAAGGATGTAAAAAGAATTGAAGCGGTGCAAAGAAAAGCTACGAGAATGGTATGGGAATTGCGTTACAAGACGTATGAGGAGAGACTTGCAGACCTGAACATGTATATCCTGGAGGAAAAGAGAAACAGGGGTGATATGATACAGACGTTCCAATATTTGAAAGGTATTAATCCTCAAACGAACCTTTTCTGGAGATGGGAAGATGGTAGAACGAGAGGACATGAAATGAAATTGAAGGGGGGCAGACTCAAGAAAAATGTCAGGAAGTATTTTTTCACGGAGAGAGTAGTGGATGCTTGGAATGCCCTCCCGCGGAAGGTGGTGGAAATGAAAACGGTAATGGAATTCAAACATGCGTGGGATAAGCATAAAGGAATCCTGTTCAGAAGGAATGGATCCTAAGGAGCTTAGACGAGATTGGGTGGCAGAGCCGGTGGCGGGAGGCGGGGATGGTGCTGGGCAGACTTATACGGTCTGTGCCAGAGCCGGTGGTGGGAGGCGGGACTGGTGGTTGGGAGGTGGGGATGGTGCTGGGCAGACTTATACGGTCTGTGCCAGAACCGGTGGTGGGAGGCGGTGCTGGTGGTTGAGAGGCGGGGATAGTGCTGGGCAGACTTATACGGTCTGTACCCTGAAAAGGACAGGTACAAATCAAGGTAAGGTATACACAAAAAGTGGCACATATGAGTTTGTCTTGTTGGGCAGACTGGATGGACCGTGCAAGTCTTTTTCTGCCGTCATCTACTATGTTACTAAGACTTAGACATTTTTCAGCCATAATAAACCAAACCGTCCAGGATTAAAACTTAGACATTTTGAACTAGACCTGTTTTATAACGAGTAAGGCACAAAAAGGTGCCCTAAATAGCCAGATGACCACTGGAGGGAATCAGGGATGACCTCCCCTTATTCCCCCAGTGGTCACTAACCTCCTCCCACCCCCCAAAAATGTAATGAAAAACATTACTTGCCAGCCTCTATGCCAACCTCAGATGTTATACTCAGGTCCATTAGAACGGCATTCAAGTCCCTGGAGTAGTGTAGTCTTGGCTGGCTTCTACCTTCCCCTAGCTGTTACACTTGTGGTGGAAACTGTGAGCCCTCCAAAACTCACCAGAAACCCACTATACCCACATATAGGTGCCCCCTTTACCTGTAAGAGCTATGATAGTGGTGTACAGTTGGGGGTAGTGGGTTTTGGTGGGGCTCAGCAGACCTGGGTGCATTTTACAAAGTCAACTGCTGTGTCCCCTAGGGTGCTTAATTGCTGTCCTGGGATGTCAGGGGGACCAGTCTACTAAAAATTCTGGCTCCTCCTACATCCTAATGGCTTGATTTTGTGCGCTTTGCACTTGGACTTTTTTTTTTTTCAAAAATGGACCAAAAAATAAAACGTCCAAATCACAAAACCTTCTATTTTCGAAAACAAAAGATAGATGGTTTCCCTTTTTGAAAATGACCTTCTTCGCTATTCAGATTTTGGACATTTTTTTTTGCAAAATGTCCAAAGTCGGACTTAGACGTGATATCGAAAATGCCCCTCTTTGTGTACGTCCTTGAGAAACAGTCCTGCGTGCTTGGGACAGGGTGTGGAGGAACCGCTCTCGCTGTCTCATTTTCCATTTCTCCTCATTTTTGATCATCAATCTAGAGTTTGAAGTTTCGCACTCTAGCAGGGCTGCATCTTCATTCTTCTGCCTGGAAGCGCACAGATTTGCAGCTGTGTGGTACAACTTTACTTGGGGAGGGACGGCAATTCCTAACGGTCTAAGGTGAGGTCAAGCTGAAGGCGTTATGCACCACTTAATGTTCAAAGGCAAATGGCAGCAAATCCTTCCTGGAGCAGCTCGGAGGGCCTGAAATGACTCCCTATGCCTCTGATGGCTGTGGATCCAAGCAGTCTGGCTTTTATTTGCAATCCAAATATTTGCAAGGTGCTCCACAGGCACAATTTGAGTGTCTTCAAGATCTCCGCTGGGCCTCCTGAGTTCCACTTCAACATTCCCTTGCACAGTTGCTAGATTTCACAGATCCCTTCTCCTGAACAGCTTTTTCTTCTATAATGGGTAGAATTACCATATTTGCAGAGACAAAAAAAAAAAGAAGACACCAAAAGTAAAAATGGTTGCTACCATTGCTCGTAAGAAAAGCTTTTAAGAATAACCTTGTTAAATACAGCTTGCACTAAATTGGAACCATATCAATTTCAGCTCTATTAGAAACTAGGTTTTCCTTGATCAAAACAATTTCTTCTGCTCTTTAAACATACAATAAAGGTCCTGTGGGGATATTGCATCTTTAATCTCCTGTTTCTACCTGCAGTAAAGTCTCTCAATTGGTGAAGAATTGTTTTCATATCAGAACAAATTAATTTGGCACCTAAATAAATTTCATGGTTAATCTGTCACAGTAACATCGTAAATGACGGCAGATAAAGACCTTATGGTCCATCCAGTCTGCCCAACAAGACATGGTATGGGATACTTTATCAGGTCTTTGTAAGCCACATTGAGCCTGCAAATAGGTGGGAAAATGTGGGATACAAGCGCAATAAATAAATAAATAATTGCAGGAGGACCTTGCAAGACTGGAAATTGAGGCATCCAAATAGTAGATGAAATAATCCGGAGAAGTGCAAAGTGGTGCAGATATTTTTATTTTTTGTTACATTTGTAGCCCGTGCTTTCCCACTCATGGCAGGCTCAATGTGGCTTACATGGGGCAATGGAGGGTTAAGTGACTTGCCCAGAGTCACAAGGAGCTGCCTGTGCCTGAAGTGGGAATCGAACACAGTTCCTCAGGACCAAAGTCCACCACCCTAACCACTGGGCCACTCCTAGCACCCAATGCAGTGATACAGATTAGGAGTCACCACCCAGAAAAAAGACACACAATAGCAAAACCTATAGATATTAGATTGAACGATGGAGGGCCCAACCACATCATTTTATGTTGAAATTTTCTGCTAAGTTTGCAGCAGTGGTGAAAAAGCAAATGGAATCCTATGAATTATTAGGAAAGGAATAGAGAATAAAATAATTATCATAATGACTCTGTATCACTTCACAGTGCAACCACACCTTGAGTATTGCGTGCAATTCCAGCTGAAGCATCTCAAAAAAAGATAGTGGAATTAGAAACGGTTTAAAGAATAACGACCAAAATGATAAAGTGGATGGAACTTCTCCCGTATGAGGAAAAGCTTAAGAGGTTAGGGCTCTTCATCATCTTGGAAAAGGGACAACTGAGGGGGGATATGATAGAGGTCTACAAAATGGGTTCTCTTTCAAGAAGTACAAAGATTATGGGACCCTCAATAAAACTACAAGGTAATGCTTTTAAAATGAATAGAAGAAAATGTTTTTCAACTCAATGTATAGTTAAGCTTTGGAAAGTGTTACCTGAGAATGTGGTAAAAGTGGTTAATGTAACTGTATGTAAACAAGATTTGGACAAATTCCTGGAGGTGAAGGCCACGAACTGTTATTACCGTAGACCTGTGGAAAACCACTACTTATCCCTGGGGGTTGGTAACATGGAATCTTGCGACTTTTTGGGATTCTGCCAAGTTCTTCTGACCTGGATTTGCAACTGTTAGAAACAGGACACTGGGATAACCAGATCTTTGGCCTGACTCAGTATGGAAATTCCTCATTTTGGTGGGTATAAAGGTACAGCCTTGCGATTCTCAGTCAATGGGGATGTTTGAAGGAATTTTTTATTTTACTGCTGCAGAATTAGATTGGTGAAGCAAGATTTTCCTTGACTAAATCCATGTTGGCTTTGTCTCATTAATCCATGCTTTTGAATATGCTATGTAATTTTATTCTTTATAATATTCTCTACCATTTTACCCAACACCGACATCATAAATACATGTGTTGTCATACTGGGAGAGACTGAAGGTCCGTCAAGCCTAGTATCCTGTTTTCAACAGTGGCCAATCCAGGTCACGAGTACCTGGCAAGATCCCAAAACAGTACAATACATTTTATGCTGCTTATCCCAGAAATAAGCAGTGAATTTTCCCTATTTTAATAATTGCTTATGGACTTTTCTTTTAGGAAGCTATGCAAACCTTTTTTAAACCCCTTTAAGCTAACTGCTTTTACCACATTCTTTAGCAACAAATTCCAGAATTTAATTACACGTTGAGTGAAGAAATATTTTCTCCGATTCATTTTAAATTTACTACTTTGTAGCTTCATTGAATGCCCCCTAGTCCTAGTATTTTTGGAAAGAGTAAACAGACGCTTCACGTCTACCCTTTTCACTCCACTCATTATTTTATAGACCTCTATCATATCTCCCCTCAGTCGCCTTTTGTCTAAGCTGAAGAGCCTAGCCACTTTACCCTTTCCTCATAGGGAAGTCGTCCCATCCCCTTTATCATTTTTGTTGCCCTTCTCTATAACTTTTCTAGTTCCACTATAACTTTTTTGAGATGTGGCGACCAGAATTGAACCTCAAAAACCAAAAGGGGTTCATACTTTCCACAAAAGTACAGCAACACAAGAAGAGTGGAAAGAAACCAACTTCAAGAGATCAGTCCAAACGCAAGAGTAAGATGCTCCCAAATCAAAACTTTATTTGGACCCTACACGGTCCGTGTTTAGGCTTTAAAAAGCCTTCATCAGAGGTCAATCAATGAGTGCACAGTTATGTAATGATTGACGATGGAGCACATCAAACAAATGTCTTTCTGTCGCAGAATCTTTCTGAAAAAATGATGAAGAGAAATCTTGAAAGTAGCAGGATAGTCTTCAAAAAGATTGTTGTGAGCGTGGACGCCTTGGTCTAAACAGACTTCTGCACCTATGGAACTTTGGAAGGCTAAGTGCTTTGAAAATATGCCTCATGGTCTCTCAAACATCCCCCCTCCCCCACAAACCTTTTAAGTAGCAGATTTTCACTGGCAGGGAGCAGCAACTAATACCCACTGCTCATGTTGGCCCCACAGCCTTCTCTCTGATACAACTCCCTGTTTCCAAATAGGCAGGAATACATCAGGGGGAAGGCTGTGGGGCCAGCGTGAACAATACGTATCAGTCGAAGATCTGTTATTTACAAGGTATGCAGGAGGGGCAGTTGTTGGAAGTTCTCAGCTGGTGGGGCTTGGGGATCCCTGCCAGCTACATCATAGGTGTGCTGCTACTGGGTGGGGGCCCACCCTTGGCTACGCCACTGTTTCTTAGCCACTGCCGCACACTGAGCAGAGGGTTTCAACGTATCATCAACGATGACACCTAGATCCCTTTCCTGGTCGATGTCTCCTAACGTGGAACCTTGCATCACGTAACTATACATTGGGTTCCTCTTTCCCACAAGCATCACTTTACACTTGCTCACATTAAACATCATCTGTCTTTTGATTGCCCAGTCTCACCGGTCTATAATTTCCTAGATTACCTTTGGAACCCTTTTTAAAAACTGGCATTACATTTCCACCTTCCCAATTTTCGGGACCATGCTTGATTTTAAAGATA
Source organism: Microcaecilia unicolor (assembly GCF_901765095.1). Taxonomy (NCBI): domain Eukaryota; kingdom Metazoa; phylum Chordata; class Amphibia; order Gymnophiona; family Siphonopidae; genus Microcaecilia; species Microcaecilia unicolor. The sequence goes on from NC_044035.1 coordinate 4,457,745, forward strand.
AATTAGATGTTACTAACAGTAGATCTGCAATAAAATGCACCTCCCCAGCATTTATTTACTTATTTATTGCATTTGTACCCCACATTTTCCCACCTATTTGCAGGCTCAATGTGGCCAACAGAGTGTTGTTATGACAAAGTCATGACAGGATCTTGGATACAATCAAAAAGCAGAAGATGGATGAGGAATTATAGAAGATGGTGTTAGGATAGTTTAGGAGGTGTGTTTTGATGATTGGTTGGGTTGATGTGGTTTATTTAATACATACGTACCCTACATTTCCCACCCATTTGCAGGCTCCATGTGGCCAACAGAGTGTTATTATGACATATTCATGAGAGGATCTTAGATACATTCGGTGGCAGGACGAAGATATTAGAAGACAGAGAAGGGGTGTTAAATAGGGTGATGTAGGAGGTGTAATTAGTTGTGTAGGTAGGTTGTGTGGTGATTTGTGTCTTTAGAGGTTCTTTTTGTAGGCTCTGTTGAAGAGATGTGTCTTCAAAGACTTGCGAAAGTTGCTTAGATTGTCCATAGTTTTTAGGGCTGGGGGTAACGCATTCCATAGCTTGTGTACTTCTGTAGGAGAAGGTGGTGGCGTATGCTTGCTTATATATGGCATATGCATCAAACGGTGAAGCTGTTCTGCCCATTAAATGATGAAATATTACTGCTACTACTCAGTGAGCCATCAGAGGGGAAGAGAGGGGATGTGTGGGTGGCATACGAGCATAAATAAACCCTTCTTTTTATTTGATCAAGAAATGTTTGAATGAATAAACCTCCAGTGCACTTCCCATGCCTTCTTCAATGTTCACAAGTCCATTCCCTGCCCTCTGCTGCCCCCTACTGTTCAGCAATTCACTGTTAGCTGGCAAGAAAAAAAACCCCACTCCATGCTCATCTCATGAGTAAGGCTTTTTGGACGCTGTTACAAATGCTAATAATTATTAGAAATAAAATGATATTTGTAATCAAAGCTCCTGGAGCATTGATAACTATTAAAAGCCTTCAAAAGTTAAAAGGGTTGCGAATGCATTCTAAACCGTGTTCTTTTGTTTCTGTAAACTATAAGGTAATAGTTTAGCTATCAGAATGGAAAAAGAGGAATGCTTTTAGTTTCTGACCATTACAAAATCGAAATTCAATGCACACCCTTCTTGAAAAAAGAATGAGAAAGGAGACAAATGGGAAGACTTGAAAGAGAGTCAGGATAGAAGCAGAAGATCTCAAGATCTGCAGAAAATCAGCAAAAAGGGAGAGAAGAGGAAAACCGCACTTCTGCAAAAAGTGACATTTCCTTTCCATTCTCACAATTAGGAAGATCAACCTCTAAAGTTGAAGTGGCATGCCATAATCTGCTTTCATGGACCGTCCAAGTAATTCCATGGCCCTGACAACATTTCCACTATCCATGATGTATTGTAAGCCACATTGAGCCTGCAAAGAGGTGGGATAATGTGGGATACAAATGCAATAAATAAATAAATGAAATCTCAGAACAAAACTGAACCTGCCCTGCAAAGCGCAACCTTTCAAATGAAGTTATACCCAGAAAACATACAGCTTATCCCCATGTGGAAGTTAGAAACATTTCCCATCAGTACCAACACCCTGGGAACAATTTCTCCACTCCAGGCACTCGGCCTGTGATGACAGTGGCAATGGGGTCAGGGGGATGGAACAGGGCTTTCATTTGGGGGCATACAGCCCTGAATTAGCAGCATAAATACTAAGGTATGTGTCACCTACAGAAAACTCTCGCTGTAACATTATTGAGCAAATCAGACAGAAATTTCATTGCACTTTAATACAGATGGCCCAGGTACATTCTGAACAGCAGCGATTCCCAAACCTGTCCTGGGAGAACCCCAGCCAGTCAGTTTTGCAGGATGTCCACAATAAATATTCATGAGATCGATTTGCATACACTGCCTCTTTGGTTTGCAAATCTATCTCATGCATATGTATTCTGGATATCCTGAAGATCTGACTGGCTGTGGCTCTCCCAGGACAGGTTTGGGAATCGCTGGCATACAGGGTTGGCATTTCAAGCAGCAAGATTATGGACTACGATTTCACCTATATTTAAATCTTCTCAGTCCTATCTTCATTTTAGGAAAAAATTGAAAACCCCTTTGTTTCAGAAATCTGTATCCCACACTAACCAATGATTTTTTTTTAATTAGTAAATTTATTATTATGCCTGTTCTTCCCAGTTAAATGAAACTGGCTTCTTAAAGAAGTGTGGGGTAATAGCGGGATAGAAAACCAATATACCGTTACCAGTATCATATCTAAGGTATTAGTGCTGTACATTGGCACACTGTCATTTCTCATCGTTTCCTGATTTTTTTCTGAACCACTTAGAAGTTTCTCTAATAAACGTGGCATATGAAATATGAGAAAAAGTAAATACATAAATCTGTATATTATGTCATTATCTAAGTACAGTACTATCAAACAGGTCTCAGTTTGTAAGATAGTGGGGGCACATAGAGGGGCATTTTCGACCGGGGACGCCCATCTCCGAGGACGGCGCCGCGAAGGGGCGGGGCCGACTGCATTTTTGAATGAGATGGGCGTCCATCTTTTGTTTTGATAATACGGTTGGGCCCGGCCAAATGTCAGAGATGGCTGGGTTTGAGATGGCCGGCATCGGTTTTCACCGATAATGGAAACCCAGGCCAGCGATCTCAAATCCAAGGCATTTGGTCATGGGAGGAGCCAGCATTTCTAATGCACTGATCCCCCTGACATGCCAGGACACCAACCGGGCACCCTAGGGGGCACTTCTAAAAAAAAAAAAAAATTAAATAAATAAAAATAGCTCCCAGGTGCATAGCTCCCTTACCTTGGGTGCTGAGCCCCCCCAAACCCCCCCAAACCCCACTTCCCACAATTATACACCACTACCATAGCCCTAAGGGGTGAAGGGGGGCACCTACATGTGGGTACAATGGGTTTCGGGTGGGTTTTGAAGGGCTTCCATTTTCCACCACAAGTGTAACAGGCAGGTGGGGGATGGGCCTGGGTCCGCCTGTCTGAAGTCCACTGCACCCACTAAAACTGCTCCAGGGACCTGTATACTGCTGCGATGGACCTGAGTATGACATTTGAGGGTGGCATAGAGGCTGGCAAAAAAAGTTTTTAAAGTTGTTTTTTGGAGGGTGGGAGGGGGTTAGTGACCACTGGGGGAGTCAGGGGAAGTGATCTCTGATTCCCTCCGGTGGTCATCTGGTCAGTTTGGACACTGTTTTGGGAGTTGGACCTGAGAAAAGGGACCAAGTAAAGTGGACCAAATTCTCGCCAGGGACGCCCTTCTTTTTTCCATTATTGGCCGAGGGCGCCCATCTCTTAAGCTACCCTTCGGACACGCCCCCGGGAACTTTGCCCGTCCCGGCGATGGAAACCAGTTGGAGCTGGCCAAAATCAGCTTTCGATTATACTGATTTGGCCAGCTTCAGGAGATGGCCGGCCATCTCCCGATTTGTGTTGGAAGATGGCCGGCGATCTCTTTTGAAAATAAGCTGGATGGTCAAAATCTTCACAAACTACTATTTAACATTTCTAAAGCGCTACCAGGGTTGCGCAGCGCTGTACCAATTCCACTCTTACTCAACTAAACTTGCTGGTAAATGTGGGATACAAATGCAGTAAATAAATAAATGAAATTTCACATGTTCTAATTACATCACTTTGCCAGAACGAGTCACTCAGGACTGGCATCAACATGGTCACGTTTCACCATAGCTGCGTCAGGACAATGGTCCTGGAAGAAAACGCTACTCTTCCCAATGTTAGTTATTCCGTTTAATGCTGGGAAGAGTAGCTTGGGAGGGTCATTGTCCTGATGTGGCCATGTTGACGCAGGTCCTGAGTGAGTCGTTATGGCAAAGTGATATCAGTGCATTATGAAGTTTTACATTTTCTAATAAATGGACTTAAAGGAATTTACCAGCAAGTTTATTTGAGTAAGAGTGAGAGCTTTGGGTTTGTGAAGGTATTGTCTAAGTACAGTACACATATACATAAGCATTGCTTTAATGGGACAGACCGAAGGTCCATCAAGCCCAGTATCCTGTTTCCAACAGTGGCCAATCCACATCACACGTACCTGGCATGATCCTGAAAGAGTAAAACAGATATTATGTTGCTTATCCTAGAAATAAGCAGTGGATTTTCCCAAGTCTATCTTAATAATTGTTTATGTAACTTTCTTTTAGGAACGTGTACAGACCTTTTTTAAACCCTGCTACGCCCACTGTTTTTACCACATTTTCTGGCAATGAATTCCAGAGTTTAATTACATGTTGAGTGAAGAAATAGTCTCTCGGGTTTGTTTTAAATGTACTACTTTGTAGCTTCATTGCGTGCCCCCTAATCCTAGTATTTTTTGGAGAGAGTAAACAAGCGATTCACTTCTACCTCTTCCACTCCACTCAGTATTTTATAGACCTCTATCATATCTCCCCTCAGCCGTCTCTTCTCCAAGCAGAAGAGCCCTAACCACTTTAACCTTTCCTCACCCCATCATTTCGGTTGTGACCATGTCTACAATAACATATAAAGGCATAATGGCTCTCCCAGTCTAACCAGTTATCGTATTTTACACTGCTAAGATCTATCCCAGCTCCCAGCCAAAGATGGCTCTAGCGGGATATCACTCCTTATGTAGGTTAGATTTTCTTGTCTATAGTTTTCTACCACTCATAGTAACATAGTAACATAGTAGATGACGGCAGAAAAAGACCTGCACGGTCCATCCAGTCTGCCCAACAAGATAACTCATATGTGCTACTTTTTGTGTATGCCCTACTTTGATTTGTACCTGTGCTCTTCAGGGCACAGACCGTATAAGTCTGCCCAGCACTATCTCTGCCTCCCAACCACCAGCCCCACCTCCCAACCACCGGCTCTGGCACAGACCGTACAAGTCTGCCCAGCACTATCCCCGCCTCCCTACCACCAGTCCCGCTTCCCGATCTTGACTAAGCTCCTGAGGATCCATTCCTTCGGCACAGGATTCCTTTATGCTTATCCCACGCATGTTTGAATTCCGTTACCGTTTTCATTTCCACCACCTCCTGCGGGAGGGCATTCCAAGCATCCACTACTCTCTCCGTGAAAAAATACTTCCTGACATTTTTCTTGAGTCTGCCCCCCTTCAATCTCATTTCATGTCCTCTCGTTCTACCATCTTCCCATCTCCGGAAAAGGTTCGTTTGCGGATTAATACCTTTCAAATATTTGAACATCTGTATCATATCACCCCTGTTTCTCCTTTCTTCCAGAGTATACATGTTTAGTTCAGCAAGTCTCTCCTCATACGTCTTGTAACGCAAATCCCATACCATTCTCGTAGCTTTTCTTTCCACCGCTTCAATTCTTTTTACATCCTTAACAAGATACGGCCTCCAAAACTGAACACAATACTCCAGGTGGGGCCTCACCAACGACTTATACAGGGGCATCAACACCCCCTTTCTTCTGCTGGTCACACCTCTCTCCATACAGCCTAACAACCTTCTAGCTACGGCCACCGCCTTGTCACACTGTTTCATCACCTTCACATCCTCAGATACTATCACCCCAAGATCCCTCTCTCCGCCCGTACCTATCAGACTCTCCCCGCCTAACACATACGTCTCCCGTGGATTTCTATTCCCTAAGTGCATCACTCTGGGCAATTGACATTACAAACTTCCATTCGTAATTCAATATTCAGTACCACCCCTTCCCCAGGTTTTACCATGAAGCTTTTCAATAATCTAAAGCCACTAAAACCAGCTTGGTGCTCTCTAAACCTCCGGCTGCCTAGATCACCGTGGTCCTGCTGGATGGTATATTTGTATCAATGTTGTTGGTTTCTGAGTTTGTCGCCTAATGCTTTGCTGTGTTTAATTTCTCTGCTCCTCACTTTTTATTTCCTCTATCCTTGCTGCTACCGTGTAAATAGAAAAGGGTGGGTTTAAAAAAGGTTTGGACAAATTCCTGGAGGAAAAATCCGTGGTCTGCTATGGAGACAGACATGGGAAGCAACTGCTTGCCCTGAGATTTGTAGTATGGAGTGTTGCCACGATTTGGGTTTCTGCAAAGTACTTGTAAAACGGGATAACGGGCTGTACACTGCCTTGAGTGAATTCCTTCAAAAAGGCGATAAATAAATCCTTTTTTTTTTTGTTCAATCATTTTTATTGTTTTTTGAAATAACAATAAGAAAGGATCAATGACTTAATAACAAATTAACAAGTTAGATTATGTACACTGACTTATAGAAGAATTATAGACATTGTTTACAACAGCTCTAGAATCCCTGATTCTGTTTCATTACAGGTAATGTACATCTATAGGAGTAAGCATACTGATTAAATGTTAGAGGTAAAGAAAAGAAAATATACATATATATGTAATTAGTACCCATTTATAGTTGCATGAATTATAATAATTAATAATATTAACTTATAGCATTTAATAAAACCTGGTCTCCTATACTTAATTACTCATCCAGTTAATATTATTAATTATTATAATTCATGCAACTATAAATAAATCCTAATAAATACATAGATGGACCGTTGGTTTGACCCAGTATGGCTACTCTTATGTTCTTATGTGTTTGGAATACTGCACCCACTCCTCCCTGTCTATATCAGGGGTTCTCAACCCAGTCCTTGAGACACACCCAGCCAGTCATGTTTTCAGAATTTCCACAATGAATATGCATGAGATAGATTTGCATACAAGTTACCTTTTGCATATTCATTGTGGACATCCTGGAAAACCAGACTGGCTTGGTGTGTTCCGAGCGAGGACTGGGTTGTGAACCCCTGCTCTATATACATCCTAGTGAATTATGTGGTTATATGCATGCAGAATATTGCACACAATGAGGGGGAAGCAGAAATGTTGTTATGTTCAACTCAAGACTATCCTACAAATAGTTGTCCTGCTCTGTGTTCGGTATTAGGCAGCTAACTGTTGATAGGGAGCGTCCATTGCATTGTCAAGTCTTCCTCTTTTGCATTCCAGAAATAGCTGCAGGGCTAATTCCCTCCATTTGGGTCAGACAGAAGAGGAGAACCAGCTGCTTCCTGTTCCGCTGAAAGCCCCGCCTTCACTTCCAGGTTCACTGGTGCTATAGCTCCCCTCCGGGTCTGTGAACTCACCATGATCACGTCTAGATTCAGACCCAGACTGTCAGCAGTCACCAGCTCTCTCGTTGTACCCTCTTCAAACTCCACCTGTGGAACGGAAGAGTTACAACAGTAACAGCCAAAACCCACTCTGGGTTAGAGAAATTCTTGGAATCTGATGATGATAATATTCAAGAGTGGAAATACTTCATGTACAGTAACCGAGGAGGTTGGACGAGGAGACGACTCCTAGAACAGATGCGGATGTAACCTGTGTAGCATTGTTGATGAATTTTTGGAAGATAGACTTATGGTGTGAAACATCACAGGATAAGAATTTGGGATGGTTAGTTAAGGAATGGAACTCCAGTGTCAGATGTCACTGAGAGATAGATCCCTCATTGTGGAATGGAATCCCGCAATGTTAAATGTTACTGAGAAATTACACCGATAGGAAGAAATCTGTAGAAAGCTAGAAGGTTCTAGAAAACCTCTGTGATATAGAGCTGAGTTGGACTTTTTAAAGGGAGAAGGGAAGAAACTGAAGCAACAATGGAGGAACAGAGAAAATTTGCTGGATAAGAAAATATGGACAATATATACTTGTGGACAGCGGAATGAGATTAGGGTGATAGAGAAGAAACCTTTTTTAATCATCAATGTCATAAGAAAAACTTTCAAGATTTTGTTGTTTTACCAGGGGAATGTCTCAGATATTCAGACTACCTTGAGAACAAGGGATTTTGCAATCGATTGAGAATCTGTGTGACTTTGGCAAAATCAAATATGACTCGTAGAGGTCAACTATGCAGATTCTGTGGCAGACAGGTCACCGCCTCATTTGGCAGGAAATCCTATCTGGGAGCAGTTTGCATTAGTAACGGAAAACAATTTTAGACGTTGTTAAGAGAAGTAATGCTACCGTTTGTTTGATCCATGTGCCTCTAGATTAGTTCATAATTTATGAGAGGTTAAAGACTCAAGAGTTGCAGCATCATTGAAAAAAACTGTATTTAAGCCTCTTAAGAGTGGAGGAACAGCCTAGCGGTTAGAGCACCAGGGCTGAAAATGAGGGAAACCTGGTTCAAATCTCACCGGCTGCTCCTTGTGGTCTTGGACAATCCACGTAACTCTTCATTGCCTCAGATACAATCTTAGATTATAAGAACTCTGAAGACAGGGAAATACCTAGTATTATACTAGTATATTTATTTATTTATTTAGAACATTTCTATCCCACAGAATCCCGCCATGGCGGGCTCTATGTGGCTACCAACATTTTTGAAAAGAACATCATACAAATTCAAGGTCCGAACAGAGAATAAGGAACATCTTAGGAGGGGAGCAAAGAACAGGAGTTACAAACTAGGGCCGGTAGGAAGTTAAATAACAGAAGAGTATGATTTACTACGTAGATAAGTCTTAAGGGACTTCTTGAACAGATTGTGGTCGGTAGTCTCCTTTAATGAAGATGGTAGAGCATTCCAGTAACAAAAGGAGGAGGTGAAGAGCAATTTGTATCTCAGATTCCTGCAGTTAGGATAGTGGAGAGTGAGATAGGTATGAGAAGGATATCTGAATGTAGCTCGCCTTAAGAGACTATTGAAAAAGGTGCAAACTCAATCCAAATAAATAAAAAGGAAGGCAAAGAATTAGGCCAGGTGGAAAACTTTAGAGCCATTTCTAGTCTTTTCTTCGTTAAAGTACAAGTTGTACATAGATTGTAAGCTCTTTGAGCAGGGACTGTCTTTCTTCTATGTTTGTGCAGCGCTGCGTACGCCTTGTAGCGCTACAGAAATGCTAAATAGTAGTAGTAGTAGTAGTTGCTAAAGTTAATGATGCAGAAAAATATTTTGGATCGGAATCAGTCAGGCTTTCAGTGTGGGTTTCAATGGCAGCTACAGAGTTAGGAAGTAAGCCCATTGCCGGGTGGACTTCTATGGTCTGTGTCCATATCATTTGCATACATACATCTCATACATATTCATTATGGTTATTCAAAAACACACATACACACCAGACTAAACACAGGGCATGGCAAGATGCCACCATTTTGAAGGCGGCGCTGGAAGAGGAGGGAGTGTGCTACTCCCTCCTCCATCACAGAAGTATGGGGGGGGGGGCTGCCCATTAGGCCACCAGGGATTTTTTGGTGGGGGAGCGGAATAGGAGAGCTGGAGATCCACTGGATCTCCAGCCCTCCCGAACTCTTGTGTTGGGGGACTGGAGGTCTACCAGACCTCTAGCCCCCCCCCCCATGGGGGCTTTGGGGGGGCACTAGGCCACCAGGGCTGAGCGATGGCAGGGGTCCAGATGTCCAACGGACTCCATCTCCTGCATCTGACAGGTCCGGGCAAGTGCATGAGGATTGTGCCTGAGTGCCATGCTCAAGCACAATCCTCCCGCACTTTTACCTCATGATCAGAGTTAGTAGTGTGCTTAAATTTGCATGTTATTAGCTCTGATCATGGGGGTGTTATTGCCCCACGCTGTTCCAGTGCTAATTTTAGAGCGGTTTGAAACAGTGTGGGGCTTCTGATCATCGGGACAAGTGCGAGTGGAGAAGTAGCCTAGTGGTCAGTGCAGTGGACTTTGATCCTGGGGAACTGGGTTCAATTCCCACTGCAGCTCCTTGTGACTCTGGGCAAGTCACTTAACCCTCCATCACCCCTGGTACAAAATAAGTACCTGAATATATGTAAACCGCTTTGAATGTAGTTGCAAAAAAAACCTCAGAAAGGCTGTATATCAAGTCCCATTTCCCTTCCCTTACAACTCACCATACAAAAAATATTCAAATTGTGATCATCATCTCAGGAATAGCACATTCTCCCTTCCACTGCCAGCAATTTGGGGCCCTGTGCAGACCATTTCAGTGGGGTCTCCCCATTCCCACCTAGCCCTGCCCCCACCTACCCCACCCCACCCCTTGTTGACAAGATGCATTTTAAACAAGTTTTTATTTCAAATAAAGACAAATCAAGTAAAACATGTACAGAAAACTAATTCAAATATGCACAATGATACCATAGGAAACCTTTGGGTTTAAAAAGCAAAACCATGTGCATGTAAGGACTGGATAAATGAATTAAAGCAAATCCCCTTAATATGCAATACTTGGTAGCAATAATGAAACAGTGATTGAATATTCACATAGCAAGCAGCCTGAGCCAACAGATTTATTTTCCACTGAACATTTTCCATTACTCAACATGTAATTAAACTCTGGAATTCGTTGCCAGAGAAGGCGGTTAGCTTAGCGGAGTTTTAAAAAGGTTTGGATGGCTTCCTAAAGGAAAGATCCATAGACCGTTATTAAATGGACTTGGGGAAAATCCACTATTTTTGGGATAATCAGTATAGAATGTTTTGTACTTTTTGGGGATCTTGCCGGGTATTTGTGACCTGGATTGGCCACTGTTGGAAACAGGATGCTGGGCTTGATAGACCTTTGGTCTTTCCCAGTATGGCAATACTTATGTACTTGGGATTCTGAATGGAATCTTGCTACTCTTTGGGGTTCTAAATGGAATGTTGCTACATTTTGAAATTCTGCATAGAATCTTGATATTCTTTAGAATTCTAGAATCTTGGTTCTCTTTGGGGTTCTACTTGGAATGTTGCTACTCTTTGGGTTTCTGCCAGGTATTTGTGACCTGGATTGGCCACTGTTGGAACCAGGATGCTGGGCTCGATGGACCTTTGGTCTGTCCCAGTATGGTAATACTTATGTACTTATAATTAACTTTGTATGAACTTGGCTGCTAATAGTGTGTTGAACTGGACAATGTTGGCACATTTAGACAGATGCTGAACAGTTCTGCATGAAGGAAACCCTTCTCTCATTAATCAATACCTTCTCTGTGAAATAGTAATAATAATAAAAAAAGGCAAGTTCATTTTTATAATATACCACTGCATTCTACAAAGCAAAAGGAGCAAGTTCCTACATGCCATCTTTTTTTCTTTTGATGTAGGCACAGGAAAAAAAAATATTCTCCCAGGTTTCAATCTAATCCATGTTTAATGTGGTATAAAATGCCATAAATAAGTAAATAAATAGATAGAAACTCTGAACGTTGAGTACCTGATTCTCATAACATGATGTCTGTTTAATGGCCCTTTACCAGGAGAAAAAAAATCTCTGCATGAATATAATAGTACTAGGGTGTCCCTTTAACCAGCCCCTCCAAATGACACAGATATTATCTTGGTTTTTTTTAACAGTATCCCCCTCTCCTTCCCTCTCCCACTCACCCACCTACCTATTCCAGACCTCCCCCGAGCCACAGGGTGCCCTCCTGGCACATACCTGAAGCCACCCTGGTGGTCTAGTGGAGTCTTCGGGGCAGGAAAGATCCCCCGTCTTTCCTGCCCACTGCTGGTGCTGACCCACCCGCTGCCGTATCGCTGTTTAAAATGGCTGCTGAGACTTACAAGGGCGGCCTTGAAAGACTCCAGTGAAAGTCTCGCGAGGCCGCCACTGGAAGTCTCAGCGGCCATTTTTAAAGAGCGATACGGCAGATTTTGCAAAACTGGTGTGATGTGGTACCCGTCGCTTGCAACCTTCTATGTCTCAGTGAGCCAAGTTTCTGTTAAACAGAAGAGGTCAACGTTACAGCAACCACCCCAACAATAACATATACCCAACTACATCTCTACCACCACACCACAAATGACCCAAAAGCAGAAATGATCTTTACAGGTTGAGAACGGTCTGTTTTGAAATACTGTTGACGTTTGTTGTTTTGATTTTTGATTTTGAGGCAGATTGCCATTCTACAAACCTATTTAAAGAAGAGAAATACATTTGTTTTTAATTCTTCCTTTGAGTCTGGTTCTCGAAACAAGTATAGCAATTCATCCAACCTTCAACCTTCCTGGAGACGTAGAACTTTTCTAATGTCTTTGTCTTAGGTCCTCCTCTCTACCTCCAAGAGACACCTGGATGGGGGTCAGACTATCCAATATTTGTGACCTTGTAGAGAAGTAGGATAGTGGGGAAGAGTGGGAGAGTTTTCCCCCCTTAACTTATGTGAAATCCAGATACTATATGGACAGCTTGAAACGTTTGACCCCAGCTGAGAACCTTGGCACTGTGAAGTAGTTGGTCTTCTACATCCTTGGGAGTGTTACGTTGGCCTGCTATTTATTTATTTACCCAAATACAGCTGGACTGAGAAATCAATTGTCCATTTTGAAGTCCATCTATGTGCATTGATTAAATTGATGTCTTGACTGTATACTCATATGGCTGTAATGAATATTCAAATATGGGGGCTATGAAAGAAGGGAATGAGGACCTGGATACTGTTTCCACCACCAGAGCGGTACTGTTGATGGCCTCCGAAGCTCTGAGCCTTCTGCCTAAGAAAGTGTTCCCGAACTTCCTGCGGAGATAGACCTTCTGTCTGTGTTTCAACCCTATGCCTGCTGCCTGCTTGACTGATAAAGGGTAACACTGCCAGATACTGAAGAAAGAAAACCTCAGGAAAATGATAACATGGGCAATTTATTTAAACCGCTGCAGGGTTACTTAGCATTATATCTTGAAAAGTGAAGGTTTAAGGTTAACGTGATATGCTCATGTCTGTAGGTATTTACTAAGCATTAATCTTATACTTCAGAGTATTATGTTTGTAATCTCTCAAGGTACGACTTGACAACTATTCCATTCTGCCTGAACAGAATAAAACCTATTACGAACCTTAATAACAAAAAAGATCTGTTGTCTGATTGAGAATAATCAGAGATTTGATATCTGAGAGGTTAGATTGTGTAATCCCCACACTGACCCCCGTCCAGACTATGATAAAGGAAGCTATATAATGTTTTGTAAAACGAATAAATATCAAACACTGAGATCATTGGTTCTACAAATCATACAAAGGACTGGATTGCATCAGCAGAGGAGGAGACTGCTTGTCAGAGCAGTGGCCTGAGAATTAGTGAAGCCCCTGGTAAAAAACAAAACAAAACCCTTGTGGTCTTGGCAAGTCACTTAACTTCCATTGCCTCAAGTACAAGGGGTAAAGGGCTCATGGATTTGATAGACTGCCTTTCTGTGGCGGCATCCAAAGTGCTTTACATTGCATATATTATACGCGGGTACTTTTTCTATCCCTCTGCCTGGCGCAATGGAGGGTTAGGTGACTTGCCCAGAGTCACAGGGAGCTTAGCTAGAGTGGGAATTGAGCCCAGTTTCCCAGGTTCTCAGCCCACTGCACTAACCATTAGGCTGCTCCTCCATAAGCCCTCTGGGGACAGGAAAATACTTACTATACATTGACCTGCTACTGAAAAGTTGTGAGGTAAACTCAAATCCCAAAACTATCCATCTGATAAGCTCCCATCATTTTCAATTTCAGTTCATATCCTTTTAGGATACTTAGATGGTTTCTTTTTCTGCCACATATTGCATTCTGTTTTTGTCTTGATTATCAAATTGTGCCTTTAGTTTGCCCAACTATGTCTTGAGGAAAAGGACAAGGTTGTGCTAACAGCAGTTATGCAAACAGCTTGAGCAGTGGGGTTTTTTCTGTAAATAAAAATATAAGAACATAAGAACAGCCACATTGAGTCAGACCAATGGTCCATCTAGCCCAGTATCCTGCTTCCAGCAGTGGCCAATTCAGGCAGTTATTTTCCCTGAAACTTCCCAGGTGCTACTCAGGTAGTGACGTGGAGGGGCATAATCGAACGGGGTGCCCAAGTTTTCCTGAGGACGTCCGGCGAAGAGGCGGGAAAAGATGGGTGTCCATCCTTCATTTCAATAATACGGTCAGGGACGCCCAAATCTCAACATTTAGGTCGTCCTTAGAGATGGTCGTCCCTGATTTTCGGCGATAATGGAAACCGAGGATGCCCATCTCAGAAATGACCAAATCCAAGGCATTTGGTCATGGGAGGAGCCAGCATTCGTAGTGGACTGGTCCCCCTCACATGCCAGGACACCAACCGGGCACCCTAGGGGACACTGCAGTGGACTTCAGAAAAAGCTCCCAGGTGCATAGCTCCCTTACATTGTGTGCAGAGCCCCCCAAAACCCACTACCCACAACTGTACACCACTACCATAGCCCTTATGGGTGAAGGGGGCACCTAGATGTAGGTACAGTGGGTTTGTGGTGGGTTTTGGAGGGCTCACATTTACCACCACAAGTGTAACAGGTAGGGGGGATGGGCCTGAGTCCGCCTGCCTGACGTGCACTGCAGTACACACCAAAACTGCTCCAGGGACCTGCATACTGCTGTCATGGAGCTGGGTATGACATTTGAGGCTGGCATAGAGGCTGGAAAAAAATATTTAAAATTTTTATTTTTAGGGTGGGAGGGGGTTAGTGACCACTGGGGGAGTAAGGGGAGGTCATCCCCAATTCCTTCCGGTGGTCATCTGGTCAGTTTGGGCACATTTTTCTGGCTTGGTCATAAAAAATAAGGACCAAGTAAAGTTGCCCAAGTGTTCGTCAGGGACTCCCTTCTTTTTTACATTATCAGCCGAGGACACCCATGTGTTAAGCATGCCCCAGGCCCGCCTTCGCCATGCCTCCAACACGCCCCCATGAACTTTGGTCATCCCCGCGATGGAAAGCAGTTGAGGACCCCCAAAATCGGCTTTCGATTATGCCAATTTGGACAACCATGGGAGAAGGACGCCCATCTCCCGATTTATGTCGAAAGATGGGCGTCCTTCTCTTTCGAAAATAAGCCTGAAAGTGTTTAGATAATTTTAATATTGATCCTTATTCAGTTACCTGTTATTGCTTGTTGTTGTTCAACCTGTTTTATATCGCCCACTTTCCTATTTCTGTGATAATAAAACCATTAGTTTATTAGCTCTGATGTCTTGGACTGACTAAGAATCCTGGTGGTTTGTGTTTTGGGTCTGTGAGTGCTATCTAGGAACAGTGGGACCCCTGGGATTGTTTCCCCAGTGTCCTTAGAAATAACTTGCAGGTGGAAGACTCACTTGCGGGTGGGAGACTCACCCAGACGCAAGTGGAACACAGCAGGCAGGTGGAAGTGTATGCCAGTGTAGAGCATGTGCCCAGGTGCAGGCGAGCCTAAGCAGTACTGGGGACAGACCCTCTAGATGGCCACAGGGTTAACCCCAGGTGCGTGCTAGCTGTTCTGTGACAGATGAGTGTTCTTATGAAAGCTCATTTCCAATATAAAGATGTTCCTTTTTGTGGTCAGAGAATTCAGCTTTTCCCAGATGTTGCCCATTCGACACAGCTGAGTCACAGTGGCATAGCTATGTGTGGGCCTGTGTGGGCACAGGCCCACTCAGTCTGGTGGCCAATGAAGCCCCAGAGCACCTCAGCGGAGGCCTCCTCACTTCCCTTTCTCTCTACCCTCCGCCCCTGAATCCAGCATCTGCCCCTCCCTTGCACACCCAACTCCCCTTCTCTCCGAACCACCCCCTCCCCACTCTACCTGAGAACCACTAGAGGCAGGCAGTGATTCAAAACTCAGCCTTTTCAACAACATTCAAGCCTCCTTCTGAAAGCCTGACTGTTTTCGACCTCCTGAGTGGCCCTGCTGATTTAAAATGGAAATTTCACTGTAGCAGCATTTCTGATGTTAGCTCAATTTGAATATAAAATTCTCACCTCTTTCCAGGGAGAAATCTTTGCTCTCCCACCCCCACTCTGCTCTCTCCCTTTGGTGAGACTCCTTTCTCCATGTCACATCTTTCCAGTGGCGTAGAATGGGTAAAAGTGAATTGATTTTTCACTCTTTCAAAATGTACGAAGACCAGGGGGACACTCAATGAAATACTTTTAAAGCAAATAGGAAGAAATGTTTTTTCACTCAAAAATACTTAAGCTCTGAAACTCGTTGCTGGAGAATGTGGTAACAGCGGTTAGCCTATTTGGTTTTAAAAAAAAGTTTGGACAAGTCCCTGGAGGAAAAGTCCATATGGTCTGCTATTGAAATAGCAGTGGCTTCCGTCAAGTCTTGCCCTGGAATTGATAGCATGGAATGTTGCTATTATCTGAGATTCTAAATGGAATCTTGCTACTCTTTGGGGTTCTACATGGAAGGTTACTATTTGGGATTCCAGAATCTTGCTACTCTTAGGGGTTCTGGAATGTTGCTACTATTTGGGTTTCTGCCAAGTACTTGTGTCCTGGATTGGCCACTGCTGGAAGCAGGATACTGAGCTAGATGGACCATTAATCTGACCCAGTATGGTTATTCTTATGTCCCTCTGCTGGGCTGGAGTCCACCTTTTTTCACGTACTCCAATTAACTCACTCACTCACTGTCACTCTTACGTTGTAATTCTCCCATTCTTTCTCATTCTGGTTCTCTCCCTCTTATCCAGGAAATCCCATATTATATAGGATTTGTCTCCATAGCCCTTAATGGTATGTCCTGTCATTGGCTGATGGCAGGCTAACATGGAAGTAATGGAGCTTAGCAATTCATGATTGATCCAGCTTAATGAGTGTTACGTCATGGGAATTGGTCCTATGATGCAAAGCCCTAGTCAGCTTAAACATACGCAACCCATTCTCTGATAGGCCCATCAAATGGGAATCTCTGCAGACCTATCTTCTGACCACCTTCATGGTTGGGCATAATTGTCCGAGATCGTTGTGACCCTACTGACCTTGCATCACGGTTCTTCTATCCCATGATCTCAGCTACAGTAAACAATCCAGCTCCATGCTGCAATGCTCTTTGGAACGCCAGCTTGGATCAATAATGCTGAGAGAGCTTAATTCTCTTAAAACTACAGTTCAGGCCTGGTCTGGACAGCTAGGAAGCAAAGCCTAATTTAACCCAACTTCCCTATAGCCCACAGGCCCAAAGCCATAGCAAAATTAACCATAACCAAATTTGTGATCAGGATCATCGTATAAACTGTGAACCACATTTTGCCAAGACACTCACCTCTTCGCCCTTCAGTTCCGACAATTTGTTCACAAACACATTTATTTATTTATTTATTTGTTACATTTGTATCCCACATTTTCCCACCTATTTGCAGGCTCAATGTGGCTTACATAGTACCGTAGGCGTATGCCAGCCGGTAGAGAACAAATACAAAGTGGTATTATGGTAGAGTAGATACTTGTGTTACAGACATATTAGGGAATCGTAGCGAGGAAGAGTTGTGTTGAGTCCAATTCTAGCTTTCGTTAGTTATGTAGCAGGGTTCAGGCTTTTAGGTTATGTCAGTAAGGTAGGCTTTTTTGAATAGGTAGGTGTTTAGTGATTTTCTGAAGTAAATCACTTCGTGTAAAGAATTTGCCTACTGCCTCCTGTCC
The DNA here is from genome assembly GCF_901765095.1 of Microcaecilia unicolor. Taxonomy (NCBI): domain Eukaryota; kingdom Metazoa; phylum Chordata; class Amphibia; order Gymnophiona; family Siphonopidae; genus Microcaecilia; species Microcaecilia unicolor. The sequence continues at coordinate 4,475,160 of NC_044035.1, forward strand.
CCATCACCAATGGACCAGCCCCCTTACTGGAAGCCCAATGCTCCATCCCCAACACAATAATATTCCATCAGTGGAGGAGTGGCCTAGTGGTTAGGGTGGTGGACTTTGGTCCTGGGGAACTGAGGAACTGAGTTTGATTCCCACTTCAGGGACAGGCAGCTCCTTGTGATTCTGGGCAAGTCACTTAACCCTCCATTGCCCCATGTAAGCCGCATTGAGCCTGCCATGAGTGGGAAAGTGCAGGGTACAAATGTAACAAAAATAAAATAGATACTATTGGAGATAGCAACATTCCATGTGGAAAGCTGCGCAGGCTTCTGTTTCTGTGAGTCTGACGTCCTGCACATACGTGCAGGACGTCAGACTCGCAGAAGCCTGCGAGGCTACATTGGTGATCTGCAAGGTGCCAACTTCTACATGGAATGTTGCTAGTGAAATAGCAACATTCCATGTAGAATCTCAAATAGCACCAACAGTGGAGGAGTGGCCTAGTGGTTAGGGTGGTGGACTTTGGTCCTGAGGAACTGAGTTCGATTCCCACTTCAGGCACAGGCAGCTCCTTGTGACTCTAGACAAATCACTTAACCCTCCATTTCCTGCCACATTGAGCCTGCCATGAGTGGGAAAGTGTGGGGTACAAATGTAACAAAAAAATAATTATCCTAGTTGTCCTCTACCACCGAGGACTGGATTCAGGTGGAGAGTAATGGACTGTAAGCTTTGTAACAGTTTCCACACCTCTGCCAGTTCAACCATTTTTAATTATTATACTACAGTATGGCAGACAAGAAACTTCCTGAGCCCTGCCAAACGTGTGTCCCTCATCCGACGAACTAATGTTAAAGAAGTACAAGCCAACTTTAGAAGAAATGTAATTTGTCTCTACTTTTTGGGGGACAACAGCTGAAGAACAAGCCACCTTTTATTTCCGAAGCTTGTCTGCTTACAATCCTGTAAAGAACAGGTTTTAGAGACATACCAGAAAGAACAGAAGAGAGGGAAAGGCAGAAAGTTGATTTTTGTGAAAGATAGAATGGAGTGTCTCAGACTTTGGCAGGTGATACATCTGGAAGGGAGTAAAGGTGCTTATGAGGGTGTGACCTTCTCGGTGAGGGGAGAGCTGAAAGGTCTGAAAACTTGGAGTGGTATATAAAAGTAGGTTTGTCTGCAGCCTGTAGGGACGAGTTTTCTTCACTATATCATCTCATTATTGTTTGCTTAGAATAGGAGAAGTATGCCTCGAGCAGTGATGAATGATATGGCAGGGATTTGGCTTTTTTGCTTGTACTGCAGCTGTTGCCAGAACCACCTGCAAATAGACACGAGTAGCTTGGAGAAGCCCAACACAGCTCACATCTCAGCCCTTCCGACTCAGGAACGGAAAGAGAACACCCCTCCCCAAACCCAATTACTGTCTTCAGGTGGGAAAGGCGGAAACTATCAGTCAAGGAGCCAGATTAATAATATCCCCCTTCTGCTGCAGGGCGTGGGACTGCCTGTAAGAGGGGGAGGAAGGGGAAGTTTTTCATATCCTTTTAGGTTACTGAGATTTTTCTCACCTTGTTCATTGTGTTGTGAAAATGGCTACGAAGCTTCATCTGTTTTGCCACATTTATCAAACTCTGCCTTCAGATTGCTCAACCATGTCTTTAGACTAGAACAAACCATACCAGCAGTGAGAAAGAGCTGCAACTGACCCGTTCCCCACAGGCACACGAAAGGTTTTCATGCGAGTGGTTTTGCTTAACAATATGGCTCCTGTTTCCCATTACCATTTTGTTTCACTCTCCACTCTGTCTTCTGCTGATGGATCTATCTCCACTTTTGCTTGGCTCTTCCCATCTTTTCATTCCTACATCTTGGAAATGCCATCACTCTTTTTTCTTTAGATTTTGCTCTCACCTTTTCAGTAGTAGCTCAAGGTGAGTTACATTCAGATACACTGGGTATTTCTCCATCCCTGAAGGGCTCACAATCTAAGTTTGTACCCGCGGCAACAGAGGGTTAAGTGACTTGCCCAAGATCACAAGGAGCAGCAGTTAGATTTGAACCGGCCACATCTGGATTGCAAGACCAGTCCTCTAACCACTAGGCCACTCCTCCACTGCAGTTGTTACTCTGATTGTGAATGGAATCTTGTCACTCTTTAGGATTCCAGAATCTTGATATTCTTTGGTGTTCTACATGGAATGTTGCTATTGTTTGAGATTCTGAATGGAATCTTTATTTATTTATTTAGATTTTGCTCATACCTCTTTCAGTAGTAGCTCAAGGTGAGTTACAGAGAAATATCCCAGGAGGGCTCACTAAGTTTGTACCTGAGGCAATGGAGGGTTAAGTGACTTACCCAAGATCACAAGGAGCAGCAGTGGGATTTGAACCGGCCACCTCTGGATTGCAAGACCAGTGCTCTAACCACTAGGCCACTCCTCCACTAGCAACATTCCATCTAGAAGCCTGCCCTTGCAGATCAGCAATGCGGCCACGCAGGCTTCTGTTTCTTCTGACGTCCTGCACATACGTGCACATACGTGCAGGACGCCAGACTCACAGAAACAGAAGCCTGTGCGGCCGCGTTGCAGATCTGCAATGGCAGGTTTCTACATGGAATGTTGCTAAAACATTCCATATTCCACTGCACTAACCACTAGGCTACTCCTCCACTAGCAACATTCCTTGTAGAATCTCAAATAGTAGCAACATTCCATGTAGAATCTCGAATATTTATTTAGATTTTGCTCACACCTTTTTCAGTAGTAGCTCAAGGTGAGTTACATTCAGGTACACTGGATATTTCTCTGTCCCACAATCTAAGTTTGTACCTGAGGTAGTGGAGGGTTAAGTGACTTGCCCAAGATCACAAGGAGCAGCAGTGGGAATTGAACCAGCCACCTCTGGATTGCAAGACCAGTGATCTAACCACTAGGCCACTCCTCCATTGCACGCTTGTTCCTCTTTCCTCATTCTTCGTTTATGATTTATTGCACTCTGCTCTCAGCATCATTTTCTTTCATGAACTCAACAGCCTCCTTACCTTATTGTCATCTGTGCAGATTGGTGAGCTCTTACACCCCGACAGGTGCCTGTTTCGCTCTGCTTTGTCAAGGGGGAGTATCACCTAATCGACTTCCTTCCTGTCGGGGTGTAAGAGCTCACCAATCTGCACAGATAATTGGCTATGTGCCAGTGGCGTAGCCAGACCTGAGATTTTGGGTGGGCCCAGAGCTAATATGGGTGGGCACGCACTGTCTAAATAAGTTTGAGTAGCGTCTCTTGGGATCCTACAAAATAATGCCTTAGAATTCACTTGATGCCCAACAGCTGCCCTGCATCAGTATAACCACATACATACAATGGAAAAATTGATATTTTTAAATATAATTACATTATCCCACAATCTCTCCACTGCAAAATGCTATACACAAACTTGTGCAAAAACACACTCATATCCTTACTAAACCATAACAGCACTAATTCCAAGGACAGGACGAGCTACAACCTTATGCTTGAAAAGGCAGAACTGTAATTACACTAGGCTCTAAAACACCAATACACTACCTCGTGAAAAAAAAAAAGCAAAACAAAAAGGGCTGCAAATACTACACGCTATCAGAATACCGCACCTTGATCACACATGAAAAACACATGACACAAGGAACTAGAAATCAAAAAATATGAAGGCAAAATACTGAACTGGAAAGTTAACTCAAGAAGTCAGACTCAGCATGCAGCAATACCAGAAAAATTGAAACTTACATGCAAAATATCACAGATGTACATTTCCAAAAGCTGACATATTCCAATTAATAAATTCTGAATAAAATACTTTTTTCTACCTTTGTTGTCTGATCTATTTGCTTTGGTCTCAGTGTCTTCTGTTTCATGCAGTGTCTTCTTTCCATCTGATATTATTTCTCTCACCATGTCCACCATCCTCCTGTGTCCTTATGTGTCCTGTCTACCATCTGTAGCCCTGTCCCTAACCTTAATCGAGTTTCAGTATCTGCCCTCAACGTGTTCCAAACCAGCCCTTAAACTCAGCAGTTTCCCCTTGATCCATATCCAGCATTTCTCCTTACTCCCCTCCATCCATGTGCTTCTACTTTCTTTGTCTTCCCTCTCCTCCATCCTTGTCCAACATTTTTCCTTCTCTTCCCTGCCCTCCACTCCATCCATGTCCAGCATTTCTCCTCTCTTCCCTCCCCTCCATCCATGTGCATCTCCTCCCTGACTTCTCTCCCTTCCCTCCATCCATCCAGCAACTCTCTATTCTCCCCTGCTCTCTCCTCCATCCACCCATATCCAGCAAATGTCCTCTGTCCCCTGCATTCATCCATCCATGTTCAGCAATTCTCCTCTCTCCTCTGCCCTCCCCTCCATCCATCCATCTCCAGCCAATTTCCTCTCTCCCCTTTTCCCTCCATCTAGCCATGTCCAGCAATTCTCCTCCTTCCCCTGCCCTCCGTTCCGTCCAGCAACTCTCCATTCTCCCCTGCCCTCTCCTCCATCCAACCATACCCAGCAAATTTCCTCTCTCCCCTTTTCCCTCCATCCATCCATGTCCAGGAATTCTCCTCCTTCCCCTGCCCTCTGCTCCATCCAGCAACTCTCCATTCTCCCCTGCCCTCTCCTCCATCCATCCATCTCCAGCCAATTTCCTCTCTCCCCTTTTCCCTCCATCTAGCCATGTCCAGCAATTCTCCTCCTTCCCCTTCCCCTGCCCTCCGCTCCGTCCAGAAACTCTCCATTCTCCCCTGCCCTCTCCTCCATCCATCCATCTCCAGCCAATTTCCTCTCTCCTCTTTTCCCTCCATCTAGCCATGTCCAGCAATTCTCCTCCTTCCCCTGCCCTCCGCTCCGTCCAGCAACTCTCCATTCTCCCCTGCCTTCTCCTCCATCCATCTCCAGCAAATTTCCTCTCTGCCTTGCCCCCTCCATCAATCCCTGTTGTCTGGCAATTCTCATCTCTCCCCTGCCCATCCTGTTTATTTCAATCCCCTTCCCCATTCTATCTGGCATCTCCCCTGCCCCCCCCCCTCAAAAGAACGACAACATGGATGCAGCAGCTCACAGGTTTGCTTGCCCTGTGTTTTGAGCGAACGGCGATGGCTGCACGGAGGAGTGGAAAGCAAATCGCTTCTTTCTGGCTGGCTCACTTCCTCTCCCGAAGTTGCAGCGTAAAAGCAGCAAGCAGCGAGCCAGTCTCGACTCCGTCCTTCGCTTCCTGCCCTCTCTCTGTGCCATACCGCCTTCCTCTGATGTCATTTCCTTTCAGGCGGGCGGGACGCTTAGAGGGCAGGAAGCGAAGGACGCGGAGTCAAGACTGGCTCGCTACTTGCTGCTTTTACGTCCGCTGGCCGCTGCAGGCAAAAAAACGAAGTCATCATCGTCATCGTGGTAGGTGAGGGTCCCAAAAGACTGGGCGGGCCCAGGCCGAGATTGGGTGGGCCTGGGCCCACCCAGGCCCACCCGTAGCTACGCCCCTGCAGTATGTGCTTAATATATATATCATGAAAGCAGTAATGGAGTTACAATTGCAAGCATATTGAAGAGTTAAGCATTAAGTATTAAAGATAAAGGTAGGTGGGGGACGAGTCTGTGATTAAAAACGCACATGAGCAAAGATTCACTGTTGAGTGAAATGAATTAGCTGTGTCAATATATGAGACTCCACCTCACATAATAAACTTATAAAGCTAACTCGTTTGAGACTCTCTGCTATTTTGTATTGGTTTTGAGTATTTATAAAGTGAGCAGAGGTTGGCCTCAGAAGTTTGGCAGTATTTCTAGGACAAGCAGCATAAAATGTATTGAACTTTTTTTGGATCTTGCCAGGTATTTGTGATCTGGATTGGCCACTGTTGGAAAGAGGATGCTGGGCTTGATGGACCTTTGGTCTGTCTCAGTGTAGCAATACTTATGTACTTATGACTAGTTATGGGGGAGAAGAACCAGGCAGGGACTCCTCTAGGAAATACAAGTGAGGTGAGGTGAGAATCTGCTGATCCAGGGTGTCAAAGTGGCAGTGAGGTCATGGAAAAGAGGAAGAGTTACAGGGCAAGACCTGGAAGTGTAAATGTGATCACACACAGCCTTTTCTCGGCTGAAAACAATCTTCTGACCATACCTCACTTTCCACTTTTCATCTCACGAGACTCTGCCTTTAGATATTTGGGCCCTAAGCTGTGGAATGACCTTCCCCTCCACATTAGAAACCAGTCTTTATGACCCACCTCTTCTATGAAACTTTTCCACATCGTGACTAAATTTCTCTTTCCGTCCCCCTCTGTCTTTAAACCTTTCCCTCATTTTAATTTCTTGTAAACCGCTTAGATGCCTAAGTGAAGGCCCGTTGTGGTCAATAGAAAGGACACTGTTGCTGGTGACAGAGACGGCCAAAGCGAGAAAGGGTTTCTTAGAAAACGTCCGGAATCACATGAGAAAGAACGTGATAAAGAATACTAGGCAGTAATAATTTATGTTTAGGAGGGATAAGGTTTAGGGGACAGAAGTGAGATCCTGGGGGGGGGGGGGGGGGGGGGAGGTAGATGAGGCATAGGATAGTCAGATTTGACCAGAGGTTCTCAACCCAGCCCTCAGGATACAGCCAGCCAATCAGGTTCTCAGGATATCCATAGTGCACATCCATGAAATTGATTTACATTCACTACCTCCATTGTATGCAAATCTACTTCATGCATATTCATTGTGAATAGGTCCAAGAAAACAGCAGGGTAATCGATCTGCAAACTCCAAGATGGACACCAAACGAAGCAGATACGTACGTGGAAAACAATATTTAATTGATATGGATCAATAAAAAATTAACAAGCCCGACAAGCCCGACACAGGCTGTGTTTCGCCCCACTGGGCTGCATCAGGGGCTAATCGATATCTATAAAATCATATAGAGGGGCATAATCGAACAGAAACGCCTATCTCCATGGGCGTTTATCTCCGAGAACGGGTCCGTGAAGGGGCGGACCCAAGCGTATTTTCGAAAAAATTAGACGTCCATGTTTTATTCACCAAGTTGTGAGCTGGGCGTTTTTGCTTTTCAGCGATAATGGACAATGAAATCGCCCAGCTCAAAAACGAATAAATCCAAGGCATTTGTTCGTGGGAAGGCCAGGATTCGTAGTGCACTGGTCCCCCTAACATGCCAGGACACCAACCAGGCACCCTAGGGGGCACTTTTACAAAAACAGAACAAAAGGTAAAAGAGCTCCCAGGTGCATAGCACCCTTCCCTTTTGTGTTGAGCCCCCCAAATCCCCCTCAAAACCCACTGCCCACAAGTCTACATCATTACTATAGCCCTAAGGGGTGAAGGGGGGCACCTACATGTGGGTACAGTGGGTTTGGGGGGGGGGGGGTTGGACGACTAAGCATTAAGCAGCACAATTGTAACAGGTAGGGGGGGATGGGCCTGGGTCCACCTGCCTGAAGTCCACTGCACCCCCTAACAACTGCTCCAGGGACCTGCATACTGCTGCCAGGGAGGTGGGTATGACATTTGAGGGTCAAAATAAAAAGTTGTGAAACATCATTTTTTGAGGTGGGAGGGGGTTTATGACCACTGGGGGAGTCAGGGGAGGTCATCCCCGATTCCCTCCAGTGGTCATCTGGTCATTTAGGGCACTTTTTGGGGCCTTATTCGTGAAAAAACAGGGTCCAGGAAAAGTGCCCTAAATTCTAGCTAAAAACGCATACTTTTGTCCCATTATCTGTGAAATGCGCCCATCTCTGTTCAGCAGATAACCACGCCCCAGTTCCGCCTTCGCCACACCTCTGACACGCCCCCATCAACTTTGTCCGCATCCGCGACGGAGTGCAGTTGAAAACGTCCAAAATCGGCTTTCGATTATACCGCTTTATTCGTTTTTGTGAGATAAACGCCCATCTCCCGATTTAGGTCGGAACTTGGGCGTTTTTCTCGTTCGATTATAAGCTGGATAGTCTCCACTTGAGTATCTATTTCTTGAACTCGCAATTAAAACGCACACTTTGACAGATGGCACTTCACAAAAACAAACCTTCTGAAATCGTGAACCGACATATGCCACCATAAAAATATAAATAAAAAAAAGATAAATAAACATTTTATGACATCTGTCAAAGTGTGCGTTTTAACTGCGAGTTCAACAAATAGATACTCAAGTGGAGACTTGATTTTATAGATATCGATTAGCCCCTGATGCAGCCCAGTGGGGCGAAACACGGTCTGTGTCGGGCTTGTTAATTTTTTATTGATCCATATCAATTAAATATTGTTTTCCACATACGTATCTGCTTCGTTTGGTGTCCATATTCATGTGACAATGGTGTTTGCTGATCGGTTGGCTGTTCTTTTGCTCTCTCTGTGGATTAACTTGCATACATAAAGGAATTATTCAAGCCTATCAGCTTCTTCTCAGAGAAAGTTGTTTGTGACCCCTGAGGCAGGTGCTTTGGCGCCGAAACATGGACTGTGTCGGGTCCTTGATATGAATATTCTGAATAAACTGGTTTTTGATATTATCTCCCTATTGGTTTGCGCATTTGTCAGCCTCTACTTTTGCTGTTTTGCTTTTCCTTGAGGGACCCCACATTCTGGGGTCTAGTATTGAGAAAGTTGGTGATTTTGTTCAACAGAGTAGCTTCTGTTAGACAGGAATTCTCTAAACCATTTAAGGACCATTCCTGAGATACCTACTTGGTCTAGTCTAGGGTTACCTGAGATACCTATTTGGTCTAGTCTAGGGTTACCATATGGCTCCAGAAAAAGGAGGACACATTGATCCAGTCCAGGTTTTGCTTCCATTGAAAGCAATGGAAGTAAAACCCAGACTGGCTCAATCTGTCCTCCTTTTTCTAGAGCCATATGGTAACCCTAGTTTAGTCGTTCGAGCAACATTGTGCGGTTGACTGTCGAAGGCTGCTGATATTGATTGCCCAGGACTCCTACCAGAACAAGTACATACCTGGCTCTTTATTCTCAAGTCTAGGAGGCCAAGTAAAAAAAAATCCACATGCACACCACTAATAAATAAAAAATATAGATGAAATACCTTTGGGAGAGAGAACGGAGGGTCTCACATAATAACAGTGAGGCCACCCAGAACTGTCTCAATTCCTTCCGGCTCTCTCCTCCATTTTATTAACTAAAGGAATGCGTTAAGTGTCAGGAGGTCAGAGTCAGCAGGTATACAATATACATGATTGGATACATGATATAGATGGTACAAGATATAGATGCTCATTGGTTGAAGATTATATTCAACTTCTATCAGCATTCTAGAGAGCAAAGGTCAGACAGCTGCTAGCTATTTTCGTAAAGATCATTATTTTTCCGATAATGATCATTAACACTTATAGGAATATGGAACTAACATACATTATTCCATATTACATCTGCATGCTCAGACATTGCATATTTCGCTTTCACTTCCCTATTCCGTTCCAAACATGCATGTTCTTAGTGACACTTCCCAGCATCTGAACAAAATGTTCATTACTTAAGCTTGCTGAAACTGTTAATTCACCAAGTGTCAGCATTCTGTAACTAGGCTAAATGCACCTGTCCTGCTCTGTCTTAAAATGATCTCAATTTCACATGTTTAATGCTTAACTCTTGATATTCCCTTCTGATCTGGGGGTCCTATCATTTTCATAAAACATCTTTAATATCATCAATATGAATTCTGATATGACCTGGTGGCTGAATATCGCTGCTATGTGGATAATTTTTTAACCTTTACTTGCCCTGCCCTAAACTCGGCCTCTTCTTACACAGCTAGTATTGGGCCATTCAGTCAGAATTCATCCCAATACTATAAATCTGTACCCTTCTCTTCCACTGCCAACTCCAGACTCCGTTCCTGAGTCTGTGCATCAAGCTCCATATCTGGCCATCTTCAAATCTAGGCTAAAAGCCCACCTTTTTGATGCTGCTTTTAACTCCTAACTCCTATTCACTTGTTACTACTACTTAACATTTCTAGAGCGCTACTAGGGTTATGCAGCGCTGTACAGTTTAACAAAAAGGACAGTCCCTACTCAAAGGAGCTTACAATCTAACGGGCGAAATGTCAAGTTGAGGCAGTCTAGATTTCCTGAATAGAGGAACGGTGGTTAGGTGCCGAAGGCGACATTGAAGAGGTGGGCTTTGAGCAAGGATTTGAAGATGGGCAGGGAGGGGGCCTGGTGTATGGGCTCAGGGAGTTTATTCCACGCATGGGGTGAGGCAAGGCAGAAAGGGCGGAGCCTGGAGTTGGCGGTGGTGGAGTAGGGTACTGAAAGGAGGGATTTGTCTTGAGAGCGGAGGTTACGGGTAAGTACGTAAGGGGAGATGAAGGTAGAGAGGTAAGGAAGGGCTGCAGATCGAGTGCATTTGTAGGTTAATAGGAGAAGCTTGAACTGTATGCGGTACCTGATCGGAAGCCAGTGAAGTGACTTGAGGAGAGGGGTGATATGAGTGTATCGGCCCAGGCGGAAGATAAGACATGCAGCAGAGTTCTGAACGGACTGAAGGGGGGATAGATGGCAAAGTGGGAGGCCAGTGAGGAGTAGGTTGCAGTAGTCAAGGCGAGAGGTAATGAGAGAGTGGATGAGAGTTCGGGTGTTGTGCTCAGAGAGGAAAGGGCGAATTTTGCTAATGTTATAGAGGAAGAAACGACAGGTCTTGGCTATCTGCTGGATATGCGCAGAGAAGGAGAGGGAGGAGTCGAAGATGACTCCGAGGTTGCGGGCAGATGAGACAGGGACGATGAGGGTGTTATCAACTGAGATAGAGAGTGGAGAGAGAGGAAAAGTGGGTTTGGGAGGGAAGACAATAAGCTTGGTCTTGGCCATGTTCAGTTTCAAGTGGCGGTTGGACATCCAGGCAGCAATGTTGGATAAGCAGGCCGATACTTTGGCCTGGGTTTCCGCAGTGATGTCTGGGGTGGATCAGCATAAAGATGATATTGGAAACCATGAGATGAGATCAGGGAGCCCAGAGAAGAGGTGTAGATTGAAAAAAGAAGGGGTTCAAGGACAGATCCCTGAGGAACTCCAACAGAGAGCGGGATGGGGGTGGAGGAAGAACCATGAGAATGTACTCTGAAGGTATGGTGGGAGAGATAAGAGAAGAACCAGGAGAGGACAGAGCCCTGAAACCCAAATGAGGACAGTGTGGCAAGAAGTAAATTGTGATTGACAGTGTCAAAAGCGGCGGATAGGTCGAGGAGGATGAGGATGGAGTAATGACCTTTGGATTTGGCAAGGAACAGGTCATTACAGACTTTAGATAGTGCCGTTTCTGTCGAGTGTAGGGGGCGAAAGCCGGATTGAAGCAGATCAAGGATGGCATGAAAGGAGAGAATATCAAGGCTACAGCTGTGAACGGCGCGTTCAAGTATCTTGGAGAGGAAGGGTAGGAAGGAAATGGGGTGGTAGTTGGAGGGACAGGTAGGGTCAAGTGATGGTTTTTTGAGGAGTGGTTTGACTACAGCATGTTTAAAGGTGTCAGGGACAGTTGCAGTGGAGAGAGAGAGGTTGAGGATATGACAGATGGGGGGGGGGTGACAGTAGGAGAGATGGTGTTAAGTAAGTTGGTGGGGATGGGGTCTGAGGAACAGGTGGTGCACTTTGAGGAGGAGAGAAGATGGGTGGTTTCCTCTTCGGTGATATCAGGAAACGAAGAGAAGGAGGCCTGGGTTGGTTGGTTGAGGGAGTGAGTTATAGGATGAAGAGGAGGAGATGGTTTGGTGGTGAATTCTAGGTTGATCTTATGCACCTTGTCGCGGATGTCAGTCAGTGATTGAGGAGAGAGTGAGGGGGGTGGGAGCAGAGGGCACTTTGAGGAGGGAGTTAAGGGTGGCGAAGAGACGACGAGGGTTACAGCTGAGGGAATTAGTCATTTGGGTGTAATAGTCCTGTTTGGCGAGGAATAGGGAAGACTGGAAGGAGGATAGCATGAATTTGTAGTGAATGAAATCAGTATGGGTGCGAGATCAGGCGCAGGAGCAAAGGTATCGGGTGCAAGGGGTCAGCCAGTGCTGGGGATTAGTATGCCTTGTGGGACGGGAGATGGACGGTGCAAGGGTGTCCAGAGCAGAGGAGAGAGCGGCATTGTAAGTGGAGACAGCTTTGTCGACAGACTCGGAGGACATCATGGAAGGGAGGAGATCAGAGATACTAGAGGATAAGGTGGGAGGGTCGACAGCCTGGAGATTCCTGGAAGTAGTGGTTATTGTTGGGCGGGACTGAGGGGGAGTGTGATGAAGTGTGAAGGTGAGCAGGTGATGGTCAGAAAGAGGAAGAGCTGAGGCGCAGAAATTGGAGGGTGAGCAGGTAGAGGAGAGGATGAGGTCAAGACAGTGGCCATTGTTCAGTACCCATGTCTGTTATCTTTCCCACCTTAAGTAATTCCCTTGTCCCTTATTTGTCCTGTTTGTCCTTATTAGACTGTAAGCTCTATAAGCAGGGACTGTCTCTTCATGTTCAAGCATACAGTGCTGGGTACGTCTAGTAGCGCTACAGAAATGATAAGTAATAGTAAAATACAGAGACAGAGATGTTACCTCTCCTCTCAACCCTTGTCTTTCCAGTGCCCACTATATCTGCCTCAAGATTTTTATAGCAGTAGCTTCTACACCACTGTTTTCTGCCCACTTCAGGCCTCGTCATCTTTATTATTGCTTCTTGGAAGATTAAAACTTAAGCTAACACCCAGGCACACTTAAAGTCGTTTTACCAAATGTTGCAATAACCCTCCCAGCTATTAAAAAGAGTCAGGCTGATAGAAGCAAAGATAAATATAACATCTGTCTTCCCTAAGGTCTTGGATTTAGATTTCATGTCTCCCTTTTTCCAGATCTGAGCTCAAGGTGCATTACAGTTCAGGTATTGTAGGTAGGTCCCTGTCTCAGACAGGTCTTATAATTGCACTGGAGGCATTTGAAGATTAAATGACTTGTGTAAAGTGAGAAGGCCTATGAGAGAGAGAGAGGGAGGTAGAAACTGAGCCATGGCTCTCTGAATTTGTGGTCACTCGCTCCAGATTGGGGGGCTGGGACAGAGACTATTGGATATGGATGTACAGTATGCATGTATAACTGTAAAACAGTACAACCATACGTGATAACATAGTAGATGATGGCAGATAAAGACCTGTACGGTCCATGCAGTCCGCCCAAGAAGATAAACTCATTGTATGTGGTACTTTATATGTCTACCTGACCTTGATTCGTATCTGCCATTTTCAGGGCACAGACCGTAGAAGTCTACCCAGCACTAGCTTTGCTTCCCAATTACTGGTGTTGCCAGCCAATCTCCGCTAAGCTTCTGTGGATCCATTCCTTCTGAACAGGATTCCTTTGTGTTTATCTCACGCATTTTTTGAATTCCGTTTCCGTTTTCATCTCCCTTGGGAGGGCATTCCAAGTATCCACCACTCTCTCCGTGAAAAAATACTTCCTGACATTTTTCTTGAGTCTGCCCCCCTTCAATCTCATTTCATGTCCTCTAGTTCTACCGTCTTCCCATCTCCGGAAAAGGTTCGTTTGCGGATTAATACCTTTCAAATATTTGAACGTCTGTATCGTATCACCCCTGTTTCTCCTTTCCTCCAGAGTATACATGTTCAGGATTTTCAGGATGAATGACTTTGTAAACATATGACTATGAGCAATCTTACTCTCTTGTCTATAGGCTCCTTAGACTTATGATCTGTACTAGTAAAAGAGGCCAGTTTCTGAGCAAATGAAACGGGCGCTAGCAAGGTTTTCGTCGCCAACACCCCCCCCTCCCTGTCCAACCCCTTCGTTGTTGTGCCATTGCTCCGCCCTCAACATCATGACGTTTGACGCGAGGGCGGGGCCTGGAGCGATTTCCCAACACCCCCCTTGCCTCCCTCCCTGCCAACCCCTTCGTTGTTCTGCCATTGCTCCGCCCTCAACATCATGACATTTGATGCAAGGGCGGGGTCCGGAGCGATTTTCCAACACCCCCCCTCCCTGCCTCCCTCCCTGCCAACCCCTTAGTTGTTCTGCCATTGCTCCACCCTCGACGGCAGGGCCCGCAGCGATTTCGGTGGCTTCACCACCAAGAACCTTTGAACCCTGTTTGAAGGAAGTCAGTGGCTTGGCTTCACTGACGTCACTGTCTTCAGAACGTTGAGGGTGAGTTTTATATATATAGATGACAGTGTGCATATGGACCACATTCCTTTTCTTTTTAATACTTCCCCTGTCCTATTAAAGTTTGCAGTTCTTTTCAACACTTTTCTATTTTGACATTGTAAACTGCCCAGAAGGCTGTCCGATTGAGCAGTATATCAAGTTCTGAAAGAACTTGGATTTTCAGCCTCAACCCTAGGCTACTACTCCCTACTGAAGTTTAATAGAAGAACTGTACAGAGAAAATGGGAGCAGAAGAGCGATAATCATAAAACTGTGTAAGACTGAAAGATTTATAGTAGTCAGGCATGGCTATATTTAGGAGAGAAAGCATCTTTTTGTCTTATGAAGTTGGCAACACTGGAGACAGACAGAAAAGTTCACCATATTTACAGCTTACATCTGTAGTGATTGCAAGAAAAAGTGAGTCGAAGGGAATGGAAGGCAGAACTGTCAGACTTGAAAGCTTAAATATCAGAGACTTAGAATAGTGGAGGAGACAATGATAGTAACATTTAGATCATAGATATAATGAGGAATAGGCATGAGGCAAATGGATTACTGGAGCAGGGTTGGGCATCTCTAGTGCTTGGAGGCTACAAACTGGTCAGGTTTTAGGATACCCATAAAGGCATCCCATGAAGTTTACAGCCCTTTTGAAGACATTTTTGTTTTCCAAGGCCTAGAGGCCTATTGGTTAGCCCATGAGAGCAGTGTCTGTCTTTGTGGCAGGGGCGTAGCCAGACCGCACAGTGGGAGGGGACCAGAGCCCGAGGTTGGGGGCACATTTTGAGTGCCCCCCCCCCCACTGCCTCACCTCACCCCCTTTCTCAAACAAATACCTTTGCTGGCGGGGGTCTACAACCCCTGCCAGCGGAAGCCTTCTTCAGCGCGGTCTCCGGCCTGAGCGTCAGCGTGCACAGGAGAAGCAAGAAGAGCAGGGGGCAGGCAGCGAATGCGGCTGCGCCGGAGACCGCTGAGCGTCAGAGTGCCCAAGAGAAGAAAGAAGAGCAGGGGGCAGGCAGAGAACGTGCGTCAGCATGCACAGGAGGAGCAAGAAGAGCAGGGGGCAGGCAGCGAACGCGGCTGCACCGGAGACCGCTGAGCGTCAGAGTGCCCAAGAGAAGAAAGAAGAGCAGGGGGCAGGCTGCGAATGCGGCTGCGCCGGAGACCGCTGAGCGTCAGAGTGCCCAAGAGAAGAAAGAAGAGCAGGGGCAGGCTGCGAACGCGGCTGCGCCAGAGACCGCTGAGCGTCAGAGTGCCCAAGAGAAGAAAGAAGAGCAGGGGGCAGGCAGCGAACGCGGCTGCGCCAGAGACCGCTGAGCGTCAGAGTGCCCAAGAGAAGAAAGAAGAGCAGGGGGCAGGCTGCGAACGCGGCTGCGCCGGAGACCGCTGAGCGTCAGAGTGCCCAAGAGAAGAAAGAAGAGCAGGGGGCAGGCTGCGAACGCGGCTGCGCCAGAGACCGCTGAGCGTCAGAGTGCCCAAGAGAAGAAAGAAGAGCAGGGGGCAGGCAGCGAACACGGCTGCGCCGGAGACCGCTGAGCGTCAGAGTGCCCAAGAGAAGAAAAAAGAGCAGGGGGCAGGCAGCGAACGCGGCTGCGCCGGAGACCGCTGAGCGTCAGAGTGCCCAAGAGAAGAAAGAAGAGCAGGGGGCAGGCAGCGAACGCGGCTGCGCCGGAGACCGCTGAGCGTCAGAGTGCCCAAGAGAAGAAAGAAGAGCAGGGGGCAGGCAGCGAATGTGGCTGCACCGGACACTGCGCTAAAGAAGGCTTTGGCTGGCTGGGGACCCCCACCAGCTAAACCAGGGGCCTGGATGAAATTTGCGGGGGGCCCAGGCCCCCGTGGCCCCCAGTAGCTACGCCCCTGCTTTGTGGGGTGGTGTTTTCTATTGCTTCATGTGAGTTTTTATTCTTTTCTCTCAAGATTTGTACTTCCTTTTTGTTCTGTGTTTTCGCATTGTACCTGTCTTGACCTGTGTTGATTTAGCAATAAATCAACTAGTGCTAGGTCAATGGGTGGCGGGAAGGTCTCAGGCCAAAAATGGACACACGCTGGTTTCAATGTTAGCGCACGTCCATTTTCTGGCCCCTTAAAAAAGGCCCTTTTTCCTAGACTTGGTAAAAAATGGCCCAGCGTACGGCCATAAGACGCACTTGCACTACCACAGGCCACGGTCACTTTTCCCCGCGGCTTAGTAAAAGGACCCCTTTGGGACCTACTCCTGAACAATCCTGGTTTGTGACTATGGATGTCACCTCTCTCTATACCAATAAACCTCCAATGTGAGACAATTCAGGAACACAGGGAGGATCTCTCATTCTCTTCTTAAATGTTTGCATGATTTGGCAAAAAGCCAGTACTTTTTGACAGCTATTTTGTCCCTGAGTAAAAATTTTATATTCGAACTCAGGGCATTGCATTGGGTGCTACATTTGCTCCTTCTGTGGCAAAATTTGAGGCTCAGTATGTATATTCAACTCCAGCTTTCAGTAACGTAGGATTTTCATTTCATTTTTTAGAAGATTTTTTTTTAATGTAAATAAACAATATAAATTAAATATTTTTGTTGCAACTCAATCTGGCTAAAGATAATTTGAAGTTTACCATATAACATAGTCAGTACTCTAATATTTGTTTTTAGATACCCTACCCGTCTTCAAATCAATGCTCAAAGCCCACCTCTTCAATGTCGCCTTCGGCTCCTAATCACTACACCTCTTCTCAGAAAACTTATCTACCCCAACTTGACATTTCGTCCTTTAGATTGTAAGCTCTTCCGAGCAGGGACCGTCCTTAATTGTTAATTTGTACAGTGCTGCGTAACCCTAGTAGCACTCTAGAAATGTTAAGTAGTAGTAGTAGATATCTAGATTGATAGATTGAGGGATAACATTACTCCCACTGTGTACCAGAAAGAAACTGACCGTAACACTTACCTACGATTTCTGAGTCATCACTCATATTCCCTGAAGCGGAGTTTGTCCATCAGACAATTTTTAAGAACATGGAAAATTTGCTCTACTTTTGAAGATTTCAAAATTCAATTTAGATAGCTTTACAATAGATTTCTAGAGAGAGATTATCCTGTTTCTATAATTAAATCAGCACATAAAAGCTAAATGTGCACCTTGGGATTGGCTAATTAATTATAGAATACCCCCGGAATCTGAGAAGTTAACATGGGTTTTTCCATTTATGATCGGCACCTCTAGAGTAATACTGGCCAATTTTAACCAATTGTGCACTCTTCTCTGCTTTATTTGTAGGTACCTTGACTCGTATGTTGTGTTATGTTCCACCAGGAAAGTGGAACTAAGCTGAGAGAGATATTTTTGAATTTGTGGTGAAATACACAATTGATTCAGATTTCACCATATTAGCTGGGGATATCAATTTACACTTAGATGACTGTACTAATTCACAGGTTTGCATTTTTATTCAGTTGTGGAAGGTTTGGGCTTTACTTCTCATGAAAAGGTCCATCAACTGGATTTGGTGGCATCCTCTCTTCCCCTAGTGGATAATTGCTGTTACTGTTCTTTTCAAGAGGATACTAGAGTCCCATGGTCAGATCAGAGAAACTTTCCCTTCTTCCTTCAAGTTGTTGATACAGACCTAAATTAGCCCCCTCTCAATTTTGGGAGAAGGCAAATTTTCAGTTATCTTCGATTTCTCATGTGGAGGACTTTTTAAGCAATTGGATTAAACTGGGCCATTATATTTTGGATAAACTGGCGCCTATCAAAACTAAAATCAAGATCCAGAGAAATACAGAAAAATGGGTTGACTCAGAATTGTTGGATTTAAAGTGTATCTCTAGAAGATTGGAGAGGCTATGGCAAAGTATCTTTGAACAGATAATAGACTACGATGGTGAGACAGTATTCATAAGTATAAACGACTCCTGACTTCAAAAAGACGGAAGGACTATTCCAAGCTGATAGGTACTGAACGTCTGGATGTCAAGAAAATGTTTTCACTATTTGATGATCTTACAAACCTACGTACTGATGTGACTGTTACTCATTCTGCTTCTCCATCTGCTCTGGCTTTAGCTGGAGATCTCTCCTTTTTGGATAGTATAATATCTACAGGTATCCTGGTAGATTGATTTGTATATCACTTTGATAAAATTGAATTTTCAGATACTAAGCAACTTTACCTAAAATATGTGAAATCTTTTTGCAGCTTGGATAGTTGCCCACCATATTTGTGAAGGAAGCCTCTCCTCAATTTTTAACCGTTTTGACCGAGTGGCTGAATTACCACCTGGCTAGAGGTAACTTTCCTTCTACAGGTGAAGATATAGCACTCACACCAGTTCCAAAGAATTTGAAGAGCAGCTTGTCCGAGGTTAGTAACTGTCGTCCTATGGCATCCATTCCACTTTTTAGTAAAATTATGAGTAGCTATCAGGCTCATTTTCGAAAGAGGTGGATGTCCAAAAAGTGACATAAATAGGCACTTGGACGTCCATCTCACAGAGACGTCCAAATCGGTATAATCGAAATCAGTATACTCCCCAGTGGTCACTAACCCCCTCCCACCCTCAAAAAACATGATTAAAAATATTACTTGCCAGCCTGTATGCCAGCCTCAGATGTCATACTCAAGTCCATGACAGCGCACGCAGGTCCCTGGAGTAGTTTAGTAGTAGGTGCAGTGTACTTCAGACAGGTGGACCCAGCCCCCCCCCCCCCCCCGCCTGTTACATTTGTGGAGGAAACAGTGAGCCCTCCAAAACCCATCACAAACCCTCTGTACACACATATAGGTGCCCCCTTCACGTGTAAGGGCTATAGTAGTGGTGTACAGTTGGGGGTAGTGGGTTTTGGGGGGCTCAACACACAAGGTAAAGGAGCTATGTACCTGGGAGCATTTTATGAAATCCACTGCACTGCCCCCTAGGGTGCCCAGTTGCTGTTCTGGCATGTCAGGGGGACCACTGTACTAAAAATGCTGGCTCCTCCCATGTCCAAATGGCTTGAATTTGGACATTTTAGACTTGGACGTCTTTGGTTTCGAAAATGGCTGAAAATCAAAGATGTCCAAATCCAAAGATGTCCAAGGTATTTTCAAACACAAAGATGGACTTCCATCTTTTTTCAAAAATGACCTTTTCCCCGCCTCTGAATTTGGATGTTCCACAAAAATGTCCAAATTCCAACTTAGACGTTTCTTTCGAAAATGCCCCTCATTGTCACAGAATGTTTAGTTGACTATTTGACACATCATACCCAAGAGTGAACTACAATACAGAAATGGTGAAAGAAGCCTGGTGGTGCATGGATAAAGACTGCTGGCTAGGGGGCAATGTACCATTATTCTGCATTTGATGTAGTCGATTGGGATATTTTAACTTTTATATTCCATCAATAGGGTATCCAAGGTAATGCTTTGCATGGGTTTCTGGATTTCATTGAATATATTTCATCAGTGCATGTGCTAGAATGCATTTTTTTCTCATTGCATATAAAGGAATTAACGTTGTTATGCTATTATGAGCATACAAGCTTTGCAATACCAATCTTTATGCACAGAATAGCATTCAGGCATATGAGCAGATTTCTACTCGTGCAACTCTGGGTGGCGATACAGGCCTGTGTGTGCATGCAACTCTCAATAGTGTGGCATTTTGCTCTTACATCTGCCCCTCAGTTCTGTCTTCTTTTACCCATTCTCCTTAAGGAAGTCAGAAAAAAGTTTTGTGTCTTATATGCTCACTTTCATGAGAAGAAACAGGCATGAAATCCTCACTAATACTGCGTAAATGAATGTGCTAACCTTTTATACCTCATCAGACAGTGACAGTTATGCCTTTTCTATTCCACTAATTCCTGTCAGTGGTTCTAAGTGAATTACAGACAAGACTAGATTATGTATCTAGTAGTTTACAGATAAATACAAGATAAAAGACATACCAATAGCAAACTTATGCTGTCTTAGTAGAAGATATTACACAAGTACATTCTGGGACAGACCAAAGGTCCATCAAGCCCAGCATCCTATTTCCAACAGTGGTCAAACCAGGTGACAAGTACCTGACAAGATTCCAAAACAGTACAATACATTTTATGATACTTATCCTAGAAATAAGCAATGGATTTTCCCCAAGTCCACCTCTGCGCCTTTTCTAATTCCACTGTATCTCTTTTGAGATACGGTGACCAGAATTGCACATAATGTTTGAGGTGCAGTTGCACCATGGAGCGATACATAGGCATTATAACGTCCTCATTTTTGTTTTTCATTCCTTTCCTAATAATACCTAACATTCTATTTGCTTTCTTAGCTGCCGTTGCACATTGAGCAGAGAGTTTCAACGTATCATCAACGATGGCGCCTCAATCCCTTTCTTGGTCGGTGACTTCAAATGTGGAACCTTGCATTACGTAGCTATAGTTCGGGTTCCTCTTTCCCACATGCAACACTTTGCACTTTCTCACATTAAACATCATCCACCATTTAGGCGCCTAGTCTCCCAGTCTCGTAAGGTCCTCTTGTAATTTTTCATAATCCTCTTGCGATTTAACAACTTTGAATAACTTTGTGTGGTCAGCTTTCAAGATCTGTATAATGGTTCACAAGATTATCTACAGTGAAGCCCCGGGATACATGACAGACTTGATCGACCTACCTATGAGAAACACATCCGAATCATCACGAACGTACCTAAACCTGCACTACCCAAGCTGCAAAGGACTCAAATACAAATCAACCTACACGTCCAGTTTTTCTTACATAAGCAAACAACTGTGGAACGCATTACCAAATGCCATGAAAACCTCGTTCGACCACCTACACTTCCGGAGAACGTATCTTTTTAAAAAGGCATACCCTACCAACCCAACAAATGCCTGATCTCTGCAACACAACAACACTAGAATTCAAAACGCACAAAACACAACTCTCCCACTGTTCTCTTATGTGGCTGTCCCTCATGAACTTTATCTCATCTCAACATCACTCTGTATTTGTAAACATCGGAGACTACAAACGCACCTCTGGTATGATGTAAGCCACATTGAGCCTGCAAATAGGTGGGGAAATGTGAGATACAAATGCAACACAGACCCCTGGGGAACCCCACTAACTACCCTTCTCCATTGAGAAAACTAACCCTACTGTCTGTTTTCTATCTTTTAACCAGTTTTTAATCCACAATAGAACACTACCTCCTATCCCATGACTCTCCAATTTCCTCTGGAGTCTTTCATGAGGTACTTTGTCAAACGCCTTCTGAAAATCCAGATACACAAAATCAACCGGCTCACCTTTATCCACATATTTTCGAAACAGGACAATTTTGATAGCTTTATAGCATAACTAGATGAGTCAGACCTTGTGTTAAAAATCAGCAGTGTTGAGCTCAGCCTTTTCAACTTTTGCGCACTTCTGTGCATCTACACCGAATAACTAATAACGTCATTAGCAGGGGATTTAGAGGCACTGTGCCTTGGTGTCTTTGTGAGGCTCTGGCAAAACCTGTTTAAAAGCAGAGTGTCCACAAAACCATGCGCTGAAGTGGACCTAAGAGGTGCGCAAAACCTAACGCACTTTATTGCATCAGTGGATTTTGAACCCTGACATCCCTCTTTCTCAGCCCACTGCTACTACTACTACTTCTTGACATTTCTAAAGCGCTACTAGGGTTACGCTCTAACTGTTATGTCCCGACACAAATCGGGAGATGGCCAGTCTTCTCCTAAGGCCGGCCAAATCGGTATAATCTAAAGCCGATTTTGGCCGGCTTCAACTGCTTTCCGTCGCAAGGCCGGCCAAAGTTCAAGGGGGCATGTTGGCAGTGTACTGAAGGCGGGATGGGGGTGTGGTTAAGAGATGGCCGGCCTCGGCCAATAATGGAAAAAAGAAGGCCGGCTCTGATGAGCATTTGGCTGACTTTACTTGGTTCTTTTTTGTTCATGACCAAGTCTTGAAAAGGTGCCCGAACTGACCAGATGACCACAGGAGGGAATTGGGGATGACCTCCCCTTACTCCCCCAGTGGTCACCAACCCCCTCCCACCCACCCCCAAAAAAAATTAAAAACATTTTTTGCCAGCCTCTATGCCAGCCTCAAATGTCATACCCAGCTCCATCACAGCACTATGCAGGTCCCTGGAGCAGTTTTTAGTGGGTACTGCAGTGCACTTCAGGCAGGCGGACCCAGGCCCACCCCCCCCCTACCTGTTACACTTGTGGTGGTAAATGGGAGCCCTCCAAAACCCACCACAATCCCACTGTACCCACATCTAGGTGCCCCCCTTCACCTGTAAGGGCTATGGTAGTGGTGTACAGTTGTGGGTAGTGGGTTTTGGGGGGCTCAGCACACAAAGTAAGGGAGCTATATACCTGGGAGCAATTTATGAAGTCCACTGCAGTGCCCCCTAGGGTGCTCGGTTGGTGTCCTGGCATGTGAGGGGACCAGTGCACTACAAATGCTGGCTCCTCCCACGACCCAATGCCTTAGATTTGGCCGGTTTTGAGATGGCCGGCCTCGGTTTCCATTATCGGCGAAAACCAATGGCAGCCATCTCTAAGGGCGGCGATCTCTAAGGGCAGGCCAAATGTTGAGATTTTGCTGGCCCCGACCGTATTATCGAAACGAAAGATGGCCGTTTTACGGGGTCGTCATTAGAGATATGTACCCTTATAGATGGGCACCCCCGTTCGATTATGCCCCTCCAAGCCTCCCTTTTCCTCAGGGCTGAGATGACGGTGTTGTTTGCATTCTTAAATTCAGGTTTCTCGGCTGTACAGGGAATGAGAACAGAAAGGTATTGTCATTCCTCCCAGACATGGGTCAAGCTTCCCAGGGACTAAAGGTTTGCTCTCAGCTGAAGCACGGCTTGTTGACATTTCGGGGTGGAAACAGCACACTCTGTAATGCAATATTCACTTTATTAAAAAGCCGCACCGATCTGATAGACTCCAGAGCACACAGCAGGTTTCTGCAGGTACCATTCCGAGGAAGTGAGCTGCTGTTACATGTCTTCTGTTGGAGCCAGCGAGGCCTCGATAAGATGCAGATGAAGCAGGATTTACACTTCATCGTAAATAATATCAGTAAGATATTAAAAAGGAAGTTGGGTCGGTGCTCTCACTCTGGCATCTGCAACTGCACCCCACCTGGGGCAAAGACAAGACAGCCCATGTTTCCAGGCCTACAGCAATACTGGCTCAGACCTGCCAGAAAGAAAGGGGGGCTGGGGAGGAGGAGCTGCCTGAACTGTCAGCAGGCTTCAACAGCAAAAGGGAGAAAAAGGAAAGGAGCACAGCCTTGGATCTTCCGAGAATTCTTACTTGCAGAAATATTTTTATTTATGCACTGTTTCTTTTACATTTTGGGGGGGAGGGGGAGTGAGAGGGGGTCAGTGACCATTGGTGGAGCAAGGGGGTGGGGGATTATTCCATGTAGAACCTCAAATAACAGCAACATTCCAGAATCCCAAACAATAACAAGATTCCAGAATCCCAAATTGTACCACCATTCCATGCTACCAATCCCAGGGTAAACAGTGGCTTCCCTATGTTTGTCTCAGTAGCAGACTATGGACTTTTCCTCCAGGAACTTGTCCAAAACATTTTAAAACCCAGATACACTAACTGCTGTTACTACATCCTACAAATTTTACGAAATGCTGTTGTTAGACTACGTTTTGGCGCTCAACGTCAAGAAAGATTTACTCCCTTCCTTATAAACTACATAATGCCGACACCTACACAAGATCACAATGTATTCTCCTACCATGTATGTACGCACTTGATTGCAAAACCATGTGCAAATCTGTAGTCCAGAAATGGCAATCGCCATTACGGCAAATGTAAGCCACATTGAGCCTGCAAATACAGTAGGTGGGAAAATGTGGGATACAAATGCTATAAATAAATAAATAAAGCTTCATTGGCTGCCAGTTCGAGCAAGCTGCCCGTATAATGTCTTTCTGATAGTTTGGAGCTAACCCCCTTTACCTCGTTCTCATTTTATTTCTGCTTCTTCTAGATGCTCTCCAGCAAGGAATAGTTATGCTTTCCTCCTGCGACCAAAGTATGTTATAAATGACTCTTTACGTCATCTGTTTTCTTATCAGGCTGCTAAATTTTGGAATTCTTTGCCTCTGGATATAAGGTTAGAGCCCTCATATCTTAGATTTCAGAAACCATTGAAGGCTTTTCTATTTAAGAAATGTTTGGAAAGTTTAAATTTTATATTTTTCACTTCAATGTATAACTAATAAATTCAATGTATTTTCAGGGATGATTGTCCCCTATAATCCGCACTAAACCTTTCTTGGAAAGATCCAGAATATAAGTTCCCTGTATCGTATTGTAGATCCAGGGCTCAGTCACCAACAAGAGACACGGCACAAAGATAGGGAGGGGAAGAGATGATCCTGGAGTCTTTTTTTTACCAAATACTAGGGGATCTCAAAATCTCTCTCCACTGCTTGCCCTGCATCCTCTTCTTTCATGCCCATCCATTCTTTCCCTGAATCCTGTTTGATCTCTCCGCTCTCTAACTGCTTGCCCTGAATACCCCTATTTTTCCATCCAGTCCAGCAACATCCCTCCTGTCTCCCAGTAGATGGTGTGGATGGGCAGACTGGATAGGCCATATGGTCGTTATGTTTCCTCTAACCCCTTGCCCAACAACACCTTCTTTCCCCACACTAACTCATACCAAGCAGCCCCCTCCCTTCACCTATTTCTCTCCTCCCTCCTGCTGAAGATCTTAAGACAATCAGTACAAGGTCTGTGAGCCAGCAATGCACACACAGCCCCTGAGGCGGTCCCATAACCTTTTTCCACATAGGCTTTCTGTTACCTAGAAAACCCCAATGAGTTTGGGGCCGAGGCAGGGTCTATACAGGTGCATGCTAGCTCACAGGGGCTCCATATTGATTTTATAGCTTGTTCTAATCACTGGAGCCACAGCCAGTGAGAGATTTTGATGACCAGGGCCAGGGACTACTACTACTACTTAACATTTCTAGAGTGCTACTAGGGTTACGCAGCGCTGTACAGTTTAACAAAGAAGGACAGTCCCTGCTCAAAGGAGCTTACAATCTAAAGGACGAAATGTCAAGTTTGGGCAGTCTAGATGCCCAGGGTACAGCACTGCGTATGTCTAGTAGCACTATAGAAATGATAGGTAGTACTAGTAGTATGTTTCTGGGTAGAGCCTCTTCATCTCTCTATATAAAACGCACCTCCAACGTTCTGAAGCCTCCACAAGTCCCAACGTTCTAAATGCATGGTGGTGAAACCAGGAATTTGCCCATGAGTGCTGGCCTCGCCCCCCACGTAAAACGTCATGACGTCGAGGGCGGACCAATGACACTCAACCAATCGCATCGCGAACCCGTTACTAAGCGACGGAACGTGACATAAGACACATCGCGGAACAATGAAAACCAGCAGCAACAGTTGCTAAGTGACGTCAACAGCAACACTAAAAGGACCATATAGATCTCTGCTCTCCACACAAACAACAGACACGGAGGGCATATGAGGGAAGGAAAAAAACCAGCACATACACACACACTCTCACTCTTAACTGGCTATAATGAGCAACTGACCTGCCACTATCACAGGGACTGCTAGCACCTCTCTCTCTCTCTCTCACACACACACATACACACACACACGGGACACAGAGGGGATGGAAGACCAGGAACGAATCGTTGGGTATAGAGGGGACGGCAGGGGAGATAAGGCAAGAACTGCCTCAAATGTTTGTGCTGTGCTATGTACAATTATAATGCTGTCTCTTCATTTTGAGCCTACCCTTTCACACTCACTTTCACACACACGCACACACACACTTACACTGTCTGTATCTCACATACACACGCACACACACACATATACACACTCTCTCACACAGACACACAAACACGCCTCAAATGGTTCAGCTGTCCTATGTAAAATTTCACGGCTGTCTCTTCATTTTCACCCTACCTGTGCACACTCTCTTTCTGGTTTTTAAAAGAGAGAGAATGTAATCAGATGTATTATTTCTAACTAAAATCTGGACAATAAGTATGTTCTCAATGAAATGAATTGACTATACACCGTATTGGTCTTGAAGAAGCCAACCACATTGAGCCTGCAAATAGGTGGGAAAATGTGGGATACAAATGCAATAAATAAACCAGATGATCAATGTGGAATAATGAATTAGATGAGTAATATCTAGGGATAATCAGGTTAATACCATGTTTTCTTTTTTTCTGTTTACTGTTTAATTGATCTCCTTGTCTTATCTCACTCTCCCTATTTTTCTTCACCTTGTGGTCTAAGAAAGAGAAAGATTGTATATAATCCATATATCTAGTTGGGATTGTTTTCTTCTTATATTGTATTAATGTACAGTCATCTCTGTATTACTGTTTGCAAGTGACCATTGTAAAATGAAAAATTATAAATAAATGATTAAAAAAAAAAGATTCTGGGTTTCTGTTTAGCCACATGAAAAAGTATGAAAGAGATTTGCATACACTGGGTCTCCACTATAGGCAAATCTCTCTCATGCATTTTCATTATGAGCACCCTGAAACACAGAGGAGTAAAGTCTGCCCGAAGGACAGGATTGAGAACCTTTTCCAGGATCTCTCTGCCCAGAACACAAGGGACAATTTGGTTCCACATCCTTCTCTCCTAAGGTACAATTTTGCTTTAAGTGCCACTATATGAACCAGAAAAGCACATTGTCAGACACTCAGATCTCCCAGAGGAAAAGAATACACAGTACTTAGAAATCATTACTCCCGCAGCCTCTGGTTTGAAGAGCACACTGGAGGAAATTTGCTACACACTCTTCTGATCTTTGCCAAGTGAAGGGCTTGCAAGCCAGCTTCCTTGTTTTAGGCCCTTTCTCTGCTCCGCACTCCAGTAACTGGAATGTCTCTGGAGAGCTTGGAGAAACACGTGGCAAGAAAGGATGAGGCTGCTCCACTCCAAACAGCCAGTTTCCTGTTTATAGAAAGAAAAATCGTGTGCTCTGTTTAGACAGCAACTGGTCTGCGCTCAATACATCAGATCTGTGCATGATTTCATTCTACTGTAAATACACAGTAGTCTTTCAGCCAAGACCCCAAGGTGAGTGAAGTGTGCAGGCCAAGGGGATCAAGAAAAATGTCAACTAGGACCAAGGGAGAAAGAAACCATGGCCATAACTTTTCTTCAGATGTTGTACGTTGGTCTCATTCGGGGACATCCAGCCCCAGGTGACCTCTGTAGCTTAGAAAGAGCCAGCCCTGGTTAAGGCCCAGTAGTATTCCAGAACTCACTTGGTGAGGTTTGTGCTATAAATTACTACCAGTCTGGACTTTGTCAAACCAACCAAGTCAGACCATGAACCACAGGTATCTACACTTGCTCCTCTAGAAGTTTATCACAAATTTGTGGTGCAGAAACAACCTTTGGGATTTTCCAGAATAAAGATTAAATTTGATGACATAGGGAGTCAATAGCAGCAAAAACCTAAGAAGAGCAACTAATATTTATTGAGGAAGGAGCTAGTGGTTATTGGGGAATGTAGGTATTTAAATGTCTCTATCATATCTCCCCTCTCCCACCTTTCTTCCAAAGTATACATGGAGGGGCATAATCGAAAGGCGCTGGCCATCTCTATGGCCAGCCATCTCCGGGGCTGGTGCCGCAAGCGGGCGGAGCCAACCGTATTTTCGAAAAAGATGGCCGGCCATCTTTTCCTTCGTTAATATGGTTGGCCCCAGTCAAATGCCAGAGCTGGCCGGGATCGATTTTCAGCGATAATGGAAACCGAAACCGGCCATCTCAAACCCGGCCAAATCCAAGGCATTTGGTTATGGGAGAAGCCAGCATTTGTAGTGCACTGACCCCCCCTTACATGCCAGGACACCAACCGGGCACCCTAGGGGGCACTTCTAAAAAAAATAATAAAAATAGCTCCCAGGTGCATAGCTCCCTTCCCTTGGGTGCTGAGCCCCCCAAATCCCCCAAATCCCCGCTCTCCACAACTCTACACCACTACCATAGCCCTAAGCGGTGCATGGGGGCACCTACATGTGGGTACAGTGGGTTTTGAGGGGTTTTGGAGGGCTCAACATATACCACCACAAGTGTAACAGGTAGGGGAGGATGGGCCTGGGTCCACCTGCCTGAAGTGCACTGCACCCACTAAAACTGCTCCAGGGACTTGCATACTGCTGTGATGGAGCTGGGTATGACATATGAGGCTGGCAAAAAAATGTTGTGAAGTTGTTTTCTTAAGGGTGGGAGGGGGTTGGTAACCACTGGGGGAATAAGGGGAGGTGATCCCCGATTCCGTGCAGTGATCAGCTGGTCAGTTGGGGTACCTTTTTGAGGCTTGGTCGTGATTAAAAAGGGACCAAGTGAAACCAGCGAAATGCTCTTCATCGCCGTTTTTATTTCTTCCATTATCGGGCAAAGCTGGCCATCTCTTAAACACGCCCATGCCCCGCCTTCGGTACACTGCCAGCACGCCCCCTTGAACTTTCGCCGGCTCTGCGACAGGAAACCGGCGAGGGTGTCAAAAATTGCCTTTCGATTATACCGATTTGGCCGGTTTCAGGAGATCGCCGGCCATCTCCCGATTTATGTCGGAAGATGGCCAGCGATCACTTTCGAAAATGAGCTGGATAGTCACACAGTAGATGACGGCAGAAAAAGACCTGCACGGTCCATCCAGTCTGCCCAACAAGACAAACTCATATGTGCTACTTTATGTGTATACCTGACCTTGATTTGTATCTGCCATTTTCAGGGCACAGACCGTAGAAGTTTGTCCAGCACTAGCCCCGCCTCCCACCACCGGCTCTGCCACCCAACTTCCGCTAAGCTTCTATGGATCCATTCCTTCTGAACAGGATTCCTTTATGTTTATCCCACGCATTTTTGAATTCCGTTACCGTTTTCATCTCCAAGCATCCACCACTCTCTCCGTGAAAAAATACTTCCTGACATTTTTCCTGAGTCTGCCCCCCTTCAATCTCATTTCATGTCCTCTCGTTCTACCGCCTTCCCCTCTCCGGAAAAGGTTCGTTTGCGGATTAATACCTTTCAAATATTTGAACGTCTGTATCATATCACCCCTGTTTCTCCTTTCCTCCAGGGTATACATGTTCAGGTCAGCAAGTCTCTCCTCATACATCTTGTAACGCAAATCCCATACCATTCTCGTAGCTTTTCTTTGCACCGCTTCAATTCTTTTTACATCCTTAGCAAGATACGGCCTCCAAAACTGAACACAATACTCCAGGTGGGGCCTCACCAACGACTTATACAGGGGCATTAACACTTATGATCACTTATGATCAAATTTTTTATTTGATCATAAGTTTTTTTCATCAGAGATTGGGGTAGCGTTGGGAGTGGCACTTACCTCCATAGTAGCCAACCTATTTATGGCTTTCTTCAAGAAGGAATGGGTTTATCCTCCTTACTTTACCAAGGTGATTCCATTTTATTTATATTTTATTGGTGTGGCAAGATTCTATTTCTTCGTGGAAGCATTTATAGTTTCTGAATTCTTGCCATTCCACTATTAAATTTTATGACATTTTATGATCCAGGATGTTTTTTCACAACTATTTTCATCAAACCAACAGACAAATACCTTGTTATATTTACAAGCATGCATCTCTACCATCTTTGAACTAGTAGACCTTTTGCCCAGTTTCGATGGATTTGTAGTACTGAATATGAGAACAAACAATATTAAATAAAGAGGAACGGGGAACACAACTGTCAAAAATATCTCTAAAAGATCCCGATGTCAATCAAGTCTTATCAGATTCTATTTAACAGATCGGGGGTGTACAAAAATTTCACTAGTGGAGGAAAAAGCCTCAGAACTTGAGTTAGCTCTTAGAAACTGTGGGGACTAAGCACAATTACCCGGCCCCAGGTAGAGAACGAGCAACGAGGGAAGGTAAAAAGATGACAGAAAGTAGAAATCTATCCCTATGGAATTTATTTATTTATTGCATTTGTATCCCACATTATCCCACCTCTTTGCAGGCTCAATGGGATACTGGCAGTAGAAGAAAATATACATTTGGTTTTACAGAGGGTTAAGTGTTACATGGTGGTGATATACATAATAGTGTTAAAGCAGCAGACATTGAAAGACAATTCTGGAAGTTTTAAAGATAGTACAGTTACACATGTTGATCTTTGTGATATATCTTGTCGAAGAGATAGGTTTTCAGTAGTTTTCGGAAATTGGTCAGTTCATAAGCCGTTTTCAGGTTCCGTGGCAGCGCGTTCCAGAGCTGCGTGCTCGTATAGGAAAAGGTAGATGCGTGCATCAATTTGTATTTCAGACATTTATACTTGGGAGGATGAAGATTAAGGAATGTGCGAGAAGATTTTTTTGCGTTCCTGGGTGATAATTCTATTAGGTCTGACATGTAGGCTGGGGCGTTACCATGGATTATTTTATGGACTAGGGTGCAGAGTTTGAATGTGATGTGTGTTCTTTTAGTGGGAGCCAGTGTAGTTTTTCTCGTAGGGGTTTTGCGCTTTCGCATTTTGATGAGCCGAATATTAGTCTGGCTGCCGTGTTCTGGGCCGTCTGGAGTTATGGATAGTTCACAGACTCCCTCTTACAGATCTGAATTCTTAGTCCAAGGTAACACTGAAAGAATAGAACACAAGGCTCAGATATTATAAGAAAAATAGAAAGCTGGTTTATTAGAAATATTCACAGCATTCCAAATAAAACTCAATACAGAAAAAAACACACAGTCTCATCATCTCATCCCAACACAACACATACAAACCCACAAACATTAACACCCCAGGATATACCCTCCTGATTTCAGACAGCCTGAAAATTCTCGGAGTAACAATCGACCGAAACCTCCAACTAGAGACCCAAGCTAAAGTCACCATAAAGAAAATGTCTCTATCAATGTGGAAACTAAAACGTGTGAAACCTTTCTTCCCGAGGGAAATATTTCGCAATCTGGTACAGTCAATGGTACTAAGCCATGCAGACTATTGTAACGGAATCTATGCGGGATGTAAGGAACAAATCATAAAGAAACTCCAAACCGCCCAAAACTCAGCAGCAATGCTTATATTTGGAAAAACGCGTTTTGACAGCGCCAAACCACTCCGAGAAAAACTACACTGGCTTCCAATCAAGGAACGTATCACATTCAAAGTCTGCACGACAGTTCACAAAATCATCTATGGCGAGGCACCGGGATACATGACAGACCTCATCGACCTACCACTCAGAAACACCATAAAATCAGCATGATCATACCTAAACCTCCACTACCCAAACAGCAAAGGACTCAAATACACATCCACCTATGCATCCAGCTTTTCCTGAGCGCACAACTGTGGAACGCCCTACCAAAAGCAGTAAAAACCACAATCGGCCACCTGAATTTTCGGAAAGCACTAAAAGCAGAACTGTTCAGAAGGGCATACCCCACCGACCCAACATAAAAATCTGGACATATGAGACACAACGTAACCAAAGATCGTCAATGGACATATCCTTATTCTTCCTTCCCTAAGTTCTCCCCAACTGTCTTTACCATACATGTATCCCACTCTACCATAATATCACCTTGATATTACTCACAACTTGTAATTGTTACACCGGAATCTGTTAGCGCCGATCACGGTACCATGTAAGCCACATTGAGCCTGCAAAGAGGTGGGAAAATGTGGGATAGAAATGCAACAAATAATAAGCAGTGCTTATCGTGTAGCAGTAAAACAGTGTCAGTCAGAGGCAATGCACTTATGCAGAACAACCCAAAATGATGGTAAAGTACTTTCAAGGTAAAGTAAAGATAACACACACTTTCACCCAGTCCTGAATTATTAGGGCTCCCAACACCCTTGGTACTATAAAACAAAAGAGAGAAGTGCAAGCCGACCAATAGGAAAGGCTCCCCAACACTCAAGAACTTTGGAACTGAAGCCAGTCAGGGAGTGGATGAAGGAAGCAGGCAGCAAAGCTGGGATGGCAGACACTCTCTTTCTCTGGTCAGTCAGCAGGTAAGTTCTCCCCAGCCGGGCAAGAGCATGCAAGCAGGTGAGGCCACAAATTAACGAGCCTTCATCATGTGGCTGGCTCGGGCCAGCTGATAGTTGCTCTCGCATGAAATGCCCAAGATAACAGCCAGCTAGACTTATGCTTCTGGAAAAGGTTTCTTAAACCCTTTCTTCTCATTTGGTTCCATGTTGACTAGAATAACAAAGTCTGATGTCTTCCAGTGTTGTGTCTTTTGGGGACCAAACAACTGATTTCTTCTGACCATGAAGTCTCCCAGCTCTGTACACAGGGTTGTTATTGAAAGTTACTTTGCCTTGCTCAGGCTTTGATGTGTCAGCAATGTGCCTGAGGTCTGCAAACAAATCTCTGCATAGGAACTGACACTGACCTACGTCTGTTACAAGAAAATCCGGTTTACAGTGCCATATGCAGGGCCTGTTTTGTCCCTACAGTTTCTATCATTGGCAAAGAAAACCTCCACTCACACTCATAATGTTATGAAATACAAAATCAAAATAAATGGTGTCATGCACTCACACAACAGAAACACATGAAATCCATCATATAAACTCCATCATGAGTCAGGTATCATATATGATTCTTGAGAACATTCAAGGACTTATCTTAGGATTTCATAGTCACATAGTAACTGTACATCCTGCTACCAGCATATCTTCTAAGAAGACATCTTCTATTGCAGAAAGGACTGTGGAAGACAGGAGAGCTAGCCTGAATCCTGAGATCGTTGATGACTTCTTATTCATCCACAGATTAAAAAACCATAACAGTGCTTCATATGCATATTTTTCCCCTCTAGGGCATACAGAACAGGTTGTATTTTGTACCCCTGGACATTTTAACAGGGTGGATTAGGATTCCTTGGGGGTAGTAGAAATCAGCTATTGTCGGGGTTGGAAGGGTAGAGGGTGGTGGTGGGAAGGAGGGTTATTATAGCTGCTCGTTGTTATTATTGTTTTCTATTTGTAATTTATACACAACAGTTGCACAGTTCCACCAACAATGGCCACCGTTCACGATACTAAATTGCTGTCTCAGGGTTACATAGGACCATTGTGATTACACATTTCACCTATTCTGATGGCTGAATCAGCCCTGGGTATCTAAGCTTATTGATAGTGTGTCAGCAGATCTCATCTTTTTGAATGATTTCTCTAAATTGGATCAAGCTCAACTGGGCTTGAGAAAAAAATCACAGTACAGAGATGATTTTGGTAGCTGTTGAAGACTGTTTTGAAACATTTAGCACAAAGTGAAGAGTGCTGCTGATTCTATTGGACCTGTCGGCAGTCATAAATTGGTGCAACTTGATCTCAGCATTTCAATTAAAGTTGCTGATGGCGTGAGCTGTCAGTGTGCCTTGCTTTCTTTTAAAATTATTTATACTATTCGGTCGAATAAAAACCAAAAGAAATAGTATAACGTATTTTTTTCCTGAACATACTTTTGTAAAGTGTGTGTTTGGTGCTCTGCTTTTTCTGAACTGATAGCTTGCCCTGTGAGTGTTTCAGCATTTGTAAAACAAAAAGCCTTTTAAGAGAGCCTAATTTTTTACAATTCTACAAAACACAAACGTTTATTTATTTTTTACTTTCATTCCTGAGAGATAATGAGCCATGAAGTTCTCAAACAGAAGGCTAAATCATTCATTCTTGGTCAACTATAAAAATATACTTTAAGAGCTGGGAAAATAAAAGGAACTTACTCAACTATGTATGCTCAATGTCTGCACAAATTGCACATGCTCTGTAACTGTTGTGGGCAGTGTCTGGTGATTGATGTCACTTCCTATCACATGGTTTGCACTCCTCACTGCCATCTTGAATTTGTAAGATCACAGGAAGTGACACTATGGGTGCCACCATATAGGATGTGTGACCTACAGTTGCTGCCACCTTGGAAAAGGGGTGTGGTTTATAGTTATATCACTTCCTGTGACATCATCAAAAGGGGCACAGTTTGGACAGAGCACAGGCATGGCTAAGGTGGATCCTTTATTCTGATTGGCTGACAACCCAGACGTGGTCATGGCACAAATCAAAATCAATCATGCAAATTATGTTGGACAAAAGGGATGAACTTTACTATTGTCTGGCACTCCAACTATACATACATAACACTTTCTGGAATGGTTTTCTAAACTGTCTTTGCAAAAGCCTCTTTTATCACGTCTCTTTGTCACTCTGAATCTTGTTTTATGATCACTATGTCACCCTCACCATCTAAGATGTTCTTCTATACAGTCCAATCCACAATTTCTTTGAGCTATGATTGTAGCTCTCCAGACCCTCCTGGGTCAAATTTAACTTTGTGCAAAGTTCTGCAGTGTGATCTTTAATGGTCTTTCATATCACTTCAGTGTCACTTACTTTTTTTTTGGAATATCATCCCTTCATGCCTTTGCTGCTGTCGTGAAACACTCCCTGCTGAACTGGGTGAAGCCATGCCTGTGACCTAGTCACCAGCATTTTGGGAGACCAAGCATTTTTGCCTTTTCCTACCTTTGCTTTTAGCACTCGTGGGGTCAATACTCAAAGCGATTTATAGGCCAGATATGGCTCCTGACCTGTTAAATAAAGTACTTGTTCGGGACTACTACTACTACTACTATTCAACATTTCTATAGCGCTACAAGGCGTACGCAGCGCTGCACAAACATAGAAGAAAGACAGTCCCTGCTCAAAGAGCTTACAATCTAATAGACAAAAAAAAAAATAAAGTAAGCAAATCAAATCAATTAATGTGAACGGGAAGGAAGAGAGGAGGGTAGGTGGAGGCGAGTGGTTACAAGTGGTTACGAGTCAAAAGCAATCTTAAAGAGGTGGGCTTTCAGTCTAGATTTAAAGGTGGTCAAGGATGGGGCAAGATGTAGGGGCTCAGGAAGTTTATTCCAGGCGTAGGGTGCAGCGAGACAGAAGGCACGAAGTCTGGAGTTGGCAGTAGTGGAGAAGGGAACAGATAAGAAGGATTTATCCATGGAGCGGAGTGCACGGGAAGGGGTGTAGGGAAGGACGAGTGTGGAGAGATACTGGGGAGCAGCAGAGTGAGTACATTTATAGGTTAGTAGAAGAAGTTTGAACAGGATGTGAAAACGGATAGGGAGCCAGTGAAGGGTCTTGAGGAGAGGGGTAGTATGAGTAAAGCGACCCTGGCGGAAGATGAGACGGGCAGCAGAGTTTTGAACCGACTGGAGAGGGGAGAGGTGACTAAGTGGGAGGCCAGCAAGAAGCAGATTGCAGTAGTCTAAACGAGAGGTGACAAGGGTGTGGATGAGGGTTTTGCTAGAGTGTTCGGAAAGAAAGGGGCGGATTTTACGGATGTTGTAAAGAAAGAAACGACAGGTCTTAGCGGTCTGCTGGATATGAGCAGAGAAGGAGAGAGAAGAGTCAAAGATGACCCCAAGGTTTCGAGCTGAGGAGACAGGGAGAATGAGAGAACCATCAACAGAAATAGAAACAGTTAGTGCCACTGAAAATAATCAGTTAGTACCAAAAGCAGAACCGGCTATTTTACTACTTACTACTACTTAACATTTCTAAAGCGCTATTAGGGTTACACAGCGCTGTACAATTTAACATAAAAGGACGGTCCCTGCTCAAAGACCTTGCAATCTAAAGGACAAGTGAACAGTCAGTTCGATAGGGGCAGTCTGGATTTCCTGAAAGGTATTTTGAGGGATGTTCCGAGGACAGAGTTGACACCTAACCAGCCAAGGACACCACATAAACAGGACCAAATAAAAGTCATCTTTAGAGGATGCCCCATAGCCAGTTAAGTGCTAAATCTCACACGTAACCCACTATGGTTTTGCTGGCTCCGTAAACCTGGAAATGCACTGCCGGACCATGTCTGGGCTCTGCCACTGAATCTCTGGAGAGAACGCCAACAACAAAACGCTGAGCACCACCAGCTATCAATCCCAGTGTTTTCACTGTTTTTCTGCTCCTACTTAGATGACATTCCATGACTCTTCTTTGCAGATCTGCAACATCATGTAACCCCCGCCATACCTTTCTTACTTTGACACTTGTAGATTCCTTCCTCTTCTTACCTCTCTTTCCTTCTGTCTGTTCTTCCCTTCTCCTGCTTTTCTCTCCACTGGGACACAGACATCCTTTCTGCACGCCTCACAAGCCGGAAGCAGACATGTTGAATCTGTTACGTTCTGCAGCTGCAGGGCGAATCTCACGGGGAAAAAGCTGTGAGATTTTGTGACTTTTATTGTAAGACTGGCCCTGCAGCAGTAGGAGATGTACCTGATCCAACATTTCTCCTCCTGATTACTTGAGAGTGGGATTGTGGTAAAGAATCAGATAATATGACAGGCCAGGAAAGCAAACCACTGGACTGGGCAGGGGCTTTTGGGTTATAAAAGATAACACAAAATAACTGCAGTGTCCTAGAGTTGAAATAACATAGTAACATAGTAGATGACGGCAGAAAAAAGACCTGCACGGTCCATCCAGTCTGCCCAACAAGATAACTCATATTTCCTACTTTTTGTGTATACCCTACTTTGATTTGTACCTGTGCTCTTCAGGGCACAGACCGTATAAGTCTGCCCAGCACTATCCCCGCCTCCCAACCACCGGCTCTGGCACAGACCGAATAAGTATGCCCAGCACTATCCCCGCCTCCCAACCACCAGCCCCGCCTCCCACCACTGGCTCTGGCACAGACCGT
The DNA here is from genome assembly GCF_901765095.1 of Microcaecilia unicolor. NCBI lineage: Eukaryota > Metazoa > Chordata > Amphibia > Gymnophiona > Siphonopidae > Microcaecilia > Microcaecilia unicolor. The sequence goes on from NC_044035.1 coordinate 4,512,028, forward strand.
ATAAGTCTGCCCAGAACTATCCCTGCCTCCCAACCACCAGCCCCGCCTCCCACCACCGGCTCTGGCACAGACCATATAAGTCTGCCCAGCACTATCCCTGCCTCCCAACCACCAGCCCCGCCTCCCAACCATCGGCTCTGGCACAGACCGTATAAGTCTGCCCAGCACTATCCCCGCCTCCCAACCACCGGCTCTGGCACAGACCGAATAAGTATGCCCAGCACTATCCCCGCCTCCCAACCACCAGCCCCGCCTCCCAACCATCGGCTCTGGCACAGACCATATAAGTCTGCCCAGCACTATCCCTGCCTCCCAACCACCAGCCCCCGCCTCCCACCACCGGCTCTGGCACAGACCGTATAAGTCTGCCCAGCACTATCCCTGCCTCCCAACCACCAGTCCCGCTTCCCACCACCGGCTCTGGCACAGACCGTATAAGTCTGCCCAGCACTATCCCCACCTCCCAACCACTGGCTCTGGCACAGACCATATAAGTCTGCCCAGCACTATCCCTGCCTCCCAACCACCAGTCCCGCTTCCCACCACCGGCTCTGGCACAGACCGTATGTCTGCCCAGCACTATCCCCACCTCCCAACCACTGGCTCTGGCACAGACCGTATAAGTCTGCCCAGCACTATCCACGCCTCCCAACCACCAACCCCGCCTCCCACCACCGGCTCTGGCACAGACCGTATAAGTCTGCCCAGCACTATCCCCGCCTCCCACCACTGGCTCTGGCACAGACCGTATAAGTCTGCCCAGCACTATCCCTGTCTCCCACCACCGGCTCTGGCACAGACCGTATAAGTCTGCTAATACAGCTAGCGCAAACTTTGGAGGAAAAGCCCTCAGAAACCAACGGCAAATTGCCGAAGGTTTAGAACGCTATGACCTGTATAAGTGTTTGTAACATATAAAGCGTTCAGTTTCTATCATTGGGCTACGATGTAACTCCAAAGAAAAATGTTTTCTTCTATGATTTTTCTATTATTTAAGTAATACTTCTTAGTATTCTTAATATTCTCAGCAACTGAGCGACTGAAAAAGATCTGCACTTAGCTTGATATGATAAGTCCAGTACTGTCTTTTAAATGTTCAACAGGGGCCACCGTTTCACCCCAGCAAGGCTTCCTCAGGAACAAAGTGCTGTTGATAATGTTGAGAGTAATGGAAGCGTTCTGGAATAAAAGCGCCTATCATTGTAGTGCTTGATCTTCCATTTTTATTTTCTTATCCTTCATTCTTTTTGAATCAATTGCTTTCCTATTTTAGACAGATAGACCAGGGCTCCTCAAATGTTTTGAGTGGAGGTTCAGCAACTTTGTCTAAAACCGAGGATCCGTGAACTACTGTGTGCACATCATGACTCATGGTGTGGTAGGGCACCATCACTCCCAAGGAAGTGAGGATTTGGGGGTGGGGGAGGGAAGGATGCATACTTCTCAAAGCTGACATATTACAACTAATTCATTCAGAAAAAAATACATTTTTTCTACATTTGTTGTCTGAGCATTGCTTTGGTCCTAGTGTCTCTGTTCTGCTTTTCTCTGTTAAACTCTATCTAGGGTCTCCTGTCCTTTTTTTTTTTTGTTTGTTACATTTGTACCCCACGCTTTCCCACTCATGGTAGGCTCAATGCGGCTTACATGGGGCAATGGAGGGTTAAGTGACTTGCCCAGAGTCACAAGGAGCTGCCTGTGCCGGGAATCGAACTCAGTTCCTCAGGACCAAAGTCCACCACCCTAACCACTAGGCCACTCCTCCACAGTGTGGCCTAGTTCTGGCACAGACCGTATAAGTCTGCCCAGCACTATCCCCGCCTCCCAACCACCAGTCCCGTCTCCCACCACCGGCTCTGGCACAGACCGTATATGTCCACCCAGCACTATCCCCGCCTCCCAACCACCAGCCTCGCCTCCCACCACCGGCTCTGGCACAGACCGTATAAGTCTGCCCAGCACTATCCCTGCCTCCCACCACCGGCACAGACCGTATGTCTGCCCAGCACTATCCCTGCCTCCCAACCACCAGTCCCGTCTCCCACCACCGGCTCTGGCACAGACCGTATATGTCCACCCAGCACTATCCCCGCCTCCCAACCACCAGCCTCGCCTCCCACCACCGGCTCTGGCACAGACCGTATAAGTCTGCCCAGCACTATCCCTGCCTCCCACCACCGGCACAGACCGTATGTCTGCCCAGCACTATCCCTGCCTCCCAACCACCAGTCCCGTCTCCCACCACCGGCTCTGGCACAGACCATATATGTCCACCCAGCACTATCCCCGCCTCCCAACCACCAGTCTCGCCTCCCACCACCGGCTCTGGCACAGACCGTATAAGTCTGCCCAGCACTATCCCTGCCTCCCACCACCGGCACAGACCGTATGTCTGCCCAGCACTATCCCTGCCTCCCAACCACCAGTCCCGTCTCCCACCACCGGCTCTGGCACAGACCGTATATGTCCACCCAGCACTATCCCCGCCTCCCAACCACCAGTCTCGCCTCCCACCACCGGCTCTGGCACAGACCGTATAAGTCTGCCCAGCACTATCCCTGCCTCCCACCACCGGCACAGACCGTATGTCTGCCCAGCACTATCCCTGCCTCCCAACCACCAGTCCCGTCTCCCACCACCGGCTCTGGCACAGACCGTATAAGTCTGCCAGTTTCTGTTACAAACACACATGCGCCCACACAGTAACCTGCCAGCACTAGAGGGTCAGCAGGAGGCAAATACACACACAGACTGCAAAGTAAAAAGAGACTGAGTAATACATTGACATTTTTATTTCTAAGTCACACAGGCTGGTAACAGCTCTGAGGAGTAAAAATGAACAAACATACCCTGGCTTTCCAGTAACTTTCATTGCTGCCATGGTATGTGCAAAACTAAACCATCTGGAGACATTAAATCCAAGAATGATTCAGCAACATATTTACTTTCAATAATTAAAACAACTAATAAAAGAATCTGCCATACTGCATATGTTTTGGGAGCAGCAGAAAGGGAACTTGAATTTAAAGAATTACACAAGATTCATAGGCCACAGACTAGGCAATTCAAGAAAACATTTGGTCAGCCTAATCTCACATCCTCCCCCCCCCCCCCCCCCCACACACACACAATCAGGAATGTAATAGACATGTCATTATTCTCTACTGTGGTAAGGAGCTTGAGGGCAGACCATAGCTACTGCTCTGTCCACTGAACTGTAACCAAAAGATTCACCCTACTGGAGACAGACCAAAAGTGATAGCCGTGCCCTAAAGGAGAAGGAAAGTGTAGGAGGAGAGTTCTGAGCAAATATGGTTGCCTGGAGGAACTTCATCTCCCATAAGACTCTGGGGTGGGGTTACGTAAAGCAAGGTGGTGGATGGAGCAGGAAATTTAGAGCAGGTGAACTCTTTAGCAGCTAGGGCATCAATCTAAAAAGGCAAATTTTTCCCTGAGAGGAAGAACATTGCCTTTGCAGCCACAGAAAACTAGTCTGGGCTGGACCAGCGAAAAGACATTGAACCCAAAGGAAGACACTGGAGCAGAAACAGGCTACTGTGAATCCTGCCATACACGAGGACCAAGAGACGGAGTACTTGGAGGAAAGTTAACAAATCTTCCTCTTCAATACTGCGAGTGGATGACAGCATGTGTTGTTCTGTTGCACTGCTGCAAGTGGACTGTTATCTCAAATCTTTTCTCAAGTCCCAGCCCTAAACTTCTACAGCAGGGATGGGCAACCTGCAGCCCCCCGAGACCATTGGAAGAATACACTGAAAATGCCATTAACCAGAGTTGTGGCAATTTTATATTTCACAAATATTTTCAGAACAGCCGCTCTTAACAGTTTGTTTCCACCATGTTTAGTTAAATTTGTACTTGTGTATCACAGAAAGTCTATGGAGCTCTGTGAATTCCTAGTTCCGACATTACATAATGTTGCAGCCCTCTAGGGTATACTGACATTCATGTGGCCCCTCTGCTCCAGACAGATAATTAGGAGAATGTGTGTGTGAGAGACATTCTCTCTAATTTTTACTCATGCTGTGAGATTATATGCCTTCGTAAGGCATTGAGTATTAGTTTAAATACTTTTATCGTGTTTTTAATATATATAACAAAATGTTTTACACACGTTTTTATTCATATTTATGTAGACTCCTGAAGAAGGTACTTTTAGTGCCAAAACATATCCAGCGTCTTTGGTCTGTTTTTGAAGAACCTGATTCTGCTCCCATTTTCCATCTTCTCTGTGAGACTGACTAACGCTGATTTTTTGCTTGTGCTGTTTGCCTGAAAAGCTACAGCCCAGTACTGGCTTATTTAAAGAACCACTGTAATCGCACATGTGCTCACTGGAGGGGTTGAACCCAGCAGAAGTTCATATGAGCGAGATGATTCGGAGGTGGTTACCCCTATGGATGGTGGCAAAATAATCAGGTTTTCTCTAAGACTTGTGAAGTTCCTTAACCACTGTCCTGTGGATCTGCTCCAAGGCCTACACACAGGGTGAATAGCCTGTCTGAAATCTGCAGGTCATCGTTACTTGCACACAAAAGAACAGCACCAAGGGCCTTCAAGGTTGAGATGAACACTGGTTCTTTATTCATTGACTTAACTCGGGCAGTTTACTGCCACTGTTTTGAGGCCAGTGTTCAGAGAAATGAGGCAGAGAAGGCTGGGTTTGCGCTCGATAAAGTTGAGATACTCCCTCCTTTTCTCCTTAGCCTGTATGGGGTCAATGAATAAAGGACCACTGTTTATCCCAGCCTTGAAGGTCCATGGTACTGTTCATTTTGTGCTTCTGACCCTCTCCATTTTGCTGCTGTCATTGTTACTTGTACAGACACAAGGCACGCGGTCACAGGGGAAGCAACGGCTTCTAACAGCTAATAAATACCAAGTACAACACTCAGCAGTGAAAAAAGCAAGTGGGGATTTTACCAGAATTCAGTCTTTTTCACAGAAGAGCATCACTGGAGTAAAATGACATCACCCGTAGGAGGAAGATCTTACATAAAGAGACTTAGAACAAGAGAGTAATGGGAACTTTGCATTGTCTCTCTCACTACACCGATCTGGCCTGTTGGGTAATTCACTGTCCCACCGTAGGTGAAGACCTGGCAGATTTCAGCAGCGGCAGAAGGCCCCAGCATGACCCCCACGTTCTTTCCCAGGCTCCCCCAGACACATTCTGCAAAAGCACTGCACTATGAAACTGTTGGGTTTATTAGATGTGGCAGCTGCTTTCGACACTATGAATCATTCTATATCGACTGGATGTTGACGATTCTATGGAATTGAAGGAGAAGTGTGGACATGGTTTGAATCAATTTCAGAAATGCAGAAACTGAAATCGCAGTGCAAAACAGCGGGATCTGCTGTGCCTCAGGGATCAGCCCTCTCAGCATTACTATTCAATCTATTTGTGGATCCCGTTTGTAAAACTATTGGCAGATTTGGGGGCATCTTATCAATTATATGATGATGATCTCCTGATGTTTGTCCCACTTTATGATTGTGTCGAGGCTGCTTTTGGATCTTTTTATTAGCTTGGATGATGACTAATCATTTATCTTTAAATATATCTAAAACTCAAATTCTTTGGTTGTCAATATTTAGCACAATCTGAAGAGTTTTCAGTTTGAGGATGTAAAGGCCAGAGGTGGAAAAAACACTGACAATTTGGGGGGGGGGGGGGGGGGGAGGTTACAGACAGAAGAGTTCAAATGCAGAGCTGTCAAGGGGGTAAACTTTCTGAGTGAGAAATTTAGGACCTGCCCATAGCTCCGCCCCATTCCACCTATGGCTCCACCCATCCCACCCCTAGGTCCACCCAGACCTGCACACGGCAATCTGCAGGAGATGACATTTTATGAAGGCATTTCCTGCTGTCACTGGAAAATCAGGGTGTTAAGCAGGAGATTCCGGCTCCCTGGTGGGAGTGCGGGGAGATGACCTGCAAAAGTGGGAGTGTCCTGCTTCTTGGCAGGTCTGGAAGTGTTTGCAGAGAAAGAGTTAAGTGGAGAGAGCAAGGGGCAGACAGATAAGAAAAGCCTAAGACAGAGAGGAAGATGCACTAAAGTCGTCGGTAATTCCCGTTCCCTACCGATTCCATAGCGAATCGGTAGGGAACGGGAATTCACTAAGGAAAGGGAATGCAAATGAGCTACTCATTGTAGCTCCGTTGCATTCACCATTACCTTGGTAGCCAGTCGGAGAATCGGGACGTCCCATTCGGTTATGCTCCTCGTCTTGGGTCTCTTCAGCCAATCAAAGCGCATCTAGCTTGCTGGTGTCAGCTACACGCACTCTGATTGGCTGAAGAGACCTGGAAGAGGAGCATAATGGAAAGGGACGTCCCAAACTCCGGATCGACTCGCAGGTCCCCGATTCCCTTCTCCTCGCTGCTACAGAAGGTGAGCAGCGCCGGGGAGACAAAACTAAAAAAACATTCGGCGAAAATACGTCCCTCACAAGCGCAGGCAGAGTACGTCCATAAAGGACGCCCCTCATGTGCGCTCGCTGCTTTTTTTTTTTTCTTTTTTTACCTTTTTTTGGGGTCCTTTTCCTTTCCGATTCCCTCACAGGAGCCCTAACGAGAGGTGCAGACCTCACGTTAGGGTTTCCACGGTAAGGGAATCGGAAAAACGGTACTGCATCTCATTATAATAGCCTTTGGATAATTTGCATTCCATTTTCGTTGCCTGCTACCGTGACAGGAAAAATGCCCTTGGTGCATGCCCCTGGTAAACTACTTACGTTTTAAACTGCCTGGAACCAGTTTAAAACGCAAGTTGTGGGCTCGTTAGGGTTTGTGCATCTGGCTCAGAGTCAGAAGTTCCCTGGAAAGGGGGAGGGGGTAAACAGAACAAAGGGAGAGAAAAATCTGTGCTTTCCATGGACACCCCACTTCAGCCTTCCAAAAGTCAGTTGTTGGCTGCCTACAGCCTCTAAGACATAGGCCAATGTGATTAACTGCAGCTAGACAGTGCAGTTGTCAGCCCCGAGGCTGGTGGAAAGATTCCCAGAAGGCAATAAAACTAGGTAAAGGCCAGCAACCTGGAAAAACATCTCTGCCTTCCTTAAGTATAGGCTTTTTTAACCAAGGAAAAATAGAACAACTTCCAGGCCCTTCTGTGCGTCCCAAATCCCAGGTGGCTTGGACTGACTGCCACACACGCAAGAAATGATACTGGACAAGAACTTAAGCCCACACAAGTTCCTTTTTCAGATGTGCATCATCTGTTTTAGGTCAATAAAATGGATCACTGCCTGCAGAGATCCTTCTCGGTACCACTGTCCATGCTGCTCAATGCTGGCTCCAGCTTTTCATTATGTATCAAACCGTTCACATGCAGACGGACAGAGACACAGATGGACTGACCTCCCAACTAAGTGCTATCGCTCAGCAAAGTGCATGGAAAAAAAGGATTGCACAACATAGAAATACTGGTTTCAATATTGCTTTCTATAGAAAGAAACAACTGTGATGGACTATGCCACGTGCAGACATTTGGGGGGTAACAGTTTAACACTTTTTAATACAACTGTCAAGTTGTTGCTCAAGCAAAGAATTGTTTTATAGGAGACAAAATGTTCCAAGTTTCAAAAAAAAAAAAAAAAAAAGTGAACTTGCATCTGTGTGTGTAAATGATTAACATTTCTGAACAAAAACTCCAATATCACTGGCACATTAACAATCAATACGAAACAACCAGTGGAAGCCGTAATCTCAAAAAATGAAATTTAATGAATAATAATAAAAAATTATATATATTACCTGCATACATTAAAAAATCAAACATATAAACGGCGAGTGACTGTACTCACTCACAAATGCGCAGTAGACTTCCCTCTCTGTCCAGCCCCCACGTCAATACGTGATGACGGGGGGGGGGGGGGGGGGGGGGGGGGGGGGGGCGGGACAGAGAGGGAAACGCCGAGGTCGCCACCGCTCCCCCTCAAACCCTCGAGGTCGCCGCCACTGGTACCCCCCCCCCGGAGTCGCCGCCGCCACCCCTCCACCCGGCCCGTCTCTTTGCTATTCAACTTACATCTCCGGAGCAGGCAGATCAGCTGAGCTGCCGTTGGCCTTCCTTCCCTGCCTGTGTCCCGCCCTCGCCGACGTTATATCACACGAGGGCGGGACACAGGCAGAGAAGGAAGGCCGACGGGAGCTCAGCTGATCTGCCTGCTCCGGAGATGTAAGTTGAATAGCAAAGAGACGGGCCGGGTGGAGGGGTGGCGGCGGCGGCGACTCAGGGGGGGGTACCGGCAGCGGCAACCTCGGGGGGGAGGGGGCAGCGGCGACCCAATAGCCCGTTTTAACGGGCTCAACGGCTAGTAAAGTTTATAAATAAGGAGAGCCCTCCGAGCTTAATATCATCCACTCTACAGCTCCATAAATAAGCTGTCATTTCCTGGATGAGAATAGCTCAATTCACTTTTATCAAGTTTGTTCATAGGTACAAACATTCAACGCATGCAGAAAGTTCTTATAAGCAAATCGAAAAATTCATAAGAATGTAATTTTACTTATCTGGAGTCAAAAAACCCCATCTTCAAAGGCATTATACGCTCTGCAGACAATTCAAAGAGCTCCCCTAACTCGATGTTTGCACCTATGAACATTTATGAACTTATTTGAACATTTATGAACGTATCTGTTTTGTCGCATTTGGTTTGTGCACATATGGATTAAGCTATTCTCATCCATGAAATGACAGCTTATTTATGGAACTGTAGCGTGGATGATATGAAGCTCGGAGGGCTCTCCTTATTTATAAACTTTATTTTTCAACGTATGCAGGTAATATATATTATTATTATTTTTATTCATTACATTTCATATTTTGAGATTACTGCTTACACTGCTTCTTCTATAGAAATAACGCTACTCAGTGCATACAGTGAGGACGTAGCAAAGATGTCCGCTGTCAGTCCGGCTTCACACTGGTTTGCTGTGTCAAGTCTTCATATCGAAATGCCGAGTTAGGTCACATGCTAGATTTGCTAATGGAGAACATGGATTATGAATGAATAACCAGTCTAAGTATACTGCTGTGATCTTTCTCAGATCTAGTAGTTATACACACGGATTTTACAGGTCTCTGATCTCACCCCGTACAACATTTCTTATATTCAATCATTCACAAGTGAGGATGGGATATGGTTATAAAAAAGATGTTAAGCTGCTGCCCCCAACTGTCTGCAAGCAGCATACTCCACCACCGTTTCATGCATTCTAAACAGAAACCTTTCCTGAAATCAGTATTTCTACGCTGCACTGATAGAGATGCTTAGGCATTAACTTGGTATATACTGCTCATGACCAGCCATACCTAAAGAAGCCTACCTATGACCACCTGAACCTAAAGGAGCTTCCTTCCATGTAATAAGACTGGTATGCGGGGCAGCTTGACAAACCCTCTAGGCTGCCCTACAGGTGCCAAGGACCACTCTTGCCTCAGTCACAGATGTATTGCAGAAAACCCAGCTGGGGCTGCCTTGGTGATTCTGGGCTCTCCTTTGCAACTCTAAGCTTCAACAGAACAGTGAGGGAGAGCAGCTCACAAAGTTTAAGATTTGAAGAGCTGCAGCTTATCTCCTCTTGCTGGAGAGCAATGGGATACTGAAAGTGCCTGGGAGAGAAAACCCGGTACTGGAAATTTCAGGTGTCCACATAAGAGGTCCAGGTTGGTGGGGGAAATACTAAAGAAAAAGTTTCTGTCCCTGAAAAGGATTTCTACTACACCACGTTCTTGGTTCTCACTACATTTCCAGGTCTATATAAATGGACAAATTCTGAGTCTTTTCAGCTGAGGCTACATTTTCCTGTAACCAGTCCCAAAATATTTTGGTTCCTGGAAAAAGAACAGAGCTTACGATTAAAAGCTTGGTCTTTACACACATCAAACAAAGCTGGGGTGGTCATATGAGGTCAGTCCCAGCATGGGATACTTGGAGTAGCTAGACAGTCTCTTCTCTCCAACATGAAGCCTCACCACACTTCAGCTCGCAAGCTGCACAAGTTCTGCCCTCTCCTCACTGTCTGGGCTTTTCCATGCCTCTTCTCTGGGCTGCTGCAGCTCATCCAGCAAATCTTTCCCCAGGGCTCTGGCTTTGGAGGTGAACAGGATGGCTCCCTGTATAAAACCCAGGCTCCTGAGGCTCCTGGCATAGTCTGAATACACTGTCCGGACCAGTTTATGTGCAGACAGATTAAGGAAAACAAGGGAACTGACTCAAGCTTGCAAAGTATTCTCCATGAGATCAATATTCAACTGTGGTCAAACTTTAAAGTTAATTGGATATTTAAAGAAGCATTTGGTTAAGTTGGTGCCACTGAATATACTTCAATAAAAATAAATGGATAAATGGAATATCAACACTCGTAGGTTAAACATTAACCATACCATTCCACCCTTGCATGACTCCTCTTTATCTTTCAGCAGGACACCATAAGAGTCTGAGCTGTGTCAAGGAAAAATTATGTCTTACCTGATAATTTTCTTTCCTTTAGTCAAAGCAGACTGATCCAGACACTTGTGGGTTATGACCATCTACCAACAGGTGGAGATAGACAGTACCAAACTGAACACAGAACAGCACGCTTCTTGGTCAGTCAGTATTTCTCGTAACAAAGCAGAAGGAATAATAAGGCAAACATTTCTCCCTCCTCACAGAAATGAGGCATAAACCTGTCAACTAGCAGAACAACGCACAGGCAACCACAGCAAAAAACCTAAGCAGAGGGACTGAACTGATAGTGTCAACCTCGTGAAAGGGTGGGACTCCGGATTCATCTGCTGTGTCTAAAGGAAAGAAAATTATCAAGTAAGACAATTTTTCCTTCCCTGTGATCAGCAGAAAATGAATCCAGAAACCCGTGGAACGTAGCAAAGCAGTCTGCAATTAGGATGGGAACCAGACACAGCCACAGAAAGAACTGACGCCGAAGGACGCCTTAAGACCTAGTTGAAACTATCAGCCAGACAAGGTCTGGAAAACGTGTCACAAGGACCACGTAGGGGCCTTCACAGAAGAGAATGGAGACACACAAGGAGGACGTTCACCCAAGCAACTGGTGCTCTATTCCAGTGAGCTGTGGCTGCACTGCCCCGACTGGGACCCACTGATAGCAGGAAGGAAGACTATGCCCAGACATCCACTGGTGGCCTGAAGGTACCAGAAAGGGCCACAGCAACTGCGATATAAAGCAGCAGATGGAAACGTCCAGAATGATTTTCCTCCCGAAGAATGGAAGAAACAACGGCTGACTAATGGAAATGTGGAAACCACCACAAGCAACAATGGCAGGATCGTGCTGAGAGTCATCCTTGACAGAACACTGTCAGGATTTGAAATTAGCAATGAAACCAAGCAAAAAATGCCGATCTGGAGTCACACTGATCATGCAGAGATGGAGCCAGTTTGAGCATGAAGGCACACAGGAAAACTCTGATGTAAAACAGGGAAGATCCTGTCGCATGATAGGGCTGAGGCCCAGGATAGGGCAAGACTGCATCCCAGGCTTGGAGTCAAGCAGAACCCTATAGACATAGGATGAGCTGAAACACGACGCCAGCTAATGACATTCTGCACAGAAAGGGCTGAACCGGGCGCTACAGAACACCAGAGGTGTGCTCCCCAGTTAGAAAGAATTCCTCAACAAGTGGAAAGTCACAGATGACAAGCTGGGGTGCACTTCCACCTCCATGAAGATACTTCCTGTGGGCTGGAAGTATCGTGATGTGTGTATATGTGTCCTTTAAGTCCAGAGAGCACAGCCAATCGTGTTTCTGAATAATGGGAAGAAGGGTGCCTAGGGAAACCATCCTGAACTTTTCTTTCACCAGGAATTTGTTCAGGGCCCTTAGGTCTAGGATAGGATGCTTTCCCCCTGTCTTCTTTTGGATGAAAAGTACCTGGAATAGAATCCCCATCCTTCTTCCCCTGGTGGAATAGGTTTTTGAAACCAATTCAGGGCATACCCAAGATGGCCTATATGAAGAACCCACCAGATGGTGGTTATAAGGGGTCACCCTTCGTAGAAAAATTTTTTACTCCCTCTGACTGGAAGGTCGTCCGGTACGTACACTTTGACGGCGGCTATAATCTGCTGAAGCCAGTCAAAAGCTTGCCCCTTATGCACACGCTTGTTCACAAGAACGAGCGCGCTGGGGTTGAGCCTGAGCAGGCTGGCGAGAGGGAGCCGTGTACCTACCCTTCTGTGGGTAGTAAGCACCCTTCCCCGACTTACCAAAGTACCTCTTGGATGAGGAGGCAGATGCAGAAGGCGTCTCGTAGGAAAGAGAAGAGATGGTATGTTTCTTGATTTGGTCAGCAACCTTCTCTCCAAAACGTTATGTTATCCCCCTGGCATGAGGCATCCGCCAACCTCTGCTGAACAGAACGTTCCAAGTCAGAAATACACAGCCATGAGAGTCTGCGCATTGCTATACTCTGAGCAGAGATCCTGGATGCTATGTCAAAAGTGTCATAGACGCCCCTGGCCAAGAACTTATGACACGTCTTTTGCTGCTTGGCCAACTGACATACTGACGGCCTGCTCTGGAGGGAGAAATTCCACCAAGTCTAGCAACTTATGCACCGAGTCCCGCAAGTAGACGCTCGTAAAGAGCTGGCAAGACTGAATACAGGACACGAGTATTGAAGCCTGGAACATCTTCCTCCCAAAAGAGTCCAAGGTTCTAGCTTCTCTGACTGGGGGCGCCGAGGCACAGTCCCTAATACTCTTGGCATTTTTGAGAGTAGATTCCACCACCATGGAATTGTGAAGCAACTGGGCCCTACCAAAACCAGGTGTACTGTAGATCCGGTACTGGGTGTCAATCTTCTTGGGCATGACAGGGACCGATAGAGGGGACTCCCAATTCTGATTGAGGACTTCCTTGACTACATCATTATCCATTTGTGAGAATAAATAGGCCTGCTTATCCTCGAAGAAATGACCAATCCTTAGGAAGGAGAAAAAACAAACAGTCCCAGCAGCATAGAGCCACAGCTACCAAAACAAGGAACACTGTAATCCAGTAGCTAGAATAATCACAGCAGGAGGGAAGCAAATGCTCTTGTAAGCGCAGGCAGAAGACGAAGGCTGCCTAAGCAGCCGGAAAAGAGAAGGCCAGGCAACTATGAGGAAATGTTGCCCCATAGCTCGAGGAGAGAAGGCAATACACTCCCCTCCCAGGAAAAGAGGACAGCCCACGCCAGCATAGCCAAGGCCTCAGAATGAGAAGTGAGAAGCAGACTGAAAATGCAGCTGGGAGGAGTAGTCTGAAGAAAGCCATAAGGACAGCCAAGAGTGACCTAGGAACAGAAAGATCCAGGATTCTTCTGTGTCAGAATTCGCCATGCGAGAAGAAGCTGAGACCCCAAATCACAAAACTTCCACCAATCAAGGGAACCTGTGTCATCAGTACCACAATGGCTCAAAAGCTGCGAAGACAGAAAAGGAGAAAGAGCAAACCCCCACACAGGCTGCTCAAAAGGAAATAGTGTACTGCCGCAGGTGCACTAACCCGAACAGCATAAACCTGACAGAGGGAAAGAATGAAAGTTCATACTCAGTTTTGCCAGTCTTCAAACTCCAATCAGGTGGCTGAATCCAGACAGCTACAGGAGCACAGAGAGACACCCCCTCCCCTCCAGAATGCCACATAAGCAGAAAATCTGCTGATTTCCAGCATTATTCCCCCCCCCCCCCTGAAAGTTCTGTAAGGAAGAGAAAGGAAAAGGGGGGGAGGGAGCTGGCACCACCAGGTGCATCCCATCAGACACGTCTATTGGCCTAGACACCCCCAAGCTCAACTGAACCAGGGAGCCCAGAACAGGAGCACAGAAGTAGAATTCAGAAGCTTGAGAGAGCCCACCCTCCACCTGCTGGATACTGACTGACAGGAACATACCAACTATGTGGCAGAGTTCAGTTTGGTACTCTCTATCTCCACTTGCTCGTAGACAGTCATAACCCCATAAGTGTCTCTGGATTTGTCTGCTGCTGATGACAAGGAAACTGCCTTTAGATCAAAGGTCCATCAAAGCCCAGCATTGTTTTTCCAAAAGTGGCCAATCCAGGTCATGAGTACCTAGCAGGATCTCAAGAGCACTCCAGTTCTTGTTGTTCATGTGTGAGGATAAGCAGTGACTAAGTCTACATGGCTAATAAAAGTTTATGGAATTCTCCTGCAGGAACTTGTTCAAACTCTTTATAAACCCAGTTATGTTAACTGATCTCACCAAATCATTCGGTCACAAATTCCACAGCCTAAATGTTAACCAAGTGAAATTACATGGGGCTGTTCAGCAGGCCCAAAACTTTAAAGTTGGCGATTATTTGGGTTAACTTCTTTAGTTAACTAGATAAATTATTTTGAATACCAAGCAGTTATATTTCTGCCCTCTCTCTTAAGGCTAGGTGACATATAACTTACTTTTGCAAAAGTAAGGCTGAATGCTCCCGGCAGTGTTGCTTAAAATCTGTCATTAGGAGACAAATTAATTTCCAGAAGTGCTTTGTTTCTTTGGGGGGGAGGGGGGGACAATACTCTAGCAGAATTGCACAGGATCCTTGTTCTATGACATTCTTTGGTTTCTAGGTACTGCGGCCCGCTGTCTGCACACAGAAGCACAGAATATCATGTCCACCCAAGTCTGCTGTTCCATCACAGAGGTCACATTACCTTTGGTTTTACCTTCACTTCCTTGTGAAGATAAAGCCAGGTGTTCTTAGAAACATAGAAACATGACGGCAGATAAAGGCCATATGACCCATCCAGTCTGCTCATTCTCTGTAACCCCTAATTCTTCCTCTTCCTAAGTGATCCCACATGCTTATCCCATGCCTTTTAAAATTCTGGAACAGTCCTCGACTCCACCACCTCCACCGGGAGGCCATTCCACGCCTCCACCACCCTTTCAGTGAAATAATACTTCCTTAGGTTACTCCTAAGCCTATTCCCTCTTATCATGAACCCATCTACCTTACATATACTGAAGAGAAAACGACATTGACCCAGAATCTATCTCCCACCTGACTCTACCTACCTACCCATCCATCCTTCTATTATGTTATACTTAATTTCCTACTTTACATAACAAAATTCTGTGCTACCTATTACTATGTAAGCCGCATTGAGCCTGCTTTTAGTGGGAAAGTGCGGGATACAAATATAATAAATAAATAAATTTTGTCGTATGCCCCCTCATTCCAGTGCTCTCCTTCATTTGGAAAAGGCTCTCTTCCTGTACATAAATGCCCTTGAGATATTTAAACGTTTCTATCATGTCTCCTCTCTTCCAGTGTATACATGTTGAGGTTCATAAGCCTGTCCCTATAATTTTTGCATTCAAGACCGCTTACTAATTTCGTAGCTGTCCTCTGGACCGACTCCATTCTTGAATTCTGTTACTGATTTTCCTTGGGAAGCTCTTCCACACATCCAATCTTTCTATGAAGATGAACTTTGTCATGTCTACTCACTTTGAATGTCACAGTGTTACCTCTTGTTCTACAGCTCCCTTTTCCACTGGGAAAGATTTGCTTCTTGTGGACAATACAGCATATTCACCTTTCATTCCTATCACCAACCCACACCCTTCACCTCCTCTAATTATACCAATTTAGGTCCTTAAATTGCATCTCACAGAGTTTTAGGTGCACATCACACCCTGCGCAAGTTTGGTAGCCCTTCCATGGACTTCCTCTTCTTCAGCTATATCCTTTTCAAGAGCATTATCACCACTCTCTTTTATTTTTAACCAGTGATGCCTTTCCCTTTGCACCCCGGCATCCCTCTGCTCTAGTCACCACCTTACCATATCTCTTTGCAATCTTGAGTTCCCTCTTCCATGGTAAGAGAGGAGTATGTGCACACCAGGGGCACAGCAAGAGAAGGCACATGTGGGCACAAGAAGAGTCGCTGATTAAAGCTTTGCTACAGTAAAGGATATTGTTGTCCTCAGTGTCCGCGAGCACGCCATACTGCTGGCAGGCTTCCACAAACAGCGCTGCGCGATCATAACACCTCAGACTGGGGAAGAAGGGGAGACATTACGTTAAACCATGATTATAATGTCCTTCAGCAACGAGACTGGTGCAGAGCAGGCGGTCCTGGAAACCCAGCTATTCTCACCTGTGTAGCATTTCAGTGACACGGGTAAATAAACCCAATGACAGGAGCACTAGCAAAGCTTTGGACTTCTGATTGATCTGT
Source organism: Microcaecilia unicolor (assembly GCF_901765095.1). NCBI lineage: Eukaryota > Metazoa > Chordata > Amphibia > Gymnophiona > Siphonopidae > Microcaecilia > Microcaecilia unicolor. The sequence continues at coordinate 4,528,269 of NC_044035.1, forward strand.
GAAGAGCAGAGATGATCCACCCAGCGCTTCAGCACTTCTGCACACTCCTCTGGATTCAAACGCACCTGTGAAGATGGAGAAAGATGTTTATGCCACAGCTGCACTAGAGGGACACATTCGCTTCCTGCAGGGTCCAAATGCAGCAGCCTCCCACCCAGTGCAGGACAATTCTCTACCAAATGGCTATAGTCAGCCTTCTGCCACTCTGCTGTCAGGGAATTCCAGAGAATTCCAATCTACTACAACTACTTAACATTTCTAAAGCGCTACTAGGGTTACGCAGCGCTGTACAGTTTAATAAAGAAGGACAGTCCCTGCTCAAAGGAGCTTACAATCTAATGGACAACATGTGCAGACAGTCAATTGGGGCAGTCTAGATTTCCTGGATAGAGGTAAAATGATTAGGTGGCCGAAGGTGACATTGAAGAGATGGGCTTTGAGCAAGGATTTGAAGATGGGCAGGGAGGGGGCTCTGCGTATGGGCTCAGGGAATATGTTCCAAGCATAGGGAGAGGCAAGGCAGAAAGGGCGGAGCCTGGAGTTGGCGATGGTGGAGAAGGGAGCAGAGAGGAGGGATTTGTCCTGTGAGCGGAGGTTTCGGGTAGGAGCGTAAGGGGAGATAAGGGTAGAGAGGTAGTGAGGGGCTGCAGATTGAGTGCATTTGTAGGTTAGTAGGAGAAGTTTGAACTGTATGTGGTACCTGATCGGGAGCCAGTGAAGTGACTTGAGGAGAGGGGTGATATGAGCATATCGGTCAAGGCGGAAGATAAGACGTGCAGCAGAGTTCTGAATGGATTGAAGGGGGGATAGGTGGCTAAGTGGGAGGCCAGTGAGGAGTAGGTTGCAATAGTCAAGGCGAGAGGTAGTAAAGAGAGTGGATGAGAGTTCCAATCTGTCCGCTATCTAAAATAAATATTTATTATTATTTATTGCATTTGTATCCCACCTTTTCCCACCTATTTGCAGCCTCAAAGTGGCTTACATAGTTTTGTTAACACAATTATTCTTGGATGTCAGGTACAATTATTGTTGTATAGAGATTAGTTAAGGGAAGAAGTAGAAAGAAGGCATTTATTAGGTATAGTGGACGGTAGGTTTTCAGCAGTGGATTAGGGTCTGTCCTTTAAGAAGAAAGGAAGCATAGTGACAATTCCTTTAAAAAACAAATTAGTTAAAAGAAAAACAGCAATTTGAGCTTCCTTCTACATGTTAAATACTGATCACAGATTTTGGCCGAGCACCTTTGGAGACATGTGCAAGAGTGCAATGAGTTATACTCGATAACCACCTTCCAGTAACTTGGGTCACATTCCTTCCCAGGGTGCTGAAAATTCAAAAGCATAGGATGAATATTCAGTGAGGTGACTACTACTACTACTATTTAACATTTCTAGAGCGCTACAAAGTGTACGCAGCGCTGTACAAACACAGAAGAAAGACAGTCCCTGCTCAAAGAGCTTACAATCTAATAGACAAAAAGTAAAGCATTTAAATTTAAAATATTTAAGCAGTCAAGCACAAGAGAACAGTCACAGAAGGACAGAAGATGTTGAAGGGTGGTCAGTGTGATTAGGTGTAACTCTGGTTGGAGTAGTGGGAGAAGGTGATAGAAGAATAGAAATGGGTGAGGTAAAGTAATGAGTGGGTTGATAGGGAGGTTATATAAGACATGTCACTCTAGGGGTGGGTGGGTAGAGGGGTAAGTCTAAAGCAGGAGAAGGTATTCTCTGCAGCCTATCTGTGAGATGGAAAATGCTCTCTGAAGCTGCTGCTATAAGTTGTTAGTTTTCTCTCCCTGACTGCAGTTTAAATGTACCTGGATAAGTTAAATGGACAGGGTGGCTTGGGGATGGCACTAGATTCTAAACAGATTTTGGAGGACACACTGGCCAATCTTGTCATTGTTTTGGAAATCTCTTTCTCAACACTGCATTTTGATATATGTTCCTGAAAGACAGCCACTGCAAAATTAAACTCAATTTTGGAAAAGAGACTGTCGTAACCTGTCCCAAAAGACGACTTATAGGTAGTCAAAATATGAACTTAAAAGATGTAAAAAAAAACAAACAAACAAAAAAAAACCCTAAGGACCATAATGGGAAATGAAAAGGTCTGTGTGACAAACACACAAAAGTAAAATAAAATGTCCCATGAGTGAGATCAGTTCACAGAAAAAAGAAATCCTGCATTACAACGTGAAGCTTCCCAGTGAGGAAACTCAATAATGAATAAAAGTACCATCACCTGGTACACCTCAACTGCAAACAGAGCAGGATAATATTAGGTTAAGGGGAATATCATAAAGGCAGAGAGATATGCTTGCTTATAGTGTACTTTAGGATTATTTTAAAGTAAAGTTTGTTTTTTGTGATCATATATTGATGGCTATTTTCATCTGCAGGTAGCAGCACAGTGACATGGTGAAACGGATCCCCTTCGGGCCCGACACCGTCTTGCTCCTGTGCCTGTGTTTATGCGGCGCTGTGGGAAAGGACAGCTGGGCTACATAATGGCATCTTGAATCTACATTAAGATAAGTGTTCATTTCAGCACCAAACATGATGACATTGTCTTGGACATTTATTTTTGGGAGGTTTTTCAGACCAATGATTACTTTTTCAGCTGATAGCTGTAAAGAATGTTGATTTCTCAAAGCCTACAGCCTCAGTTTGAAGAGGTCTTTTTCCTCCAATTTTTGTATTTTATATTGATAAAAAATACATCTAAAAATCTTTAAAATAAGGAACATTTCTGTGTGTACGACTTTTCAAAAATTTATTTCAAATTACTACTACTACTATTTAACATTTCTAAAGCGCTACCAGGGTTGCGCAACGCTGTACAATTAACAAAGAAGGACAGTCCCTGCTCAAAAGAGCTTACAATCTAAATGACAAAAGGTGTAGTCAATCGAGGCAGTCTAGTGAGGTTATTTTTAAAGTATCCTGTCCTGTTTTTAAGTCATTACATGGTTTGACATCTGTCATTTTATATGACCTTCTCCATCGTTCCTCCATCCAATTAACTTTGAAACGAAAAAACAGCAATACCCTTCTTGGATCATTCCTATGTTTTTTCGTAGGGGCCTTAAGACCTTTCTATTTGCCAAATATATATCTACCAAACTGAGTGATGATTGACTACATAATTGGTTAGATAACACTTGATAATAGATTGTAAATGCTTTAATTTAGCTTGATTTTAATTGCTATATGTACCTGTGACTGTATCGTAATGTATTCAATTGAAAACCGCTTCAGACCCGGTGGGAATTTAGCAGTATAGAAGAATCTGATTAGATTAGGCTAGAGTGTATTACAGCTTTGAATAATGACTGGTCTGTTCTTGTGCATGACACCTGTTTGTGGTTCCTGCTTTTAATAAACCTAAAAAAATATTTGTTTTTGCCTCCAACGCAATCTGTGTAACTGTATAATCTTTTGAACTTCTAGTACTGTCTTATAATGTCTTTTGCTTTAACACCATCATGTAATTCACCACCATGTAACACAAACCCTCTGTAAACCTAATGTATATTCACTTCTATTTCCAGTACCCTTGATGTATTGTAAGCCACATTGAGCTTGCAAAGAGGTGTGATAATGTGGGATACAAATGCAATAAATAAAATAAATAAATAAACTCCTTCTTAGCCTTCCTTATCAGCGCTTTGCATTTGACTTGACATTCCTTATGCTGTTTCTTATTATTTTCAGTCGGTTCCTTCTTCCATTTTCTGAAGGATAAAATGTAAAAAGTGGATGACACCTCATTCGAGGGGGTTCTCTCCTGTTCCTTTGGCTTTCTACATATTTGTACACTGCTGTTGACCATTCTGTTTTCTTTATTTGCTCTTGAATAAGTCATCAGTAAAACGTTTTTAAACATAAAAATTATTCGAGCCTCTACTGGCAGCCATGGAAATTTAACATAATAAAGAGAAACTCTATGGAACATTCTCAGGCCACAGATAAGTCAAATAGCTATATTCTGAGTAGTTCTTAGCTTTCTAATCAGTTGTGTTGCACAACCAAGATATATAATGTTACAATAATCAATTTTAGGCAGAATTAGGGCTTGTACTAATAGTCTAACTTTGTCCTGAGTACAGTATCTCCGTACACGTCTCAGATTATTCATAAGCCAAAAGCATCTTTTTACAAGACCATTTACCTGAGTGTTCCATGTCAAATTTTGATCTATAACTGCTCCTAAAATTTTCAGAGATGATTCTAATTTATAGGTTAGACCATTTAGTACCAGAAAACATGTTTTCAATGAGAGATTCTTGTGGACAACTAAAAGAAACTTGGTCTTCTCACTATTAAGTTTTAAATGATTATTAACCATCCAAGTAGAGGTCATAGGCATACAGTTTTCTATTTGCAGTTTCATATCTTCAACATCAGTTATTACAGGGATTAGGACTGTAATATCTACTACTACTACTACTACTACTTATCATTTATATAGCGCTACAAGGCATACGCAGCGCTGTACACCATACACAAAGCCAGTCCCTGCTCGAAGAGCTTACAATCTAGATAAGACAGTACACAGACAGAACAATTAAGGGTAAGGGAACAGAGAGGTGAGGCTAAGGGACAGGGCAACTAAGTTAGGAGTCAAAAGCAGTGGTAAAGAAGTGGGTTGGAACTTAGATTGTAAGCCCTTCAGGGACTAGTAAAATGCTTTAAGTACCTTGATGTAACTCGCCTTTACACTAGTAAGAAAAGGCAGGAGGTACATTTAAGGAGAACAGTGTTGTCATGTGCCCTGGAACGCCAGGTATAATATAGAGGCCTATAACCAAGAATTTAAGAGACCAGGGAAAAGGCACGTATATGGGATCAGTATAAAGAACATGCAGCATATATACAGGACGTAGAACCATGCACATGGTCCAAAGGTACCATAGCTGCTGCTCCCTACCTCCCTCCATACCGCCCTGCTACCACCCCCCGGGCCATTCTGTCCTCACTTCCTTTCTTCTCGGTCCTCGTGCTCTTTCCGCAACTACAACTCCCCCGCAAACCCAACCAACCAGGATATCATCAGCATATATGAATAATTTAAAACCAGTCGCATCTAAATCAAACCCCAGTGATGCCACAAGTACATTCAAGAAAACTGGGGAAAGCGGTGAACCCTTGGGTATCCCAAAAACTGCATTACACTCCTCTGAATAGACTCAATCTATCTTAACCAAATAAGACTTTACCGTAAGAAAACCGTTAAACCAACTTAGAACTTTTCCTACAATGCCAATGTTATTCAGAATATTCAATAAGAAATCATGGTCAATTGCATCAAAAGCACTCGATAGACTGAATTGTATAGTTTATCCTCACTCAATAATGTGTTCAACTCAAATACCAGCGCACATAATGTCTCTGTGCTAAAATCTGCCCAAAATCCCGACTGTGAGCGATGTAGAATGTTAAACTTATCTAAATAAGTTACCATTTCAATAGTAACTACAGCCTCCCCATGTCTGGCTAAGAATAGTATTGAAGCCACTGGTCTAGTTACTTACAATTGCCAGAGATTAATTTTTATTTTTCGGAATAGGATTCAAATACTACTACTACTACTTAACATTTCTAGAGTGCTACTAGGGTTACGCAGCGCTGTACAATTTAACAAAGACAGACAGTCCCTGCTCAAAGAGCTTACAATCTAATAGACAAGTGAACGGTCGGTCCGATAGGGGCAGTCTGGATTCACTGAACGGTAAGGGTTAGGTGCCGAACGCAGCATTGAAGAGGTGGGCTTTAAGCAAAGACTTGAAGACGGGCAGGGAGGGGGCTTGGCGTAAGGGCTCAGGAAGGTTGTTCCAAGCATAGGGTGAGGCGAGGCAGAGTGAGCGGAGCCTGGAGTTGGCGGCGGTGGTGGAGAAGGGTACTGAGAGGAGGGATTTATCCTGTGAACGGAGGTTACGGGCGGGAACGTAAGGGGAGATGAGGGTAGAAAGATAGTGAGGGGCAGCAGACTGAGTGCATTTGTAGGTAAGAAGGAGAAGCTTGAATTGAATGCGGTATCTGATCGGAAGCCAGTGAAGTGACCTGAGGAGAGGGGTGATATTTCCTAGATAATACAGGAAGAGTCCCTGTGCTAGTAAGGTAGTCTGCCAGTCATAAAGCTTAAGTCTAAACAGAGGAGAAGCATCTTTCATATAAAGAATAGGACAGGAATCCAACTGACAATGTGATTTAGCAAATTTGTCAATTAGTTGCTTCATATCTGACCATAAAATTGTATGAAAATCACACTGGCTTCCAGCAACCGCCAGAAGAGTTCCTTATCACTGCTTCACAGAGCAGCAGCTACTTCTGAACACAGGGGTTTCATATATTTCTACAGCACAGTCTCACATACAGTGTAGGTGGGGAAAGATCATCGCAAATGACTTACCTTTGCAAGCCATGCTGCTCGGTTCCACTCCCCATACGTCTGCAGGTAGCGGCATGCATCTGCAGCCTTGTCAATTAAGCACAGTAACTGTACTCCTTCTGCAGAGACAAAGTCAGTATCATTTATTAGGTACAGGGTGTATCAAACATCTTCTTGACAAGAACCTACCAAAGCCCACCCCTGTCCTAGAACCCACAGTGCCATCTACTATCATATAGCTCAATTACCACCTGCCTTGCCTAGACCTCGCATCACACTAGTACTTCTCGTACCAAATTTCACCTACCTTATCATCCCTATCAGAGCAGTCCAGAATCAATGGGATGTATCAATTGCTGTCCTATCTAGTTTTTGGTGTTCCTTTCACTATCTTATTGATTGTAAACCGCAGTGACCTACTTGCAGATATTGTGGTATATCAAGTATACACAACAAACAAAGTAAAAGCAACTAACAATCAAACAAGTCAAGTTTATAGCTAACATTCTCACTTTCATTCCACCCCCGCATCCCATAAAGCGGTCTAGGAAACAACAAAGCTCTTTGCTCCAAGTCTCCCCAGTGAGAAAGAAACAAAATTTCCCAAAATATGACCATTTGGCCTGGGCTCATAGTCCTGCGAGGCCAATGTGACCTGGTTCACTTTGTCAAGACTTAAAGATCTGAATACGTATACTTTGGAAAGAAAAAAAGGCGGGAAAGGGAAGATATGATAGAGATGTTTAAATACCTCTGTGGCATGCACAGAAGGCAAGTGTCCTTCAACTGAAAGGAAGCTCTGGAGTAAGGGGACATAGGATGAAGGTGAAAAGGGACAGACTCAGAAATAACCAGAGGAAATACTTCTTCACAGAATGGGTGGTGAATTTGTGGAATGGCCTCCCGATGAAGGTGGTGGAGATGAAAACTATCTGAATTCAAGAAAGCTTGGGACAAATATACAGGATCTCTAAGGGAGTGAAAGAGAGAGTAGACAGTAAGGTTGGGCAGACTGGATAGGCCATATGGTCTTTACCTACCTTCATGTTTCTCTGTTTCTCCCCATATTACCTCCCTCCCAGCTTTAATTAAAGGGAGGTCTCACAGCTGCTGTTCCTGACCAGCCTGGTCTCCCAGATCGGGCTGTGGGAGACTGGGCCTGAAAATAGCTTTTCCAAATCAGTTAAAATTGCTTTTGTCTTTAAAGGTGCGCCTAGTGGTATGTAACTCCAACAACAAAAGAGAATGGAGTTTATTCCTCTAGTATCAACAGAAGGTGGCTCTTTCCATTTTATCCCAGTGGTGAAAGTGTAAGTTGTGCCTCAAGCGCTGACCCATGTATCTAAAAATCTCTAGCCAAAATATTCAAATTGGTTAATCATAAGTGGTTTCCCAGTATTATATTTGCCTGCAACAGAAAACAAAAGGGGTTCTTATAGCTTTTTCAGCTGCTCTACCATGGCAAATACATAACACTATATCTGATAAAGAGGGCAGATATCTCTTCGTTACAGCATCCCTATATAACACTCAATATACTATGTTATCAATATATGCACCTAATGAGGGGCAAGGGACCTTCTTAGCAGACCTGGAGAGGGTTTTACAGCGCCATGCTCAGGGACAATCAGTGATAGGGGTGACTTTAATCTTACAATAGACCCGTCATTAGATAATTCAACAGGGAAGGTGTACTATGCCAAGAGGGATAGAACTATACTTAAAAGTTTTCTGGAACGCTGGGGCCTGGCTGACCTCTGGCGCGGGAATCATGATCAAGAGAGAGACTATTACTACTACTACTATTTAACATTTCTAGAGCGCTACAAAGTGTACGCAGCGCTGTACAAACACAGAAGAAAGACAGTCCCTGCTCAAAGAGCTTACAATCTAATAGACAAAAAGTAAAGCATTTAAATTAAAAATATTTAAGCAGTATTTAAGTTTAAGTGGGGAACTCCTTTTTTCTGGCATAGATAATTAGCCCTTTTCAGTATCCTGCGCTCTAAGCAGTTGGTTATAGCCCGTCTTGCTTCCTCATTCCATTTCATTAAGATTAGGATTGAAAACCAAATTGTCAGGAAGGTTAAAGGACAGTATATTTCACAGCCAGTTCCTGCAGAGCCTCATCCTTATCTCTTCCCCTTCCAACAGCCGTTGGATGATGCTGTCGATGTTCAACTTGTCCACATCTGCCATCCCTCAGATAACGAGCGTCGAGGATAAAAATGGGTTTGTTTTTTTAATTAAAAAAAATTAAAAGAAAAAAAAAGATCTACAACTTAAAAAAACCCGCCTCCTCTCTATGTTCTTTTCTTTCACCTAATACTATGCCGCCGATTCCTCCGCTGACCTGGCGGGCCACTAACCCGGCTCCGTTTCCTTACCGCTCACCTTCCGCTCTCTCGGCGACCCGAGCCACAGGGACTATACATACTTCTCCCCTAAGTATAACACATACTCCAGGATTGACCTTTGGCTGGGGGACGGGGCTATAGCAAACAATCTGCAAGCAGTAATCATTGAACCATGCACATGGTCTATCACTCCACAGTGGTATTGACTGTGGGAACAATAAATATTCTGAATGGAGAAGGATAAATAGAGGGGTTCCCCAGGGGTCTGTGCTGGGATCACTGCTTTTTAATATCCATACATGATCTGCAAACAGGAATAACGAGCAAGGTGATTAAATTTGCTGATGACACAAAGTCGTTAAATCATAAGAGGATTGTAAAAAATTGCAAGAGGACCTTATGAGACTGGGCATCCAAATGGCAGATGACATTTAATGTGAGCAAGCGTAAATTAATGAATGTGGGAAAGAGGAACCCAAACTATAGATACGTGATGCAAGGTTCCACATTATGAGTCAATGTCCAGGAAAACGATTTGATACATTCAAACCTACAACAAAAGTGAGGTTATTATAATGCCTTTTTATCGCTCCATGGTACGGCTGTACCTCAAATATTGCATGCAATTTTGTTCACCCCAACTCAAAAAAGATATAGTGGAATCAGAAAAGGTACAGAGAAGGGTGATGAAAATGATAAAAGGGATGGGATGGCTAAAGAGACTACAGCAGCTTACTGAAGAGATAGCTGAAGGGAGATGTGATAGAGGTCTATAAAATACTGGGTAGAGTGGAGGTGAATCGCTTGTTTACTCTTTCCAAAAACACTAGGACTAGGGGGCACACAATGTAGTTACTAAGCAGTAAATTTAAAACAAATAAGAGAAAATATTTCTTCACTCAACATGTAAAGAGGAAATATTTATTCACTCAACGTGTAATTAGACTCTGGAATTCGTTGCCAAATAATGTGGTAAAAAACAGTTAGTTTAGTAGGGTTTAAAAATGGTTTGGACAAGTTCCTACAAGAAAAGTCCATAAGCCATTACTAAGATGGACTTGGGAAAATCCACTGCTTTCTTCTAGGATTAGCAGCAAAAAAAATGTTTTTTACTCTTTTGGTACATTGCCATATACTAGTGACCTGGATTTGTCACTGTTGGAAAAAGTGGGCTTGAGGATCCTTCAACCTGACCCAGTACGGCAGTGCTTCTGTTCTTATGCAGGTGCTTTCTCTGTCCCTAGAAGACTCGCAATCTAAATTTTGTAGCTGGGACAATGAAGGGTTAAGTGACTTGCTTGGGGCCACAAGGAGCTGCAGTGGGAACTGAACTCAGCTCCTCAGCCCACTGCTCCACTCTGCATGAAGAAAGATGTTATCTGCTAAGCAGTACTTGAGGGACAGTGAAACAACCGGTTTATTTGTGTCTGAAAGAAGTAAGCTCTATTCATAAGCATAAACTGACATTCTTGGAGTTTGACACTGTCAACTATTTTAGGAATCTGTGCTATTAAGGAAAGACATCTCTGTTTCTATCTCTCCAGTACACCTCTATAATCCCTGGGTAGTAAAAATCTGATACATAGCTTTATAGTATTGAGAGATGGATCTATTCTCTGTAGTATCCACCTCCAAAACTTCCCTCAGTTTATGTCCCATGTAAGATTCTAAGCCTGCTGGTAACAAAGATTTTAGATATGTCAACTGCAGACATGCATACTGATTGCCCACTTGTGTAGGAACGTTTTGCTGTAGGTCAGCGTAACCCCGCAAATTGCCATCTTCTCACAGAAAAGTAAGTCTCACCCTTCTCCACCTAACAAAGGCTTCATTTTCTAACTTGGGCCTAAACTCCATATTACCTATAACAGGGACACCATCATCTTATCAAATGTTACAACAGGTTCCGCAGAGGTCGAAATAAAGTTCTCTGTTTATTGAGACAAATCCTCGGTTATGCACATGCAACAAAAAAATTTAAATGCCAAGGGGCAAAATAGGCCTTCTTACAAGGCAGAACTGTATGGACTTCACTACCCAACAGCCAGTCTTGCAAATGGCAAAGCAGGTGGACGTAATTATATTTCTCCAAATCTAGCATACCAAATCTGTCCTGTTACCACTTCCAGCTTCATTTCAGCCGTCTTCCCTCCCCAGCAAAATTGTGTGAAGATATGCCAAAGCTTGACCAAGTAACTTTTAAGTACATGAATAGGCAGCATTTGTACACGTAAAGCCACCTGAGGAACACAGTCATGCGAAAAAGACCAACTCTCCCACATAATGACAAGGTAAGTTCCCCCAGATGATTAACTATTTACGAGTGTCATTTAAAAGCTTGGAAACTTTAAGCTGGTACAGGCAGGGCCGCCGAGAGACTAGGTCGGGTCCGGGGCAAGGCCACCCCATCTCCCCCCCCCCCCCCGCCGCCGCCTCCCATCGCTCCCCCCGTTGCTGCCGCCCCCCCGTTGCTGCAGTCCTCGGTCTCACCTGCCTGCCTCCACGGCTCCGGGCCCCCTGCATTCAAGGCGGCAGTCGCAGATCGCCTCTCTTCTGGCCTTCCCTCCCTCTGTCCCGCCCTCGTCTGATGTAACTTCTGGTTTCCCTGAGGGCGGGACACAGGGAGGGAAGGCCCGAAGAGAGGCGATCTGTGACTGCCGCTTTTAATGCAGGGGGCCCGAAGCCGAGGAGGCAGGCAGGTGAGACCGGGGACTGCAGTGCTGGCAGCCTGACCCCGGCGCCGGGCCGCCCTGGGTATAGGTTTTGCATGGCTGCTGTTAGTAGGATACCCAAATATCTAAACGTCAAGTCCTCCGCAAAAGTCTCAGACTTAGTAAGATTGAACTTGAAGCCCAAAAAGTCTCCATACACCCGAAAACTATTCATCAGCATTTCTACAGAATGATAAGAGGTTGTAATGTACACCAAGAGGTCATCAGCAAAAGCAGCTAATTTAAATTCAGAGAGCCTCAATTTCACCCCCACTATCTCAGGAACGTTAATGGGGAGAGTAGGCATCCCTGCCTAGTTCCCCGTTTAATGCAGAATCCTTCCAACAGAATCCCATTTATCCAAACTGCTGCCTTTGAACAACAGTAAACTGATGTAACTGCATTCTGGAATGAATCCTGTATCCCACAAGCATCCAGAACCCTACACAAAAAAAATTCCATGATACCCTGTCAAATTCCTTCTCTGCATCAAAGCTTATCAGCATTCCATGGTGCTGCACTGCCTCCAGGGAAGTTAAGATTCTTTGTACCTTCCCAACCGCTTATCTGGCCTGAATAAAACCTAAATTACTAATCAGGGGATAACTCTTTTAATTCCAGAGTCACTTTTAATATCGACTACACAAAGACTCCAGTATTTTTTCTTTATCACAAAAACATTTTATTGTATTGCAATGCCCGCTAACCTCACTAGCACTGCTGCCTACTATTAAAACCTCACACATTCACTCCTCCGCTCACCTTGCACACCTGTATTTAATTTAATTACAAAACAGTTGATTTTACATTTTAAACTGCATACTTATACTGTTTCATATTGTGCATATGTTTTGCCATGCTTATACATTATATCATACTCAAATAATCAAAACTCAGTCCTGCCAGAAACATCTTCACTGCGTCCATGCGGAAGGCGTGGCGTTTGTAGGGAAACATTTTCACTGCGTCCATGCGTTAGGCGTGGCGTTTGTAGGGAAACATCTTCACTGCGTCCATGCGTTAGGCGTGGCGTTTGTAGGGAAACATCTTCACTGCGTCCATGCGGAAGGCGTGGCGTTTGTAGGGAAACATTTTCACTGCGTCCATGCGTTAGGCGTGGCGTTTGTAGGGAAACATTTTCACTGCGTCCATGCGGAAGGCGTGGCGTTTGTAGGGAAACATTTTCACTGCGTCCATGCGGAAGGCGTGGCGTTTGTAGGGAAACATTTTCACTGCGTCCATGCGGAAGGCGTGGCGTTTGTAGGGAAACATTTTCACTGCGTCCATGCGGAAGGCGTGGCGTTTGTAGGGAAACATTTTCACTGCGTCCATGCGGAAGGCGTGGCGTTTGTAGGAAAAGGACCATTTTGCTGGCAGGACTGAGTTTTGATTATTTGAGTATGATATAATGTATAAGCATGGCAAAACATATGCACAATACGAAACAGTATAAGTATGCAGTTTAAAATGTAAAATCAACTGTTTTGTATTTAAATTAAATACAGGTGTGCAAGGTGAGCGGAGGAGTGAATGTGTGAGGTTTTAATAGTAGGCAGCAGTGCTACTGAATAAAACCTGCCTGTGCCTCTGTAATAACTGATGGTAGAAGCCGCAAAACTCTATTGGCCAAGACCTTTGTAAGTAATTTGGTCTCATAATTCAAAAGTGAAATAGGTCTATAAGATTCCAGCTTTGTGAGATCTTTCCCAGGCTTTGGCAACACAATGATTATTATTATTAGCATTTGTATAGCGCTACCAGACGCACGCAGTGCTGAACACCTGATACAAAGAGACAGTTCCTGCTCAAAAGAGCTTACAATCTAAATAATACAGACAGACAAGACAGTTACGGGTGAGGGAAGTAGTTTTTGGAGAAGCCAGCAATGAATGGGTTTCAATAATAGCATTCAACACTGTAGTTATGGAATTCGCTATGAAACCACTTTGTAAGGAGGACTTTGCAAATTATCCAATGCATCTCCTCTGAACTAATAGGGGCATTAAGCATAGCTTCATCTGCAGTCATAATACCTGGCAAGTCTAAGCTAGATAGATATTTGGCACCGTCTAAAGTCTCAGGTTAGTCAGGCATGTACAGGGTCTCCAATAACTGTTTAAAGATATCGTTGATAGCCCCATTTGTACTTACCACTGCGCCATTTTTATTTTTCAGAGCTGTAACCTTTGTAATGCCTTCCTTAGCCTACCGGTCTTATTAGTGTATTTATACAACTGAAATCTGTAGTAATCCATAGGTTTTTGAACCCTTTGATGACGAAGGGAGTTCAAATGGTGATGTGTTTCTAAAAGATGAACAAGGGCATAACTGATACAAAGGGACAATCTATTGATATCGCAGCAATTAACTAAACACATTATTGCACAGCAAAACTTACTGCTCAGAGAATTTTATCAATGTGGACATAGAGCCAGAGGAAAAAAAAAAAGCTAACTTCTTTGAAAGAAAAAACATAGTATAGTTACCGTCTAGAACTACTGTTGGAGCAAGAGGTAAAACAGTTAGCATAGCTGGGTTTAAAAAAAGGTCTGGACAAGTTCCTGGAGGAAAACCGTACCTTATCCCTGGGGTTCAGTAATATGGAATCTTGCTACTTTTTGGGACTCTGCCAGGTACTTGTGACCTAGACAGTGGGTTAAAAGTGAAGGAAAACAATTTATTAATGTGCAGGGAAAGGGGATGATTTGTTCCTTTCATGGGGGGGGGGGGGGGGGGGGGGGTGACCTACTACTACTACTATTTAGCATTTCTATAGCGCTACAAGGCATACGCAGCGCTGCACAAACATTACATAATCTGAAATGTCAGATAACCAAAGGTCAGTTAATAGGGACTCACTACTGTAGTATGTGGGCATAGAAATACCTAGAAACCTGACATATGTAGATTCTGTAAGAAAGAGTTATAAATGGTTTCTCATCCCATAGCACAATAAAGTGCACATCTCAATCTATTGGAAACTCTAAACATTACAACATTGCTGAACCAGAAAAGCATTGGGATCGCAATCCTAAGAGAATTATAGAACAAGAAAAGGTTATGATCACCTGGGACATTCCAAATCCAACCCATAGAAAGCTTGAGACAAGAAAACTGGACACTGGAAAGGAGAAAAACACCAGCACTGTACTGATTATAGAGTTATCAGTTCCAATCAATTATTCTAAGAATCGGATGGAGAGGAAGAAAATGCCTAAATAACAAAGAAAATATGGTAGAAAGATACAGAAATATTTCACACTGGATTGGGAGCCACAGGCTTGAAAAAGTTTGATAAGTTGCTTATACATGTTTTAACTTATGACCTCCAGAAGGAAGTTCCCTTCAGCAAATGTTAATACTACAGCTAGCGTTAGCAATAAATTTGAGCGACTAAGATCATACTCCATGTACCCTGGCTTTGAATGGCGTTCATTACTGTCATAGTATGTGCAAAACAAACCCATTTGGAGTTGGTCAATATCTAAACTAATCTAAACGTTTATAGACTGCTTATCCCCAGTCGAGAAGTAACCTAGTGGGCTGAGAACCCGAGTAACTGGGTTCAATTCTCACTGCAGCTCCTTGTGACCTTGGGCAAGTCACTTAACTCTCCATTGCCCTAGGTACAATATTTAGATTGTGAACCCACTAGGGACAGAAAGTACGTGCATATAATAATTGTAAATCACTTTGACTGTACCACAGAAATGCGATATATTAAATCGCATTACCCTCACTACAGGTCCATCAGTTTACATAACATTAAACGGGTATGCACTGGAAATGAATTGTTTAAAAGAAAAGAAAACATTTAACAAAGACGGAAAGAATTAGCAATTTTCCTGAACTAAATATTTATAAAATAAGAGGAAGGGGAATGCGATTTGATAAACCACTTTCCTGTGGTTACAATTAAAAGTGATTTACGTATTATATACAGGTACTTTATTTTGTATCTGGGGCAACGGAGAGTTAAAGTGAGTTGCCCAAAGTCACAAGGAGCTGCAGCGGGAATTGAACCCAGTTACCCTGGTTCTCAGGCCACTGCACTAACCATTAGGCTACTCCTCTACTCCTAGAAAAAAAATAGGCTGCTGTTTAACAGGCAGAAGAAACCCATTCCAAATCTGAGTTGCTTGAACAATCTGATATACAAAAGTACACCTAGAGGCTAATGTACTTATCAACTCCATAAAATGGATTGGAACTCAACCCTGCAAAGTTTTAAAAACAAAGCAGGCCAACTTAAAATTTATGTGAACTTGGAAGGAAGGCAGTGGAGCTCTTATAATAATGGAGTGACCTTGTCATATCTATCTGATTTAAAAATCAACCTGGCCGCTCTAGTTTGCAAAAGTTGCTTAGCAGAAAAGTTTAGCAGAAATTCCTGCATACACAGAATTACATTGGTAATATGAGCTTTCGACTCCTAACCATGACTCTCTTACTCAACAACCTCACTTATCACCCCTACCACTGCAATTTCCCCACCCCTAGCTGTCTGTTCGTCTGTCCAATTTAGATTGTAAGCTCTGTTGAGCAGGGACTGTCTTTTCATGTTCATTTGTACAGCGATGCGTAAGTCTAGTAGCGCTATAGAAATGTTTAATAGTAGTAGTAGTAGTATGAGCCAAGTATAGGACAGTCAAGCCATTGTGACATCACTGATGAGGTTGGCTCTTAGGCATTGGTGGACAGGCATTATGACATCACAATGTCAGCTCTGGTTAAATCACTGCTTTGAGCCAAGTATAGGGCAGTCAAGCCATTGTGACATCACTGATGAGGTTGGCTCTTAGGCATTGGTGGACTGAGGCATTATGACATCACAATGTCAGCTCTGGTTAAATCAACGCAACTCCTCAGTACCTTTCCGCTCTCATCTCTCCCTACACTCCTCCCCGTGAACTCCGTTCGCTGGGTAAATGTCTCCTGTCGTCCCCCTTCTCCCCCACTGCTAACTCCCGGCTCCGTTCCTTCTATCTCGCTGCTTCCTATGCCTGGAATAGACTCCCTGAGCCAGTACGTCAGGCTCAGTCTCTGGCTGTCTTCAAGTCTAGGCTTAAAGCCCACCTCTTTGCTACTGCTTTCGACTCCTAACCATGACTCTCTTACTCAACACCCTCACTTATCACCCCTACCACTGCAATTTCCCCACCCCCTAGCTGTCTGTTCGTCTGTCCAATTTAGATTGTAAGCTCTGTTGAGCAGGGACTGTCTTTTCATGTTGATTTCTACAGCGCTGCGTAAGTCTAGTAGCGCTATAGAAATGTTTAATAGTAGTAGTAGTAATAGTAGTAGTAGAATGTCTTCTGCTAATGCCCTGTGTTCTTTTTAATGCAAGATCAGGATGTAATGAGATCAATGTGATTCAAGATTTAGTGGAGGATTCTCAGTTAGGTATGGTTTGTATAACTAAAACATGTTTATTAGATGTGATATACCATACAATTCAAAAAACAGGTCTCAGTGTACACAGGTTCAAAACAAGGAAACAAATTCAAATATCAATAGGAAAAGACAAGCAATTCAAGGAGAGTAAATCTTCTCTGCTCTCTGGGTTAGAAATTACTACACTGCCCAAGGTTAGCTCAGAAAGGTGAGAGGGATTTTGGTTTTGTAAATGAGTTGGTTAAAACTGCAGCTTATCCACAGTCACTCTGGTTCTGGCTTGGAACATATGTTTTTAGTATTCGTACCTCAACTGTTCAAAATCATTTCCCAGTTAAAATTGATTTGGAATTGCTTTTGGAACTGCTTACAAAATTTAATTTGGAATTTCAAAAGATTCTGTTAGAGGATTTTAATTTACATTGGATCCCTCTGTTCCTTATGCATCATTTTAAATATACATTGTCCTGTCTTGGTTTTTTGTTGAAGACTAATTCACCGACACAAGAGGCAGGGCATATTTTAGATGTGTTGTTATGAATGTCAACTTGGAAGTGTGTTTACTGAATGATATTGTTACAGCTGGATCATTGTAAATTGGATTTTAACCTGTACTTATCAGATAAAGGATTTAATAATTCGACCACTGGGAAATGGATTAGTGGGAAGATCGACAAACAACTTTTTACATACTCATTGAGTTTTTCTTTTTGTTACATTTGTACCCCGCGCTTTCCCACTCATGGCAGGCTCAATGCGGCTTACATGGGGCAATGGAGGGTTAAGTGACTTGCCCAGAGTCACAAGGAGCTGCCTGTGCCTGAGGTGGGAATCGAACTCAGTTCCAGAGTTCAGTCTTTAAACAATTGGCCAGGACTGATGTTGACAATATGATAAATGAGTGGAATTGTAAGTTATCTGAAATTATTGATCAGGCTGCCCCAGTCAGGTATTTGGAGAGAAAAACTTCATCCAAGGAATTAAGGTCATTAAAACACGACTGTAGAAAATTAGAAAAAAAATCTCTCTATATATAAAAGGCACCACCAACGTTCTAAATGAAGCCTCCAGCCGGAAGTGTGAAGGGGGAGAGATATCCGGTTTCCCCATGAGTGTCTGCCCCGCCCTCGCTCTCTCTGTAACACAAACAGTGAAGGAAAACACAGCAAAACACCAAATCAAATCGCTCTCTCTGTAACAGTGAAGGACTCAGAGGGGGGAGAGGAGAGAGGGCAGAAGCCCTCACTATCTCTGTAACACAAACACAGCACAGCAGGAAACTTAACACTGAAGGACTCGACTCCGAGGGGGGGGGGGGGGGGACAGACAGCACAGGGGAAGGGAGAGAGGGCAGAGGGCAGGGACACACACACACACTCCCACATGCACACAGAAGAAAACCTTGCTAGCCCCCGTTTCATTTGCATCAGAAATGGGGCTTTTTTACTAGTAAGAACATAATATCATAAGTGTTGCCACATTGGGTCAGACTGAAGATCCATTAAACCCGGTGTCCTGTTTCCAACAATGGCCAATCCAGGTCACAAGTACCTGGCAAGATCCCACAACAGTAAAACAGATGTCCATCTTAATAATGGCTTACGGACTTTTCTTTTACGAACTTATTTATTTGTTGCATTTGTATCCCACATTTTCCCACCTATTTGCAGGCTTAATGTGGCTTACAATGTTCTGTTATGGCATTCGCCATTCCAGGATAAGGATACAATCCAGCTTATAATTGAAAAAGAAAAACACCTATACTGCGACCCAAATTGGGAGATAGACGTTTATCTCACAAAAACGAATAAAGCGGTATAATCGAAAGCTGAAGTTGGACGTTTTCAACTGCACTCCGTCGCAGATGCGGACAAAGTTGATGGGGGCGTGTCGAAGGCGTGGTGAAGGCGGAACTGGGGCGTGGTTATCGGGCGATCAGAGATGGGCGCCTTTCGCCGATAATGGAAAAAAAATATGCGTTTTTAGTGAGAACTTAGGACACTTTTCCTGGACCCTGTTTTTCCACGAATAAGGCCCCAAAAAATGCCCTAAATGACCAGATGACCACCGGAAGGAATCGGGGATGACCTCCCCTGACTCCCCCAGTGGTCACTAACCCCCTCCCACCACAAAAAATGATGTTTCACAACTTTTTACTTTCACCCTCAAATGTCATACCCACCTCCCTGGCAGCAGTATGCAGGTCACTGGAGCAGTTATTAGGGGGTGCAGTGGACTTCAGGCAGGTGGACCCAGGCACATCCCCCCCACACCTGTTACAATTGTGCTGCTTAATGATTAGTCGTCCAACCCCCCCAAACCCACTGTACCCACATGTAGGTGCCCCCCTTCACCCCTTAGGGCTATAGTAATGGTGTAGACTTGTGGGCGGTGGGTTTTGAGGGGGATTTGGGGGGCTCAACACACAAGGGAAGGGTGCTATGCACCTGGGAGCTCTTTTACCTTTTTTTTTGTTTTTGTAAAAGTGCCCCCTAGGGTGCCCGGTTGGTGTCCTGGCATGTGAGGGGGACCAGTGCACTACAACTCCTGGCCCCTCCCACGAACAAATGCCTTGGATTTATTCGTTTTTGAGCTGGGCGCTTTCATTTTCCATTATCACTGAAAAACAAAAACGCCCAGCTCACAAATTGTCGAATAAAACATGGACGTCTATTTTTTTCTAAAATACGGTTCGGTCCGCCCCTTCACGGACCCGTTCTCGGAGATAAACGCCCATGGAGATAGACGTTTTTGTTCAATTATGCCCCTCAATAGGTACTACATAGAAACATGGATGTCATAATTGAATTAAGCAGACAGATATAGTGCAAAATCATTCAGAATATAGGTAGAGTGGTGATATGTTACAGTTTTAGTTATTGATCATTGCTGTAAGCCTTATCCAAACCTTACTGCTTTATCACATTCTATGGCAACAAATTTCAGAGTTTAATTACACACTGAGTGAAGAAATATATTCTCCAGTTAGTTTTGAATGTATTAATTAGTATCTTCCTTGTGTGCCCCCTAGTCCTAGTATTTTTGGAAACTGTAAACAAGCGATTCATCTCTACCCGTTCCACTCCACTCATTATTTTATAGACCACTATCATTATCTTCTCATCAGCCCTCTCGTCTCCAAGGTGAAGAGCCCTAGCCTCTTTAGTCATTCATGAAAGGGAAATCACCCCATCCTCTTTATCATTTTCGTCGCCCTTCTCTGCAACTTTTCTAATTCCGCTATATCTTTTTTGAGATGCAGTGACCAAAATTGCACACCGTATCTGAGGCACGGCCACACCGTGGCAGGATACAATGACATTATAACAGTCTCATTTTTGTTTTCCATTCCTTTCCTAATAGTTCCTAACATTCTATCTGCTTCCTTAGCCACCACCACACACTAAGAAGAAGGTTTCAATGTATCATCAATGATGACATCTAGATCCTTTTCCTGGGCAGCGACTCCAAATATGGAACCTTGCATTACATAGCTATAGTTTGGGTTCCTCTTTCAAACATGTATCACTGCACTTGCCCACATTAAACATCATCAGCCATTTAGATGCCCAATCTCCCAACCTCGTAAGGTCCTCTTGCAATTTTTCACAATCATCTTGCAATTTAACTTTGAATAACTGTATCATCAGCAAATGTAATTACCTCACTAGTTATTCCCATTTTTAGATCATTTGTAAATATGTTAAAAAGCAGCGGTCCCAGCACAGACCCCTGGGGAACCCCACTATCTACTCTTCTCAACTGAGACAAAAGTTCATGGAGAGAAAAACATTAGGATATGCAACAGGAAAAATAGACTAGCTAAGAAAGATTATTTTAAGAAAACTAACATAGGTGGGAATGATTCCAGAAACCTGTTTGAAATAGTGACTAGTTTGTTTAATATTTTTTAATTCTTAGGGCCCTGTTTACTAAGCAGCATTATAAGCGCATTAACCATGTATGTGCCTACATACGTAATGCCACACTGGGAAAAGACCAAGGGTCCATCAAGCCCAGCATCCTGTCCACGACAGCGGCCAATCCAGGCCAAGGGCACCTGGCAAGCTTCCCAAACGTACAAACATTCTATACATGTTATTCCTGGAATTGTGGATTTTTCCCAAGTTCATTTAGTAGTGGTTTATGGACTTGTCCTTTAGGAAACTGTCTAACCCCTTTTTAAACTCTGCTAAGCTAACCGCCTTCACCACGTTCTCCGGCAACGAATTCCAGAGTTTAATTATGCGTTGGGTGAAGAAAGAATTTCTCGTATTTGTTTTAAATTTACTACACTGTAATTTCATCGCATGCCCCCTAGTCCTAGTATTTTTGGAAAGCGTGAACAGACGCTTCACATCCACCTGTTCCACTCCACTCATTATTTTATACACCTCTATCATGTCTCTTCTCCAAGCTGAAAAGCCCTAGCCTACAATATCCCTATAGGCGCCTATATGGTTAGCGTGCGCGATAGAAACACTAACGCACCTTAGTAAACAGGGCCCTTAATATAGATAATAGACCCTTTTCTTTTGCACTAGCTGAATTTTTTTGAACAAAGATGGTCATGAATCAATTTTTTTATTCTTTATTTTTAGGAATTTTAAGACTATTTCACAAGTATCCACTTTTTCCAGAAACATAAGAAACAAATAAGGAGATCATACCTGAGAGCAAGGAAAATCAAACACAAGAAATTATCCGCAGATATTCTTACATTAGACCACAATGAAAAGTGGGGGCAGAGAACAGCTGGTCTTCCATTTTTAGCAAAGATTATGAAGGCAGCTGTGGGCTCCTTTAAATGAACTTAAGACAAATAAGGGACAAGGGAGGAACAACCCAACTGCAATGTATTATTTATTTATTTATTGCATTTATATCCCACATTTTCCCACCTATTTGCAGGCTCAATGTGGCTTACAATGTTCTGTTATGACATTCGCCATTCCAGAGTAAAAGATACAATTGGTGTTACGTAGAGAACATGTGGTATGCCTTGTTGAAGAGATAAGATAAGTTTTTATGAATATTTAAGGAAATGTTTATATAAAATAGAAAAAAAAAATCATTTGAGGATAATAAATAGAAACATGGTACATAGGAGCCAATGATGAGGAGCCAGGGTACGAAGGAGCTGAGAGGGTGGTGGATACTTGGAATGCCCTACCGCAGCAGGTAGTGGAGATAAAAGCCATAACGGAATTTTAAAAATGCATGGGATAAACACGTAGGAATCCTGTTTAGAAATAATCGATCCAAAGAAGCTTAGTACTAGTAATTGGGAAGCGAAGCCTATACGGGGGCGGACTTCTATGGTCTGTGCCTTGATCATGGAGCTTATCAAGGGCTTCGATAACAGCTTCAAATGTTTTTAAAAAGGACAGTGCCAGGTAGACTTCTATGGTCTTTGCCCTGGAAACAGCATGGACAAATCAATTGAGGTATACCCACCTTGTATTACCTCATACCTTATGTATGCGTTTATCTCTTCGGGCAGATTGGATGGACAGTACCAATCCAGTCTTCGGGGCACGCCTAGTCCCACTGGGTTTTCAGGATATCCACAATGAATATGCATTAGAGAGATTTGTAGGCACTGCCTCAATTGCACAGAAATCTATGTCATTCGTAAACCCAATGGGACTAGGTATGCTCCAAGCACTGGTTTGGGAATGGCTGATTTAGAGGGAAAACAATTCCTTTCAGGACTATACTTAGGTATAGGCGTTCTTTATTCCCTACCCATGATAGCACCATTTGCTCAATAATCAGCTTTAATGCTGAAGCTTTTGTTCAGTTTGAAATCGTATTGAATTCTTTAATCAAATAAAATGCTTCAGTAATTGAGGATTTAACTGTAATAACAACCTGTATGTCATCTACATAAATATTATGGTGTTTCTTTCCTATATCCAAATTCTATGTTGTAAACTATTTTGATTTTGACTCAGTGAGAATCGGTATGTCAAATCCAATAAATGATAAACGATAAGATAAATCCAATGCCCGAATTTCCCTCCTTAACAAGTAAGGGGTCCTTTAACTAAGGTGCGCTAACAGATTTAGCAGCCTTATAAGAATGAAGTGATGTTTCCAGCTTTGAGTTGTTATATTAAGTACTCTAAATAGTTTAGCACATAGTGTCAGAATATTTATTGATTCAAAATCTAGAAATGAATGTTCAGCTCACGCATATAGTTAGAACTGCTTTTGGTCATTGCGGTTTCTTCGCCAAATGGGAAAATGATATCTTACTTGATAATTTGCTTTGCTTTAATTGCAACAGATTATTTTTCTATGAATGGTTTTCAAAAAATAGCTCAATCCATTCTACTTTCCAAGTTAGACTATTGTAATATTTTGTATTTAGGATTACTTTGAAACTTTCGAAAAGGGTTCAAATGGATCCTCAGAAGCTTAGCCGAGATTGGGTGGCAGAGCCGGTGGGGGGAGGCAGGGCTGGTGGTTGGGAGGTGGGACTTGTTCTGGGCAGACTTCTACGGTCTGTGCCCTGAAAATGGCAGAAACAAATCAAGGTTAGGTATACAGATAAAGTAGCACATATGAGTTTAAATTGTTGGGCAGACTAGATGGACCATGCAGGTCTTTTTCTGCTGTCATCTACTATTTTCTGCCGTCATCTACTATGTTACTATGTAACAAAACAGCAGTTCAGATATTAGGCGGGTCTGCAGCATAAGCTTTCCCAAATAATAATAATTACTATATTATTGTACTTTATTGTAAACCACCATGAGCTCAGCGTTGAGGTGGTTCATAAGTCTGAATTGTTCTATCGCTCCCAAGAATGCTGAGAGCTCTACCCAGATCACTTCGGCCCATATGGATTGATGCTGAGATGAATAGGGAGACAGAACTAGCAGAATAAAAGAAAGTGATTATGCCTCTGTACAGGTCATTGTTGAGGCCTCACCTAGAATACTACATCTGTTTTTGAAAGCCATAGCTCAAAAGAATCAAGAGTTTACATGTGGTCCAGAGAAAAGGCAGCCGCAATAGCGTGGGGGCTGCATCGTAAGTGATAAGTGGGGAGGTTTCTAAATATATACAGTATACCTTGGAGCAGTGATTCTCAGCCCAGTCCTTAGGACACATCCAGTCAGCCTACTGCCTTAGAAGTGAAGAGTGACAGCAGGGGGTCAGATAGACACATCTAAATGGTACTTACAATGCTCAGGAAACAAATCTTCTGCAATGGAAAGGAAGTTCTAGAACTAATGGTCACAATATGAATAAGGGGTGCTGCAGTGGCGTTCCTAAGGGGGGGGCGGTGGGTGCGGTCCACCCCGGGTGCACACCGCTGGGGGGGGGGGGGATGCCGCGCGCGCCTGTCCTCCGTTGTTCCATGCTTCTTCTCTGCCCCGGAACAGGTTTGTTCCGGGGCAGAGAAGAAGCATGGAACAACAGAGGACAGGCGCGCGCGGCACCCCCCCTGGCGGCGGCGGCGTACACCCGGCGGGGGTCCTTCGCGGGGGTGTCCTTTTGCTGGGGGGGGGGGGGGGCGCTGCACCCGGGGGGCGGGGCGCATCGGCAATCCGCCCCGGGTCCCAGCCCCCCTAGGAATGCCACTGGGGTGCTGAATACTAGAATGTCCTCCAGGAGGAGGTGGTGGAGTCAAAAAAAATAGAGAAACTCAAAAAACCATGGGATAAATACAAAGGAACCCTGATGGCAAGAAGATGGAAATCAAGCACTGGGATAACTTCCATGAAGTGACAATTGCAATTATTAAAACCTGAGGCTCAATGAGAAAGCAGCAGTTACATAATATCGTAAGAGCTGCCATAATGAGTTAGAACAAAGGACCGTGAAGCCAAGTACTCAAGGTCACAAAAACTAGATAGATTATATGCTGCTTACGTGGCTCAGGACAGAAAAGGCTCTTGGGCATGAAGGACATTTCTCACCACTGGCTCCAACCAGGGATAAACAGTGGCTCATGGACTTTCTCCAAAAAGTTGACCAAATCTTTCTTAAACCAAACTACATGAATAGCTTTCAGCACGTTCTCCAGCAAACAAAGCTTCGGATTTATTTTAAATGCACTATTTAATAACTTCATGACATGTTCTCTACATAATCTCTGTACTTTTTGACAGAGTAAACAACCAACTTCATTCGGTATTTTATAGACCTTTAACATATCCTCCCCTCAGTTGTCTCTTCTCCAAGCTGAAGATCCCTAACTGCTTTAGCCTTTCCTCACAGAGGAGTCCTTCTATCCTTTTTTCTCTGTTCCTTTTCTAATTCCGCTATATCTTTTGAGATGTGGTGACCAGAATTGCATATGACATTCAAGCTGCTGTTGCACCATGAGGTGATAAAGAGGCTTTATCATATTCTCTGTTTATTCCTTTCCTAATAATTCCTAACTTTTGGCCACCACTGCATACCTGTAGCTCTATGAGAAAGTAATGGGATGTAACCTGAATGGCATGCCAGTTGCAAAAAATAAAGCCAGTGGAACCACAATACAGAGTAACTTGCATGGAGTGGCAGCTGTAACCCCCAAAGTGCAAACTGTGCTATTTTAATAGACTATGTAAGAGGCACAAGAGGGTCCTAGATGTTGGGTTGTATATAACTATCTGTATACATGTTTTGTAAACTGCATTCATTTACAGCAATGCAATTCTAAAATGGAAATAAATCAATCTATCTAAAGTGGGCAAATTGCTGCTGGGACGGTTGCTTTGATCTTTACCTGCCATCATTCACTATGTGACTCTGCATTCCACTGGCCTTATTGATATGAGTCAGGGCCGCCGAGAGGGGGGGCGGGGGGGGCCCGGTGTCGGGGTCAGGCCGCCGGCGCCGCAGTCCCCGGTCTCACCTGCCTGCCTCCTCGGCTCCGGGCCCCCTTCATTCAAAGCGGCAGTCGCAGATGGCGTCTCTTCTGGCTTTCCCTCCCTGTGTCCCAGCGTAGCGGATACCGGAAGTTACATCAGACGAGGGCGGGACACAGGGAGGGAAGGCCAGAAGAGACGTGATCTGCGACTGCCACTTTGAATGAAGGGGGCCCGGAGCCGAGGAGGTAGGCAGGTAAGACCGCGGACTGCAGCGGTGGGGGGGAGCGACGGCAGAGGGAGCGACGGGGGGGGGGGGGGGGGGGGGGGAAGCGGCAGGTGGCAGAGGCAGGGCGGCGGGGGGGGGGGGGGGGGGGGCCGAGCGGCTTTGCCCCGGGCCCGGCCTAGTCTCTCGCCAGCCCTGATATGAGTCAGCAAAGCATGATGTCACTTCAATACAAAGCCAAACATTACCTGCCAGCTTTCCGTTAGCTATCATATTGGTGGCCACAAGCTTGATGGTGCTCTGAGAGGGTCCTGATGAGGTCACTGTGGTGACTAAGCAAGCTTTAAGGGAATCGCAGTAATAATGTGGGTTTTCTGCATTTGTCTCCAGCAGTAATTGCACTGCTCTGTCTGTCTGCAAAGAGAACAACGTGGAACTTTATTATACAACCAGCTATCACGTGTGACGCATTGCAGCACACTTCCTGCTTTGCTAGTCAGGCATCACTCACCTGCCCCAGAAGCAGAAGCTGGTCAGCACACTTTCTGGTGTGATCATACGTTGACCTCTTTACCTCCTGTAGATACGCTCTCTCCAGCTGAAATTTCTGGATGAAGAAAATAAAGAGCTAAGAGACAGAAAAGGCAGGAAGCAAAGTTCACAAATGGCCAAAAGCCATTGCTTATCTCTGGCACTGAGCAACAAGGAACAGATCTACTCCTTGGGATCCTGCTAGGTACCTGTGACTTGGGTTGTTGGGTTCAATGGACCTTTGGTCTGATACAAAATGATGCATTTTATATTCTGAGTAGACTCCTTAAGAAGCAAAAACAAAGAAAAGCTATGAGAATGGTATGGGATTTGCGTTACAAGACGTATGAAGAGAGACTTGCTGACCTGAACACGTATACTCTGGAGGAAAGGAGGAACAGGGGTGATATGATACAGACGTTCAAATATTTGAAAGGTATTAATCCGCAAACGAACCTTTTCCGGAGATGGGAGGCATGATACGAGAGTGAAGGGGGGCAGACTCAGGAAAGATGTCAGGAAGTATTTTTTCACAGAGAGGGTGGTGGATGCTTGGAATGCCCTCCCGCGGGAGGTGGTGGAGATGAAAACGGTAATGGAATTCAAACATGCATGGGATATACATAAAGGAATCCTGTGCAGAAGGAATGGATCCTCAGAAGCTTAGCTGAGATTGGGAAGCGGGGCTGGTGTTAGGGTGGTGGGGCTAGTTCTGGGCAAGGCTTCTATGGTCTGTGTCCTGAAAATGGCAGATACAAGTCAAGGTAAGGTATACACAAGAAGTAGCACATATGAGTTTATCTTGTTGGGCAGACTAGATGGACCGTGCAGGTCTTTTTCTGCCGTCATCTACTATGTTACTATGTAATCATTTCTATAGTGCTACTAGACGTACGCAGCACTGTACACATTATACGCAGGTACTTTCTCTGTCCCTAGAAGGTTCACAATCTACGTTTTCGCCCAGGGTCACAAGGAGCTGCAGTGGGAATCGAACCCAGGCTACCAGGATCAAAGCCTCCACTCCACAAATATAGGAAACTGAGAAACATACCTGGTGTCAACCGCAGATGTGAGATTTCTTAATTATATCATATCTTAGCAGTTTCTAAATCAGCGTTCAGCTCCACACTCTTGTACATTTTTCACATTGTGTTATCTACTGAACAAAATGCATCAACGAGGCACTCGATTCAAACTCATTTGCTATGACAGAAATAGCTTCAGTCTTCATCCAGTAGTATTTGAATCAGCTCAACTACTGTGACTGGACACAGATGGCCTCTGTTTAACTTATTATGGACATTGTTAAGGTAATTTTTGTAAACTGAACTAACTGCTGTTTGCTATGACAAAGGGTATGAAGACTTATGCAACTGAGACTTTCTGGCTTCATATTCTTAATTACTTTTTGAATATCTCTAAGATTTTTCTTTCATATTGAAAGTGTTCAGTATATTGTGTAGATAAGTGAAACAAATGCCTACTTTAATGCACTTTGAACTGTACTTCTTTTGAGACATCAAGTTTCAAGTTTATTAAAGGCTTATCTTCCGCCCATCAAGGGATGTCTGAGCGGCTTACAATGTAAAGGGGGAAGAAAGGACAAAGGCAAACATCAGCAGAGCAGGGAAGGAGGGGGTGAAATGCAATGCGTGGAAGGATAGGACTAATTACAGGCATCTGAAAATAGAAAGATGACAATCGTAACTTAATGGGTAGTCCATTTCAAAGAGCGAGGACCTGTACAGAAATCTGCTGCGTGCTGATGTGCCTAAGTTCACGAAAAGTAGAAACAATAAGTAGATACTTAGGTGAAGACTGGAGTGTGCATAAGGGACAGTAGGGGTTAAAGAGGCGAGACAAATAGACCGGTTCGCCAGCCAGGCGGATCTTATAGACAAACAGCAGCAGCAGCTTGTAAGTTATACGATGACATATCAGGAGCCAGTGTGCTGCTTTTAAAAGAGGGGTAAATATGATCAAATTTAAGGTGCCCTGTGATTAATCTGATAGTTGTATTTTGGATTAATTGAAAGCGATGTAGATCCTTAACACGAAATCCTTTGTACAAAGCATTACAACAGAAAGTAAAAAATGCCCACAAACAGATGTAACATAGTAGATGACGTCAGATAAAGACCTGTATTGTCCATTCAGTCTGCTCAACAAGATAAATTGATAGCATAAGGTATGATGTGATAATACATCTTGATTTGTCCTTTCCATTTTCAGGGCACAGACCACAGAAGTCTGCCTGGCACTGGCCTTTTCTCCAACTACTGAAGCTGCCATCGAAGCCCCACTCCAGCCCATCCAAATCTGTCCAGCCACGCCCGGCAGTGGTTTTGCTTTCCAGTTGCTGGAGTTGCCATCTAAGCAACACTAAGTTTGTTGGGTTCCATTCTTTCCACACAGGGTTCCTTTTGTTTATCCCATGCATTTTCATCTCCACCAAGGCATTCCAAGTATCTACCACCCTCTCCATGAATAAGTACTTCCTAACGTTATTCCTGATTCGGCCCTCCTGCAACCTCAGGTCATGCCCTCAGTTCTACCATCTTCCCGTCTCTGGAAAAAAGTTTGTTTGTAGATGAATACCTTTCAAATATTTGAATATCTGTATCATATTACCCCGTCTCTCCTATCCTCCAGGGCATACCATCTTCAGGTCATCAAGTCTCTCCTCATACACCTCGTGGTGCAAACCCCATTTCATTTTCATCGCTTTTCTTTGAACTGCTTCAAGTAAAAGACAGAGCCTCCAAAACTGAACAAAATACTCAAAGTGGAGCCTCACCAACAACTTGTACTGGGGCATAAATATCTCCTTTCTTCTGCTGGATATACCCTTCTCTATGTAGTCCAGCATCCTTCTGGCCTGTGGCCACTGCCTTGTCACATTGTTCCATCACCTTGAAATCCTCAGACATCATCACCCCAAGGTCCCTCTCCTGAGCTGGCTTATCAATCTCTCACCTCCTATCTGATACATCTACTTTGGGTTTCTGCGCCGCAAGTGCATCACTCTGCTCTTCTTCACATTAAATTTTAAATGCCAGACCTTTGACCAATCTTCTATTTTTTGGAGATCTCTTCTCATGGTTTCTATTCCTTCAAGGGTATCCACTTTGTTTGCGATCTTTGCGTCATCCGCAAAAAGGCAAGCTTTTCCTTCTAACCTTTCAGCAATGTCTCTCACACATATATTAAACAGAACCGGACCCTTCATTTCCTCCGAGCAAATTCCATTCACCACACCCACCCGCCTGTTGGTCAACTATTTCTAGTCCAGTTCACCTCAACTGTTTCTAGTCCAGTTCACCACTTCGGGTCCTAAGTTCAGCCCTCTCAGCTTATTAATGAGTATTTTGTGAGGAAATGTATCAAAGGCTTTGCTGAAATTCAAACCGATTACCTTTAGCGCATGTCCTTTATTCGGTTCTTTGGTCACCCAGTCAAAGAAATCAGATTAGTTTGGTAGGATTTTCCTTTGGTAAAGCCATGTTGCCTCAGATTCTGCAATCTGCTGGATTCTAGAAGGTTAACTCTCTTTTCTTTTAGCAGTGACTCCATTATTTTTCTTACCACTGACGTGAAGCTTACCAACCTGCAGATTTCAGGATTTTGTAGATAATAATCATATCTCCCCTCAGCTGAGGAGTAGCCTAGTGGCTAGTGTAGCGGACTTTGATCCTGGGGAACTGGGTTTGGTTCTATTCCCACTGCAGCTTCTTATGAGTCTGGCCAAGTCACTTAACCCTCCATTGCCCCAGGTACAAATAAGGACCTGTATATACTATGTAAACTGCTTTGAATGTAGTTGCAAAAACCACAGAAAGGTTTTTGGGATTCCTTAAAGATCCTGTTTCAGTAGTATGGTTCAGTGTGGAGTGTTGAGGATACTCCACACAGAACCATGAACTCCCCTCCCACCCCCCCTCATTGTAGTTTAAAAGCTGCTCTATCTCCTTTTTAAATGTTAGGGCCAACAACCTGTTTTTTGAGGTTGCTGTTGTCTGTCTGTGCATTTGAAGCCTCATTCAAATCAAGTTCATGCATATTCATTGTGGGTATCCTGAAAACCTGACTGGCAAGAGGTACTCCAGGACCAGACTTGGGAAACAGTGGTCTAATGTTTGGCAATTAAAATTCAATGCAAAGAGGTGCAGAGTGATGCACTTAGGGAGTAGAAATCCAAGGAGCCATTTGTACTAAGAGGTGACATGCACAGATGGGGAGAGGGACAGAATATGAGGATCTGAAGGTGACAAAAGTTTCGAGTTGCCAGATGGTGAAAAAATTGTCTAGTCCAATTCATGCCAAACAGTAGCCCAAAAATAGCCCAACAATTTTGACACTAGAAGAACTATGATAAACACTCGGCTGAATTTTTCTTTTATCCCCTCCCTTCCTCCGGTGACACTGCCAGTACCATGTGTGCAGCTAGGCCTACTCCTTCGTTCACTGATGCCACACTACACAACAGTATAGCCACTGGCTACCATATGTGCTGCTCGCTCTGCCTCCTTCAAGTCCACGTGTGCTGCTGTACTTAGCTTGCCTCGCTCTGCCTCCTCCCACCCCCCGTGCCATTGGGGGGGGGGGGGGAGATTAGAGGCAGAGAAAAGGGGTGAATGTGTCATGGGGATGGAAGCAGCAAGCTGAAGGCTGGCCATGAGGGATAGGGTGGGGGAAGATATTGTGATAGCTGGTGGGGGGTGAGGAGGATGAGGAGAAAGACACACACACCATCCACCTTTCTCCAGTCCCCCTACCCATGACACATACTTTCACTTATTTATTTAACAAATTTATATCCCACTCTATCCAAAGTTCTGGGCGGGTTAGAACAAACTTACAAAATAGCTGGCACAACTATCATATACAACAGCATACAAAGACAAAAAAAGGGCAGTTTTTTAAATCACATAATGATCAGGATAAATAACTAATGAGTCTCATAGTAACATAACATAGTAGATGACGGCAGAAAAAGACCTGCACGGTCCATCCAGTCTGCCCAACAAGATAAACTCATATGTGCTACTCAATACCATATCCCTCTTGAAATGGCCGTGTTTTAAGTTCTTGAACTGCACGAGAGAAGTAATACTATGGAAAGATACAGATAATTAATTCCGTAGTTTAGGTCTCATAATTCTAAACATGGATTTCCTACTAGTTTCAAGTCAGATACGATGAAAAGATGGAACCTCAAGTAAATCTTGGGAAATTGACCGTAAAGTCCTAGTGGGCTGATAAAGTCGCAAATTAGAGGCAAGAATGAGTGCTTTATAGGCCAAAACAATCTTGTATTTAATTTGTTGCTCTATTGCTAGCCAATGAAAAAAAATTAAGGACAGGGGTAGTATGAGTGTACCTAGGTACACCTGCCTCCTCTCCCTTGGCACAGACTACTCCATCCATCTTGCTGAAGCACCCCCTTCCCCCATGACATATACCACTCCATCAGGCACCCCCCCCCCCCCCCCCCCCAAGTTCCCTTCCTTGCATACACACCCATTCCAGTGCAAGGAAAAGCTGCCGGGCACGAAAGCGGCAGAGAAGGTGGGCAGCTCTTCCTCTTGCCACACTGAAGCGGTGTGTGTGCATGGAGGGAGGGAGGGAGGGAGCCAAAAACAAAGCAACTGAGCTGCACTGCATTGCAGCAGCAGATTACACAGAATTCTGTGCAGTCTATGGAGGTTAGGAATTCTGCCCACATTCTGCACTGCGTAGAAGTGCTGAATTCTCCCAGGAATACCACTTTAATAAACAACTTGCTATGCAATTTATAAATGTGCATAAATAAAAATTCCAGTCGTTCTTTCTAGATCCTAAGAAACTTTGTCGAGCCCTGTTTTAGGGCAGAGCTCAATTCTTTTGTTTCCCCCTGCTGATAGTTGGGCACAAATCGCAAGTTTCTGGAATGATCTGTTGAGGACACTAAGTACTGCCATCAAGCTCAAATTTACCCTCAAAGCAGCAGACTGTTTCACTTCAAACTGCATCCTACAGACCATACCTGAAAGTAGGAGTTCTCACACAGCAAATCATAGCATATATCCAGGGGGCTGGCCAGCTTCTCCTGGGGAAGTCCAGAACCCGTCCCTGCTGCAGTTACTCTTTCTTGATCCTGAGAGAAGCTGTTCAGATAGTGGGCAGCGATGGTCCAGAAATGCAGCTCTGACTCATCCCCGTACAATCTGAAAGGTACCGAAATATTCCAGGTGACTGCATGATCAACTGCAACACCAAGACTCTTTCCTGTTACAGCTAAATCTCTCACACAATATTAACCCTAAAGGAACTATTACACAGTAGAAAATAGATCATGCTGGCAGAAAAGTATCATTTGGTCCTTTCAGTCTGCCCATTTTACCTTCCAACTGTACAGCGACAAGTCTTACTTGCTCTTTGGTCTTCTCCCTCCCTCCCCTGCTGCTAGAGTCCCTTAGGGAGTAATGCTATAAGGTAGCATCTAGTTTAAGCACAAAATATACATGCAACTGTCAGCCGTTTGGTTATTTATGACCTGGATTGGCCACTGTTGGAAACAGGATGCTGGGCTTGATGGACCTTTGGTCTGTCCCAGTATGGAAATACTTATGGATTGGCCACTGTTGGAAACAAGATGCTGAGCTTGACGGACCTTTGCTCTTTCCCAGTATGGCAATACTTATGTACTTATGGAGTGGCCACTGTTGGAAACAGGATGCTGAGCTTGACGGACCTTTTGCTCTTTCCCAGTATGGCAATACTTATGTACTTATGGAGTGGCCACTGTTGGAAACAGGATGCTGAGCTTGACGGACCTTTGGTCTGTCCCAGTATGGAAATACTTATGTACGTGCAGATAAGTTCTGAAATGTCTTTGAGCCTATTTATGGACACTTGATTACTTACATTTACTATTTGAGTTTTACTGAGTACTCCAATAATCTGAGGTTTTTTCCTTCATTTTTTTTGACTTGCATTGATTTAGCTGCCTTAATTTTAGTGAGGTTGTTCAATTTACTTTTGATATTGTTGTCCCTCACTCCTCATTATGGGTCCTGTTTACTAAGGTGCGTTAGTGTTTTTAGTGCGCCTTACACTTATTTATTTATTTTGGTACATTTCTACCCCGCATTATCCCACAAGAGAAGGCTCATTGTGGCTTACAAAATTACAAAAGGATACAATTCTGGGAGGGTACAGATTCAAGGAAATCAAAGGGAGGGGTAAGAACATGAGGATAAGACTAGGGTGCATCACGAGGCTGGTACAAGGGTACATGACGAGGTAGGTACAGTTGGTGGTCAGGCGGATACAGTCGATGTGAGGAAGGTTAGGACTTGGTATTGGCAGTGGGGTAGGCTTTCTGGAATAAAAATGTCTTTAAGGATTTCTTGAAGAGCTGGTGGTCATCAGTCTCTTTTAGCTGCCTTGGTAGAACATTCCAAGAGTCCGTGCTAACGTAGGAGAAGGTTGACGCAAAGAGTAATTTATATTTAACATTCTTGCAACTTGGATAGTGTAAATTGAGGAAGGATCGAGCAGACACTGATGCATTTCTGGATGGTAGATTAATCAAATCTAGCATATAGGCAGGGGCTATGTTTCATCTTGGCCGCAAGAGGGGAGATTCTATGCGTCCAAGATCTACTTTTTTCTTTCCCCTCCTTTCTGTTCTGAGTATTCTCCTTTTTTGTTTTCGACTCTGTTCAGGCTTACTCCCCTTCCCCATCCCTTTCTCTGTTCTCCTTCACCCTAACTTTTCCTGCCTCTACCTGTGTCCTTGAGATGTAATATGAGCTCTCTTAAGAAGTTTGGTTCATAACACGGAGTCTGTCTTTAATAAGTTGGCACCCAGATCACAAGATGTTATGAAATTGATATATCTATATTTAGATATCTTCATAAGAACAAAGTGTTTACAAAAAAGGAAATTACACAATAGCCATGTTTGGATGTTTGGATGTCCGTATCTAGGGAGATGTTGACAAAAAGGGAAATTGCACAATAGCTTGCAATAGCTAAAACGGAAAGATGGGCACCTGACCGGGTATGATTCAGAGAGATTGAGCAAGATTAGAAAAAAAGTCCCTCTCAATAGACTTGTATGGGGACCAGATGGTATATAAGGACTGGTCACCCAAGCATATTTCGGAGGTTCTCCCCAGCGTATCTAGGACGCAGAGCTCCAGTCAGCTGAATCCAGAATTTGTCTGATGAATGTATCTGATTAAAGTCTGATTTGGTAAGAATAAAAAGACTATTTCTTTAACTACACTGTTTCTGTCCTTGCTTCAATTTATTCTCTATCTTCTATCTGTTTTGCAAACTAACACACACACACACAAGTAAGATTTCTCACTGAACATAAATAGCCAAAGATTCATTTAGATCCAAAGAGACAGAAAGCTGTGGTCATGGGAATAAGATCTGAACTGAGCCTTCTGATGCCTCCCCAACAGCGATACCCATGGGAAGGGGTCTCACAGGAATTCAGGGAGGTGGTTAAAAAGATCTCAGAAGAACAAACCCTCTGTACACCTCCGTGTGGAAGGATCCCACGGGGGTCTATAGAGGGGTAAATAAACAATAACCTTGTGAGTCAACCAAATATCCCTATAGGGATATTGTAGGCACGTTCATGGTTAACGTGCATTAAAAACATTAACGCGCCTATAACGCTGTTTAGCAAACAGGGCCCTATATTTGATATTGTAGTCTAAGCACTGCCAAACAACTAAATGCATGCATGCACTGGTATGCTTACTCTGTTTTGCAAACAAGCGAAACTTCCCCTTTTAGCCATTTGATATCACTTATGAAGATACTCAGCAATTATTCTTCTGGCACTTTTACTATATTCGAAAATAAGTCTCTTGACAATGCTTAGTTTTTCAAAGTTTACTGCACAGCTTTATGGACTCGACACTGCCGTGTGCGGCCTCAGGAGTCTCTGCAGTCTGAATTAAAATGCATAGGAAACTTACAGTATAAACAACAGAGACTAATTTGCAACATTAAAATTAAATTAAAAACGGGACACACTGTTAAACGGAGAACTGCAAAAATGACACAATCAAGAGAACGAAGCTAATATGCATCAATAAAATTGAAATTAAAATAAGAGATACATTCATATTGTGAAGCTGAAAAACTGCACAGAGAATCAATCATAAAGATTGTAAACTGAAGTAACCTCTCTGAGGTAGAATAAAAAACTGTTAATCTCTTAGATATAGTTAAGCAAAAAAGCACACTGTGTATCCTGAGCAAATAGGGATAGATTTGTCAAAAAAATCTACACCTCATATCAAACAAACACACTCAAAATGCAGACATATGTAATGCGTTCAGAAACACAAGATAATGTGTCAATACATTTGGTATGAATCAATGTGTGTAAATACATAATAAACTTTATATGCTTCTCGAAAACATCTAGATAGAAAGGACAATGCTCCTCTCAGTATAAAAGATGAAAACCAGTGTATGAACTGAGTGGAGGAGTGGCCTAGTGGTTAGCGTGGTGGACTTTGGTCCTGAGGAACTGAGTTGGATTCCCACTTCAGGCACAGGCAGCTCCTTGTGACTCTGGGCAAGTCATTAACCCTCCATTGCCCCATGTAAGCCGCATTGAGCCTGCCATGAGTGGGAAAGCGCGGGGTACAAATTTAACAAAAATAAATTTTTTACATGGGTAGCTTGAAGCCTATATAAAATCTTGAGTGGGATATAATAAATGAAAAGGGAATGGTTATTTACTCTTGAAAGGAACACGCCACAAAACTAACAGATAGCAAATCTGAAACAAATCAGAGAAACCAGTTATTTAGTTAATGCACAATTAAGTTGTGGAATTTGTTGCTGGAGGTTATGGTCAAGGTTAATCGTACAGGTGGGTTTGAAAAGAATGTTTGTATGAATTTCTGGAGGTTGATGTGGTGAATTACAACCTCTAGAAACAGAGTAGATTTCTGCATCACAATGCTGGGTACGAGATCGTCCCTCTCAGAGTTAGGATGCTGGGTTCAATGGGCCAAGGGTCTGTGAGAGTTATGTTAAAAGTCATTCACGTGCCCTCCCTGAATCCAGCTAAAAGTATACATGGGAGTGGGGTGGGGGTCACAAAGTGAAAATTATGTGTTACTTTACTCCCCCTGCTTAAACACATTCTGAGGATGCTCTTTTTTTAATGTGACATACCCAGGACTATTTAAAAGCTACATAGTTCCAAAGTCCACAGGTGGTCTTAACAGGATGACCTTACACAAAATCTCAAAGACAAGTAAAGCACAGGTATGGGTTTCCCTTTGGAAATCTGGGTAAAATCCACATCTTATGGTTTACTCGAACTTTCTAGACTGCTCAAGCAGTAGGAACGGAATTTATTGCATTTGTATCCCACATTTTCCCACCTATTTGCAGGCTCAATGTGGCTTACATAGTTTTGTTATGACATTAACATTCCAGGAATGCCATTAAAGACAGAAAAGATAAACACTCTCACAAAGAAAAGGGAAGGAGAACACACAGGAGGAAATCAAAGTCATTATGGGGCTATTTAAAAACTGTCCCATTAACTATTCTTTGCCAAAATAAAGGAATTTCTTAGAAATGTATGAGTAACTTGTTGATCATTGCTCATTAAAAAGTTGTGTGCACTATTAACGTATTGTCAGGATACACAGACAAAGTTTGGTTCTGGTTGCTCGTTACCATACCTTGCAAGCAGCTGGCACCTCTGTAGAAGGGAGAAGCCTGGATCCAGCAACAGTCTCTTGATGTCACTGTACACAGAAAACAAACCAAAATTACCACTTGCACTAGGCCTTACTGTCTGCACAGAAAACACTAAGAATCAGCACGACAGACCCTGATCACTGATGTCGCCAACCTGAACCAGACCTCACCTCTCCACATCATCATGCCAAGGACTGAACAGCAGTCCGTGCAGCAGCATCCATGCTTGGCTACAGCCACCTTGAACCATGCCTCACTCTCTCCACTGCACCACACTAACGACCAGCACACTAATCTCACAGCGGCACCTCACGCAAATCCTACTACTACTACTACTATTTAGCATTTCTATAGCGCTACAAGGCATACGCAGCGCTGCACATAGAAGAAAGACAGTCCCTGCTCAAAGAGCTTACAATCTTATAGACAAAAAATAAATAAAGTAAGCAAATCAAATCAATTAATGTGAACGGG
Organism: Microcaecilia unicolor; assembly: GCF_901765095.1. Lineage (NCBI taxonomy): Eukaryota > Metazoa > Chordata > Amphibia > Gymnophiona > Siphonopidae > Microcaecilia > Microcaecilia unicolor. The sequence continues at coordinate 4,565,908 of NC_044035.1, forward strand.
AGGGAAGAGAGGAGGGTAAGTGGAGGCGAGTGGTTACGAGTCAAAAGCAATGTTAAAGAGGTGGGCTTTCAGTCTAGATTTAAAGGTGGCCAAGGATGGGGCAAGACGTAGGGGCTCAGGAAGTTTATTCCAGGCGTAGGGTGCAGCGAGACAGAAGGCGCGAAGTCTGGAGTTGGCAGTAGTGGAGAAGGGAACAGATAAGAAGGATTTATCCATGGAGCGGAGTGCACGGGAAGGGGTGTAGGGAAGGACGAGTGTGGAGAGATACTGGGGAGCAGCAGAGTGAATACATTTATAGGTTAGTAGAAGAAGTTTGAACAGGATGCAAAAACGGATAGGGAGCCAGTGAAGGGTCTTGAGGAGAGGGGTAGTATGAGTAAAGCGACCCTGGCGGAAGATGAGACGGGCAGCAGAGTTTTGAACCGATTGGAGAGGGGAGAGGTGACTAAGTGGGAGGCCAGCAAGAAGCAGATTGCAGTAGTCTAAACGAGAGGTGACAAGGGTGTGGATGAGGGTTTTGGTAGAGTGCTCGGAAAGAAAGGGGCGGATTTTACGGATGTTGTAAAGAAAGAAACGACAGGTTTTGGCGGTCTGCTGGATATGAGCAGAGAAGGAGAGAGAAGAGTCAAAGATGACCCCAAGGTTTCGAGCTGAGGAGACAGGGAGAATGAGAGAGCCATCAACAGAAATAGAAAATGGGGGGAGCGGGGAGGTGGGTTTGGGGGGGAAAATGAGAAGCTCGGTTTTGGTCATATTTAATTTCAGGTGGCGTTGAGACATCCAGACAGCAATGTCAGACAAGCACGCTGAAACTTTGGTTTGGATGCAAGGTGAGATATCAGGGGTAGAAAGGTAGATTTGGGAGTCATCAGCATAGAGATGGTAGGAAAAGCCATGGGATGAGATTAATGAACCAAGGGAAGAAGTGTAGATAGAAAAGAGGAGGGGACCAAGAACAGAACCCTGAGGTACGTCGACAGGCAGAGGGATAGAAGTAGAAGAGGATCCACCAGAGTGAACACTAAAGGTGCGGAGGGAGAGGTAGGAAGAGAACCAGGAAAGGACAGAGCCCTGGAATCCAAGTGAGGACAGGGTATCGAGAAGTATGCTGTGATCGACAGTGTCAAAAGCAGCGGAAAGATCAAGAAGTATCTCAATAAGGATTGAATTGCCAGTACATGAGGCTTATGTTTGTACAACTAAGAATGCGAAATGCTGCAGGTTTCATAAAGCAAACAATTATCGGGATGAGGTTGGCCACTTCCACTTTTAATTCTAAAGACTACAGAATTTTCTCATAGTGTCTATCCCACCCCCAATATTTAGCCTACAGTAGTAGGTGTTTTTTTTTTTTTTTTTTAAAATGCTAGCTGCTACAGATTATTTTATCCCCACAAATTCAGCATCAATTCAATATCCTGATATTGGCCAGCACTGAATATCCAGGGCACTACTGGCAATATTCAGACTCATACCCAGATAAGTTTTAAGATGCCTTTTTGCCATCCTAACTTTATCCAAGCAGTTACTCAACTAGCTGAGTGAATATTACCGTTAACCAGGTAAAAAGCCAACTCTGTCCAGGCTCCATCTCCAGACTGTTGAGGCACTACCTGGATAGATCCAAAGCCAACTGTCCAGATTTCCGTAGAAATAGTTGGATAATGCTGCTGAAAATCTGGGTATAGACCCGGTGAGTGGGACTTATCTGGGTAGGGGCCATTCCAATTTGGGTAAGACCCACTGAATGTCAACCTGCATGGACATGTACATTTTACCATTGTTGTTTATTGTTCCTTAGAAAGAGGTGGTCAAAAAATAGCCCAGTACAAAAGAATTTAGGACTAGCTTTCTAAGGCTACCTTCTTTATTAGGTTGACAAACAGTGTATGAGACAGGTGCACAATTTTTCTGGGATCAGCAAAGTTACAAGTAAACATTCAAAGACCCAAGTAACAATGGGTAAAAATTACAATCAGAGACCACACCGAGAAGGATATATTTGCAGGCCAGCTTCTGACTGAACTGTAGACAGCGTGGGTTATTAATGTTTTAAATAAATACTTTCATTCCTGATACGATAGTGTCAACACATCCCCTGGGAAGGAGCACAGATTTTATTTATTCATGTATTTGTATCCCACATTTTCCCACCTATTTGCAGGCTCAATGTGGCTTACATGATACCGTGATGGTGATCGCCAATTCCGGTAGGAGAAATACAGAGTGGTAATTGCATTAAGGATCAATAAGTGATAGGGTACATTGGGTAGTCAAGGAGGAAGGGTTAAGTTTTGTCCAGGTCTTGTATGAGTTTCGTTGTGTTGTGTGGTTCCGGTGTTTAGGAAGCTAGGCCCAAGGCAGGGGAAGCAGTATAGGTGAGAAGCAGGCAACAGGCATGAGATAATGTGACAAATTTTATAAATGAATTATCATGCGTTAAGACAGCATGACTAATCTTCGGAAGAAGGGTACAAACATATTAGTTCCAGAAGAATCACTGCAACAAGCACTCCTCACCACTAGATGTCAGCAGAAGCACTGGAAATAGGTCTGGACTAGCAGTGCTCTTTCCACTTAAGTGGCTCCCTGCGATTGAATTCCATGTTGATTAGACCGATGGGGCTCTCTTTCCTTGATCTGCTGTTGGAGAGAGCCAACCAGTATAAAGCAGAGTACTACTACTGGGAAGACGCAGGAAATCAATTCAGCCTTGGAGGAACAAAAGCATCCTCAGTAAGCAAACAGGAAAATTAATTTTTATTTACCAGGATTTATTCACTGCCTTGATAAGAGATTTAGCAAGGCAGTGAATGCCATGGCAGGATGTCTACTGAGCAGAAGCATGCTCAATTTTTGGCATCTTTCACAACTGCAGGAACACAGGAGACTGGAGACTGTACTGATACTGTTACATGCATCTCACATAATTAGCAAGAGGAGAAATGGAATTCAGAGTAAAGACAGTGATGCCAGACTCCTCTCATGCTTTTTCAGATTCAGGGCCTGGAAGTAGAGCAGGGTAAATGGGAACGATGGTAGCTTTGCCATTCCACAGGCACTTACTTAGACAGCGCATTCAGCTGCTCCTGCATGAGAGTCTTCACATCTTCGTTTTCTGGGTAGTCTCTGCCATAAAAAGAGAAGAGCAGGTCAGGCAGGTGCAGTGCACTGGCTACCAATTTCCTCAAGAATTTCATCTAAGACATTGCTTTTAACGTGCTGGTATTTCTTTTTTGGTTGTTGGTCCCTTTATGTTACTCAGAGCATTATGCTCTACCTAACAGAATTTGCTGCTGGTTCCTTGTTTCCGGATTATCTGCTCGGACACAAGAAGTACCACCATTTAGTGTGATCTGCACTGACACTTTGGAACACCTTAGGGTCCTATCACTAAGCTGCACTAGCATGGGTTTAGCATGTCCTGACGTGCGATATTCCTGCGCACTTTTCTAGCACGGCCCAAAATAGACATTCCCATCTGGCCTCTGCTCATGTTAGCATTAGCACATGGTCATTAAATAAAATTAACACAGGAGCACTTAACTGTGAGGCGCAAAGGGTTCCTGCATTAATCCATTATTCAGTTAGCACGCACTAATGTCAGCACGCTAACTGACTAGCGCTTCCACACCCATTCTCCGGTCCAACATGCCCCCTCCCAAAAATAACTATCAAATGCTATAGCATGTCCTGTGTTGGGCCATTTTTCCTTTGTTAAGTACACGTTAGTGCTTAACGTAACTTAGTAGAAACCTCTCTTAGATTGGAAAAGTTCAAAAGTGGACTGAAAGTGTATCTTTTTCAAAACACCAGTGACCTATGGATAGGTCTGTGGGGCCTGGTGGAGATTTTGCCTGGAATAATCTGACCAATTAACATTCTGTGCTTTTTGCACTCAATGTACGATGGACAGTATATCAAAACCGAAGAAACTGTAAAGCGTAAAAACTGCTCCCCTGGGATTTAAGATCAACACAATCATTCGTTCTGGTTTAGTTTTGTCTGGGAGGATTGTTGGCCCCAGTCAGGTAAAAACACTTCTCAGCATCTTTTATAGGGCCAAAGTAGTAAGTGTTACAAATCTGAAACAGTAAAAAGTAACACAACCTGAATTTCACCAGGACCCAAATGGCTTTTATGTATTTGTTGCATTTGTATCCCACATTTTCCCACCTATTTGCAGGCTCAATGTGGCTTACATTATGCCACAGTGGCGATCGTCATTTCCGGGATGAGAAATACAAAGTGATATTGCATTAAAGTTCATACATGATCGAGTAAATGATAGAGTAAATTAAACAGTCAAGTATAGCACCACAGGGGTAATTTTACAATGGAGTTTGTGCACTTAAAAGGAAACAATGTCACCCCGCCTGCCGCAGATCTCCAAACCAAAATTCAGACAGCTAGAAACCAGCTCACCCCATCCGACTTCTGCTGTGCCCCACCATTTTAGGCTCCCATTTCTAAATCAGTCGACAAAATCTGGTTGCAATTTGACGAGATACAACTGCCAGAGGTGAAACGCTTATTTACAAAATTTGCTAAATCAGTCTGATGTCCTCCTTACTTAATTAAGCTGGAGTCCCCAACATTACTTAAAGTCCTCACTCAATGGCTAAACTTTTATCTGCTTTCTTATAAATTTCCCCTTGCAGTGGAGCCAGTGCATTCAAATCGCTCTCATGAATATTCATTGTGAGTATCCTGAAAACCTGACTGGTTGGGCTTCCTCCAGGACTAGGTCTGAGAACCACTGTATTAAACAATCCTTCATTACATTGAGAAAATTGAGATCTTTAGAAAATACTCCAGGCTACAAACGTTCAGACTTTTGGTCCAAGCTCTAATTCTCCCTAGATTTGACTACTGCAATCTAGTGTTAGACGTCTGCCCCAAATCAGTGATTCACCACCTACAGCAGGTAAAGGACTCTGCACTCAGGATTAATTTTTGGACTATCACTTCAAACTTACTTTTCCAAACTCCACTGGTTACTGATTAGTGAGAGAATACAGTTTAAACTAGGTAACACTACCTTCAAAATTCTTTATTGGAAAGTTCCTGACTACGTGCTGAATGTTGTTTCTTTATTATGAAATCCCTCTTCTAAACATAATTATTTATTTTATTTGTTTGTTGCATTTGTATCCCACATTTTCCCACCTATTTGCAGGCTCAATGTGGCTTGCAATGTTCCGTCATGGCATTCGCCATTCCAGAGTAAAAGATACAATTGGTGTTACATAAAGAACATGGATAACATAATAGAGTTAAGCAAACAAATATAAAAAGAGAGCATTCAGAATATAAGGTGAAGTGGTGATGTGTTATAATTACAATTATTGATCATTGTGGTATGCCTTGTTGAAGAGATAGGTCTTCAGAGATTTACGAAAGTTAATTAGTTCGTAAATTGTTTTTTAAATGGCAATGCATTCCACAACTGCGTGCTCATGTAGGAAAAGCTGGACGCATTATTTTAATCCTTTACAGCTAGGGAAGTGCAGATTAAGGAATGTGCGTGCTGATCTTTTAGCATTCCTGGGTGGTAAGTCAACAAGGTCTAACATGTAGGCCGGGGCATCTCCGTGAATGATTTTATGAACCAGGGTGCAGACCTTGAACGCAATGCGTTCTTTGAGTGGAAGCCAGTGTAGCTTTTCTCTTAGGGGTTTTGCACTTTCGTATTTTGTTTTTCCAAATATGAGTCTGGCTGCGGTGTTCTGGGCTGTTTGAAGTTTCTCGATGATTTGCACCCGCAACTTCCTCCAGCTCAAATTCCCAATGTATAAGAACCTAAAGTCAACCAAACATCTTGCTCTGTCTATTGCATATCAACTAGTCAACTTGTGGAACCAACTTCCAGTTTCTTTGAGATCATTGCACACACGATCATCAATTCAGAAAATTTCTAAAAACCTTCTTATTTGGTAAGGTTGGTCTATCAAATACTTAGCCCAATAACTACGAATGAGGATTCATCATAACCTATGACACATCATTAGCTGTTCTATCCATCCGTAATTCCTGGACGGATTAGTTTATTTATTTGGTGCATTTTTACCCCACATTTTCCCACATAAGCAGGCGCAATGTGGCTTACATTAAGTCAAGTGGATACAATTCAATACAGAGATGGCACAGAAACAGAATGTGACAGGAGGAGAAGGTACCTGGGATGACACGGGTGAATGACAGGGGTGAAGAGCCAACAAGAGAGAGAGGTTAAACAGAAGAGTAGCCAGGGGGATAAGCCTTGGCGAATAAGAAGGTTTTTAAGGTCTTCTTGAACTGATGATAGTTGATGAGCTCCAGGTAGGGATGAACCTATAGGCAGTCATGCCATATAGCTAGCACCTGGGGTATATCCTGGGCACTTTGGACACAAGTAACTGGGTGGCCTGACCTTTTTCTGCCATCATTTACTTAGAAAAGCAGTCTTAAATTAAACTGCTTACCTATATATATATATATATAGCAGCTTGATTTCACTTCTAAGCTTACAGCTGCCAGCATCTTTTACATACAATCATTGGCACTTACCTATCCGGACAGTGGCTCTGAATATACCATATTGTTTCTAATAAATTCCTGGGTTTTCTGGAGTTTAGGATGAGCTATTAATGGAGGCTATTTAACATATTTATAAATGATCTGAGGTGATCAAATTTGCAGATGGCACAAAACTATTCAAAGTTGTCAAAACACCTGCGAATAGTGGTATTTTGGATAAAGTTGCAAACGTCGGAGATCTTTGATTCTAAAGCCTTGGTATAAGGAATTGCAATAGTCTAACTGTGAAATAATAAGTGAATGAACCAGGATGTTAAGTGCAGAAGGAAACATCAAAGAACGAATTGAGCGTATCATCACAGGCGGACTGTGAAAAATTGCAGGAAGACCTTAGGAAACTCTGGAATTCGTTGCCGGAGAATGTGGTAAAGGCGGTTAGCTTAGCGGAGTTTTAAAAAGGTTTGGATGGCTTCCTAAAGGAAAAGTCCATAGACCATTATTAAATAGACTTGGGGAAAATCCACTATTTCTGTGATAAGCAGTATAAAATGTTTTGTACTTTTTTTGGGATCTTGCCAGGTACTTGTGACCTGGATTGTCCAGTGTTGGAAACAGGATGCTGGGCTTGATGGACCTTTGGTCTTTCCCAGTATGGCAATACTTATGTAAGACTGGGCATCCAAATGGCAGATGAAATTTAATGTGAACAAATGCAAAGTGATGCACATTAGGAAGAATAGTCCAAATCATAGTTACATGATGCTTGGGTCCACCATCAGCACTCAAGAAAAAGATCTAGATGTCATTGTATACAGTATGCTGAAATCTTCTGAAAGTGTGCGGCAGTAGCCAAAAAAGCAAACAGGATGCTAGGAAGTATTAGGAAAGGGATGTAAAATAAGATCAAGAATATTATAATGACTCTGTATCGCTCCATGGTGCCACCTCAAATTGATTACTGTGTTCAACTCTGGTTGCCATATCTCAAAAAAGATATAGCGGAACTAGAAAAGGTTCACAGAAGAGTGAACAAAATGATAAAGGGGATGGAACTCCTCCCATATGAGGAAAGGCTAAAGAAGTTAGGGCTCTTCAGCTTGGAAAAGAGAAGACTCGGGGGGGATACGATTGAGGTCTACAAAATCCTGAGTGGTGTGGAGCGGGTAGAAGTGACTCAATTTTTCACTCTTTCAAAAAGTACAAAGACCAGGGGACACTCAATGAAATGACATGGAAATACTTTTACAACAAATGAGGAAATATCTGGGTTTTAAAAAAGGTTTAGATAAATTCCTGGAGGAAAAGTCCATATTCTGTTATTGAGATGGGGAAGTCACTGCTTGCCTTGGGATTAGTAGCATGGAATGTGGCTACTAATTGGGTTTCTGTCAGGTACTTGTGACCTGGATTGGCCACTGTTGGAAGCAGGATACTGGGCTAGATGGACCATTGGTCTGACCCAGTATGGCTATTCTTATGTTCTTATGAGGCACCATTTCTTTTCTCCATTCCTCATCCCCAAAATTACATTATTTAACCACAGATCAGCAGGTTAGCCTTAAGTTTTTACACAAGGACCAAGCAGCTGCCAGGATGCTTTATTTTATACCCATTGCTCTAACTCCATAGGAGTAACAGCAAATGTAAAAAGTCTTACTTCAATTTTAGTTAATGAGCACATCCCAATCATCTCTGCTGTTTCTCCCATTTTCTATATCCAACAGAAGTCAATGAATAGGGCTCCTTTCTAGGGAGGCCCAGTTCGCTAGACCTTTGGCTGGTTCTCTGCAATCCCAGTAGCTCCCAGGGTTCCTGGGTCCAGCATAATTTTTTTTTTTTTTTGGTAGCTTTTTTTCAGAAGATACCGAACACTCTTCTCTGTCACAGCACAAAAGCTCAGCATGCAACAGTGGCTGGCCTCTCCAGTGAGCAGTCTCCCTCGTCACAGCTCCTGCACATTATTTAATATTCAAAGTCACCCTGCTCAGGATCATGCACTATTAAAAGATGAGGTCAACCCTTGCTTCCGCATTCCCACTCACACTTCAGCCCCTTTTTTCCCCCTCATAAAAAAATCAATTGATCGCAGTTTGCATCTCAATTTCTTTCTGTAAATTTAATACGCATAAGATTTCCGATGCTTGACAGCTGGAATATTAATGAGCTTCTGCTCGTAGTGCTCTGATCCTGAGAAAGCGGCACACTCTGCTCTATGAGAAGGCAGCTGGACATTTCTTAAGTCAAGACTCGAGGTGCTCTCTCTCTGCCCTCGTTCTTGTTTCTGGCTAGGAACCCAGCTACTGACTCTTAAGCTGACTGTGCAGCTGTTCACCCTTTCCCAGTAAACCCATCAGAAAAGAGGTATTAATGCTGCCACAAAAACATGACAGGGCAAGTCTACAAGAACAGGCTGGCTCCAGAGTCCAGGAAAGCAGCAGCTGTATTAAATGCATCTCTCCTGTCAGACATACTTTCTAACCTAGATACCACCAGTACAGATTATAGCTGGCTAATAAAATTGTACTATTTGAGTGCAGAAAACACCTCAAAGCCTTTTAAATGAAGGCAGGTATTTTCTTTCAGTTTCCTGGAATAAGACGACTCGTTATGCCACAGGGAGAGAACTGCACACTCAGAGACAGGGCACATTATGTATTCCAAACGTGCATTTTATAAGAAAGGTGAGTCATCAAGACAGATTTTTGTTTTCTATTAAGGTGCCACAGTGGTGGCATTGTACTAAGGAGTGAAAAAGAACTGGGCAGTTTTAAGAGAGACATGACGACTGGCTTCTCTAAATGTGTGTTTGAGAGGAGAGGCTGAGCAGACATGCTTTTGTGTTGATCTTTTAGGTTTGTTTTGTATACAGCTCAGGGTGGTTTGAGGGAATGCAGTATACAAATGTAAATAAATTAAATTTCCCTCAGTATATGACTGTGGGGTGTCTGTCAGCAGCCCAGTCCTTAACCAGAAATAACAGAGCACAGTGTGCCTGCTGCCTCAGGAACTGAGCACTGCGAGCAGAAGCTCATCAGTATTCCAGCTCTGGAGCACCAGGAAATCTTAGGACTATAATTTTACAGAAAGATACTGATAAGACAGTGAATGACACAGATCTATCTATGCAGAGATATAGGTATTGCTAGATAGCGAAAAATCTATCTATATAGATAAGGGTATACATATATCGATGCGGAGTTCATACGATGACCACAGTACCCTGAGGCGGGTCCACGAAATGATGGCCATCACTGGTCGTGGTCAGAGGCGTTTGAAGAACCCGCACGATAACATCTGATCAAGATAAGTGTTATCTTTTCTGCTGTATTAGGCAGAGTTAAATAAATAAAAAAATAAAAAATAAGTAAAATTAACTGAACTGACACTAATACTACAGCAGCACAGAGGTTTTTTGGCCAATGATGAAGAGGTCCAGCCCCTTGAGCTTGGTCTGTCTTGAGGCCTTTTCTCTGTATAGATACAGACTTTAGCGTGCTTAAGTTTTGAGATCTCCCTATTCTCTAGACTTATATATATATATACACACACATACACAATTTACACACACTTGTTTATCGACACAGGAAGGATTTCTGACCTTGGCAGGACCGATCAATCACGCTACTACTATTATACGTACACCTCATAGGCTGCCATTGATCCAGCTGATTTCTTTTAAGAGTCTACTTTGAGTCTGCAAGGACTTGCATCAAAAGAGGTCCTGTCTAAACAGTAATTATGTTACTGTCACTATTATTAGCATTTGTATAGCGCTACCAGACGCACGCAGCACTGAACACCTGATACAAAGGGACAGTCCCTGCTCAAAAGAGCTTATAATCTAAATAATACAGACAGACAAGACAGTTACGGATGAGGTACTGGGTCTGGGTGACAAGGAAGGAAGGAAGGAACAAGGGAGGGCAAATGAGTAGAGGCTAGGAGCCAAAAGTAGCAGTGAAAAGGTGAGTTTTCAGCATGGATTTAAAAACAGGTAGAGATGGAGCTAGAAGTATAGGTTCAGGAAGTCGATTCCAGGCATAAGGTGCCGCAAGAGAAAAGGAGTGAAGCCTGGAGTTAGCAGTGGAGGAGAAGGATTCTAGGCTCGCTCTCTATGTTCCTTGAGCGGGGGTAGGGAGGGGGTAAGGAGGTTCTCTTAATTCTTTTTCCAGTTTTTAGTAAACTAAGGCTTGAACTCAAGCTTTTCCAGGTGTTGCCCTTGCACTCACACGTTGCCAGTTTTACAGCTATGAGTCCATTTGTACCAATTTACGAAGGTTTTGTAAACTCATTTGCGGAACAGAATGGGGGCTGACTAGCTCTAAATTGCTCAGAGATCTGATATGCCTTTATTCAGTGCCACTGATCTGCTCGTCTGTCTTAGATCACACTTCATGTTGTATTAGACAATCTGATGTACCCCACTCTTAAGTATTTTTGACAAGAAGCACTAAACATGGAAATAAATGAAATCAAATAGATAAAGTATAAAAGCTCTCTATCTATATATACACACACGTACATATAAGCTCTGAGACAGTAGTTTTCAATCTGTTTTTATTTCTCCAAAGTTGTTGTGCATGCCAAGTTTGACTTTTTCAGGCTCCCGGTTCAATTTTTGTCTTCATATTTCTATTTTTAATTTCTGGCCTGTTGTCCTTATTTGGTGAAGGACTGTGTTTTATGTGCGACCAAAATCTGATATTCTGTTGGTGTTTAGTTTCTGTGTAGACATCTGTAGCAGATCCACTTGCTCTATTTTCTTAGTAATAGATACTTTGGTCTTTTTAACACAGTAAATGACGGCAGATAAAGACCTGAATGGTCCATCCAGTCTGCCCAACAGCACACTTATCATTAAACCAACAATGAATGTGATATAAAATACTTTCTTTGGCGTTTCTGGGACAGACTGTAGAAGTCCACCCGGCACTGTCCTTACATTCCAACTACTGAAGTTGCTGTCAAAGCCCTTTCCAGCCCATCCTAAACCAGATTGTCATATACGGGACACAGACCTGAAAAGTCTGCCGGCACAGGCCTTAGTTCTTCATAGCCAGAGTTGCCATCTATGGCCAGAATTCATGACAGGCCTCATAGACTTACCAATAAGAAACAAAGTCAGATCGTCAAGATCCTACCTAAACCTACACTACCCAAATTGCAAAGGACTGAAATACAAAACAACTTACACAGCTGGCTTCTCCTACATAAGCGCACAACTATGGAATGGGCTCCCGAAAATTGTGAAAACAATCCACGACCACTTGAACTTCAGGAAATCACTAAAAACCAACCTCTTCAAAAAGGCCTACCCCAATGACCCCGTGTAACCCCTCTTCACCTACCAACACGACTATGATCGAACAGGACATCACGCAATCTTCATCCATTCCGACCCTCCACTTATACCTCATACGATCACTATACAACTTTGTATTTGTTATCCACCGACTGGGCAAATGTCTTTGACGGTACTATGTAAGCCACATTGAGCCTGCAAATAGGTGGGAAAATGTGGGGTACAAATGCAACAAATAAATCTAAGCGCCATTTGACAAATCCACACACATGTAGTCATTTAAGTTTTTTTTTTATATATACCATCCATTTCCTAATTAAAGATCCTCTGTTCATCCTATACCTTTTTGAATTTCATCACCGTTTTTGTGTCTACCACCTCCCTCGGGAGGGCATTCCAGCATCGACCACCCTCTCTGTAAAAAGAATTTCTTGACATTACTCCCAAGTCTACCACCCCACAATCTCAACTCATGTCCTCTAGTTTTACAGTTTCCCCTTTCTCTGGAAAAAAAAAGTTTGCTTCTGTATTAATACTTTCAAGTATGTAAACGTTTATCAAATCTTCCCTGTCCCTCCTCTCCTCTAAGGTAGACACATTCAAGTCTTCCAGTCTCTTCTCATACGTCTTTTGGAGCAAAGCCCATATAATTTCCTCTGGACTGCTTCAAGTCTTTTTAGATCCTAAGCAAGATACGGCCTCCAAAACTGAACACAAAACTGTAATGCTTGTACAGGGGCATCAACACCTCCTTTTTTCTGCTGATTACACCCCTTTCTATGCAGCCTAGAATCCTTCTGCTTTCGCCAGACGTAAATCTCTATTGGCTTCTTTCAGTTTCACCTGGTATTCTTTTCTGTGTTCCTCTTCTTGAGTTTTTCTGTATTTCGTGAACGCCAACTCTTCTGCCTTTATTTTCTCAGCCACTTGTTTCTCTTGCTTTTACTCTCCTCATGTAAAGGTCAGTAGCCATTTTTATAATTCCTTTCAGCCTGGACCTCTGTCTTTTCACTTCTCATATGTCCTCCCATCCCATCAGCTACTCCCCCATTTTACAAAAGTCAGCATGTTTGAAATCCAGGACTTTGGTTTGATAGACACCAAAGCAGTTTACAATACAACAGCAATTACAGTATGTCAGTTATATAAAATATAATATATTATGGCCTTTTCCTGCAGAAACTTGTCCAAACCTTTTTTTAATCCAGATACACTAACTGTTGTTACCACATCCTCCAGCAATGAGTTCCAGAGCTTAACTATTTGTTGAGTGAGAAAATATTTTCTGCTATTTACAAGTATTACCATATAACTTCATGGAGCGTCCCCTAATCTTTGTACTTTCTGAAAGAGTAAACAATCGATTTACATTTACCTGTTCTACTCCACTCAGTATTTTGTAGAACTCTATCATATCCCCCCTTCCCCCAGTCATCTCCAAGCTGAAGAGCCCTAACCTCTTAAGACTTTCCGCGGATGAGGAACAAGGGGAAGAAGAACTCTGACTCTGAATATCATCCCTGGCCCAGGTCAAACTACATTTGCTATATACTGCTTTTTATTTGTAAAGCTTAAAACCTCCCTTGAGGTACCCCTCTTCAACTGACACGCAGTTCTCCAACTAGGTCTGAAGCAGCTTCAGTAACTAGTCTGGGAGCTACACAGTCTGCATGTCACCACCTGCTAGAGACAGAGAAATACTGAGCATCTAAGGCTGCATGTCAGACTTCGTGTTTCCTTTCTCTCTATCAGCTGGTCGACAGGCACAATCCACAGGCTCTGGGCTGGTCTGGTGAGGACACTAAATAAAAACAAACTCACGATTGGGAAATGTCCAATGAGTAATTTCCATTCCAAGGCTGGTGTAACAGGAATGCTTTCAGAGCCAAGGATGCCCGAGGGTTCAGGAGATAGGGACACCAGACAGGATCTGCAACGAGAGAGATATGCATAAAGTAAAGCTTTTTTGTCATTAAGGAGAAATTAGATCATACCTATTAATTTTCTTTCCTTTAGTTCCAAAAGACCAAGACAGAATCTGTGGGTTGTGTCTGTCAACCAGTAGATGGAGACAGAGAAACAAAATAGTTTTGTGTGATTTCCCCCTCAAGCGCACTATGCAGCATTAGCTCCTCAGTACTTCAACTGACCAAGCAACAGACTACATAGTATCTTCTTCTGTATGAAATTCCATAGTAAATGTACTCATACGAAGGTATTGCCTTTAATCAACTTTGAAAAGGTTAAACTATCACAGAAACATTGAACCTTAATAGGAAATTGACAGTGCATAACCTGAGGAGAAAGAACTGAATCAGAAGTAGAGTGGTTTAACAATAGTTGATATTCTAAGGCAGGTCTCTGGACTGGTCTGGCCAGACTAAAGGAAAGAAAATTAGCAGGTACGATCTAATTTCTCCCTCCTCAAGCTAGTACCTAATTAGTACTAGCTTGTTTGCCTACTTGCCTATCTGCCTCCAGGGTAAGACAATGCACAAGCAGACACACTACACTAACTTGCAAAATGTCACCCATACTGGAATCAATAAAGGGAATACGATTTTTCTCATCAAGCCCGAGGATGGAGGGGAGAGAGATGTCAGTCATGTGGGGAGGAGGTACTAGGCCCTCCAACTGCTCTGGGTCCTCAGGCACTGCCCGGTTACCCAAATGGTCAGTCCTCCCCTTTATGGACACAAAGCTCACAGCCCTTGACAAAGCCTAGTTGCATTAATGGCTCATAATTGAAGGGCTATGCGAGTTGAAAGGGGATATAAAATGTTTGGGAGAGGAAGGGGGAGGAAATCTCTGGGTAGCTGCAAACAGTTATGGTGTCAGATCCCGACCCTGGTTTTGAGTTGAAAAAAAGAACACTTTGATAAGTTTCAACATTCATATATTTTCACGTTAAAAATTACCTAAGGAGAAAAGTACCTGAAGACATTTGCATGACTTTTCTGCTGGTACTTTTTCCAACTAAAACAAAACAAACTGCCTACTTTCACTCACACAGAGGCCGGGCAATTTTAAAATACTGTTAAACCTGTAGAAATTTCCTCTCTCATATACTACGTACAAGTGGCCAATACAGTTCCCTGGGTTTCAGCAAGAGTAGGAACCAGGGGACCATCAGAAAAGACCTTTATTTTACTATGAGAGCATCAATTGGAATTATTAGGAAAGGGATGCAAAATAAGACCAATATTATAATAATGCCTCTGAATC
The DNA here is from genome assembly GCF_901765095.1 of Microcaecilia unicolor. Taxonomy (NCBI): domain Eukaryota; kingdom Metazoa; phylum Chordata; class Amphibia; order Gymnophiona; family Siphonopidae; genus Microcaecilia; species Microcaecilia unicolor. The sequence goes on from NC_044035.1 coordinate 4,580,954, forward strand.
GCTCCATGGTGCGACCTCGCCTTGAGTACTACATTCAATTCTGGTCACCGTATCTCAAAAAAGATATAGCAGAATTAGAAAAGGTTCAAAGAAGAGCGACCAAAATAATAAAGGGGATGGAACACATCCCATATGAAAAAAGGCTAAAGAGGTTAGGGCTCTTTATCTTGGAAAAGACAGCTGAGGGGAGACATGATTGAGGTCTATAAAATCCTGAGTGGTGTAGAACTGGTAGAATTGAATCGATTTTTCACTCATTCAAAAAGTACAAAGACCAGGAGACACTCAATGAAATTACATGGAAATACTTTTAAAACAAATAGGAGGAAATATTTTTTCACTTAACGAATAGTTAAGCTCTGAAACTCGCTGCCAGAGGATGTAGTAACAGTGGTTAGCGTATCTGGGTTTAAAAACGGTTTGGAACGTCCACAGTCTGTTATCGAGATGGACATGAAGGAAACCACTGCTTGCCCCGGAATTGGTAGCATGGAATGTTGTTACTAATTGGGTTTCTGCCAGGTACTTGTGACCTGCATTAGCCACTGTTGGAAGCAGGATATTGGGCTAGACGGACCACTGGTCTGACCCAGTATGGCTATTATTATGTAGGAACAGGATCAACAACAGTTCATACCACCAAAGGCCAGGACATTCTTCAAGCTGGCTACATCTACAAGATCACAAGCCAGGAACTCGCTGGGTTACATTATTACACAAGAGAGAGTGGGTCATATTTAAATGGATTGTGTATACCCCCTCCCCCCACCCTTTTCCTGGATGCCACATATAATGCTTAGGAAGCATGTCACCTATTAACTCTTGCTCATCCATGCGGAAACAGGCAGACTTCATGGACATCTCCAAGACTCGGATACAGCCATCATCTGAAGCCAAGATGACCTTATCTGATGTACACCAGTCCACATCCACAATCCGGAAGGTAACATTCCGCCCAGTCTTTAGACTACTGACCATCTGTACCTAATTGGGAAGAAAGTCACAGGCAAGCACTAGGATACATCTCTCTTGGATCCCACAATGATAAATTTGAGGTGTTCAACACTTTGGGGTGCTGAGTGTGTACCTACCCTTTCCTCTGACCTAGCACTTTTTTTTTTTAATTTAAGGATTTCCAAAAAATAAAGGAAAAAGAAAAGGATAATAAAAGTACTAAACAGTTTTCCAAGTACATCTGCAAGTCCATACAACAGAGAGAAAAAATAAATTAAGAAACATCTAGGAAAAGCAGGAGAAATACTCCACAAACCCTTAATCCTTCTTATGACCCTTAATAAAGGAATCTAAATTAAAGGGTTAAATAATTCCTGCCCTGAAACACCTGTAACCCCAATATTTTTATGATATACTTAATTGTACAATTTGAAGGTGAAATCTCCATTTGTTTATTTATTTTTGTTACATTTGTACCCCGCGCTTTCCCACTCATGGCAGGCTCAATGCGGCAGGCAATGGAGGGTTAAGTTTACTTCCATTTAATTTCAAGTGATGTGGTAGCCCCTTGTGTGTGTATTTAATTTCAACATATTCCATCTTTATAATATCAGGCTTCCCAAGGCAGATTACAACAGTTAAGATAAGATGAACCCATCAGGAAACAGGATATCCTCACTGAAATTTGGCAATCTGTATTGTAAAGAACAGTGTAGAAAAATGAGCACAAAATGCAGCTTTATATAACTGCTATTTCTACCAGCTACAATAATTTTTTAAGTTGTTTTAGTGATATTCAATTTTTATTTCATGAAATGTATATCTACATATGGGAAGCTTTCAAATAAATTAAAAAGCTGTTGTCCTCTACCTTTAAGACACTGCCTATCCAACTGGAACAGCTTTTGACTTTTTACAGATTTATTTCTAATAATCTTTAGCTATTGTTTTCAATAGTGTTTGCTATTGTTTTGGGTGAACCAGTGTGGTGGCAATCTCCGCCTACTGACAGCAAGCTCCGTCTCCTGGCTTCAGCCCTTTTAATGAGCTAGATGGGCTCATACCATCTCCTGTTCTCAATCTAGCCTCCTTGGCTGTAACCAAGGGTAGAGGGGCACTTCCTGCCTGCAACTGGCAACGTAACAGACAGACACTGAAAAAAGACTGCGTCACATAACTTTATTGGCAATGCAATTTTACATAAGTCACCAAAATAATATGTTTAGCAATGAAGGTAAAAAAACACAGTAGTACTGGGAGAGGAATAGATGAGCTAGGAAGGGGGGAAGAAGTTTGAAAGGGGTTATTGGCTGGGAGAAAGGATGTAGCTATGAAGGGTTGGAGGCGGCAGAAAGCAGCTGTAAGGATAAGGGAGCTGAGTGATGGAGACATGAGCTGGGAAAGGAGCTGTGGGGACGAGGAATAAAGAGGGCTAGGAAGGGACGAAGGGAACCAAAGGATTACTGGCAAAGAGAGAATTCTGCTGTGAAGTGATGGAACCGCTGCCAAAGGAGCCCGACCCGAGATATTTAAGACACATCCCCTTCAATTCTTCATCTTGAGATTAGGTAAAAAGCAAGCTTTAAAAACCTTAAAATGCCTTAAGAATAGAGGACATTCTTAACAAGAGCGTTTGCTTTAAACATTCCACTTAATTAATTTAAAATGTTTTGGCAGTAGTACTCAACCTTTAAATGAAAGCTATATCCTTTGTGTATTGTGCCAGCATTTGAAAAGAACAATCACCTGTACCAATTAAATGTTTATGTCATTCTCAGGTTAATTGGGCTGTTCCCCTTTAATTACCCCTAGCACAGGGGAACAGCTAAGAATCTTTCTCCTTCCCAACACAATGTTTGTGTGAGATCATTTGCAACAGGGTTCTGATGATGGCTTCACCTAGGGGCAGCTTAAACAACCAGATAAAAGGGATGTGCACTTACGAAACAATACATAAAGGGTATTTCTTAATGTTTTTTTTGGCCAGGCAGTTCCTCCTCCTTCTTTGCAATTTCCAGCTCAACTGGGACCTGGCACCATGAGCCTTCAGTTGCAGTTATCCAGAATATCCCCCCAGTTTATACTTCCGCCCCTCCCCCCTCCCACACACACACACTCAGCAATGGTCCTGGGCCAGAATTCATGCACAGGGCTCCTTCCAGTAGCCTGCAATCAGGCGACCTGAATCCAGTTGCTAGCTGTCACCTCTAAGCAACGAGAATAATTCCTTTTCCCCTAATGCCCCACTCCAGAGGCTGTGCACATTCTCCACTGCAACCCAAGCCTGCCGCTGAGCCAACCCAGTAGCCAATCATTTTACTCATAACTAGAAGCAGCCAAAGAAACTTTCACTGGGGGTTTTGTAATTTGAAAGCTGGTGAGAGATACCTGATCACCAGCAACAGGAAATTCGTCTGATCCGGTGCAGAGTTTTATTTGCTCTGGACCAAGCTGGTACCCACCTCTTTCGTGTCCCAGACTTCGGCACCATCATGGTACATGGCAATTAGTTTCTGGTTGCCCTTCCCAGGGGCAAAACGGATCTTCTTTACCCAGCTGCGGTGAGTGGGAATTCCCCTAGAAAGAGCAGCACATTAGCCCAAATGAGCCATAAATCACACGCCACAAGAAGCTGTCACTACAGGGTCAGAGAACATTCATTTTTCTAGTTAAAGCAACATCCTATATAATAAAACTCACCCTCAACGTTCTGAAGACACTGACGTCAGTGAAGCCAAGCCACTGACGTCACTTCCTTCAAGACAGGTTCGAAGGGTTCGTGGTGGTGAAGCCACCGAAATCGCCAAGTCTCCGGGCCCCGCCCTCACGTCAAACATGGACGTCAAGGGCAGAGCAATGGCATCACACACCGAGAGCGGAGCAATGGCGTACGGTGCGTTCAGGAGGTGCGGAGCAATGGCGTCAGAACCACGAAGGGGTCGGTAGGTAAGTAGGAAGGGAGGGAGAAGGGGGGGGGGGGTGTTGGGGAGGAAAACCTTGCTAGCGCCCGTTTCATTTGCTCCAGAAACGGGCCTCTTTTACTAGTTTTATTATGTTTACTTATTCTTGTCATTGTTTAATGTAAAATTGCATTGCCTTATTATATCATTTTCGAGTAAGGAAGACTCTTAGCTGCAAAGTGGTGAAAAGAAAGTCAGATACCACCTGGACTCTCAGACATTGCATCAGCATTAAACTGGGCAGATTAAACGGGTTTAATGTCAGCCTCTCTCTGTTTCACTTTATCACCATTACTCCTATCCATAAGTACATAAGTACATAAGTAGTGCCATACTGGGAAAGACCAAAGGTCCATCTAGCCCAGCATCCTGTCACCGACAGTGGCCAATCCAGGTCAAGGGCACCTGGCACGCTCCCTAAACGTAAAAACATTCCAGACAAGTTATACCTAAAAATGCGGAATTTTTCTAAGTCCATTTAATAGCGGTCTATGGACTTGTCCTTTAGGAATCTATCTAACCCCTTTTTAAACTCCGTCAAGCTAACCGCCCGTACCACGTTCTCCGGCAACGAATTCCAGAGTCTAATTACACGTTGGGTGAAGAAAAATTTTCTCCGATTCGTTTTAAATTTACCACACTGTAGCTTCAACTCATGCCCTCTAGTCCTAGTATTTTTGGATAGCGTGAACAGTCGCTTCACATCCACCCGATCCATTCCACTCATTATTTTATACACTTCTATCATATCTCCCCTCAGCCGTCTCTTCTCCAAGCTGAAAAGCCCTAGCCTTCTCAGCCTCTCTTCATAGGAAAGTCGTCCCATCCCCACTATCATTTTCGTCGCCCTTCGCTGTACCTTTTCCAATTCTACTATATCTTTTTTGAGATACGGAGACCAGTACTGAACACAATACTCCAGGTGCGGTCGCACCATGGAGCGATACAACGGCATTATAACATCCGCACACCTGGACTCCATACCCTTCCTAATAACACCCAACATTCTATTCGCTTTCCTAGCCGCAGCAGCACACTGAGCAGAAGGTTTCAGCGTATCATCGACGACGACACCCAGATCCCTTTCTTGATCCGTAACTCCTAACGTGGAACCTTGCAAGACGTAGCTGTAATTCGGGTTCCTCTTACCCACATGCATCACTTTGCACTTGTCAACATTGAACTTCGTCTGCCACTTGCACGCCCATTCTCCCAGTCTCGCAAGGTCCTCCTGTAATCGTTCACATTCCTCCTGCGACTTGACGACCCTGAATAATTTTGTGTCATCGGCGAATTTAATTACCTCACTAGTTATTCCCATCTCTAGGTCATTTATAAATACATTAAAAAGCAACGGACCCAGCACAGACCCCTGCGGGACCCCACTAACTACCCTCCTCCACTGAGAATACTGGCCACGCAATCCTACTCTCTGCTTCCTATCTTTCAACCAGTTCTTAATCCATAATAGTACCCTACCTCCGATTCCATGACTCTGCAATTTCTTCAGGAGTCTTTCGTGCGGCACTTTGTCAAACGCCTTCTGAAAATCCAGATATACAATATCAACCGGCTCCCCATTGTCCACATGTTTGCTTACCCCCTCAAAAAAATGCATTAGATTGGTGAGGCAAGACTTCCCTTCACTAAATCCGTGCTGACTTTGTCTCATCAGTCCATGTTTTTGTATATGCTCTGCAATTTTATTCTTAATAATAGCCTCCACCATCTTGCCCGGCACCGACGTCAGACTCACCGGTCTATAATTTCCCGGATCTCCTCTGGAACCCTTCTTAAAAATCGGAGTAACATTGGCTACCCTCCAGTCTTCCGGTATTACACTCGATTTTAGGGACAGATTGCATATTTCTAACAGTAGCTCCGCAAGTTCATTTTTTAGTTCTATTAATACTCTGGGATGAATACCATCAGGTCCCGGTGATTAACTACTCTTCAGCTTGCTGAACTGACCCATTACATCCTCCAAGGTTACAGAGAATTTGTTTAGTTTCTCCGACTCCCCCGCTTCAAATATTCTTTCCGGCACCGGTGTCCCCCCCAAATCCTCCTCGGTGAAGACTGAAGCAAAGAATTCATTTAATTTCTCCGCTACGGCTTTGTCCTCCTTGATCGCCCCTTTAACACCATTTTCGTCCAGCTGCCCAGCCGACTCTTTGGCCGGTTTCCTGCTTTTAATGTATCTAAAAAAATTTTTACTATGTATTTTTGCTTCCAACGCTAATTTCTTCTCAAAGTCCTTTTTTGCCCTCCTTATCTCCGCTTTGCATTTGGCTTGGCATTCCTTATGATCTATCCTGTTACTTTCAGTTGGTTCTCTTCTCCACTTTCTGAAGGATTGTTTTTTGGCTCTAATGATTTCCTTTATCTTACTGTTTAGCCACGCCGGCTGACGTTTAGTCTTTTTTCCCTTTTTTCTAATACGTGGAATATATTTGTCCTGAACCTCCAGGATGGTGTTTTTAAACAGCATCCACGCCTGATGCAAGTTTTTTATTCTGCGAGCTGCTCCTTTCAGTCTTTTTTTCACCATTTTTCTCATTTTGTCGTAATCACCTTTTCTATAGTTAAACGCTAGCGTACTTGATTTCCTAGTTTCACTTCCTTCAATGCCAATATCAAAACCGATCATATTATGATCACTGTTATCAAGCGGCCCTCGTATCGTTACCCCCTGCACTAGATCATGAGCACCACTAAGGACTAAGTCTAGTATTTTTCCTTCTCTTGTCGGCTCCTGAACTAGCTGTTCCATGAAGCTGTCCTTGATTTCATCAAGAAATCTTATGTCCCTTGCGTGTACAGATGTTACATTAACCCAGTCTATCCACACAAGAATGATATTATTGGGAAACTTTGAGAAAATATCCCCAGCTACAAAAGTGTGTTTTCAGGCAGAACTGTGAAATCTGATGCATCTTGGTACAGTAACTCATCCTGAAGGTCTGAGTATTCAGCGGCACACTTAACCCCTTGGCTGCCCTTCTGAAGTCATTACTGCTTGCACAAGGGAAGGGAAATGGGACTTGATATACTGCCTTTCTGAGGTTTTTGCAACTACATTCAAAGCGGTTTACATATATTCAGGTACTTATTTTGTACCAGGGGCAATGGAGGGTTAAGTGACTTGCCCAAAGTCAGAAGGAGCTGCAATGGGAATCAAACTCAGTTCCCCAGGATCAAAGTCTTCTGCACTACCCACTAGGCTACTCCAATGACTATCAGCCAGCAGTCCCTAAATAATGATGCAACTACACACCGAGGCAGCAGCTGGAACAAATTTCTGTGGTTCCTTATGTATATTTATACTTGAATTTAATATATTGTTTAAATCAATGCTCAAGTTGGGAAGCGGACCTCTGCTCATATAGCCCACTGGTGAGAGCTGTCAGTATGGGGGAAAGGTGATACAAAACAATTCTGACAGCAGCTCCCACCAAATTATTTCCCTGCATGACACAATCTGACAAGCTTGTTCTTAGCAGCTGTATGGATTCATTTTAACTTGTCCACAGAACCCTCCTTCCCCCCTTTCCAATGCTTACCGTACCTGGACATTCTGGCTTTTAAATCCCAGAAGTTTAGATTCCCATCAACGTCTCCCAAGACCAAGGTGTCCCCTTTCCAGGCAATGCAAGTGATGCTGCCCATGGTTCCCTGCAGAAAGGCAAGAGGCAAAAAGGGGTCATCAGTCAGCAATGCCACAGGCAAGAAAACTGTACAACTCTCTACCAATTACACATGACACTGAAAACTTTCCAGCTGCTCTCCTCTCATCCCAAGCTCTGTCACAGTGGGGCTTCTTCATGCGGTGTCAGATGTCACTTGACATCTCAGAGCCACCTGAACATATTAAATGAAGGCAGGTCCATCTGTAGCAACTCACTACCAATGAAATTAAAAGAATGTTCTGGGACTGGCTAAGTAAGGACTTTAAAAAAAAAGGAAAAAAGACTAAACACCCTCTATAACAACAGCCACAAAACTATAGACAACAGAGAGCAACCATGTTCAACAATTAAGAAAAAGTGCAAGGGGGCGGCAGCAACATCACATCGCGAGTAACACCGAGTAGTTAGCAGGAGTACAAACCCTTTCTCTATTACCTGAAAATTTGTTTTACCTCTAAAGAAATATGCCGCATACAAAGAAAAAGGCGTTTGTTAGAGCTGCGGCCCAGGCAGCTCTAACTTCTACACCTACCCAGCAGACGCTCGATAGTTTTCTCGCGAGAACCGCAACGACGGCGTTCGGAGGTCCCACTGAGTTTACAGCGCCAGGAGAAGCTGACCTCTTGGGACAGGATATTTCGTTGTCCCCTCCAACGAGGTCTCAACCGCCACAACCGACTGGGGCCGATTATGGAGGCGACCCGCAAAACCGCGATGACGGCGCAGCGGCGAGTCAACTGGGCTCCATAGCGATTTCCCCAGTCGAAGCCTGTGTTTCATCTAAGGCCCAGAAAGTGCCGGTATCACTCGAGGCTATATGGGAGACACTTCAGACGGTCTTAACCTCAACTAGCAAGATCGACTCCCTTGTGAGTAACGTTCAGACTTTGTCTAAAGACCTTATAGCAATGAAAAATGAAGTCTCAGAAAGAATGAAACATTTATCCGATGAAAATGTAAAAATGAAAGAAGTTTCAGCAAAGCTTATACAAGATAATACATTGATCCATACCAGATTGGAATATTTTGAAAACTACAACAGGAGGCTTAATTTGCGTTTGTTGAATTTGCCAAGAACTTTAGTTTATTCCCCTTTGGATATTTTCAAACGATATTTGATAGAAAATTTGAAATTTACAGAAGATAAAATACCTCCACTTAATAAAGTATATTATTTGCCAGCAAGAAAATTGAAAGATGGCCCCCAGGAACTATTACAAACAGAACCTGATTTAAATGTTTCGGAATTATTAGAATCATCTTTGACTGAAAAAACTGAAAGACAAACTCTTTTAGTATCCTTTATTTTTCAACAGGACCTGGAACTGGTTAGAAAAACTGCATTAAAGCATTTACAAACCCCATTTTATGGGAAAAAAGTACTAGTCTTTCCAGATGTCACCAAACAGATTCAGGCTAGAAGGAAAGAGTTTTTGGCATTAAGATCTGCAACATTAGCCTTGGGAGCCTCTTTTAATCTTAACTATCCGTGTAAATGCAATGTGAAATATTTAGGGGTCAAATATGTATTTTTTGTTTCTGAGCATTTGAAACAGTTTATTACACAGAAAAAGGTTTTATAATTTATGTTGGAGTTTAGTAGGTCTGATTAGCCTTGGAAAAGAGACTAATGGAAAAGTTAAATGCGCGGTAATACTGTTAAGCCTTTACCTCTTATTTTTGTAAGATATTTGAAACTAATCTCCTGAGTAGTACTAAGGCCCAGCCCCTTCAATTTGGGGTCTAATACAAGTTGATAATTCATAATTTTCTTACTTAATTTTTTCTTTAGAGAAAATTGCCTGTAATCTGTTAAACTGCCTTACTTGTTCAAGATATATTCTTGTAAATTAATGAAAATGATAAATAAAGAATTTAAAAAAAAAAAAAGTGCAAAAATACATATAGACCAAACAACAACAAAAAAGTGAGGTAAAATAGGCTATTATAGCCAAAAAAAACCCTCAAAATCTTTCATAAACGGGGGGGGGGGGGGGGGGGGGGGGGGGGGGGGGGGGGGGAATACAAGATTCAAATGAAGAAAAATAGAATTAGCCATTATCAAGTTGAATGGTAAGCACTGATAAGCTAGGCATAAAGAACATTTGAAAAGTAAGGTAAAACAATTACTAAAACCATTTCCAGGTACATTTGAAGCAGCAAACCTGTGAGGGAATCAACTGGACTATTAGATGATCACAGGGAAAAGGGGCACTCAGAGAGACAATTAATTCTTTACATTGGCTTTACTGAGGGAGATCTAAGGGGACTACTCAGGCCAGAAATGGTATTTAATAATGATTATGATGATGACTCAGAGGAACAAAATTCTCAGTGAGCCTAGAAGATGAAATAGGCCAAATCAGCAAACTAAAGAATAGCAAATCACCTGGACTGAATGGTAAACACCCTAGAGGATTGAAAAAGTACATAAGTATTGCCACACTGGGACAGACCGAAGGTCCATCAAGTCCAGCATCCTGTTTCCAACAGTGGCCAATCCAGGTCACAAATACCTGCTTATCCCAGAAATAGTGGATTTTCCCCAAGTCCATTTAATAATAGTCTATGGACTTTTCCTTTAGGAAGCCATCCAAACATTTTTTTAAACCCCGCTAAGCTAACCGCCTTTACCACATTCTCTGGCAATGAATTCCTGAGTTTAATTATATGTTGAGTGAAGAAAGATTTTCTCAGATTCATTTTAAATTTACTACTTTGTAGCTTCATCACATGCCCCCTAGTCCTAGTATTTTTGGAAAGCGTAAACAGACGCTTCACATCTACCCTTTCCATTCCACTCATTATTTTATAGACCTCTATCATATCTCCCCCAGCGCCCCACACAAGCAGCACGGGTGCAAGCGTCTTACATCTGGAGGAATCCTGGCACTGTCCTTCACAGAGTTTCCCTCCACAGTCAGATGATACACCTGCCCGTCCGTGTCTGTGAACACAAAGTGCTCCCGTGCACATATGTTCTGACTCAATTCAGATTTGCTTTCCGCTTCCTGGAACAGACTACAAAAGGATGCCATCACAATCTACAAAGGTGCAAACTGGTTGATAACATTATACTTTACCGTCAGCATCGTACATGAAAATTTAAAACAGCCCCACTCCACAAAATGTTCTCTTCTTTCCCTCCAAGAAGTCCTGTTCTCGGAATTTCTTTCACTTTGTATATCTTTTTCTTCTCATATTAACGTCTGGGACTTCACTAAACCTTTTTTGCTTAGTACATCTACCAAATTCCCCAATCTCTCTCCTTATCTTTGTTAGTTAAACCAATAGCAGTTGAAGCCCCAGAAGGCAGCAGGAGGGAAGTGGCCACAAACAGGCTACACTTGGAAAGGGTTTAAAAATAAATTAGTATCAATTCTGAAAAACACAAGAGAGAAACATTGGGTAGGAAGAAAATCACTCTATGCCTCACTCAGACCACAAATGTGCAATATGCTGCCATGGTATGTTAAATCATGTTAAATTATTATAGCTGAGATAGATCTTAAAGTGGGAGTCACAATAATCAGCTCTCAAATATCCCAGCGCTTCAAATTAATTAATTAATTAATTTAATTACATTTGTACCCCGCACTTTCCCACACATAGCAGGTTCAATGCAGCTTACATAGTAAATGGAGTTACAAAGTCTTGAAGAAGAGTAATAAGTTATGGTAAACATAGTAATAACGGGGTTTTAAGGATATGTAGATTGAACAAGGAGAGGTAAGCAAGATAGGATGATCAAAAGGAGAGAGATTGGGAGGGGTAATGAGTAGGAAGGATGGATAGGAAAAGGTAGGGATAAGCATAAGGAGATAGGGAGACTTGGTCTAATGTATAATAATGGTAAAGACAGGAATCATGTGGGTGGGTTTAAGAAGTTAAGTTGGGTCATTAGTGTAAGCTTTCTTGAAGAGGTGGGTCTTTAGCATTTTTCTAAATGGTAAATGGTCGTTGATTGTTTGGATGGATCTTGGCAGAGAGTTCCAAAGCTGGCTGCCCAAAAAGGAGAAGCTGGATGCATAGGAGGTCTTGCATTTAATGCCTTTGCAGTTTGGAAGGTGTAAATTAAGGTAAGTACGAGAAGACGATAAGCTGTTTCTGGCTGGGAGGTCGATAAGGTTATTCATGTAGTTAGGAGATTCTCCATATATAATCTTATGAATCAAAGTGTGGTCCTTAAAAGTTTATTCTTTCTTTGATGGGGAGCCAATGAAGCTTCTCTCAAAAAGGTGTTGCGCTGTCAAATCTTGATTTGCCAAAGATAAGTCTGGCTGCTATGTTTTGGCCGGTCTGACGTTTCTTCAAAATTAGGGTCTTACATCCTAAGAAAACACTGTTGCAGTAGTCTGCGTGTGTGAGTACTGTGGATTGCACTAGGTTCCGGAAGGTGTCCAAGAGAAGGTATGACTTCACTCTTTTTAAAAGCCACATCATGTTGAACATTTTTTTGTAATGGATTTAGTATGGTTTTCAAATGATAAATGGCTATCAATCATTACTCCAAGTATTTTTAGGTTGTCAGATATGGAGAGTCTAACGTCTGGGGTGCTGAGAGTGGTAGGGAGAAATGGAGAGTATTGAGATGAGAGGACTAGAATGTTGAACCATCAGTGACAACTCATGTCACAAGTGCTTTCTTTTGTAGGAAAAAAGGTATCGGTACTCATACAGCGCAACCTTAGGGGTAGGGTCACTATCTATGGCCCTGCCCCTAAAGTAGCCACACACCTTTTACCAGACATGGAACATATAAAAAGGCATCAATGAAAATATTACACCAGTCCCTAGACTACCAACAAATCTCCTACTGGGAAAAAATAACAAACAGAATTTTCTACACAGAAACTACACTATCAGCAGAATACTGCACCTCAGTCACATATACACAGTACACGGACAGAGAACATAAGTATTGCCATAATGGGACAGACCGAAGGTCCATCAAGCCCAGCATCCTGTTTCCAACAGTGGCCAATCCACTGGCAAGATCCCAAAACAGTACAATACATTTTATGCTCCTTATCCTAGAAATAAGCAGTGGATTTTCCCCATCTTAATAACGGCTTATGGACTTTTCTTTTAGCAAGTTATCCAAACCTTTTTTAAACCCCGCTTACCTAACTGCTTTTACTACATTCTCTGGCAATGAATTCCACAATTTAATTACACATTGAGTAAAGAAATATTTTCTCTGATTTGTTTTAAGTTTACTACTTTGTAGCTTCATTGCATGCACCCTACTCCTAGTATTTTTGGAAAAAGTAAACAAGAGATTCACATCTACCCGCTCAACTCTACTCATTATTTTATAGACCTTTATCATATCTCCCCTCAGCCGTCTTTCCTCCAGCTGAAGAGCCCTAGTCGCTTTAGCCTTTCCTCATAGGGAAGTTGTCCCATCCCTTTTATCATTTTTGTTGTCCTTCTCTGTACCTTTTTTAATTCCACTATATCTTTTTTTGAGATGCGGTGACCAGAATTGCACACAATATTCGAGATACTACTAGATGTATGAAGTACTGTGCACATTATATGCAGGTACTTTGTCCCTAGAGGGCTCACAATCTAAGTTCTTTTGTACCTGGGCAACTGAAGGTTAAGGGGTCCTTTTACAAAGGCGCTCTGAAAAATGGCCTGCGGTAGTTTAGACGCGCGTTTTGGGCGTGCACAGAATCATTTTTCAGCACACTTGTAAAAAATGCCTTTTTAAACTTTTTGCCGAAAACAGACATGCAACAAAATGAAAATTGCCGCATGTCCATTTTGGGTCTGAAACCTTAACGCCAGCCATTGACTTAGCCTGTAAGGTTTCACGTGTTAACCAGGCAGGAATGGTCTACTCGCATAGAATGACGATTACTGCCCGATTACTACTCAAGCGCCAGAAAAGAAAAATATTTTCCAGTGCGCCTAGCGGACGCGCATAAAAAATGAAATTACCACAAGGGCCACACGGTAACTCAAATTTGACACGTGCTGGGCGCACGTAGGCACCTATGCGGCTTAGTAAAAGGGCCCCCATGTGACTTGCCCAAAGTCAGAAGGAGCTGCAGTGGGAATTGAACCCAGGTTGCCAGGATCAAAGTCCACTGCACTAACCATTAGGAGTGATAAAAAGGCATTATAATGTTCTCACTTTTGTTTTTCATTCCTTTCCTAATAATACCTAACATTCTATTTGCTTTCTTAGCTGCTGCCGCACACCGAGAAGAGGTTTTCAATGTATCATCAACCATAACACAGAGATCCCATTCTTGGTTGGGGATTCCTAATGTGGAACCTTGCATTACGTAGCTATAGTTCAGGTTCCTCTTTCCCACATCCATCACTTTGCACTTGCTTACATTAAATATCATCTGCCCTTTGGATGCCCAGTCTCATAAGGTCCTCTTGCGATTTAACAACTTTGAATAACTTTATGTCATCAGCAAATTTAATTACCTCACTAGTTACTCCCATCTCTAGATCATTTATGAATATGTTAAAAAGCAGCGGTCCCAGCACAGACCCCTGTGGAACTCCACTAACTACCCTTCTTCATTGAGAATACTGACCATTTAACCCTACTCTCTGTTTTCTATCTTTTAACCAGTTTTTAATCAACAATAGGACACTACCTCCTATCCCATGACTCTCCAATTTCCTCTGGAGTCTTTCATGAGGTACTTTGTCAAACGCCTTCTGAAAATCCAGATACACAATATCAACCGGCTCCCCTTTATCCACATGTTTGTTCACCCCTTCAAAGAAATATAGTAGATTGGTGAGGTAAGATTTCCCTTCACTAAATCCATGTTGGCTTTGTCTCATTAATCCATGCTTTTGAATATGCTCTGTAGTTTTGTTCTTTATAATAGTCTCTATCATTTTGCCCGGCACCGACGTCAGGCTCACCAGTCTATAATTTCCCAGATCACCTCTGGAACCTTTTTAAAAAATCGGCATTACATTGACCACCCTCCAAATCTTCCAGTACCATGCTTGATTTAAAGATAAATGACATATTACTAAAAATAGTTCTGCAAGTTAATTTTTCAGTTCTGTCAGTACGCTGGGATGAATACCATCTGGTCCAGGCGATTTCCTACTCTTGAATTTGTCAAATTGCACCATTACCATCTTCCAGGTTTATAGAGATTTCATTCAGTTTCTCTGACTCGTCAGATCTGAATACCATTTCTGGCACCGGTATCTCTCCCAAATACAAAATAAGTGACCACAAATTACTTTATGCTGCTGTTGTCATTGTGGATACATAGTTCAAGCATCCCATCATATATCATAAAGAATAGGGCAGGTATAAAAGGGAAGGCATGGAACTAAAATGACTACATATAAATCCAGAGTAATTTTGAATATACATACCTCTGGCCAGTGGCATCTCTAGACAAAAATATTTGGAATGGAATCGAGGAGGGGGGGAGCAAGTCAAAGTGACATTTTTGCACATCATACCCTTCTCTCCCATCCCCTTTTAAATTAGCATGATAATTGATAGTATCATTCATAAAGCCTTCTGTATTCTCTACGGGATTTGTCAGAATCTTTATATAAATCCTGAAGGCCCAGTTCTATATCACAAACTTCATATTCCCCAACAATGGAGCTATCCATCTTAGAACATGCCATACAAAAAAATATTCAAAATTTGATTATCACCTCACGAACAGCACAAGCTCCTTCCACTGCCAAACACTTTGTATAAAACAGATGGATTTTACTTTGTGTGGTGGCTCTACAGAATGTGGAGACCACCTTTGGCAGCCCTTGCCCCAGAGTCTGCTTTCAAACCGGCCAGGCACTTTGCAAGATAACACAAAACCCTGCAAAAAGACACTCAAAACCTATGCAGGAAAAACTTACCAAACCATAACAGCCATGATCCACCCATGAAAAGACAGAGTTATCAATATTAGACTGGGCCCTAGAGCACCAGTAAACCTAACCTCACTCAACCCCTTGGGACCCATCTCCTTCTTCTCTCATACTCTTCCACAGCACCCCATCCTGGCCTCGGTCACACAAGCAGAGAGCCCCTGTTCAAATACAGGATAAGCAACCACAAACTAAAAGTATTATAGACAAAAATTTAACAAACCTGAGATACCAGACTCTGCATGCAGTGCACCACCAAATATAAAGAAACACATTTCCTCCTGTACAGTGCAAAATAAAGCTGGCAGGGGTAAATTCTCAAAACTGACATAATTCAATCACTAACTGTAAATAAAAAAATTTTTCTTACGTTTGTTGCCTGGTGATTCTTTTGATCATCTTGTTCCCAGTCTCTGGTTCTGTTTCCCTAGCTCTGTGCATTTAACTACCTCCTGTTTTATGCGCTATTTCTTTTTTCACATCCTTTCTTCTTCACTTCCTGCCCTACATCCACCTTTAGCGCTGATTTTTCGACTTTCTTTCATTTTTCTGCCTCCTTCCAAATCTATCTACTTATCCAGCTCTTCCCCTCTGTTCAATCCATATGCAGCATTTCCCCTTTCTCTTCCCTTCTATCCATATGCAGCATTCCCCCCCCCCTCCTTCTATCCATGGGCAGATATGCCCCTCTTCCTTCCCTTCCATCCATGGGCAGCATGTCTCCCTTTACTCTCCCTTCCCTTTTATCCACGGGTAGTATGTTCCTCCTCTCCCTTCCCTTCACCAATGTGCAGCATGTCCCCCTCACCTCTTCTCCTATCTATATGCTGCATGTCCCCCCCCCTTTCTTCCCTTTTTATTCATGTGCATGTCCCTCTCCCCTCCATCCATGTGCAGCATGTGCCCTCTCCCTTCTATCCATATGGCAGCATGGCAGCATGCCCCCCTCTCCTCTCCCTTCCATCCGTGTGCAGCTTCTCTCTCCCTTCAATCAATGGTCACCATGTCTCCCTTCTCCACTCCCTTTACCTTCTCTTCTATCCATGGGCAGCTTCTCCCCTCTCTTCTCCCTTCCCTTCATACAAATGCAGCTTTTCCCATCTACCTCCCCCTGCGGGTCTGGAATCACCTCCTTACCTCCCTGTCTGTCCTCCTTCCACACAGGCTCTACTAACTACAGAGTTTGCTGGCATTGCCAGAAGTGATTACAACAGACTCCTTCCAGCGGCTCCAAGGCTTTCCCTCTGCCGTGTCCTTCTCACGTGACAACAGGAAGTTGCAACAGAGGGAAGAACCCTGGGGCTGGCCAGAGAGAGCCTGTTGTAATCGCCGTGTACCGGCACAAGAAAAGCCCTGCGTTTCACACAAGTATACAGCTTGTGGTTTCCCTTAATCCTCATCGTTTCAAAACTAACCACGGTGGTTAAATTATCTAATGATCATCTCTAACTGTCAAACTTTAAACTTTTAACTGATAGTTCATTACTCTAAGCCTTCCAATTATGAATTTATATAAACAGCACCCATGTTTCAAATCTGTATCAGGGAGGTCGTATGCAACATCTGTACCAAACTTCCTACTTCATGAAGTAGTAGAGATGTTACATAGGAGCTCTCCGATGCAGATTGGAAACATGGGTGCCATTAGGTAATTTAACCTATGACGATTAAGGCAAGTCACAAGCTGTATACTTGTGTGAAATGAGTTGTCAGTTCAGCATGGTTGGATTAATTAACATGAAGTGCTGGGATATTTGAGAGTCATAGTATAGTACAGCACATTTGAAGTGCAACCAACACCACTTTAGGAAGATTCCTCTATCTACCATAAAGCTAGTCCCAGTGATCTCAGAGAAAGTCATAAAGTAAAGCACCCAAGTCCCTCAGTGCTAACTGGCTGAGACTCCCCCTCATGATCAATTAAAATACAGAGCAAACCTTACTCCCTGCTTTGAAGGCCACAGAACAAAACAGGTCAAATTAGTGTGATCTTAGACCAAACAAGGGGATAGTCTGAAAAGCAGAGCTTTCTGCAGCCTTCGGAGTCTGGAACTGGCCCTTAATGCTCTCTCATGTTCTTAGGGGCACATCCACTAAGACATAGGCGCTGACTCCGTGGGTGCTGTGGGTGCTTGAGCACCCCCAATATTTCACCCACCGGAAGGTCCCTTCGTCCCTCCCTCCCTTCGAGTTCCAGGCCCCGTCCCTCCGAATTTTAGAAGTCATCATCTTACATCATCGGGGTTACGGCGGCAGCAGCAGTGAAAAGCGTGCAGGCTCGATGCTTAGTTCAGTCTTCCCGCCGGGACCAGAGCTGAGAGAGAGAGAAGGGAAGACTGAACTAAGCGCTGAGCCTGCACGCTTTTTCACTGCTGCTGCCGCCGTAACCCCGACGAGGTAAGATGATGACTTTTAAAATTTGGATGGACAGGGCCTGGAACTCGGAGGGAGGGAGGAGGGGGGCCTTGGAACTCAGAGGGAGGGGGGCCTGGAACTGGGAGGGAGGGGGGACAAGGGGGGACGGGGGAGTGGGACAGGGGAGAAGGAGGGGGAATGCACCATCTGTAAAAAACAAAAATGCAGCACCCCCAATCATTTTGAAAAGTTGGCTCCTATGCACCAGGAGGCCCTGTAATACCTGATTACTGAAGATTCCACAATGCTGAGCTCCATGTCAGACACCACTGTTTGCCGTGCCATTGCCTCCCGTGCTGCTAGCTGCTTCTTAAGGACGCTCCTCAGATTGTGTGATGGAGACCACTCCTGCAGTTACAAACCTCAGTTACACTTCTCGCTCCTGAAATCATCACTCCCAGACTCCTTTCCTCATTCTTTGAGGAGCTTATTTTCACCCGTTACAAATTAAGCACTTTTGCAAAGAGAAATCTGCTGCAAGATATCCCCAAATGGAAAAATGACAGCTTACCCGCTAATTTTCTTTCCTTTAGTCCCATCAATCCACTTCAGAAACAAATGGGTTCTACCCATTGAACAGCAGATTGAGACAGAGAACAACTGTTCAGAGGTCTATCCTATGTGGTATTGTGCAAACTGAGGCCTTCGGTAATTTGAGCAGCAAACAATAGTGACCAATTTTCAATTAGTTTAGATCCCTCCTCCTTAACATTTTTTTTTTTTTTTTAGAAAACAGGGTTTCATCAAGCCTCTTACAGTAAAGAAAAACATGTAGAACTGTAAACATCAAACTCTGCCAGAATAAACATGAAGAAACAAGAAAAAAAACCTGTTGGGATGGGGGTTTGGATAGTTTTGAGACCTGTTTTATCAGGAATACAAACTTTTGCCAGGGGCTCTTTGGTGGGTATTTGATGTGGCCTATGTTGTTGTGAGCGTTCTATTTCTTATATTTTAATATAAATTTAGAGTTCAAAAAGACTGGACTAGGGTGGCTATAACTGGACTGGTCTGGTGGGACTAAAGGAAAGAAAATGAAAAGAAAAATAAAGGCTTATCTGCTACAGTCCTCACCAGACCAGTCCAGAAACACCGGAATGTAGGAAAGCAGTCGCCTAAGACTGGAGGGATTCTGAAACCGCAGCCTGAAGAACTGCAGCACCGAAAACAAACTTCTCTCGATGCAACATCCAACCTATAGTGCTTCACAAAGGTGTGCAGTGAAGACCCCATGCCATCTTGCATATCTCTTTGGGTGAAACTGCACAAAGTTCTACCCAAGAGATTGCTACCTCTTTGGTTGAGTATACTCTTAGTGCCTGAGGCTGCTTACTGTTGAGAATACAGATCGAAATGCTGGACCTGGGTTAAGGGCCGGCACTGTAATTACTGGATGAAAATAAGCTGGGAAGAGATATAAGGTAGAGCTGCAGATGGATGTACCAATTTTCTACCCTGAGGACTTCCTCTTGACTATGGGTCTGCAACAGGACAGTTGTGTTAAACATTTGGTTTCTGAAGGCCTTTAGAGCAGTCAGGATAGCATGTTCATGGGACATCTGGTCTCCTTCAGGGTGCCACTAAGACCAGAGTGTGGAGGAGTGGCCTAGTGGTTAGAGTGGTGGACTTTGGTCCTGGGGAACTGAGGAACTGAGTTTGATTCCCACTTCAGGCACAGGCAGCTCCTTGTGACTCTGGGCAAGTCACTTAACCCTCCATTGCCCCATGTAAGCCGCAATGAGCCTGCCATGAGTGGGAAAGCGCGGGGTACAAATGTAACAAAAATAAAAAAATAAAATAAAAGGGGATGGGACTTGACACACCGCCTTTCTGTGGTTACAATCAAAGCGGTTTACATATTATATATTTATTTTGTACCTAGGATAATGGAGGGTTAGTACCACTACAGCTGTTCAAGATACTGAGCCAAAGGAACTCAACATATCACCAAAGTCATCAAAGTTCTCTAACTGGGGAGGGAGCACTAACCACAATCAACACACTGAGAGGTTAAATATATGACAACTGAGCTGCAATTCCACATCCAGAATACACAAAAGGTTAAAACCTTATGACTGATTATGCCAGGCAAGGGGTCCAGCCAGCAGAGGCCACCACACAGCCTGCTCATACTCTAAGGAAGACAGAAGTTGTACCAGCTGCGAAACAGCATGAGTTAAAGACTCCAAAAACCATGCTGATGAAGCCAGATATGCTTAGAGTTATGTAGCAGGACACTGAAGTGACAATACCTGCTGCTACTATGAAAAGGTCATGAAAGAAATGCATACAGGCTTTTTTTCAGCATTATTTAGAAAATACTGGGAGGTTAGCCCATGCATGTGTGGCACTCACCCTCCCTACTTCCTAATGCGCACCGACAGGGAAAGGAGACGTTCCTTACCAAAGCAGTGACAGATGGAAAGTTTTTAGCCATCTCACGTAGCAAAGTGCACGTCCTGACATCCCACAGCTCCAGCGGTTTGTCTTTAAATACCACAGCCAGATACTGCCTGAAACACAAAAGGGGCGTTAAATATAAGAGCACACAGTTGTGGAACGCACTGCCGCGCAACTTAAAAACTGCTTATGAACTAACTAACTTTCGCAAATCCCTGAAGACCTACCTATTCGACAAAGCATACTAATAAGAGCAACAACTAGAAATATAATACACTGCAACCTTACCTACCATCAACAATATTCTTGATAATATCCACTTGATTGAACTTCGATCTCATTATTTTCTATGATATCTCCACCTTACCTATTATCAGTAATGCTTTCTACTCACACTTGCTTGATTTGCGAAGATACTATTTTCTATGTAACACTAATTGCTATCTCCTAATCCACTATCTACTATTAACGACACATTGTAAGCCACATTAAGGCCCAGATGCACTAAACGTTTTTCATCGTTAAATGAGCCCTTAAGGAAGAATTTCCGATCCTTTCCATGCACTAAAGCCTATTTTTCGACGGTAGTAGCAGCTAACGAAAACGGAATGGAGATGAGCAATTAGTGTGAAAACCCCATTGAAACGACATGCACTAACCTTTTCCGATTGCCTTTACGCAGGAAAAAGGCAGGAAAACTAACGAGAGGTCTGGACCTCTCGTTAGGACAGCTCTGTGCCAGGAAAAAGTGTTAAGTGAAAAAATAAACAAACTTTGAGCCAATCCCAGCGCATTAGCAGAGCTAAAAGCGCTGTGATTGGTCCAAAGGACCTCAGAAAACACATAAAAAAATAAAAATAAAAAAAGGATCGGGAGGGGGCAAGGGCGCTCATCAGGAGCGTCCTGTACGGACGGCCTTGCCCCCCCCCCCCACACTTTCCGCCGCTCCCCCCACCCCGAAAAAGCAAACTTCTAGAAGCCCCTGCCCCCCTCCCTTCCTCACTACTCTGTCACCTCAGCTCCGCCTCCCGACATCCTCCGTCCGCGCCCCGCCCCCTTTTGGGGTCGTCGCCGCCATTCCCCTCCTCCATCGGGCCCCCCTTCCTCTTACCGGGCCCGTGCAGCGCCTCTCTCCTCTGTCCGAAGGCGCTGCACGGGCAAGAAGAACGCTGAATCAGCTGATGCCTGCCTTCGCGATGGCGCGTCTTTCTCCTGCTGCGCCCGCCCATGTCTGACGTCAGTTACCTACGTAGGTTACTGACGTCAGACAGGGGAGGGCCCAGGAGGAGAAAGACGCTCTATCGAAGCTAGGCGAAGGCAGGCATCAGCTGATTCAGCGTTCTTCTTGCCCGTGCAGCGCCTTCGGACAGAGGAGAGAGGCGCTGCACAGGCCCGGTAAGAGGAAGGGGGGCCCGATGGAGGAGGGGAATGGCGGCGACGACCCCAAAAGGGGGCGGGGCGCGGACGGAGGATGTCGGGAGGCGGAGCTGAGGTGACAGAGTAGTGAGGAAGGAAGGGGGGCAGGGGCTTCTAGAAGTTTGCTTTTTCGGGGTGGGGGGAGCGGCGGAAAGTGTGGGGGGGGGGGGCAAGGCCGTCCGTACAGGACGCTCCTGATGAGCGCCCTTGCCCCCTCCCGATCCTTTTTTTATTTTTATTTGGGAGCCATGTGCTTGCGATTTGACTGTGTTTTGAACGTTTCTGGCATGCGCAGAGCAGCCAGCATAACGCTTGGCTGCTTTGCGCATGCTTTACGAGCCGATTACCGACGGGGATTGGTGCATCGTTCTTTCCAATACCGCACCAAACTTTTTGGGGCTGTGTTTTTGGAGCATGCTTCGTTATTTTAAATTCGGTAAAGGTTTTAACGTTTCTGATTTTTTTACGTTTGCTTGATGCATCTACCCCTGAGCCTGCAAAAAGGTGGGAAAATGTGGGATACAAAATGCAAAATAAATAAAATAAATAAATAAACCACCAGGCTACCCCTTAACACTGCCTGGAATATACTACAGTACCTGACAGCACCTGTGACTCTCAGGGATTTGGGGGATGGGTAGTGGTCTAGCAGTCCTTAGGCAATGCCCCAAGGCTACAGCAGGTACAATGCTGCGAGACTTAAGGAGGGCTGTCTCCTATGAGAAAGAGAAATCAGGTCGCAGCCAACCAAAACTGAACCAGCAACCGAAATTTGCAGTTCGGTTTCAGCCAAAACTGAAAAACAAATCTCCCCCTCCCCTGTGATCACTCTTGGCACCCCCCTCCTTCCCTCCCACCAACCACCACCCAAATGCCCTCCCCAGAGCTACGTTTAAAACTCCTGACAGCCTAGTGGGTCTTTAGGATAAGAGCAATCCCCAGTCACTCTTGCCACCGCTGGTTCTGTAGCCAAAATGGTTGCTGGGATGTCCTGTTGCAGGACTGGAAGTAGCATAAGCACTAGACCTAGGGCCTTCGGGTTGTGGGTGGGGGCACCGGGTGGAGGTGGGGCAGAGTGTGATCGTGGTGGTGGGAGGGGGGATTCAGTTTCATCTGAAAATAAACTTGCATTTTCAGCCAAAATCCGAACCCAGATTTCAGGTCAGTTTCACTACTAAAACAGAAATTCCCCCATTGCTTCCCAGTTACTGCATCTTCTGGCCCAGCCCAGTCTTCAAAATCTTGAAACTCTTATTACTGTAAAAGCAGATTAATCACAGTTCTCTAAGGGGGATTCCCCTGGTTCACTCTTCCCACAGCTCAACTGGAGCTCCAAGGGAAAACACCTTCTCCCCAAAACCTTTGAGAAAGAACTCTCCTCCCCACAGCTCAACTGGAAGAGCTCTGAAGGGAACACCCTTTCCCACAGTTCAACTGGATCCCCAAGGGCAAACCCCTTCTCCCCAAAACCTTTGAGAAAGAACTCTCCTCCCCATGCCTCAGCTGAAGCTCTGAGGGGGAACAAACTTGACAGTCAGACCCACTTACTTTAAATGAGAAACTTTAATCATCTCAATGGCTGGCTCATCAGTGCCTCGTTCCCCTCGAAAGGCAATGCTCCTGCCTGCAAGAGAAAAAAGTCAGAAGCAACTACCACCCCACCCTGCAAACAAAAGAGGCCATAGTCATCTGCTCCATGTTTTTAAGACATGTTGAGGATCCTCACACACATCAGAAGCAGCCCTGTGGTGAACGGGCCACACCACACAGAGATTTTCCCTTCAGGGACAAGGCCTATAGTTCTCATACTATGGCTTCCATTCATCTGCACTCAGCTTGCCTAATGTTTTTGTCTCTGTCCCCTGGCCAGCTCTGGAGGCCATGCTTTAATGTGTACCAGAAGTAAAGCCACAAACGCCAGAGGGTGGGTTCAGGGTGGAGCAGTCTGGTGGTTCAGAGGCAGTGCACAGCATTAGCCTGCAGAACTCCAGACTTCCTCAGGGCCGCAAAAGGGGGGGCGGGGGGGCAAAATTCCCCTGGGCCCGGCCTCCAAGGGGGGCCTGGCGCTGGGGTCTGTCTCTCTCCTGCTCCTGACAGGACCCAGGGAGGCTGAGGAGGAGCAGACATAGTTGGGTTGAGGGCCCCTGGTTTGGCTGGCAGGGGTCCTTGAGCCCCACCAGCAGAACCCTTCCCTCCAGCACTGTTCTCCACCGCATTGTCTGCCCTACTTCTGTCCACATCATGCATGTTTGGTTTTGATGAAACTGAGCATGCTTGACGTGAGAAGCCGCCACACTGGTCAGGCAACGTGGCAGCGAACAGCACTAGAGGGAAGGCTTCTGCTGGCGGGGCTTGGGGTCCCCCACCAGCCAAGGTATGTGGAGTTGTGGCTGGGGGCAGTGAGGTGGGCTTCAGCCCCCCTCAATCTGTCCTGGTTATGCAGGTGATTTAGAAATGAAATCAAAGCAAGCATTATTCCCAGGGCTGAACCACCTTACTCCATCCTGTTCTCCCTCTACTCCCAGGGATGCGCCACCTTACAACATCCCATTCTCCCTGTACTCCCGGGGCTGCACAGTCTTACTCCATCTCACTTTTCCTATACTTCCAAGGGCTGGACTGCCTTAACTAAATCCCATTCTCTTTTTCTCCTGGGGCTAAAGTCCTATTTAACCCACCATTTGATGTTCCTCCAGAAGAAATCTGATCTTTCACCAACAGGCAGCAACATTTTTATACCAAACATTAAAGTTTAATTTCATCACTGTTCATCTGGCCACAAAAAAAAAAAACAACAACCTGTTGGGATATCCACAAGCTGCAGCTCATTCCTGACCAATCCCACGTTGTTTGGTGCTGATGTGGTGAAAGAAAGGAAGCTGCTCAAGCTGACCCACTCGATGCCCCTGCAATCACAGCAGAAGCAAAGTCAACACCACATTTTGGACAACGGTACTTTCAAACACGGGCTGCTCTCACACCCAGCTCTCCTATACCCAGACAGCCCTCTATGCCCATCTTATAGATTAGAGGGGAAACTGTCCCTAAAACTATGATCTAGAGTATTCAGCTTCATGATTAAAAAGGTATCAGAATATTTCAAAAGAATCAAGACTTAAGCTGCCATAGTATCTGAGTCCTCACAGACCCCCTCAATACTCAACTGAGTAAAGCAGTGCCTGCCGGTTAACTTCCAGTAAATGTCCAGTTCTTTTACTGGCTGAAATCAGGGTACCGGAAACCCCTTTTGCATAGCAAGGTCTGACATTTTCTAACTGGTTTAAATTTCACATCCAAACTGAGTATCCTGCTATTCTATCACCTCTAATAAGGAAGGCTCAGCCAGAAGTGAAATTTGTACAGATGTGTGAAAACTGTTACAGGAAAGGTCCACAGTCATCAGGAGTTACATTTCCTAAAAGGGTCTTTGTGCCATCATCAGGCCAGCTTTAAACAACTTTCAAGCCAGCATTCAGAAGAAATGAAATGTTTACAGGTCACTGGTGAACATAGAAACAGTGATGAAGCGCCTAGCCACCCGCCTGGGGCAAACCCTGTGGCCACCTGGAGGGTCTGTCCCGAGCACTGCCACTTGTGCTCGACACTAGCACCTTACTCCCACCAACTGGGGCTCACTTGCCTCTGAGCAAGTCTCCCACTCTCAGGTTATTCCCCGCTGATTTCTAGGATTACTGGGGCCACATTCTTAATGGTCCCCCAGTTCCCAGAAAGCACCCACAGACCAAAACACAAACCACCAGGATCCTTAGTCAGTCCAGGACAGAAAAGCCAATAAACTAATCAGGTTTATAGTCAGATTAGAACAGTGAATCATATCAAACAGATAGAAAAGAACAGGCAATAACAGATAACTGAATATGGATCAAATATAAAACTATCTAAATGTTTGTTTGCTATCTAAGTAGTATCTGGGAAGTTCAGGAAATATAGCTGCTTACAGGTTATGAACTATAACTGCTCACAGGGCCTCAGTAAAGAGGTCTTTATCTCTTTACTACCAAAGTGGACTTAAAAAAAATTACTTCACAGTTTAAGCTAACAGCTTTTATTTTTTTTTTTTTGGGGGGGGGGGGGGGGGGGGGGGGAGAAGAAACGGACAGTTCTGTAACAACTTTACAAATGACAGTCAACACC
The DNA here is from genome assembly GCF_901765095.1 of Microcaecilia unicolor. Lineage (NCBI taxonomy): Eukaryota > Metazoa > Chordata > Amphibia > Gymnophiona > Siphonopidae > Microcaecilia > Microcaecilia unicolor. Next base: position 4,606,827 of record NC_044035.1, read on the forward strand.
TGCTGGCCAAACAAAGGAAATGTACATCATAAACTTAGATTGTGAGCCCTCCTGGGACAGAGAAATATCCAGAGTACCTGAATGTAACTCACCTTCAGCTACTACTGAAAAAGGTGTGAGCAAAATCTAAATAAATAAATGGTCTACCCCAAATTTTGTGCCTGGGGTCTTGGGTCTGCGGATCCTGGGGCAGGTCTGGGAGGAGGGGGAGCTACTGTCTTTTGAAGATTTGCAGCAGAAATATGGCATCCCCAATCTCCATGCATTTCATTATCGCCAATTGAGGGATTATATTCTAAGGAAAGTGAAGGGGGAGATGAGTTTGGCAGGAGTATATCCCATCTTTATCGGGCTTTTCTTTCCTACTCTTAAGTAGAGGAGTGTGGTAGCTGTGTTAGTCCACTCTTAAAGTTATCAATAGAAATCAAACAAAATAAAACATGGAAAAGAAAATAAGATGATACCTTTTTTATTGGACATAACTTAATACATTTCTTGATTAGCTTTTGAAGGTTGCCCTTCTTCGTCAGATCGGAAATAAGCAAATGTGCTAGCTGACAGTGTATATAAGTGAAAACATTCAAGCATTACTATGACAGTCTGACAGGGTGGGAGGAGGGGGGTGGGTAGGAAGTATGCATGGGGACATCAAAGCATATCATTGATATTCTAACAGGATGGGTGTGGATAGGTGAGGGGAGGGTGATCAACAGAGACATACAGCTTTATGGTTTATAATGGGCTAGGAACCCCAGATCCTTGTTAAGTCCTTTCTGTTGGGTGTTAAAATATTCAATCATTCTGACTTCAAAGGTCTTACGTTCTTGTATGGTTTTAAAGTTACCTTTGAGGATTCTCACTGTGAAGTCACTGGTACAGTGTCCTGGTCCTGTAAAATGTTGACCAACAGGCGTGGGAACCCTGCTGGCACCAGTATTGTTCATATGATGTCTATGTAAATTGAATCTTGTCTTAAGCATCTGGCCTGTTTCTCCAATATAGCATCCTTCGTTACATTTTTTACACTGAATGATATATACCACATTGGAAGATGAGCAAGTAAAAGATCCCTTTATGTTGAATATCTTCCTTTGTGGATGACTTTGGGGTCCTGTGAAATATTTTGGCATAGTTTGCAACTGGATAAATTACAGGGAAGTGTGCCCTTCTGTTCCTTTTCAGTCTGTGATGGAAGTTTACTTCTGATTAGCTTGTGTTTTAAATTGGGTGGCTGTCGGAAGGCCAGTACTGGTGGGGATGGGAATATCTCTTTCAGTAATTCATCCTCCTGGAGTATAGGTTGTAGATCTCTTATGATTTTCCTCAGTTTTTCCAGCTCTGGATTGTATGTCACTACAAGCGGGATTCTGTCTGTGGATTTTTTCTTTTGTACTGTAGCAGATTCTCCCTTGGTGTTTTGAGGGAGGAGGCAATATTCTTGGAGATTATTTTGGGGTTGTAGCCCTTCTGTTTGAAAGATTCAGTCAGGCTTTTAAGGTATCTGTCTCTGTCCCCTGGGTCAGAGCAGATACGGTGGTATCTTGTGGCTTGGCTGTAAATGATGGATCTTTTTGTATGTGAAGGATGGAAGCTGGAGTTGTGGAGGTAGCTGCATCTGTCTGTGGGTTTCTTGTATATAGATGTTTGTATACAGCCATCACTGATTGAGACCGTGGTGTCCAAAAAATTGACTTTTTCTGGGGAGTAGTCAATTTTGAATCTGATTGTAGGATGGTATGTATTGAATGCAGAATAAAATTGTTTCAGAGTTTCTTCACCCTCCGTCCAAATCATAAAAATGTCATCGATGTACCGGTAGTACTTTAGAGGTTTGGTCTGGTGTGTATTCAGAAATGTCTCTTCCAGCTCAGCCATAAAAAGGTTGGCATATTGGGGTGCTGTCCTGGTGCCCATCGCAGTGCCCATTATTTGCAGATAGATATCATTGTTAAAGTGGAAGTAGTTGTGAGTTAAAATGAATTTGATTAATTTTGTAATAGTTTCTGGTGAGTATTGATGGTCCAGTGTGGATTTTTTTAGGAGTCTTCCACATGCAGCTATGCCATCCGCATGTGGAATGTTGCTGTATAGTGATTCTACATCCATCGTGACCAGAAGGGTGTTAAGTGGTAGTTGCTTGATATTTTTCAATTTATTCAGAAAGTCTGTGGTGTCTTGTATGAAGCTGTTAGTTTTGTGTATGAGAGGTTTCAGAATTCCCTCTATGAATCCAGATATTTCTTCCGTGAGTGTGCCAATACCTGATATGATTGGTCTGCCAGGGTTTCCCGGTTTGTGGATCTTGGGTAGCATGTAGAATGTGCCCACGGAAGGTTGATTTGGTATGAGTTTCTTCAGGTGAGGTTGCGCTTGTGTAGGAAATGTTTTGATAAGGTCTTTCAGCTGTTTTGTGTAATCCTGTGTGGGGTCCTCAGTTAGTTTCCTGTAGTATTTATTGTCTGAGAGCTGTCTGCGCCCCTCTTCAATGTATTTTTGTATGTCCATAATTACCACTGCGCCTCCTTTGTCTGCGGGTTTGATGATAATGTGTTCGTTAATTTGTAGGGTTCTTATGGCCGCTCTTTCTGGTGGGGTAAGATTGTACAGGATTCTCTTTTGTTTGTTGGAAAGTTGGGATTTCACCCTATGTCTGAAACTTTCTATGTAATTATCCAGCTTGTAGTTTTGTCCCTCCTGTGGGGTGAAATAAGTGTTCTTTTGTTTAAGACTGTATTCCGGTCTGTTTGGTGTCCCTTTATTATAGAAATGTGTTTTAAGGCGCATTTTTCTATGCCATCCACATGCGGATGGCATAGCTGCATGTGGAAGACTCCTAAAAAAATCCACACTGGACCATCAATACTCACCAGAAACTATTACAAAATTAATCAAATTCATTTTAACTCACAACTACTTCCACTTTAACAATGATATCTATCTGCAAATAATGGGCACTGCGATGGGCACCAGGACAGCACCCCAATATGCCAACCTTTTTATGGCTGAGCTGGAAGAGACATTTCTGAATACACACCAGACCAAACCTCTAAAGTACTACCGGTACATCGATGACATTTTTATGATTTGGACGGAGGGTGAAGAAACTCTGAAACAATTTTATTCTGCATTCAATACATACCATCCTACAATCAGATTCAAAATTGACTACTCCCCAGAAAAAGTCAATTTTTTGGACACCACGGTCTCAATCAGTGATGGCTGTATACAAACATCTATATACAAGAAACCCACAGACAGATGCAGCTACCTCCACAACTCCAGCTTCCATCCTTCACATACAAAAAGATCCATCATTTACAGCCAAGCCACAAGATACCACCGTATCTGCTCTGACCCAGGGGACAGAGACAGATACCTTAAAAGCCTGACTGAATCTTTCAAACAGAAGGGCTACAACCCCAAAATAATCTCCAAGAATATTGCCTCCTCCCTCAAAACACCAAGGGAGAATCTGCTACAGTACAAAAAGAAAAAATCCACAGACAGAATCCCGCTTGTAGTGACATACAATCCAGAGCTGGAAAAACTGAGGAAAATCATAAGAGATCTACAACCTATACTCCAGGAGGATGAATTACTGAAAGAGATATTCCCATCCCCACCAGTACTGGCCTTCCGACAGCCACCCAATTTAAAACACAAGCTAATCAGAAGTAAACTTCCATCACAGACTGAAAAGGAACAGAAGGGCACACTTCCCTGTAATTTATCCAGTTGCAAACTATGCCAAAATATTTCACAGGACCCCAAAGTCATCCACAAAGGAAAGATATTCAACATAAAGGGATCTTTTACTTGCTCATCTTCCAATGTGGTATATATCATTCAGTGTAAAAAATGTAATGAAGGATGCTATATTGGAGAAACAGGCCAGATGCTTAAGACAAGATTCAATTTACATAGACATCATATGAACAATACTGGTGCCAGCAGGGTTCCCACGCCTGTTGGTCAACATTTTACAGGACCAGGACACTGTACCAGTGACTTCACAGTGAGAATCCATAAAGGTAACTTTAAAACCATACAAGAACGTAAGACCTTTGAAGTCAGAATGATTGAATATTTTAACACCCAACAGAAAGGACTTAACAAGGATCTGGGGTTCCTAGCCCATTATAACCCATAAAGCTGTATGTCTCTGTTGATCACCCTCCCCTCACCTATCCACACCCATCCTGTTAGAATATCAATGATATGCTTTGATGTCCCCATGCATACTTCCTACCCACCCCCCTCCTCCCACCCTGTCAGACTGTCATAGTAATGCTTGAATGTTTTCACTTATATACCAGGGGCGTAGCCACGGATGGGCCTGGGTGGGCCCAGGCCCACCCAGTTTTGGTTCAGGCCCACCCAACAGTGGAGGCAGCGGAGCGGAGGGAGCAGGCTGAGCTCCGATCCCGCATCTGCCTCCCCAGCCCGCCACTGCCCCGCCCCCCACCGCCGTACCTTTAAATATTACAGTTTTGCTGGAGTCGCGGGCAGCCGGCATTGAAGACATCGGCAGGCTTACGCCGGTTCCAGCAGCCTTCCCTCTTCCCTCGTTGCAAGTCGGATGATGGCTCCGCCCTCGTAGATACAGGAAATACGTCAGAAGAGGGCGGAGCCATCATCCGACTTGCAACGAGGGAAGAGGGAAGGCTGCTGGAACCGGCGTAAGCCTGCCGATGTCTTCAATGCCGGCTGCCCGCGACTCCAGCAAAACTGTAATTCTTAAAGGTACGGGGGGGGGGGGGGGGCAGGAAGGAAACAGGGCAGACGGGAGAGGAGGGTTGCTGCACATGGTGGAAGAAGGGGAGAGGAGGGTTGCTGGATGGAGGGAAGGGGAGAGGAGGGTTGCTGGATGGAGGGAAGGGGAGAGGAGGGTTGCTGGACATGGTGGAAGAAGGGGAGAGGAGGGTTGCTGGATATGGTGGAAGAAGAGGAGAGGAAGGTTGCTGCACATGGTGGAAGAAGGGGAGAGGAAGGTTGCTGGATATGGTGGAAGAAGGGGAGAGGAGGGTTGCTGGATGCAGGGAAGGGGAGAGGAGGGTTGCTGGACATGGTGGAAGAAGGGGAGAGGAGGGTTGCTGGATATGGTGGAAGAAGGGGAGAGGAGGGTTGCTGGATGGAGGGAAGGGGAGAGGAGGGTTGCTGGACATGGTGGAAGAAGGGGAGAGGAGGGTTGCTGGATGGAGGGAAGGGGAGAGGAGGGTTGCTGGACATGGTGGAAGAAGGGGAGAGGAGGGTTGCTGGATGGAGGGAAGGGGAGAGGAGGGTTGCTGGATGGAGGGAAGGGGAGAGGAGGGTTGCTGGATATGGTGGAAGAAGGGGAGAGGAGGGTTGCTGGATAGAGGGAAGGGGAGAGGAGGGTTGCTGGATGGAGGGAAGGGGAGAGGAGGGTTGCTGGACATGGTGGAAGAAGGGGAGAGGAGGGTTGCTGCACATGGTGGAAGAAGGGGAGAGGAGGGTTGCTGGACATGGTGGAAGAAGGGGAGAGGAGGGTTGCTGGATGGAGGGAAGGGGAGAGGAGGGTTGCTGCACATGGTGGAAGAAGGGGAGAGGAGGGTTGCTGGATGGAGGGAAGGGGAGAGGAGGGTTGCTGGATATGGTGGAAGAAGGGGAGAGGAGGGTTGCTGGATGGAGGGAAGGGGAGAGGAGGGTTGCTGGACATGGTGGAAGAAGGGGAGAGGAGGGTTGCTGGATATGGTGGAAGAAGGGGAGAGGAGGGTTGCTGGATGGAGGGAAGGGGAGAGGAGGGTTGCTGCACATGGTGGAAGAAGGGGAGAGGAGGGTTGCTGGATGGAGGGAAGGGGAGAGGAGGGTTGCTGGACATGGTGGAGGAAGGGGAGAGGAGGGTTGCTGGATATGGTTGAAGAAGGGGAGAGGAGGGTTGCTGGATGGAGGGAAGGGGAGAGGAGGGTTGCTGCACATGGTGGAAGAAGGGGAGAGGAGGGTTGCTGGATGGAGGGAAGGGGAGAGGAGGGTTGCTGCACATGGTGGAAGAAGGGGAGAGGAGGGTTGCTGGATGGAGGGAAGGGGAGAGGAGGGTTGCTGGACATGGTGGAAGAAGGGGAGAGGAGGGTTGCTGGATATGGTGGAAGAAGGGGAGAGGGGGGTTGCTGGATGGAGGGAAGGGGAGAAGAGGGTTGCTGCACATGGTGGAAGAAGGGGAGAGGAGGGTTGCTGGATATGGTGGAAGAAGGGGAGAGGAGGGTTGCTGGATGGAGGGAAGGGGAGAGGAGGGTTGCTGCACATGGTGGAAGAAGAGGAGAGGAGGGTTGCTGGATATAGTGGAAGAAGGGGAGAGGAGGGTTGCTGGATGGAGGGAAGGGGAGAGGAGGGTTGCTGCACATGGTGGAAGAAGGGGAGAGGAGGGTTGCTGGATGGAGGGATGGGGAGAGGAGGGTTGCTGGACATGGTGGAAGAAGGGGAGAGGAGGGTTGCTGGATATGGTGGAAGAAGGGGAGAGGAGGGTTGCTGGATGGAGGGAAGGGGAGAGGAGGGTTGCTGCACATGGTGGAAGAAGGGGAGAGGAGGGTTGCTGGATATGGTGGAAGAAGGGGAGAGGATGGTTGCTGGATGGAGGGAAGGGGAGAGGAGGGTTGCTGCACATGGTGGAAGAAGGGGAGAGGAGGGTTGCTGGATGGAGGGAAGGGGAGAGGAGGGTTGCTGGACATGGTGGAAGAAGGGGAGAGGAGGGTTGCTGGATATGGTGGAAGAAGGGGAGAGGAGGGTTGCTGGATGGAGGGAAGGGGAGAGGAGGGTTGCTGCACATGGTGGAAGAAGGGGAGAGGAGGGTTGCTGGATGGAGGGATGGGGAGAGGAGGGTTGCTGGACATGGTGGAAGAAGGGGAGAGGAGGGTTGCTGGATGGAGGGAAGGGGAGAGGAGGGTTGCTGGACATGGTGGAAGAAGGGGAGAGGAGGGTTGCTGGATATGGTGGAAGAAGGGGAGAGGAGGGTTGCTGGATGGAGGGAAGGGGAGAGGAGGGTTGCTGCACATGGTGGAAGAAGGGGAGAGGAGGGTTGCTGGATGGAGGGAAGGGGAGAGGAGGGTTGCTGCACATGGTGGAAGAAGGGGAGAGGAGGGTTGCTGGATGGAGGGAAGGGGAGAGGAGGGTTGCTGGACATGGTGGAAGAAGGGGAGAGGAGGGTTGCTGGATATGGTGGAAGAAGGGGAGAGGAGGGTTGCTGGATGGAGGGAAGGGGAGAGGAGGGTTGCTGGACATGGTGGAAGAAGGGGAGAGGAGGGTTGCTGGATATGGTGGAAGAAGGGGAGAGGAGGGTTGCTGGATGGAGGGATGGGGAGAGGAGGGTTGCTGGACATGGTGGAAGAAGGGGAGAGGAGGGTTGCTGGATATGGTGGAAGAAGGGGAGAGGAGGGTTGCTGGATGGAGGGAAGGGGAGAGGAGGGTTGCTGGATATGGTGGAAGAAGGGGAGAGGAGGGTTGCTGGATGGAGGGAAGGGGAGAGGAGGGTTGCTGCACATGGTGGAAGAAGGGGAGAGGAGGGTTGCTGGATGGAGGGAAGAGGAGAGGAGGGTTGCTGCACATGGTGGAAGAAGGGGAGAGGAGGGTTGCTGGATGGAGGGAAGAGGAAGGTTGCTGGACATGGTGGAAGAAGGGGAGAGGAGGGTTGCTGGATATGGTGGAAGAAGGGGAGAGGAGGGTTGCTGGATGGAGGGAAGGGGAGAGGAGGGTTGCTGGACATGGATGGAGGGAAGGACAGGGGAGAGGAGGGTTGCTGGACATGGATGGAAGAGAGGGAAGGGAGAGAGAAGAAATGCTGGACATGGATGGAGGGGATGGAAGAATGAGGAAGGAGATGAGATGAGGGAAAAGGAAGAGAGGAGAAAAACTGCACATGGATGAAGAAAATAGGCAGAAGCTGGATCCACCAGTCAAGTCTGCAGAGGACCCAGCTTTTACTTATGGATATAGAGCAAGAAATGAAGAAGAAAGGAGGAAAGTAAAGAAATAAATGGAAAGGAAGCCCTGGAAACGGAGTTAAGAGGACAGATAGCAGCAGAATCGGATACTGGGCCAGCATGATCAGAAAAACAGTCACCAGACAACAAAGGTAGAAAAAAATCATTTTATTTTCATTATAGTGTTTGGAATATGTCCACTTTGAGAATCAGGTGCTCAACATTAAAAGTTTATATTTATTTACTTATTTATGGCATTTTATCCCACATTAAACATGAATTAAATTGGAACCTGGGATCATTTAATTTTTTTTTCCTGGAGACAGTAATGCATTGCCTCCCCCCCCCCCCCCCGGCTCTCTCCCCGGCTATAGCCAGCTCTGCAATTTTGAGGGGAGGTGCACAGATGGATGGGGGGGGGGGCAGAGGTGGACCGGGAAGAGAGCCTGTTGTTAAACATTTACCAGCACACCACTGTCTAGTGCCCACCCATCCAACCTGTTGGCCCACCCAAAAATTGACTTCTGGCTACGCCACTGTTATATACACTGTCAGCTAGCACATTTGCTTATTTCCGATCTGAGGAAGAAGGGCAACCTTCGAAAGCTAATCAAGAAATGTATTAAGTTATGTCCAATAAAAAAGGTATCATCTTATTTTCTTTTCCATGTTTTATTTTGTTTGATTTCTATTGATAACCTTTCCTACTCTAAATTTATTATACAGTATACTCTGAAATGGGAATGTGATCTCAAGCAAGATACCCTCTGCTCAACTGACCCCCAAGTTCTCCAACTAGGTGAGGAGCTGCTTCAGTCCACTTGTCACAATCCACTAGAGACTGAGAAATACACACCTAAGGTCTCTCTGCTAGTCAATGAACTGGTGCGGTGAGGGCATTAAGGAACTATTTTTTGTTTGGTAGATTTTATGGGGAAATGTTCTAGTTCTGCTCAGCACCAATTTCTGAGGGAGAGGTTACATGTTCTGTTTATGCAGAATATATGTTTAGATGTAATACTATATAGGGGATGCATATGAATACTGAGGGATTGCGGAGGGAGCTTTGGCTAAATGGGAGCTGAATAGTGCAACCTGTTGTTCTATCACCCTCCCCCTGCCCTCAAAGTGGCCTGCAGGAGCCGAATCCTGCACTGTTGCAGTTATTTATTGGGGGCAGGGCAGTGGCAGAACAAGTTAGCAACCCTTTCATTGATATATTAAGCACTGTTTTTAGCCTGTAAACTGTCCAGATCTGCAAGTTAGCTTGGGTGGTACAGCAAGTGCTTAAATTAATGCAGTTGCTATGTTGTCTGAAAGCCTGGCTCTTAACTTTAATGTTCCCATTTTCATTGTCATCCTCCTCAGACGTACAGTTTTCCATGGATCATCTCATTCATATGAGCCATAAACAGGAGCATCAGTACAGCAGTGACCAAACTTTTCAGGCTGTATACTACCTTTCATCCATGCAGTTGCTTAACAGTCTCCCCTTTACCCCTACATTTACTAGGAATTGTCCCGCTGCATGCAATTCAGACAGTAAGCCAGCTGCAACATATAGCTGGTAGTTATTATAACACAAGCAATGGCTCTCTATGAAAGATTCCACAGAACACTGACAGCCAATACTACGTTCTATCTGTTTCACAACTCACACACTCTTGTACACGATTGTTCATGCCTACCCACCCCAGCTGGATTATTGCAAGTCCACAAGGCTCTGCTAAAAATTCTGAACACTTCTGCACCAAGGCAGAGTCTTCCTTCTCAAGGACAGACACACACTAGCTATGAGGACAAGTAAAATGTTATCAGAGCGTCTTTTAGAATGAAATCTGCTTGGCTCTTCTGCTCTTTCCTGTGGGCCTGACTACTTATTTGGTAGCTGTTCAAATATTTATAATTCAATTTGCTTCCCCTGGTGAACAATGATCGCTTTCTGCTGTCTGTGTGGAACACTCAGCTCCTTCAGAAGTATCCAATAAAGCAGTGGGACTGAGATGAGCAAGGTCACCACACGTACATGCAAATCTTAAACACTTTTCCCCTAGGGCTATGCTGAGTCACTACGCCAAGGCATGCAGGAACTGGTGACCTTCTCTTTCTACAGGCTCCTTGAAACAGATTTACTTGGCTGCTACATAGAAGGAATGGAGCTGAAGCCTTTACTCACTTCACTTCACAGGAATGAATGTTGAGCTCCTTGTGCAGGAGTCCACTGGTAAGGTGGTAAATAAGCACTGAACCATTGCTCGTACCTGAAATTTAAAAAAGAAGCGTATAGCAGATCAGCAAAATTACTTTGATAAAAGTACACTAAAAGGTAGAATTTTGTTATTTAATTATGATTCCATTCCGTAAGTCAATCCATAGTCACTCTTAAGCTTTCCCATTTGCCTCTCATCAGCTACACATATTGGGTCTCTCTCCTTAGTGTTTTTTTTTTCCCATATAGATCTTAACAGAATGCCATCATGCTTAGGGTTACTATATTTTCTCCTCTCAAAAAGAGGACATGCCCCGCCCCTGCCCCATCCCTTTCACATCCTCACCCCACCCCATCACATATTCCCCTCCCCTTACTTACTATCTACTTCCCTGGTGGTCTAGTGACCTCTTCGGGACAGGAAAGAGCCCCCTCTTTCCTGCCCGGAGCTCTGTCCTTGCCCTGCATCCTGTTGCTGTGATGGTCTCGGGATTCACAATGACTGCCGAGAGTTGAAGTCTCGCGAGGCCGCGTCAACTCTCGGCGGCCATTTTGAATCCTGAGACCGTCACAGCAACAGGATGCAGGGTAAGGGCAGCACTCCGGGCAGGAAAGAGGGGGCTCTTTCCCGACCCGAAGAGGTCACTAGACCACCAGGGCAGTAGATAGTAAATAAGGGAAGGGGAGGCTAGGATAGGCCCGCCGCCCGCCCGTTTGTCCAGAAATCCAAACAAACAGGAGAGCTGGCAAAACCCATCTGGACATGACCTCAAAAAGAGGGCATGTCAGGTTAAATCCGGACATATGGTAATCCTAATCACGCTCAATCTATCCTTTTTCTCCTTCTAATCTGGTTCTTATTAGAAAGCTATCATATCAGCTCTGTTTTCAACAAAGCAAATCAAATGTACACAGTGCTGTACAGAAACACAGACACTCCTTGGGTAGGAGTGGCCTAATGGTCAGTGCTGTGGACTGAGATCCTGGGGAACTGGGTTCAATCCCCACCGCAGCTCCTGGTGAAACTGAGCAAGTCACTTAACCCTCCATTGCCCCAGGTACAAAAACCTAAGACTGTGAGCCCATTAAGGACAGAGAAAGTACCTGCATATAATGTGTACAGTGTTGTGTACTTCTAGTAGTGCTACAGAAACGATTAGTCGTAGTAGTAGTTATTTACAATCTAGTTAAGCCAGACAAGACATTTAAAAAAAACAAGAGGCTTTCAGTTAATTGGGGGAGAGGGAAAAGAAAGCTGGGCAGATTGTAGGTGGGAAAAGCAGATAGAAATGAGACTTTATAGTTATATAAAAATAGACAATGGAATGGATAGGTGTGATTCTACAAACTTGAGAACTTTCAGCAACACTAGACACAGACCCCAAATTGACACCTTTATTGATCAACATTAAAGGAAAAAATGTGGTCTTGCCTCCTAATTTTCTTTCCTTGAGTCCAACCAGACCAACCCATAACTGACAAGTTATGCCCCTCAACCAGATGATGGAGACAGAAACCAATGAGCTGTAAGCTTTACCCTGTAAATGCTCCTGCAAAGCCTCAACACAGTTCAGTATTCTCTCTCTCTCCAGCAGATGGTGAAGGGTAGTCCATGCAGCACAGTCTGAGCTGGTCTGGTGTGACTCCCGGGCCTAGTTGAAAAGCCGGTCACCCAACTGGAGAGTGTGAGTGAGAGAGTGTGAGTGTGTGACAGTGAGAGAGTGTGAGAGAGTGTGTGTGAGTGTGTGTGTTTAGGAGCAATCCAAGCTCAAAAAGATATACAGGGAATACTCAAGGACGTCCAGGCCTGTTGGTGCTTCCATGGAAGGAATACATGTCCCCCTGGAAGCTCGAAGTCCTGCCTGCTCTGCTCCGGAAGGCCCATAATCACCACAAAGCATGCCATTCCCAAAGCGAACACAGCTGGACTGAATACTCGAAACATGATTCGTATTTGGTTTAATGCATGGACATTTTGATAATACACGTGACTTCACAAGATAAGAATATGAAATATGCACTATTTCACTTATTACTACACTGTTGGTGGACCAATGATTATACTGAATATAAGAAGCTTACAACAGAGATATTTTCATTGCTTTACTATTGCTCCCTTTAATATACAAAAGGTTCTGCCATATTTCATTATACAGACCTTATTAAACATATGAATTTAAGGTTTTGCTCTGTTAATGAAGCATGTTTCAGTTTGATGGACTGGCTCTCTCTCATTATCTATGGTGATCTTAATCATAGTAAACATAGTAGATGACGGCAGAAAAAGACCTGCACGGTCCATCCAGTCTGCCCAAGAAGATAAATTCATATGTGCTACTTTTTTATTAGTACTGTCCTCTTCAGGGCACAGACCGTATAAGTCTGGCCAGCCCTATCCCCGCCTCCCAACCACCAACCCCGCCTCCCAACCACCAGCTCTGGCACAGACCCTATAAGTCTGCCCAGCACTATCCCCGCTGCCCAACCACCAGCCCCGGCACAGACCGTATAAGTCTGCCCAGCACTATCCCCGCTGCCCAACCACCAGCCCCGGCACAGACCGTATAAGTCTGCCCAGCACTAGCCCCGCCTCCCAACCACCAGCCCCAGCACAGACCGTATAAGTCTGCCCAGCACTAGCCCCGCCTCCCAACCACCAGCCCCAGCACAGACCGTATAAGTCTGCCCAGCACTAGCCCCGCCTCCCAACCACCAGCCCCAGCACAGACCGTATATGTCTGCCCAGCTCTAGCCCCGCCTCCCAACCACCAGCTCTGCCATCCATTCTAGGCTAAACTCCTGAGGATCCCTTCCTTCTGCACAGGATTCCTTTATGTTTATCCCACGCATGTTTGAATTCCGTTACCGTTACTCAACTATCAGGAACACCTTGACTCGCAATGATTTTATTTTCTCCATATGTATCACTTTGCACTTGTCCTCGTTAAATTTGGTTTGCTATTTAGATGCCCAGGCCCCCAGTCTTGCAAAATCCTTCTCCAACTCCCCTCACCATCTGTTCAAAATGTAAACTCTGAATAATTGTATCTACAAATTTAGTTACCTCACTCATCACTCTCTTTTCTAGATTATAAATACATTACATTGTCAAAGACCTCGCACCCTTGTACATTTTCACAATCTGCTAAGAAATAATTATTTAAAATGCATTAAAGCAGAGTCTCTTTCACTGCAGAAATATGATAGCATCTCTATCTATTTTGTTGACCTTCATTGGTTGTAAACTGAAGCAAGGATTTTGTTCAAATTTTCATATATATTGGTTAAGATTTTAAAGGGTGAATGTCCAGTGTACTTATTATTTCATTTGGAGTTTCAATATATTAACAAAACCAGAAGATCAATGTTCAATGTAGGAGGAACAAAAGGGGAATAGAAAGGAGTCCAAATGATTTAAGATTTATGAAAAACTTCTTGCATTCTCTTTTTAAAAGAAAGTTAAAGACTTCCCTTTTTAAGAAATTTGTCCTGGTTATTTCTCAACATTGTAAACTGCTTTGAACCCTGTGCTGGTACAGAAGTATAATGCAATATAACGATCTACACAACCTAAAAATTCATGTAAAAGAGCAATTACAGAAATATTCAATAAGTAATCGAGTATAAGAAACAAAAAAAACTCTTCACTGCACATCTTCGCACCTTTTGTCAAAGCAGTCCCAAATTCGCTTCTGCACTGAAGGTGACACTATTTTCAGTATTTTAGGTTTCCTGGCAGCATTCTGGTGCCAACCTCAGTGTGTGTTTCGGACATCAAGCAGGACTTCTGTGTGGAGGGGGGGGGGGGAGCAGTGTTCAACTTGCATCATTCTCTGCACCATACCTGTGGGAAAATGTCTTACTCCAGGAGGTAAAGCAGCTTCTCCCCTTATTTCTCTACTGTGAGATGTTATACTTTGGGGAAAATTCTACACAAAACAATTTAAAATTCTGCAAAACTCTGCACAGTTTATTTCAAACCTTTTGTGCAAAGCTCCATCATAAGGCCTGGCACATCCACACCCCAGGCTTCACAGCATTCCTTTCACAGTTTTCACCCTCCTTCAGGGTTTTTGAGGGGGTACTTGGGGGTACTGAGTACCGGCACCTTTTCCAGTGTCTCCTAAAACTGACCCAATGTCCACAAGTTTTAATGAAAGAGCTCAGGCTCAAGACACCAATTCTGCCTTTGTCATAGATTCTGTGACTGGTTGCAGGGGGCCTGGCTACTGTGGAGTGAGTCCCTCAGTGTTCACCCCACCCCTGAAGGGTGGCCTGGCATTTGAGTACCGGCACCTCTTTTGCTAGGAAAAACACACTGCCCTCCTTACACCTTGCCAGAATCTCACTTCCCAGACGCCTACCCCCAAATTAGCTTGAACCCCTGTCTAAGCTTGATTCCTTCTCTTCTCTCCTCTTCCCTGCTGGTTCAAGACCCACCTTTCTCTATCTCCTCTACAGAGTGGACACCCCCAGCTTTTTCTGCCCTTGTCCTCTATTTCTCTCTGCTCCCTTGTTTTATCTCTCCCTAAAACCCCCAGCTCTCTTCCTCTCACTGCTCCTCTGTAATTTTGTGCACCCCCCCCCTCTCCAAAAAAAAGTCCCAAATTCTCTTTCCATCTTTCAGTGCTCTCTCTTCCTCTCTACTGCCCTAGCTTACTCTATTCCCCTAGTTGGCCCTCCCCTCCCAGGCCCTGTAGTTTCCCTTCTCTCCAAGCTCCATACTGATCACTGTATGAGGAGGTGAAGGAGTTAAGAGGAAAGCAGCTGCACATTGGGCCATGCTGTCCAAAACCTCTTCTCTGATCGCTGATTTGAACAATGAGGCTGAAATCAGCAGTCAGGCGCAGGGCAGCAGAGAAAGATGATGTGACTTGACAAACACTCTCCTCCTCCTCTTATTGTGGTCAATGGTGGGGAGAGGGGTGGACATGCAACATTACTGGGCTACTTCAACCAAGCTGCAGCTTTTTCCTAACCATGAGAGCCACTGAGACTGAGAGACAGCCGCTGTGTAGCATCTTCTGCAAGCATTCAAAGATCTGTTAGTCTTTCTGAGCATTAAGAGAGGATTCATGTTGGTGCTGTCTGATATCACTATCACTGACGTGTGATTGATTTCATCCTGCTAACCGGCAAAGAAAAGCCGTCTATTAAATCTAGATAAACAGAATTAAGTAACATTTGTCGAACACTGACAGGAAGGCAGAATAGACTTGATTAATGTGGACATCTGTTGTTCTTTCTAGAAGAAAAGCTTGGTTCAGAATACTACTGCAGCAAAAGCAATACCAGCACCAGGACCAAGGACCAGGAGTCAGAACATTTCTTTCCCCGTAGTCACAGCAGCATCAGACACTTACCCACAGCAAGCAGAGGCTGGTACTGTTTCAGATTCTTGGTGGTGAGCGGGGGACACATGCGCATTGCAAAGGGAGGCAGTGGGAGACCAGACAGCAGCCCAGTGAGCAGGAACTTGAGCTGCACTTCCTGGCACCGAGACATCTTCTGAGATTCATCACACCCTAGCAGGCTCTGTCCTGCTGCTCACACAAAGGAAAACCAGAAGAGTTAGATCTTCAATACAACAAGGCCACATTACTGCTTTGTATGATCCCCAGTAAACAGCTGGAAACTGTACTAACAAGTAACCATAAAAGTTGAAGCCAGGATCTAAAACTCAGTCCCTTCAGAAGTATTTAAGAAGTACAAGAATTGCTATGACCAGAAAGTCACAATGTCAGACTGACAAGCAGGCCTCAGAACTGTTAGCTAGCAGAACCACAAGTCAATCCACCAAATCTAGAGGTGAGGGCAGGTGCCAGACAGTAGCGCTATAACACCTGACAAGGGGCTGCAGCATTATACACCCACCTTCTGGTCAATACTGATCTCTCTGGTAATTTCCCAACCCCTTATGGTAGCTTTTGCAGGCTCATACTGTGTTTCCAAATGAAAGGTAAGAAGGCAGCCAAGATCACAAGGCAAAGTTTGCCAAGAAATTTCAACAACACTATTTTTCTTTAATACAAATTATTACTTTACCTATTTTTCAAAACCTACAAAGACATAAGTACATAAGTAATGCCACACTGGGAAAAGACCAAGGGTCCATCGAGCCCAGCAACTTGCCCACGACAGCGGCCAATCCAGGCCAAGGGCATCAAGTTATTACATAGTATATTTAAAACTAATTTAAAAAAAATTTCACTCAACACACAGTTAAGCTTTGGAACTCGTTGCCCGAGAATGTGGTAAAAGCTGGTACCGTAGCTGGGTTTCAAAAATTTGGATAAAATTCCTGGGAAAAAAGGTAGATCTATGGAAAGCCGCTACTTATCCCTAGGGGTAAACAGCATGGAATCTTGCTATTTTGGGGGATCCTGACAGGTACCTACTGTACCTAGATGTACACAGCTTCAATAGCTTTCAGGCTTGCAAGTGGTATATAAAAATTTAAATAGAAATACTTTTGAAATGCACTGACTAGCATTGTAAACAGGAGGCTGGACTAGATGGACAATCGGTCTGACTCAATATAATTCTTATGTTTCTTTCATATCAGTATACTAGAGTGGAAATTTAAGCTACTTAAATGCGCGGAGGACAATCCATCCGTCTGTCTGTCTGTCAAACAACTTCCTTCCTTAAGCTGCACCTTTCAGGTAACACCTCTATAGTGTTAATGGGCTCCTCTATGGGCTGCATCTGTTAGGTAACCCCTCCATTAGAATGAGAATGCTTCTCTTTGCCCTCCTTACCGATCATGCTGTCCAGGGAGAGATCAGGAAGTTTACTCTGGAAGGATCCCACTGGAATTCCACAAAATGAGACTGGGGAGTACAGGCGACTGCTCACATTGCTGCTTTAAATAAATAAGGAGATGTTAGGACTTATCTGACAATTTTCTTTCCTTTAGTCCTTCAGACTATTTCACAATTTGTGAACTTATGTCCATCAACCAGCAGGTGAAGATAGTGAATACAAAATTGTACTGTGCTCTATGAGTCTTATGTGCAGCTCCTACAACTCAGGTCCCGATGCTCAGAAGCAAATGCAGGAGCTAAAGGACATTAGCGCCAAACAAGGGCACTCTTCCTGCTGTAAACCTTACACCCGCTCTGAGCTGGCGTTAGGGTGTCAGAAGCAGAAGAAGCTTGTTTTCCCATCACTCTATTGTGCGCACTGTCATAGATAAGGCAATAAAAACCAGAGTCCATGCCTCCCTCCCCCAGGACCCCAGTCTCATCGTAAATAAAAAACAAACAGTGTTGATACACCCATTACATCAGAGTTTTTGAGCATAGGGGACAGGGAAGTAAAGGAAGTAAATGCTAATAATCTCCTCAGGATCTAAAGCAAAGAGTCTGTCAGCCTGGTTTCAGGCCTAATCTGCTGCTCGCTGATTTCTTTGCAAAGCAAAGCATGGTACCTCCTCCTCTTCTTGGCCATGCAGGGCTCCCTCCTGCACATTAATGCCACAAAGATATTTAAATGTTTCTATCATTTCCCTTTCTCTCCCGCCTTTCTTGCAACGTATACATATTGAGAGCCTTATGTCTGTCCCCATATGCTATATGGTAAAATAGTCGAACGACTGTTTTGAAGTAGTTGTGGCCTTCCTCCTTTAAAGTGAATTACAGTAGTCTATGTGAGACAGTACTAAGGCATGAATAAGTGTCTGCAAATCCTTGGTGTCTAAGAGTGGCCAAATAAATAGTACAAATCTATCATAAGACAATTACTAGGTTGCACTACTGATGAAATTTGAGAGCCAAAATTTTGTATGCTTTTAAATGTTGTGAGCTGGTCTTTTTTTCTGCCAGTCTACATGAGTAGCATTGATTTTTTTCCATTGTTACTTTATGCTTTTAAAGATGTTTCAGTTTCTGTATGTCAACATCTTTGCCTTGTCTGCAGGAAAACCATAGGTTTTATAACCTGTAACTCTATGGAGACAGGCTGTCTCTGTATTCCCCTCCTAATTTTCTTAAAAAATAAAACTTTCCTTCGGAGGTTTTTTAGACCCATGATCGCAACTGGACTGTGGTATTGAACATGTGATAACCCTAATAGCAGAATCATTACGTTTTCGACAACTGAGGTCATTTTTCCTCCTTTGCTCCATACATTTATTTTGGTTGGTTAAAAACTAAAATCAAAACAAACATTATTGATTGATCAGGAGTGGGTATTTGTTACACTGCTCTTTTTTTGATTGCATATATCAGAGTGCTGTCTCCAGTTTTGGTATTTTTTTTTTTTACTTTTTGTATTGGTGGAACACATACATATGACTAATCTCTCTACAGGGTTTGAATCAGTTCAGCCTATGCAAAAGGTAGTTTTCTGAAAAACCAAGATAAGGAGCTTAAATTTAGCCCAGAACCAGCACAGCCTGCCAAGTAAGGAAGATACTCTAGTCCAAGGCCGACACAGCAGTTCTTGCTACCAGAGTTCGTATCATTTGCAGTCAGTGTGTAAATCTAACGGCAGGGCCCATATATACACTATTGTTACGTAGTCAGGTTTCAGAGGTAAAGCACACAGGGATGCCCAGGTTCAGGAGGGGGCCTTCATCTCTGTCTCCGAGACAGAGGACCGTCACTGTCATAAGACTAGAGAAGGCAGGGCTGAAAAAAGTCCCGGTAGCTGTGAATAAAGATTGATGGTGGCTTAACCTGCCAGAAGCCAAAAACAGCAATGAGAAGACGATAAGACATTTTAAATTCCTTTCCTTTTCCTATTGCACCAAAAATCAAACTTGTTGACAAAATTAATGGAAGGGAGAATGTGCTTGATGTAATTACCCAGCACGCAGGCTCCGGCATAGGGTGCTGGACTTCAGTTCCCAAATCATGAGTCTGCCATCACTAACAATCAGTGCAACTGAATTCTCGTTCCCTGGATGGACTGTCATGCTGAATGGACGCACCGTCTTTGTCACCCTTATTGCATCACACTGGCACCGAAGGTCATAGGTCACCTCCTGAATGGGATCTGGATCTACGAGATAGCAAACAGAACAAAAGGCTTTGCACTTTCCAAAAATGACAGGAGGCCTGCACATGCATTTCCATAGGTTGAAATGACAGCAAGGTATTTTTTACAATTACACTGCTACATCTATGAAGCCCTAGCGGGCAGCAGCACCACAGCTCACAAGGAGAGGGATGCTCCAGCACGCACTGAGCAAGTATACTGCAGCTCATATGAAGAGCAGTGTTGGGCAGATGCATAGCGTTTCATGCCAGCATGCCATCGGGAAGTAGCGCTGCAGCTCACACGAACTGCAGTATTTCTGGTGTTCGCTGTCAGATTTATTCTTTAGCCTTTTTGCAAAAAAAAGGTATACATGAGTGGAGGAGTGGCTTAGTGGTTAGGGTGGTGGACTTTGGTCCTGAGGAACTGAGGAACTGAGTTGGATTCCCACTTCAGGCACAGGCAGCTCCTTGTGACTCTGGGCAAGTCACTTAACCCTCCATTGCCCCATGTAAGCCGCACTGAGCCTGCCATGAGTGGGAAAGCGCAGGGTACAAATGTAACAAAAATAAAATAGATACTATTGGAGATTCTACATGGAATGTTGCTACTATTGGAGATTCTACATGGAATGTTGCTACTGTTGGAGATTCTACATGGAATGTTGCTACTATTGAGATTCTGTTGCTACTATTGGAGATTCTACATGGAATGTTGCTACTATTGGAGATTCTACATGGAATGCTGCTACTATTGGAGATTCTACATGGAATGTTGCTACTATTGGAGATTCTACATGGAATGTTTCTATTCCACTAGGGCAACATTCCATGTAGAAGGCTGCGCAGGCTTCTGTTTCTGTGAGTCTGACGTCCTGAACATACGTGCAGGACGTCAGACTCACAGAAGCAGAAGCCTGCGCGGCCACATTGGTGATCTGCAAGGGCCGACTTCTACATGGAATGTTGCTAGTGGAATAGCAACATTCCATGTAGAATCTCAAATAGTAGCAACAGTGGAGGAGTGGCCTAGTGGTTAGGGTGGTGGACATTGGTCCTGAGGAACTGAGTTCGATTCCCACTTCAGGCACAGGCAGCTCCTTGTGACTCTGGGCAAGTCACTTAACCCTTCATTGCCCCATGTAAGCCGCACTGAGCCTGCCATGAGTGGGAAAGCGCAGGGTACAAATGTAACAAAAATAAAATAGATACTATTGGAGATTCTACATGGAATGTTGCTACTATTGGAGATTCTACATGGAATGTTGCTATTCCACTAGCAACATTCCATGTACAAGGCTGCGCAGGCTTCTGTTTCTGTGAGTCTGACGTCCTGCACGTATGTGCAGGACGTCAGACTCACAGAAGCAGAAGCCTGCGCGGCCACATTGGTGATCTGCAAGGGCCGACTTCTACATGGAAAGTTGCTAGTGGAATAGCAACATTCCATGTAGAAACTCAAATAGTAGCAAGAGTGGAGGAGTGGCCTAGTGGTTAGGGTGGTGGACTTTGGTCCTGAGGAACTGGATTCCCACTTCAGGCACAGGCAGCTCCTTGTGACTCTGGGCAAGTCACTTAACCCTCCATTGCCCCATGTAAGCCGCATTGAGCCTGCCATGAGTGGGAAAGCGCAGGGTACAAATGTAACAAAAATAAAATAGATACTATTGGAGATTCTACATGGAATGTTGCTACTATTGGAGATTCTACATGGAATGTTTCTATTCCACTAGGGCAACATTCCATGTAGAAGGCTGCGCAGGCTTCTGTTTCTGTGAGTCTGACGTCCTGAACATACGTGCAGGACGTCAGACTCACAGAAGCAGAAGCCTGCGCGGCCACATTGGTGATCTGCAAGGGCCGACTTCTACATGGAATGTTGCTAGTGGAATAGCAACATTCCATGTAGAATCTCAAATAGTAGCAACAGTGGAGGAGTGGCCTAGTGGTTAGGGTGGTGGACATTGGTCCTGAGGAACTGAGTTCGATTCCCACTTCAGGCACAGGCAGCTCCTTGTGACTCTGGGCAAGTCACTTAACCCTCCATTGCCCTGTGTAAGCCGCATTGAGCCTGCCATGAGTGGGAAAGCGCGGGGTACAAATGTAACAAAAAAAAACATGCTGCTTTTCCTTTCTGTCCCTGTCATTTCTATAAATCTGATACAACTGTCTACCTGTTCAGAGAAAGGTGGAATCACAGGGCAAATGGGTGAGTAAACCACCCAATGTGGTATACTGAACACAACGGTGATTAACAGAGCTAAAACCTAGCTACCGTATTTACAGAGCACTAAAGATGAGTGATGAAAATTCAGGAGCAGCTGGGGAACCAGGCTTATAACTCTTCCAGCCCTCTGCCCTTCCCCCACAGCAAACAGTTCTAATCAAAACAGTTTTGATTTAAAACCTGTTGTAAGGAAGAAGCCTTTTACAAACATAGCTTTCCACCTTCAGGTGCTACCTTCCTCAGGGCTCTCCAGCTCCCATTCCATCCTGCTTTCTGCTTCTTGCTCAGCCTCCTTAACCCCCTCCGTCACCCAATCCATCCAATCCAAAACATGACACTGAAAACTCCATGAAGTCAGTGATAGTATTCAGATTACTGCATATTTTGTTCCCTGCTAAGAAACACAGGATAGAACAGCAGTCTGTGCTCGGTATCTCTTCTTACTACCACAGCCCCCTTCATTTCCCCTCCAGGACACTGCCCACCGTAATTTACGTAGCAAGAACCAAACAGGGAGTGGTATTTGGGCACATTTTCTCACCTGGATCGTCGTTTGGTGCCCCCAGTATGGCTCCACTAGACCTACAGACTCTGAATGTGATGCAGCCATTCTCATGCAAACAAAAAAAGGCATCGCGCTGAAAGCAGGGGATCACCTGAGCGACAAAAGAGCACTTTACAGTTCTGCACAGAAGAGATTTGTAGTTTACAGATTTTAATTTATGGCCTTAGTTCAAGCCAAGTTACACATTTGGGTACAGCCCGAGGGCTCGCAATCTGTTTGCACCTGAGGCAACCGAGGAGTATGAAATGTGCCCAGGGTTGCAAGGGAGAAGCAGGATTTAAACCTGGATTCACAGCCCACTTCTCTAACTACACCAACCAGCAGATTGAAAACAAATTGTGGGAAGTTTTTGTTTTTTTTCTAAACAGCGCATAATTAAGCTGTGGAATCTGTTGCCAGAGGATGTGTCATGACGACCATCACAGTGGAATTCAAAATAGGATTGAACAGAATCCTAGAAGAAAAGTCCATAAAACATTTATCAGTCAGGAAGACTTGGGGCAGCCTGGAAATGAACTATGAGAAACAGACCTAGTTTGTGAGATTTGCCAGGTACTTGCAATCCAGACTGCCCCCAGTCGGACAGGATACCGGGCTCCACGGACCCTGGTCTGACTTAGCATGGCTGTTACACACAGCTGGCGCTGGGCCACAGCTGTCTGCTCTTTACAGACAGGTTGCCTGTAGGGGAAAGGATAGTAATACCAGAGTGTGCCAAACAGAGGCAGACACACATGCCCAGATGGAGTCTTAATTTGAATATATTCCACCAATAAAGCTACGCCAATAAAAACAAACATGAAACAGCAACCCACACCAGCTCCCTTTTACACAGTGACAGAAATCTGTACAAGGAAACAACATGGCAGGAATCAGAGGACGGAGTCAAGTGAAAGCAAAGCACGCAGGGTCTAAGTCCCACTTTTTGAGTCTGAGGAGGATTTAGAAATTGATCTGGTCCTGGGAGCCAAAAGAAAGCCTTCATTTTCTCGCTCAGGTTTCTTAAGCAATGTTTAGCCACAGCTGGAAAGAACAAAAAAGCACAGACCAGTATAGTACAAAGGAAAAGGAGCTAAAGAACAATTTCTCATGCACTCTGGCAGCCTAGGGAACTGCAGAGGGTTCTGCTCCCTAGGCTCCCACAGTCCACTCTTAGATATCCAGATTGGCACCTGTTCTTTGCTCAGGCCTACCACGGCAGAAAGCTAGTCCTGGGCCTGGAACAAATTCAGCTCACTCCTTTGAATTTTCTGTACATTTATGTTTTTGTATGCCCTTTTTGATATAATGACTCAATAAATCAACTGAATGAAGGTAAAATTATGTATAATCATACCTGATAATTTTCTTTCCATTAATCATAGCTGATCAATCCATAGACTGGTGGGTTGTGTCCATCTACCAGCAGGTGGAGATAGAGAGCAAACTTTTGCCTCCCTATATGTGGTCATGTGCTGCCGGAAACTCCTCAGTATGTCGATATCAAAGCTCCATCCGCAGGACTCAGCACTTAGAGAATTACACCCACGAAGGGACACTCTGCCCAGCTCACCACCGCCGAAACGGGGGAGGGGAATTAACCCAGCTCATCCCCACACAAGTGGGGGAGGGGAATCCGTCCAGCTCATCCCCGCGGAGCGGGGGAGGGACACCACACCCGCCGATGCGGGGGGATCTGGCTTATCCTGCAACCGCAACCGCGGGAGGAGCTGACTGACCCTAACACCGCCGAAGCGGGAGGGGTACAAAGCTGCCCTACAGCCGCACGAAGCGGGAGGGAGTGCCGGCAGAATTTATGTCTCAATCCAGCCCCGTAAAACGGGGGGGGAGAGGAATGCAGCAGCTCACTGTAACACAAACTCGTCTCAACTCTTGAAGAATCCAAGTGAAAAAACTTGAGCACGAAGTCTTTCTGAAGTAACTGAAGACTAAACTTGAACCTGAAATGCAACCAGAATAAAACAGTACAGATATCTGGGAGGGGCTATGGATTGATCAGCTATGATTAATGGAAAGAAAATTATCAGGTATGATTATACATAATTTTACCTTCCATATCATCAAGCTGATCAATCCATAGACTGGTGGGATGTACCGAAGCAGTACTCACCCAGGGCGGGACATTGAAATCCCTGACCTCAACACTAAAGCTCCAAACCGGGCCTCCGCCCGTGCAGCCACAGTCAAACGGTAATGCTTGAAGAATGTATGAGCCGAAGCTCAAGTTGCCGCCTTGCATATCTCTTCCAAGGAGACGGATCCGGCCTCTGCCATCGAGGCCGCCTGAGCTCTAGTGGAGTGAGCCTTCAGCTGGATAGGCGGCACCTTCCCCGCGGCCACATAAGCTGCTGCAATGGCTTCCTTGACCCATCTTGCCACTGTAGGCTTAGCAGCCTGCAGACCCTTACGAGGACCTGCAAACAGGACAAACAGATGATCCGATTTCCGGAAATCATTGGTCACTTCCAAGTATCTGATGATGACTCGTCTCACATCCAGATATTCAAGAGCGGAGTACTCCTCTGGGTAGTCCTCCCTACGAAAGGAAGGGAGACAGAGCTGCTGATTCACATGGAAGCGAGAACCAATCTTGGGCAGGAAGGAAGGCACTGTGCGAATAGTCACTCCTGCCTCAGTGAACTGCAGAAAAGGCTCTCGACATGAGAGCGCCTGGAGCTCGGAAACTCTTCTGGCTGAAGAGATAGCCACCAAAAAGACTGCTTTCAACGTCAGGTCTTTCAGAGATGCCCTCGACAAGGGTTCCAAAGGCGGCTTCTGCAATGCTCTTAGCACCAGGTTGAGATTCCACGCAGGCACCACTGAGTGCAGAGGAGGGCGCAGGTGATTAACTCCCTTGAGAAAGCGCACCACATCTGGCTGCGAAGCCAGGGAAGCACCCTTCAGGCGGCCCCTGAACCAAGCCAGAGCCGCTACCTGGACTTTAAGGGAACTGAGCGACAGGCCTTTCTCCAGACCTTCTTGCAGGAACGCCAACACTGAAGAAATTGGAGCAGTGAAGGGAGAAAGTGAGCCTGCTTCACACCACGCTGCAAACATAAGCCAAACCCTGGCATAAGCAGTAGAAGTAGAGCGCTTCCTCGCTCTCAGCATAGTGGCGATGACCTTGTCTGAGAAGCCCTTCTTCCTCAGACGCTGCCGCTCAATAGCAAGGCCGTAAGACCAAAGGGGGAGGGATCCTCCATCACCACGGGACCCTGATGTAACAGGCCCTGCTCCACTGACAGCCGCAGAGGATCGTCGACTGAGAGCCTGATCAAGTCCGCATACCAGGGACGTCTGGGCCAATCCGGACCCACCCGGATTACCCTGCCGGGATGCTTTGCCACCCGGTCTAGCACCCTGCCCAACATGGGCCAGGGCGGGAACACATAGAGGAGCTCTTGTGTCGGCCACTGTTGGAAAAGAGCATCTACTCCCAGGGATCGAGGGTCCCGTCCTCTGCTGAAAAAGCGCGGCACTTGGCAATTGGCCGATGACGCCATCAGAACTAGGCTCGGCTGGCCCCAGCGCTTCGTGATGTCCAAGAACGCCTGAGCAGATAGTTGCCAGTCTCCGGGCTCCAAGGTATGGCGACTGAGAAAGACCGCCTTGACATTCATGACTCCGGCAATGTGGGCCGCTGAAAGCTGCTCCAGGTTCGCTTCCGCCCACTGGCAAAGACTCATAGCCTCCTTGGCTAGAGGGGCGCTCTTGGTACCTCCCTGGCGGTTGATATAGGCCACAGCCGTGGCATTGTCCGACAGGACCCGTACAGGCTTCAACACCAGTACCGGGATGAACTCCAATAACACCAACCGAATGGCTCTGAGTTCCAGGAGGTTGATAGACCACTTGCCTCTGCAGGAGACTAGAGCCCCTGCGCTGTCCTTCCCAAGCAGTGGGCTCCCCAGCCCATCAAAGAGGCGTCTGTCGAGACGACAATCCACTCCGGGGTCACCAGAGGCAATCCTGCAGACAACTTGTCTGTCTGCGTCCACCAGCTCAGCGCCTTGCGCACTGCTGGGTCCACGGGAAGGCGCACAGCATAATCCTCCGACATCGGAGTCCAGCGCAGCAGCAGAGATAGCTGTAGTGGTCTCATATGAGCCCTGGCCCAGGGCACTACTTCCATCGTGGCCGTCATAGAGCCCAACAGCTGCGCGTAGTCCCAAGCCCGAATAGGAGAGGCTACTAGGAACTAGTCCACCTGAGCCTGAAGCTTGACAATCCGATTGTCTGGCAGGAACACTCTGCCCACTTGGGTGTCGAATCGAACTCCCAGATACTCCAGGGACTGAGTCGGGCGCAGCTGGCTCTTCTTCCAGTTGATGATCCATCCCAGGGAGCTCAAAAGAGCAACTACCCGGTCCATAGCTTTGCCGCACTCTGCATAAGAGGGGGCTCGGATCAACCAGTCGTCCAGATAAGGATGGACTTGTACTCCTCCTTCCTTTAGCAGGAAGGCCGCTATGACCCCCATTACTTTGGAAAAGGTCCGCGGAGCAGTAGCCAACCCGAAAGGGAGGGCTCTGAACTGGAAGTGTCGTCTCAGGACTGTAAAACGCAGAAAGCGTTGGAGAGGAGGCCAGATGGGAATATGCAGGTACGCTTCCTTGATGTCCAAGGAAGCCAAGAACTCTCCTGCCTTCACTGCCGCTATAACAGAGCGGAGAGTCTCCATGCGAAAGTGCCTCACTTTCCAGGCCCGAATGACCCCTTTGAGGTCGAGGATAGGCCGGACAGAACCTCCTTTCTTTGGAACCACAAAGTAAATGGAGTAACGTCCCTTGCCAATCTGATTTTTTGGCACCGGAACGACCGCACCCAGGCGGATCAGGTTGTCCAAGGTCTGCTGCACTACCACAGCTTGACCGGAGACTTGCAGGGAGAGAGTACAAACCCGTCTCTTAAGGGTTGGCAGAACTCTAGCTTGTAGCCGTCTCTGATGACTTCCAGCACCCACGCGTCTGAAGTTATAGTGGTCCACTCGCCCAGAAACGAGGACAGCCGTCCTCCAATCTGCACTGGGGCGTGGACCAAGGCCCCGTCATTGGGTACGAGACCCTGGGGGAGGACCGGAGGGAGCACCTCCGGGACGGCGGTCTCTGCGAAAGGAATGCTGCTTGGGGGAGAAATTCCTCTTGAAGGAAGAGGGGGCAGAGGAACCCGACTTGCCCGGGCGGTACCGACGGGCTTCCTGCAACCGTCCTCTGGAGGTACCGGGACGAGTACTAACCCGAGCCCTGACCTCTGGTAATTTCTTGCCCTTAGACGTGCCGAGATCGGTCACGATTTTGTCCAGCTCGACCCCAAAGAGCAGCTTGCCTTTAAAAGGCAATCTAGCCAGGCGGGATTTAGAGGCGTGGTCAGCAGACCAATGTTTCCGCCAAAGCCACCGCCGCGCAGAGACTGTCTGAGCCATGCCTTTAGCTGAGGCTCTCCAGACATCATACAGCAAGTCTGCCAAATAGGCTAAGCCCGATTCCAGGGCCGGCCAATCAGCCCTCAAGGAATGATCCGAGGGGGAAGCCCGCTGCACCATAGTCCGGCACGCCCTGGCCACATAGGAGCCGCAAACTGAGGCCTGCAAACTTAAAGCAGCTGCCTCAAAGGACGACCTTAAGGCCGCCTCCAATCTTCTGTCTTGGGCGTCCTTTAGGGCCGTGCCACCTTCCACCGGCAACGCCGTTTTCTTAGTCACCGCAGTGATTAAAGAATCCACGGTAGGCCACAGATAGGCCTCACGTTCACTCACAGCCAAAGGATAGAGGCGGGACATAGCCCTAGCCACTTTAAGGCTCGTTTCCGGGACATCCCATTGAGCCGCAATTAAGGTGTGCATGGATCATGCACGTGGAAGGTTCTAGGCGGGCGCTTCGTCCCCAGCATAATGGCAGAGCCAACAGGGGCTGAGGGAGAGACGTCCTCCGGAGAGGAAATCTTCAAAGTGCCCATGGCCTGTAACAACAGGTTGGACAAATCCTCTGGGCTAAAAAGCCGCGCTGCAGAGGGGTCATCCGCTCCATCCGAGCGGGGATCTATCTCCTCCAAAGAATCCGCAAAGGATCGTTGGGAGACCTCAGACACGCTGCCCTCATCTACATCGGAGGAGACAAAAGTCCTCCAAGGCCTGGAAATCAACCCGAGGGCGTTTACCTCTGGGAACCTCAACCTCTTTATCAGAAGAGGGAGCAGGGGCAGCGTTTTGCATGAGGAAAGCCTGATGCAGCAGCAAAACAAACTCGGGGGAAAAACCCCCCAGACTGTGCACTTCCACAGCCTGGGCAACAGCCCTAGACGCACTCTCAACCGGCGCTCGCACTAGCGGGGGAGAGACATGCTGCGCATCCAAAATGGCGTCCGGCGCGAAACTCCGTGAAGGAGCCGCGCGGGAAGAACGGCGCTTAACTTTAGCCGCTTTTGTGCCGTCGCCCAAATTAAGGGCGTTCATGGCATTAATGTCTCCAACCTCAAGGGCGGCCCACGAAGAAGCCGTCCGAGCCGCGTGGCCGGCCAAGATGGCGGAGGCGAGGAGCGGGGGATGGGCGGTTATGGCGGGAAAAAACCGCCACGCCGGAGGAACGACCGGGACATTCATCGGTCACTAAACTATCACCCATCAAGGGCGAATCAGGTTGTAAAACCCCCGCATCCCCTCTAGAAGCGCTCCAGCGATCCGGGGAGCGACCCTTTGCGCCCTCGCCCTCCGACGCCATTGCCACGAGGAGAAGAATCGGGGAACCCCCTGCCCGCTATAAAAAGGTAAAATTACCTGCTTGCCGCTCCGAGCTGTAACGAACTGGTGTCCCAGTGAGTAGCTGCAATGAACGTTTAAAGAAACGTCGAATTAAACGCCTTTAAAGACGTTTAAAAATTTTTTTTTTTTTTTAAACGGAGCCAGCGGGAGGGGGGAGAAAAGGAGGGACCTGGCACCACCAGGTTTGCACTTGCTCAAAAGAGCCCTCAACCCCAGGCCTCAACAAAACCTAAGGATTAGGCTTGGAGGCCTAGCCAGAGCTGCTGCTGTGTGTGACCACCACCTGCTGAGATAGAGAACATACTGGGGAGTTTCCGGCAGCACATGACCACATACAGTGGGGGAAATAAGTATTTGATCCCTTGCTGATTTTGTAAGTGTGCCCACTGACAAAGACATGAGCAGCCCATAATTGAAGGGTAGGTTATTGGTAACAGTGAGAGATAGCACATCACAAATTAAATCCGGAAAATCACATTGTGGAAAGTATATGAATTTATTTGCATTCTGCAGAGGGAAATAAGTATTTGATCCCCCACCAACCAGTAAGAGATCTGGCCCCTACAGACCAGGTAGATGCTCCAAATCAACTCGTTACCTGCATGACAGACAGCTGTCGGCAATGGTCACCTGTATGAAAGCCACCTGTCCACAGACTCAGTGAATCAGTCAGACTCTAACCTCTACAAAATGGCCAAGAGCAAGGAGCTGTCTAAGGATGTCAGGGACAAGATCATACACCTGCACAAGGCTGGAATGGGCTACAAAACCATCAGTAAGACGCTGGGCGAGAAGGAGACAACTGTTGGTGCCATAGTAAGAAAATGGAAGAAGTACAAAATGACTGTCAATCGACAAAGATCTGGGGCTCCACGCAAAATCTCACCTCGTGGGGTATCCTTGATCATGAGGAAGGTTAGAAATCAGCCTACAACTACAAGGGGGGAACTTGTCAATGATCTCAAGGCAGCTGGGACCACTGTCACCACGAAAACCATTGGTAACACATTACGACATAACGGATTGCAATCCTGCAGTGCCCGCAAGGTCCCCCTGCTCCGGAAGGCACATGTGACGGCCCGTCTGAAGTTTGCCAGTGAACACCTGGATGATGCCGAGAGTGATTGGGAGAAGGTGCTGTGGTCAGATGAGACAAAAATTGAGCTCTTTGGCATGAACTCAACTCGCCGTGTTTGGAGGAAGAGAAATGCTGCCTATGACCCAAAGAACACCGTCCCCACTGTCAAGCATGGAGGTGGAAATGTTATGTTTTGGGGGTGTTTCTCTGCTAAGGGCACAGGACTACTTCACCGCATCAATGGGAGAATGGATGGGGCCATGTACCGTACAATTCTGAGTGACAACCTCCTTCCCTCCGCCAGGGCCTTAAAAATGGGTCGTGGCTGGGTCTTCCAGCACGACAATGACCCAAAACATACAGCCAAGGCAACAAAGGAGTGGCTCAGGAAGAAGCACATTAGGGTCATGGAGTGGCCTAGCCAGTCACCAGACCTTAATCCCATTGAAAACTTATGGAGGGAGCTGAAGCTGCGAGTTGCCAAGCGACAGCCCAGAACTCTTAATGATTTACAGATGATCTGCAAAGAGGAGTGGACCAAAATTCCTCCTGACATGTGTGCAAACCTCATCATCAACTACAGAAGACGTCTGACCGCTGTGCTTGCCAACAAGGGTTTTGCCACCAAGTATTAGGTCTTGTTTGCCAGAGGGATTAAATACTTATTTCCCTCTGCAGAATGCAAATAAATTCATATACTTTCCACAATGTGATTTTCCGGATTTAATTTGTGATGTGCTATCTCTCACTGTTACCAATAACCTACCCTTCAATTATGGGCTGCTCATGTCTTTGTCAGTGGGCACACTTACAAAATCAGCAAGGGATCAAATACTTATTTCCCCCACTGTATAGGGAGGCAAAAGTTTGCTCTCTATCTCCACCTGCTGGTAGATGGACACAACCCACCAGTCTATGGATTGATCAGCTTGATGATATGGAAATCATTTTTCTTATTAAAGAAAAAAATCCATTATAAGCAGAAAAAGCCACTTTCATAGGAAAATAAGGCTACACGTGTCAGAATGAGTCTGGGGGCTCTCCTGCAGCCTGTAAGTGCATCAAAGCAGCAAAGGAGACGGAGGAGCATCTTTACCCATCATCTGAGCTGCACATTCTCCCCTTCACACCAGTATTGGTGAAATTGTGTCTGTGAAGCTTGTTTACAGTCACTGCTAATTTCCAATTTAAGAATGTTCTTTTTTCAGGGAATTAACTACCTTGCCCCATTCTTCCTCACAAACACAACAACACCCTCAGTTTAGTATAAAGAATTTGTTTGATGTTGCATTGAAAGGCATCACTCAGAGATAGGAGAAGCAGATAAAGCTGAAGAAGCCAGTCTATAGTCGAATCAGGGACCGAAGGCCCGCTGGAATAGCCCTGTCTCTAAACCCACCTTACACTCCGGCAGGGAAACTTCAGGCAACATATCTCATACAGAGAGCCCAAGACAAACAAATACCGTACCTTTCAATCATTCCGCCTGCCTTCTCTATCTGCTCTCACTAGTACATAAAACCTAGAATACTCCAAAGAGGGAGGGGGGGGATTGTTTTTTTGTTTTGCTTTTGTAGGTGCATATACCCTTTTATTTTTCAAGCCAGGCAAGATAACCTAGAAGATACTGTATGGAGACTTCATCATCAGGTGCTTCCAGTCCTAGTTGAACACACTGAGGCATATTTTCAAAGCACTTAAGCCTTCCAAAGTTCCATAGGGCTATAGTAATGGTGTAGACTTGTGGGCAGTGGGTTTTGAGGGGGATATGGGGGGCTCAACACACAAGGGAAGGGTGCTATGCACCTGGGAGCTCTTTTACCTTTTTTTTTGTTTTTGTAAAAGTGCCCCCTAGGGTGCCCGGTTGGTGTCCTGGCATGTGAGGTTCCATAGGTTTCTATGGAACTTTGGAAGGCTAAGTGCTTTGAAAATATGCCTGTGTTCATTTTAGTTAGCCTTTCCCTATCCTCCCCAGACACAGCACAGAGCCCCAGAAATATAAAAGTGAAAGACAGCTTATTCCATCCAAGTTTGGAAAAGGTGAAAAAAAAAAAAACAATAATGATGGGCTGGTCACTGGTGTCCAAGGGAGAACCTACAATGACCTTCTGAAACTAAAGCTTCTCACCTGGATGAAAGGGACACCTGTTCTTTCAATGGCCACCACACCCACTGTCTGGTTCACTTCCAGGTCAAGGATCAAAATCTCTCTTGGATACAGCAGCAGCATGTGGTTCTTCTTAGAAAGCAGATAGGACAGTTGCAAACAATCATTGAGTGTCACCGACTCAGCACTGAAAATAGACAAAAACTGTGATATCAGCACCACTTCTCTAGGAGAGGCCAGCCAGTATCCCGGGAGATATAGCAGGGATACTTACCTGTAGCAGGTATTCTCAGAGGACAGCAGGGCATCCATTCTCACATTGCCAAAAGCAGAACGCTTAAAAATCATAATACAGCTTTAAGTCACATGACAGCGTCCCCATCGCGCATGCACAAGTGCCTTTCTGCCCGCCACAAAAGCACAGGACCAGCTGTACAATGGTATAGCTACTAGGATAGGAGACAACTCCAAGGGGAGGTGGGGAGCCAGCTGGGTCTTGTATGCATGCTGCTGATGAGAACGAGTGCGCTGTGTCTGAGCCTGCTGAGGCTGGCAAGAAGGAGCGTACCTGTGCCTCTGTGAGTAATAGGGACCCCTCTTCAACTTGCCCAAAAACCTCCTGGATGAGGAGGGTGCAGAAGGTACCCAGCAGGAGAGTGTATCAATGGTGTCAGTGTGTTTCTTAATGAGGTCAGCAACCTCCTCTCCAAAAAGGCTATTCCCCCGGCACATGGCGTCTGCCAATCTCTGCTGAATCACAGGTCCAAGTCATAGACATGCAGCCATGAGAGTCTGCACATCGCTATACTTTGGGCAGAGATGTAGGACGCCATATCAAAGATATCGTAAGTGCATCTTTCAGGATCCAGTGAAGAGGGACCATTACAGCCTCTCTAGGAGGAGAGTTGTAGTCCAGGACCTTGAACATGTCAGCCCTGGGCTTGTCCTCTGCATCCAAATGAATTAGAATAGCACTGTTTTCCTTACAAAACTTGGGAAGGAAAGGCACTCAGGTGGAGACTTCCTCCATTCCTCAGGAGGGGAAGGGTCAGATGGGATCCCATAGGATTCCTCCTCCAAGAAGTACCTAGGGTCCTCATCAGACGTCCTTAAGCGCTCATCGCTGTCAGAAAATACTCCTCACAGAAAGGCTGAGACTGAGCCTGCCTTAAGATAGAGGAACCAGAAGGGCATTGAGGCACCTCAACTCCGGCACAGATTTCTCCACCGACACTGAGGAGCTGTCGATGCTGGTACCGCATGAGGCAGGGCAGCAGAAAGAGACATGGCTGGTGCAAGCACCCCAAACACTAATGCACTCTGCTGAAGGATCTCGCCAAATGCTCACGAAGCATGGCCCAGATGTGCTCATGGATGGTCGCCATCGAGAAAGGCTGGGGCATCAGTTGACAAGCAGCCTGCTGAACCGTCGGGATCGGTGCAGATGCATGGTCCTGGCTGCATGGAGACCCATGCATCGGCACCTCCACAATGGAGAAAGAGCAGTCCTCCCGGTACCAATGTTTCTCGGGGACTGAATCTCTAGGTGCCCCGTGTTCCTGGCACCATGCATTGAGGGGGATCGATGCCAGCCATCGATACCCCTTGGTGTAGATGAGGACGTCATCAAATCCCTATGTCTCCTTGGTGTCGTGTCAGGTTCGATGCTGACCGGTCTCTGGGGCCCAGCACAGCGGTCGATATCGAGGCAGGCAGAGACCCGCTCGATGCACGACCACTCCCAATGTCTGATAGGGACTAGCAGCAATAGGGACTGATGCACTTGATGCCGGTGCGAGGCTCAACGTTGATGCTGAAGTTGAGGTTTTGGACCGGGCTCCAAAAATGTTATCCTCTTTGAGCCTCTCTAGCCAGCTAAGTCCTTTTCTTCATACGAAGGCAATGAACACAGCTGGAAGGGATATGATCAGGCCACAAACACTGGAGACACCAAGAACGGATGTCCTTACCATCTCTAGTCCTACTGCACTGGGCACAGCGCTTAAAGCCACTTGGAACCTTCGATGTTGTGGAAGGGAAAACAGCCGTGGCCAAATCAATGACTCGATGGTGATCCTATAAAGGGGCAAGTCACCAAGAAAAAAAGCAAGGGCAAGAGCCTGACTGGAGCTTGGGCCTAATGAGCATGGTAAAAAAAATAAAGAAAACTTGAGGAAAAATAAACTAGAACCTTTAAGTGGGAAATGGAGAAAAGCCCCAAAAGAGGAACACATGGAAAAGTCCCAACAGAAAGGATTGAAAAACCATCAAAATAAAGAACCACACCAGACACAGTGAGGGAGCTGCAAAACAGCGCATCTTCTCCTCACAGTGGATGAGAAGACATACAACCAGTGAAGGAATGTGGCTTCTGAATATTAAACCTTTAGGTCTGCCGGGCAAGTTCTGTAAATTGGCTAACATTATACTCACGGCTGGAAGTATTGCCTTAGCGGCGAAATGGAAGCAATTAGCTGTTACCTTCTTGGCAGCAACTCTTGCTTAAAATGGACTATGTTTGCTGTATGTCCAAATTAACTGCACTGCACCAAAATCTGGGAGCCGTACACTCTCTGGCGATCTACTCAGGACACTGGATGATAAGGGTCCAGACATCTTCAGTTAGAATGTGAGTTTTGGTCTGGATACTCCGTGTTCTAGTTCAGCTGTATTTATTGGTAAACCTTCTTTAGTGGGATGGGGAGAGAGGAGGGGACCTGAGCATTTAATGCACTGTTTAGCTATCAAGTAGTATTGTTCCAAAGAGTGATGGTATGACTGATTTGTTTGTTGTGCACCAGGGTTTGATGTTTATATTTACAGCTTTGCTACAGCTTGTATTTTGATATATTTTTAAAAAAGAGAGGAGTGCTGGTCCCGCACTCTTGCAGCAGGCAGGAAGGCACTTGTGAACGCATGGTGAGGACGCTGACGTGTGTATTAAAGCTATATTACGCTTTTTAAGTGTTCCAAACTGGACGATGTGGATGAGGTCACCCATACATTAGAATATGGCCTGCTTGTCCTCTGAGAACACCTATACTGCCCATATCTTACCTGGGCTTTTCATTACTGATGAGAACCTTGACTTTGTTAAGTGCTTTCTTGGCTCCTGTGGCCGGAGTCACCTTGCTGTGTGCTGGGCTGGAGTGAGGGCTGGATACATACACCTTTTTGCCAGCACTTGCAGGAGCCCTGGAAGGCGAGAAGTCGGAGATGAACACTATCCCCTCGCTGGTAAGCACTACCTCAAGAAAAGCAAACGAGAGAAACAACAAAGGCATCCATTACAACTTTACGACCACAGTAAGTTCTGTTAAAATTGCTCAGAAGGTTTCAGTAGAGAAGGTTACCATCTTTTAGACGAGGGCTTAACTGGGTACCAGTTACCATGGCAATGAACTGTTTTCATGGTGCATAAAATGAGACAGCAACAGATGTCCCTATGGGCCAAAGGCAATATCAGTACCCATAAAGGTCAAAGGGAGTTATCATCAGGCAGTACAGTGAAGCTGCTTCTTGCTGGAGACAGGACTGGAAGGGACAGGCTTGAGAGACAGACAGCTTGGGGGGAGAAGATGAGCTTGAGATAGAAAGACTGCTGGGGGACAGAGAGAAGGGAACTACAGAAAACGAAAAGAGGTGGTCAAGGGGGGAAAAGTGAGAGGCTTGAACTCATTACTTGCTGTTAATGAATAAATATCCCTCAGTGGTATAAATGCACAGGAGCAGGGGCCTCAATAGAAAGGAAAGGCTGGAACAAGACAGCATAGGATGAAAGAGGACAGACTCAGGGGGTAATTAAGAAAATATTTCTTTATGGAAAGGGTGGTGGATGCATGGAACAGACTCCCAGTTGAGAAGGTGGAGACCAAGACTGTATCTGAACTCAGGAAAGCTTGGGAAAAGTACATAGTTTCTCTAAAGGAGAGGAAGCAATGATAGGCAGACTAGTTAGGTTGTAGGATCTTTATCTGCATTAGTCCTTAATTTCAGCACACACAAACTTCCACTTATGCTACAGATACAGCTTTGCTATCCTATCTTGTACGCAAATACTTTTTCTTTGATCACCCATCATTGTTTCTCCTTTCAAATACCATTACCCACTCCTATAGCTGATTACCCTTCTGTCTACAGAGAACTCCCATTAAAAGTAGGTGAGTTTCTCACAGAGAGGGCATTCCCTCCATATGGAATTTTTCTTTGATCACCCATCATTGTTTCTTCTTTTGTTTCCATATGGAGAGAATTCCCTCTCTGTCAGAAACTTACCTACTTTTATGTTTTAACGGTTTTTATTGATGATACGATGCTTAACAGAATCATAGAATTTAACATGTTTCATCAAAACATCACATTGTACTTATATACAGACATCTAAATTACCATCATCAATAGTTTATCAATTTCTCCCACCCTCCCCCCATCATCCTCCCATCCCCCTCCTCCCCCCACCTTCGGACAACCTACTGACCTTTATGCGAAACTTACCTACTTTTAATGGGAGTTCTCTGTAGACAGAAGGATAATCAGCTATAGGAGTGGATAATGGTATTTGACAGCACAAAAGCAGAAAGTGTCTAAACGTAGAAAAACCTAGAAGGATTTTCTGAATACGCAAGAGTTTTACTACAGTTGCTCCCATGGTACAAGCATCCTCAATCTTGTTTGAAACTGATTTTGTCCTGCTCCTGTATTGCCCGGGACTAAAGTTTGTTTCCTGGAATGTGGGTGGCATCACTTGCCCAGTTAAGCAGTCTAAGATATTACTCCCATTTGAACCATATGAAGTTTGATGTGGACTGCTTACAGGAGAACGCTATTGTGGGGTGGCCATTTTGTTCTGTAAATCTCTCCAGTACTCGGCTTTGGTTCTGAGAAAGGACAAATAAGGCCATTATTTGTTATTCCAGCTGACCCTCCAGGGCAGAGAACTAATCTTATTGGTGTTGTACACTCCAAATCAGTTTGATGCTCAATTTTTTTCTAACCTGTCCCACCATTGTGCCCCTTTATTTGGGCCTTTTGGTGGTGGCAGGGGACTTAAACCTAGTGGTTGACCCTACTTACTATTACTACTACTTATCATTTCTATAGCGCTACTAGACGTACGCAACGCTGTACACTTGAACATGAAGAGACAGTCCCTTATCGATAGAGCTTACAATCTAATTAGGACAAACAGGACACATAAAAGATAAGGGAATTACTAAGGTGGGGATGATAAAATAAGGGTACTGAACAAGTGAGTAAGGGGTAGGAGTTAAAAGCAGCCAGAGATGGAACTTGACATACCGACTCAGGACGTCTATTCCAGGCATATGGTGCAGCAAGATAAAAGGAACGGAGGCTGGAGTTAGCAGTGGAGGAGAAGGGTGCAGATAAGAGAGATTTACCCAGTGAACAGAGTTCCCGGGGAGGAGTGTAGGGAGAAATAAGAGTGGAGAGGTACTGAGGAGCTGCAGAGTGAATGCACTTAAGTACATAAGTAATGCCACACTGGGAAAAGACCAAGGGTCCATCAAGCCCAGCATCCTGTCCACAACAGCGGCCAATCCAGGCCAAGGGCACCTGGCGAGCTTCCCAAACGTACAAACATTCTATACATGTTATTCCTGGAATTTTGGATTTTTCCCAAGTCCATTTAGTAGTGGTTTATGGACTTGTCCTTTAGGAAACTGTCTAACCCCTTTTTAAACTCTCCTAAGGTAACCGCCTTCACCACGTTCTCTGGCAACGAATCCAGAGTTTAATTACGCGTTGGGTGAACATTTTCTCCGATTTGTTTTAAATTTACTACACTGTAGTTTCATCATATAGGGGATTCATCGCATGCCCCCTAGTCCTAGTATTTTTGGAAAGCGTAAACAGACGCTTCACATCCACCTGTTCCACTCCACTCATTATTTTATATACCTCTATCATGTCTCCCCTCAGCCGTCTCTTCTCCAAGCTGAATAGCCCTAGCCTCCTTAGTCTTTCTTCATAGGGAAGTCGTCCCATCCCCGCTATCATTTTAGTCGCCCTTCGCTGCACCTTTTCCAATTCTACTATATCTTTCTTGAGATGCAGCGATAATTGAGGAGGGAGCATTACCCCATTATGCTAATGTAGCTCTTATCTCTCCGCTTTTGAAGCTGGGAAAGTCTGGGGATGATCCCAACTCTTACTGGCCTATTTTGCTTTTAAATGTTGATGTGAAGATGCATGCCTGTATCATGGCAGACCGCCTTTCTGCTTAATTGCCCTTAGTACTTTTTTTTTTTTGGGGGGGGGGGGGATCAAACTGTCAAGGCGCGCCAATCTCTTCATAATGTTCGCAAGGCGCCGATGACTCTAGGGCATTGTTACCTTACTAATACTTCTGCACTCCTGGTTAGCCTAGACACCTCTAAGGCTTTTGACCACATTGCTTGGTCCTTTTGGTTTAAGACTTAGGATCATGTGGAGATCTCTGGGTGGTTTCGCCGGGCAGTGCAAGTGCTATAAGCGAACCTCTCCGCATCCCTACTAGCTAATGGCATTCAAACCCAAAGGTTTTCCATTTCCCGGGGCACAAGATAGGGCTATCCCCTCTCCCCTCTGCTCTTTGTTCTCTCTTCAGAGCCCTTGATTTGTACTTTGAGGGGTGACGTGGGGATCCGTAGCCTGATGGCAAGGTCTGTAACCTTGAAGACCTTTGCGTTTCCAGATGACTTGCTCTTAATCCTTACTGACCCACTACGCTCTCTTCCAGTGGCGATTGAGCTGATGGCAAAATATGGTGCTCTCTCTCTCTTTCAATTAAATTTGGACAAATCTTTTGGGTTACCGGTCCTCTAGTAAATTTGGTCGATGTGAACAGAGGCTTTTCCTTTGGCACCTAACCTCTACACCTCTACCCAAGAAATCTAGACTGCCCCAACTTGACATTTCGTTCTTTAGATTGTAAGCTCCTTTGAGCAGGGACCGTCCTTTTTGTTTATTTTGTACAGCGCTGCGTAACCCTAGTAGCAAAAATAGTGTCCAAAAAACCAAAATGGTGTCCACAAAACTTTAACATGCCACTTCTCCTGTGGCTAATATTCCTTGTTTCAACGTTCTCTACATGTGGTCACATGTTTCGCCCTTAGGCGTCTTCAGGAGAACGAAACCTATGAGATAAAACAAAAATGGAAAATGAAAAAAGGAAAACTTAGCATACCATATCATCTTAGGCGTTCTCCTGATGACGCCTAAGGGCGAAACATGTGACCACATGTAGAGAACGTTGAAACAAGGAATATTAGCCACAGGAGAAGTGGCATGTTAAAGTTTTGTGGACACCATTTTGGTTTTTTGGACACTATTTTTGTTTACCGGCAAGATTGAAAAATTGAAAGAAAAATTACACCACCATTTGAGCTGAAGTCTATGTATGCAGCTTATTCCATTTGGACACCACTCCAAAGCTAAGTACCATTTCAGTATAATATCTAATAAACCATCAACACATATCTCTATATATAAAAGGCACCACCAA
This sequence comes from Microcaecilia unicolor, assembly GCF_901765095.1. Classification (NCBI taxonomy): domain Eukaryota; kingdom Metazoa; phylum Chordata; class Amphibia; order Gymnophiona; family Siphonopidae; genus Microcaecilia; species Microcaecilia unicolor. The sequence goes on from NC_044035.1 coordinate 4,646,186, forward strand.
CGTTCTAAATGAAGCCTCCAGCCGGAAGTGTGAAGGGGGAGAGATATCCGGTTTCCCCATGAGTGTCTGCCCCGCCCTCGCTCTCTCTGTAACACAAACAGTGAAGGAAAACACAGCAAAGCATGAAATCAAATTGCTCTCTCTGTAACAGTGAAGGACTCAGAGGGGGGAGGGGAGAGAGGGCAGAAGCCCTCACTTCACTATCTCTGTAACACAAACACAGCACAGCAGGAAACTTATTACTGAAGGACTCGACTCCGAGGGCGGAGGGGACAGAGAGGACAGACAGCACAGGGGAAGGGAGAGAGGGCAGGGACACACACACTCCCACATGCACACAGAAGAAAACCTTGCTAGCCCCCGTTTCATTTGCATCAGAAACGGGGCTTTTTACTAGTATGGGTAGGAAGGCAGGGTAGTGCTGTGATGGAGGTGATGGTGTTATGATTAAACAGCTGCTCATAGCTCAACTCAAACACCAGTTTCTGAGCACTATTTAATAATCAAATAATTTTAATTGGTATGTCATACCTCTTAGTAACATGAAGTGAGGTATTTAACATTCAGATAGAAAGAAGGTATGCAATATAGCAGGTTTCTTTGTTACAATGTATTGATTAATCTTGATGTCTAAGGAGAACATGAGTCACAAGTAAACTACTTACATTTCTCTGTAGATAAAAAGGATCAGTTGCCAAATAAGTGGGAGTCTGTAGCTAAGATATGTCTTTCAGAAAAACATGGAAACAGCAGAACTCTGCGGCACGTCTTATATTCCGCCTGAACCGATATACTCATATCACCCCTCTCCTCAGGTCACTTCACTGGCTTCCAATCAGATACCGCATTTAATTCAAGCTTCTCCTTCTTACCTACAAATGCACTCAGTCTGCAGCCCCTCATTACCTCTCTACCCTCATTTCCCCTTACGTTCCCGCCCGTAACCTCCGCTCACAGGACAAATCCCTCCTCTCAGTACCCTTCTCCACCACCGCCAACTCCAGGCTCCACTCATTCTGCCTCGCCTCACCCAATGCTTGGAATCAACTTCCTGAGCCCTTACGCCAAGCCCCCTCCCTACCCATCTTCAAATCCTTGCTCAAAGCCCACCTCTTCAATGTTGCTTTCGGCACCTAACCTTTATACCTTTCAGGAAATCTAGACTGCCCCAATTTGACTGACTGTACATTTGTCCTTTAGATTGTAAGCTCCTTTGAGCAGGGACTGTCCTTCTATGTTAAATTGTACAGCGCTGCGTAACCCTAGTAGCGCTTTAGAAATGTCAAGTAGTAGTAGAAAAACATGGAAACAGCCAGGCCACGAATGGGTAGGGTTTTTTCTTCACAACATAACTAGTCAATTCCCACAGCAATGGTTACTCCTGATTAAACCCTCCCAATCTCGAACAGTTTGAAAATTCTTGGGGTCACGTTGGACAGCCATCTGTCGCTTGATAGTCATGTTAAGCAGATTACGAAAAAAAATGTTCTTATCTTTGTGGAAGCTTAAGCGCATCAAACAACTCCTGCCAAGAGATATATTTCGAACCCTGATGCATTCATTGGTCCTAAGTCACATCGATTACTGCAGTGGATTATACGCTGGTTGTACACACTATATTCTGAAGAAGCTCGAGAGGGTTCAAAGCACCGCGGCTAGACTAATCTTTGGAAAAACTCGCTTCGATAGTGCGCAGCCTCTCCGTGAGAGTCTTCACTGGCTACCTATTAAAGACCGTATTGAATTCCAAATCTGCGCCTTAACACATAAGATCATTTACGGAGAAGCATCAATCTACGCTTCTTCCTTTTCATACATCAGTCCGCAATCCTGGAATGCTTTGCCAAGACAACTGAGAGAGACATTGGATCACCTAACATTTAAAAAATTACTAAAAACTTATTTGTTTAGTAAAGCATATCCCAAAGCCCACAATACTATCTAAACCCCTATTTCTATTTTGTTTGTTTTCCCGCTTTTTGCCTTATGTCTGCTTTCCTTTTGTTGCTCCTGTTTTCCCATCCGTTTTCTCTTAATTAGCAGCTGTATTTTTATATAACTATTATAACCTGCTGAATTATGTCATCTTCTTGTAACTTTGTTAGCCACATTGAGCCCGCACAAGCTGGGAAAATGTGGGATACAAGTGAACCAAATAAATAAAATAAGAACTTGGTCTGTGCCAGAGCCGGTGGTGGGAGACAGGGATAGTGCTGGGCAGACTTATATGGTCTGTGTCAGAGCCGGTGGTGGGAGACAGGGATAGTGCTGGGCAGACTTATACGGTTAGTGTCAGAGCCGGTGGTGGGAGACAGGGATAGTGCTGGGCAGACTTATACGGTCTGTGCCAGAGCCAGTGGTGGGAGGTGGGACTGGAGGTTGGGAGGCAGGGATAGTGCTGGGCAGACTTATACGGTCTGTGTCAGAGCCAGTGGTGGGAGACAGGGATAGTGCTGGGCAGACTTATACGGTTAGTGTCAGAGCCGGTGGTGGGAGACAGGGATAGTGCTGGGCAGACTTATACGGTCTGTGCCAGAGCCAGTGGTGGGAGGTGGGACTGGAGGTTGGGAGGCAGGGATAGTGCTGGGCAGACTTATACGGTCTGTGCCAGAGCCGGTGGTGGGAGGTGGGACTGGAGGTTGGGAGGCAGGGATAGTGCTGGGCAGACTTATACGGTTAGTGTCAGAGCCGGTGGTGGGAGACAGGGATAGTGCTGGGCAGACTTATACGGTCTGTGCCAGAGCCAGTGGTGGGAGGTGGGACTGGAGGTTGGGAGGCAGGGATAGTGCTGGGCAGACTTATGGTTTAAACTGTTTTATTGACGATATTCACGCTACAGGTTAACTTGAAGTATTCATACAGCATAGATCAATATACAAAACAACATTCCAGCAACATATTCAACATCGTCAAACACTTTTCCCCATTTTTACTCCCTCCTCCCCCTCTCCCCTCTTTACAACTTTTATCTTGGCGAATGTTAACATTAAATGACCTTTTATCACTAACATCACAAGCTTTAAAATAACTCGTTGGATGAAATAGTACTTATCATAAAACACCAAAAATCTGAACATCAAAGCTCTGGAGCAATGCTAAGCTTTTATCAATGTACATCTCACTCAACCCCTCCAACCCCCCACCCAACACCTCCCCCCCCCCCCCCATGTTGCTTGCCTGTACGGGGCGTATTGATGATACATAGAGCGAGCGGATTCATGTGTCTATTCTCTTGCCTCCACATGTCTAAAAATGCCCCCCTTCTCCACATCGTCCATTCTCCAGCAAATTGAATGGTCCCATAAGGCAAGGCTCCAAGACCCATGTGAAGCTGCAAGGCGACAATAATTTGTACAGAATCCTATTCTCGCTAGTACTCAATATCCTCTGTACCCTACACCCGCCTCCCGAGGCCTACCTTTAGACTACCCCCCTCCCCCCCTCTCCCCTCTTGTGCTGGGCAGACTTATACGGTCTGTGCCAGAGCCGGTGGTGGGAGACAGGGATAGTGCTGGGCAGACTTATACGGTCTGTGTCAGAGCCGGTGGTGGGAGACGGGGATAGTGCTGGGCAGACTTATACGGTCTGTGCCAGAGCCGGTGGTGGGAGGCGGGGATAGTGCTGGGCAGACTTATACGGTCTGTGCCAGAGCCGGTGGTGGGAGGCGGGGATAGTGCTGGGCAGACTTATACGGTCTGTGCCAGAGCCGGTGGTGGGAGGCGGGGATAGTGCTGGGCAGACTTATACGGTCTGTGCCAGAGCCGGTGGTGGGAGACGGGGATAGTGCTGGGCAGACTTATACGGTCTGTGTCACAGCCGGTGGTGGGAGACAGGGATAATGCTGGGCAGACTTATACGGTCTGTGCCAGAGCCGGTGGTGGGAGGCGGGGATAGTGCTGGGCAGACTTATACGGTCTGTGCCAGAGCCGGTGGTGGGAGGCGGGGATAGTGCTGGGCAGACTTATACGGTCTGTGTCACAGCCGGTGGTGGGAGACAGGAATAGTGCTGGGCAGACTTATACGGTCTGTGCCAGAGCCGGTGGTGGGAGACAGGGATAGTGCTGGGCAGACTTATATGGTCTGTGCCAGAGCCGGTGGTGGGAGACAGGGATAGTGCTGGGCAGACTTATACGGTCTGTGTCACAGCCGGTGGTGGGAGACAGGAATAGTGCTGGGCAGACTTATACGGTCTGTGCCAGAGCCGGTGGTGGGAGACAGGGATAGTGCTGGGCAGACTTATACGGTCTGTGCCCTGAAGAGCACAGGTACAAATCAAGGTAAGGTATACACAAAAAGTAGCACATATGAGTTTATCTTGTTGGGCAGACTGGATGGACCGTGCAGGTCTTTTTCTGCCGTCATCTACTATGCTACTATGTAACTCTTATTGTGGTGTAAAGCCCCTTTATTTATTTTTTAAATCTTTGATGAGAAGAGAATTGACACGAAAATGGGCCCTAGGAAAATAGAGTTGGATCCTAACCCTCGAAGCAACCCAGGACAGACTGACCAAACCTACCAGGCTCACTGGAACAATAATGCAATGTAAATGCATTGACACAAAGCCAACGTACAGTCCTGCACAGCTCCTCAGTGGAAGCTGATTAATGGGCACCAGATGCAGCCTGGGATGTGACATTCTGAGCTTTGACATGCACATCTGGTGTTAGACCGGCTTGGGCATAATAAAAGGAGACGTCTGCTATTCAACTAAAGGGTCCTTTTGTCTACAGTGAGCTCAGGCTTGTTTGGATTAAAAGGAATAAAGAGTTGAGCAGACTTGCTAAGGGCTCTGGTTCTCTCCAGATAGTAGGGCTGACTTACAATCCAAACTGTGTAAATCTATTCATCAATGTTTGCATGAGGACTTGGGGAAACCTGTTTGATACTGCTAATCTATAATGAAAGTCCCACAGTACCTTAGGCAGCAACCTGTCAAAAATGTGCAGCACCATTTTATGGAGGAAACAGTCTTGAGTTGATTTGCATCTTGCAGCAAGTACTCACCACCACAGAATGGCTAATATCTGACCACATAAACTCATTATACTATCAAATTTAGCCAGGATTTGGAGGCTGACGAAAAAGTTAAATGGCTATCAGAGATATTCAGCTGCTATCTGTGTAAGTGGTGTGAACACAAATGGCAGGAATAATATTATATGGATAAGATATCCATATACAATGATACACACACATTCAACCCCAGAACTTACTGTATATGGATCATGCCAGTGAATATAAAGTGAAATTAGAATCTGGTAGGTTTAAAACAAATCGGAGAAAGTTTTTCTTTACTCAGCGCTTAGTTAGACTCTGGAACTCATTGCCGGAGAAGGTAGTGACGGCAGCTGTCCTTGCTGAGTTTAAAGGGGGTCTGGACAGATTTCTGAAGGAAAAGTCCATTGATCGTTATTACATTTGGGGTTTTTTGCCAGGTTCTTGGGGCCTGGATTGGCCGCTGTCGGAGACAGAGTGCTGGGCTTGATGGACCTTTGGTCTTTTCCCAGCGTGGCAGTGCTTATGTGCTTATGAGGAGTGGCCTAGTGGTTAGAGCACCAGATGTAGCCGGTTCAAATCCCACTGCTGCTCCTTGTGATCTTGGGCAAGTCACTTAACCCTCCATTGCCTCAAGGACAAACTTAGATTGTGAGCCCTCCTGGGACAGAGAAACATCCGGTGTACCTGAATGTAACTCACCTTGAGCTACTACTGAAAGAGGTATGAGCAAAATCTAAATAAATAAATAAAGATTCCATTCAGAATCTCAAACAATAGCAACATTCCATGTAGAACACCAAAGAATATCAAGATTCTGGAATCCTAAAGTGTGACAAGATTCCATTCACAATCAGAGTAACAACTGCAGTGGAGGAGTGGCCTAGTGGTTTGAGCACCAGTCTTGCAATCCAGATGTGGCTGGTTCAAATCCCACTGCTGCTCCTTATGATCTTGGGCAAGTCACTTAACCCTCCATTACCTCAGGTACAAACTTAGATTGTGAGCCCTCCTGGGACAGAGAAACATCCAGAGTACCTGAATGTAACTCACCTTCAGCTACTACTGAAAAAGGTCTGAGCAAAATCTAAATAAATAAATACAAATAAATATATAAGCAGCATCATGCTGAGTATTTGCCTCTTTGTGTAAAGGAGATAAACCCCCAGGCCCTGAATCTCACCGATTATGTGATTATATGACCAACCTTCCAGTCTGACCTCACGTGAACGCAAGTGTCTAAGACTCAAAGGGCCTTTCATCAACTAAGACCACATTCTACTACTACTACTACTTATCATTTCTATAGCGCTACAAGGCATACGCAGCGCTGTACATCATACACGAAGAGACAGTCCCTGCTCAAAGAGCTTACATTCAGGTCCCAAGACACAGTAGGCGGCTCGATGGGAGGCTTCAGCTGAAGCAAGTAGAGGAGAAAACCCTAGACTCTGTCACGTTCTACACAAAAAACTACTTGACTGCCTTCTTCATCTCTGAGCCTGGGTTAAAGGCCAACTCTGTAAGGATCCCCTGGTGCTGTACATGTAGGGCATGCTTCAGTTAAAGCATCCCATCAAGCAGCTTGCAGTGGGCTTGGGACTGATAAAAGGAAGTGATAGAGCTCCTGAAAAAGTCTCTGGTGAGACTGTGATTGTATGATTTGAAGATCTGGTCTCCAGGACTGTGCACAGCATTCCAAACAGGAGCTTTGAGCATCTGAAGTATGCATTGAAACAAATTGTCTATAAATTTATCTGCCACACAATATGAAGCATGCAGAACATCCAAAAAGCAAAAGAAAGAAGCACCGAACAGCTAATACATTAGGTACTAATTAAATCAAAGCTACAAGGACATAAGTAAAATAACTGCAGATATACCAGCTTAAGGATTCCAAACCATAAACTCTGCACAAACATGATTTGTTTCTTAATGCTGCAGAGACCAGAGAAGGTGCTCATTCTATGCTCTTAATTGTTGAATATATATCTATGCAGAAAGAGAAAGATGACACCTTGGAAAACTTTTAAAAAATGGATTTGAAAAAAAAATGGCAAGCACTGTCATTCAAAAGAACCATTATCATGCTGCACTAGAACCTGCTCATAATAATCAACGCCTTTATAAACAAACTCAATGGCCATTTCATACCAATTACTAATTGTACAATGTAAGGATCTGAGAGATGTTCTCTTCTACGAATGATATATTCATATTTCAGGACACACTCGCTTTCAACAGCAACAAGAACAGGTCCATCCTCTTCTGAAAGTTTGTGGCACTTTCAATTTTCCAATGCTGATTGTGAAAAAGGATTTAGCTTAATGAATGTAATTAAAACTAAGATGAGAAACCAACACCTTGACAATTTAATGAGGATTAAAATTGATCTACACTCAGGGAACGGTATTAATTATGGAAAACCCAGACAGGAGGAAGAGAAACTATTTTTGCTCTGTAAGGCCAATGTACCCAGTTTTTTCTGTATATTTCAGCTTGTTTGTGCCTGGTTCTGATGACTTCTGAATCAATATGTAAATAATATATTGTAACCAGGTCACCCTTCCAGGTGAGAGCCGGGGTCGACCCTGCTTAGCTTGGCTAGTTTTTCCCCGGTACGAGCTGGAACCACCGCCTTGCTGCACTGCTTGGCCTACTTTAACTGCTGCCCAGCTGACCTGCGCCCAGGATCAGCTCACGACTGGGACACACAAAACTCCAGCAGTCTTATAGTTCTTGAAAACCACAGGTCTTTATTTTCTCAGCATCTTTTAATACAGCTTTAATCCTCAAGCAGTTTCTTCATCAAGAATGCAATAGTCAGTTCAGTTTTTCCACATTCAGCTTATTAACACAGTCCAATCTTAACTCCGAATATCACACCCAGCAAACCTTTGCTTTGCTCCCAATTGTAGCCTCCCCTCATCAGCACTATCTTCTACCCTTAGATAGTTTATGGGTTAGATTCTTCCACCAGTGGCTTCCCCACTGGATTATTTTATCCTCTCCAAGTATGCACAGCTTGGGCCACACTCCCACCACCAAAGCCTTTACCTTTCCTGAGGAAGTTTGAGCAAGCCCTCCAACCTCCATGCACTCTTCCTTACCTTCTCCTTCTACCTCCTCTTTATTCCACTCCATCTCCTCCTCCCCAAGCTCCACCAGCTGTTCCCCATCTCCAGGATCAGACCTCATCTCCCAATCAGTCACTCCACCCTCCCCCTCCTGGGAGTTCAGCTGACCCTGCACTGGCTTCTGGAGAGTGTAGTTTTTCTCCTGCATTACAGCTTTCCCTGGCAGTTTGATCCCTAGATGGCGCCCTGTTCTCCTAGCTGGGCTGAATGAACGGGGATGATGCCGGATGAAAGACCCACTATCCCCTTTCCCTCGCACCAGCCCTCCAGTGCTCACAATATCTTACTGGGGGGGGGGGGGGGGGGGTCAGCAACCAACAGTATTTCTTTCTCTCTCCAAATAGAGATCCAATCCCTCATAGTACTGAATGACCCCCAGCCTGAACACCAACTGAGCGCTGAACATAAGACACAGCAGCGATAATCCAAAATGTGTGTGACATGTACAATAGTAAGTGATGGCAGATAAATTCAATTCAATTCTGGTCTTATATACTGCTAATATCCCTTGTTTAGGGTTCAGTGCGGTTTACAACATTAGTGGAACAACAGTTACATTTTTATAAGTAGGCTAATGGGTGAACTCAATTCTTATTGGAATGATGTGATGTTATCTATAACATTATGCGATGTTACTATAGTCTGTTTAAATTCGGTATTTCTAGTTTATTTGGGGATCGGTGAGTATTATGTAGCCGTCGTTGGGAAGAAGGTTTTTAGCAGCATGGTCCATCCAGTCTGCCCAGAAAGGTGACAGAGTCCTGCACATTACGACCAAACCTTCAGCTCCAGTTCCTCTAATTTTCTACTGTCCGACTCAGACTCTGACCAATATCAGGCTTTAATTGTTTTGTTCTGATAGTCCCTCCTGCTTTAAAAGTTACACCGTCCTCTGGGTGAACAGAGAAGTGAGCCTTGATGATTTAGGCAGCCAAACTCCTGTAAAAATCCCCTTCTCTGAGGTCAAGTGGAGGGTATCCAGGGTCCCCACACCTGGACACTAAAAACAAGCCAGCACCCCTCTGTGTGACACTGCTCCTGTAGCAGCTGCCTAGATGGGACTAACTCCTGAGAATATAGTCTGGCTGTGGGCTTAGCATGTAGGGGTCTCCCTTAGGACCTGTTGCACTTCCATCTTATCCCAGTGTGTACTAGTTAACAGATTCATCCACGGATGCAGTGATGTAAGAAACACCACCCAATAATCGATTCTCACTTCAGGCACAGGCAGCTCCTTGTGACTCTGGGCAAGTCACTTAACCCTCCATTGCCCCATGTAAGCCGCATTGAGCCTGCCATGAGTGGGAAAGCGCGAGGTACAAATGTAACAACAACAAAAAATGTGTCCCTGATTGTAGATTGAAGTGGTACATCTGAAGATGGAAAAAATGTTATTTTTTACTCTTGTAGTACTTGAATAGTATTAATAAACATGCATTTTCTAATTTAGAATAGGGCCTGGTGTTTACAAAATCGGATTATGTTACTAATGTTTTATTTACATTCTTTGAAATAATTACTCCTTTAAAATAATTATCAGTGTCTGCAATGGTAAATTGATTGTGTTGTCTTAGATCTTTTGTCTGTCTCCAGGATGGCTTACTCTGTTGATGCGGTTGTTTTACCCTTATTAAAGAATCTGATGGTAATGATCATATTTGTGTTCAGTTCTGGTCGCCTCATCTCAAAAAAGATATAAAAGAATTGGAGAAGGTGCAGAGAAGGGCGATGAAAATGATAAAAGAGATGGGACGACTACCCTATGAGGAGAGGTTAAGACGGCTAGGACTCTTTAGCCTGGAGAAAAGGCGGCTGAGGGGTGATATGATAGAGGTCTACAAAATAATGAGTGGGGTAGAGCGGACAGATGTGAAGCGTTTGTTTACGCTTTCTAACAATAATAGAACCAGGGGACACAAGATGAAATTAGAATGTGGTAGGTTTAAAACAAATCAGAGAAAGTTTTTCTTTACTCAGCGCGTAGTTAGACTGGAACTCATTGCCGGAGAAGGTAGTGACGGCAGCTGGCCTTGCTGAGTTTAAAGGGGGTCTGGACAGATTCCTGAAGGAAAAGTCCATTGATCGTTATTAAATTTTGGGTTTTTTGCCAGGTTCTTGGGGCCTGGATTGGTCGCTGTCGGAGACAGAGTGCTGGGCTTGATGGACCTTTGGTCTTTTCCCAGCGTGGCGGTGCTTATGTGCTTGTTTTTTTAAACTTAAAATCTCTTACGTATGGTTTAAAATTTTTAACATGTTTTTGATGTATATTTGTAAACCCCTGAAGCAGGCAGTTGCCAAAACTTGGTCAAGTCGGGTCCTTCTTCACTAAACTTGTTCATATGCTATTGGTTGCTCTTCCTTCCTTGGACCACCTCTGCTGTTGTTGCTTCACCTCACAGGTTGAGTGGTTTGCCCCGAGTCAAAAGGAGCTGCAGTAGGAGTTGAACCTAGTTCCCCTGGTTCTCAGGCTACTCTTCTACTCTGTACATCTGATATCTCTATGTCAGGATGTACTTCCTGGAAGATAAAGATATCATCAGCTAAGAATAAAGGAACTCACCCTTGTCTAATAAAACTGTAATGCATGACATTTCAGCTCGTTAAACATAATGAATTACTGAACTGCATAATGGTAAGTAGTGCTCTCAGGGTAATTAACTTAACAGTCCTTAGAGGGAACTATGCTACAGACAAGGCCTCAATGAAAACCTTGAGCCTCAGTATATAAGCCCTGTGGAAGAGTTGTACAAATTCAGGGGAAAAGGTCTCTCAGAATAAGTTGCCATTCCCTGGAACACACACTCTTAGAGGCAACAGAGCTTATTTCAGACCACTCTCCAAAGCCAGTTCAGAAGAACTTTGAGCGCATACAGAAATCTACTATCATAAAATTCACCCTCAACGTTCTGAGGACACTGACGTCAGTGAAGCCAAGCCCTGACTTCCTTCAAAAAGGTTCGAAGGTTCGTGGTGGTGAAGCCACCAAAATCGCTCCGGGCCCCGCCCTCGAGGGCGGAGCAATGGCAGAACAATGAAAGGGGTTGGCAGGGAGGGAGGCAGGGAGGCGGGGGGGGAAATCCATCATGATGTTGGGGGCGGACCAATGGCAGAACAACGAAAGGGGTTGGCAGGGAGGGAGGCAGGGAGGGAATCGCTCCGGGCCCCGCCCTCGCATCAAGCGTCATGACGTTGGGGGCGGAGCTATGGCAGAACAACGAAGGGGTTGGCCAGGGAGGGAGGGGGTGGCGACGAAAACCTTGCTAGCGCCTGTTTCATTTGCTCTGAAACGGGCCTCTTTTACTAGTTATATATAAAAAGGACAGTCTTCCCACACTTTCTACAGGATCCATGTGGTTCTGTGAGAAGCTTGTAGACGACAGAAGAGGATGCTGGCTCTGGAGTTGATTCAGATCACAGCTCTGCTTGTTCTGCTGCCCCACTGTGGAAAGAGACACACTGCCCAGGCAGTCACCACAACAGCCCCAGCAGCATTTGGCAGAGTCCAATGGCATCTCAAATCTTCTCTCCACTTCTGTTCCACAAACAGTCTTCTTGTGCCTAACACACACAGCTGATTGTTTAGAACTGTTTCTCCAGCGCCACTCACAGTATGAAAAAAGCCTACTGACTAACAAAGCAAGCAAATAGAATGTTAGATATTACAAAAATAAGGATGTTATAATGCCTTTGTATCGCTCCATGGTGCGACCGCACCTCGAATGCTGCGTTCAATTCTGGTTGTCGCATCTCAAAAATGATATAGTGGAATTAGAAAAGGTACAGTTAAGGGCGATGAAAATGATAAAGGGGATGGGATGACTTCCCTATGAGGAAAGACTAAAGCGGCTAGGGCTGAGGGGAGATACGATAAAGGTCTATAAAATAATGAATGGAGTGGAACGGGAAGATGTGAATCGTTTGTTTACGCTTTCCAAAAATACTAGGATTAGGAGGCATGCAATGAAGTTACAAAGTAGTAAATTTAAAATGAATCGGAGAAAATTTTTCTTCACTCACAGTGTAATTAAACTCTGGAATTCATTGCCAGGGAATGTGGTAAAAGAGGTTAGCTTATCGGGGTTTAAAAAAAAGGTTTGGACAGCTTCGTAAAGGAAAAATCCACAGCTAGAAGGTTGTTAGGCTGTATAGAGAGAGGTGTGACCAGCAGAAGAAAGGGGGTGTTGATGCCCCTGTATAAGTCGTTGGTGAGGCCCCACCTGGAGTATTGTGTTCAGTTTTGGAGGCTGTATCTTGCTAAGGATGTAAAAAGAATTGAAGCGGTGCAAAGAAAAGCTACAAGAATGGTATGGGATTTGCGTTACAAGATGTATGAGGAGAGACGTGCGGACCTAAACATGTATACTCTGGAGGAAAGGAGAAACAGGGGTGATATGAAACAGACATTCAAATATTTGAATGGTATTAATCCGCAAACGAACCTTTTCCGGAGATGCGAAGGCGGTGGAACAAGAGGACATGAAATGAGATTGAAGGGGGGCAGACTCAAGAAAATTGTCAGGAAGTATTTTTTCACGGAGAGAGTAGTGGATGCTTGGAATGCCCTCCCGCGGGAGGTGGTGGAAATGAAAACGGTAACGGAATTCAAACATGCGTGGGATAAACATAAAGGAATCCTGTTCAGAAGGAATGGATCCTCAGGAGCTTAGCCAAGATTGGGTGGCAGAGCCAGTGGTGGGAGGCGGGACTGGTGATTGGGAGGCGGGGATAGTGCTGGGCAGACTTATACGGTTTGTGCCAGAGCTGGTGGTGGGAGGCGGGGCTGATGGTTGGGAGGCAGGAATAGTGCTGGGCAGACTTATACGGTCTGTGCCCTGAAGAGGACAGGTACAAATCAAAGTAGGGTATACACAAAAAGTAGCACATATGAGTTTATCTTGTTGGGCAGACTGGATGCACCGTGCAGGTCTTTTTCTGCCGTCATCTACTATGTTACTATGTTACCATTATTAAAATGACTTGGGGAAAATCCACTGCTTATTTCTGGGATAAGCAGCATAAAATGTATTAAACTTTTTGGGGCTCTTGCCAGGTATTTGCGATCTGGATTGGCCACTGTTGGAAACAGGATGCTGGGCTTGATGGACCTTTGGTCTGTCCCAGTGTGGCAATACTTATGTACTTATGACAGCTGAACCTCCCTGCACAAACCCACCTCCCTGCACAAACCCACCTCCCCGCTCCCCCCGTTTTCTATTTCTGTTGATGGCTCTCTCATTCTCCCTGTCTCCTCAGCTCGAAACCTTGGGGTCATCTTTGACTCTTCTCTCTCCTTCTCTGCTCATATCCAGCAGATTGCCAAGACCTGTCGTTTCTTTCTTTACAACATCCGTAAAATCCGCCCCTTTCTTTCCGAGCACTCTACCAAAACCCTCATCCACACCCTTGTCACCTCTCGTTTAGACTACTGCAATCTGCTTCTTGCTGGCCTCTCACTTAGTCACCTCTCCTCTCTCCAGTCGGTTCAAAACTCTGCTGCCCGTCTCGTCTTCCGCCAGGGTCGCTTTACTCATACTACCCCTCTCCTCAAGTCGCTTCACTGGCTCCCTATCCGTTTTCGCATCCTGTCAAACTTCTTCTACTAACCTATAAATGTACTCACTCTGCTGCTCCCCAGTATCTCTCCACACTCGTCCTTCCCTACACCCCTTCCCGTGCACTCCGCTCCATGGATAAATCCTTATCTGTTCCCTTCTCCACTACTGCCAACTCCAGACTTTGCGCCTTCTGTCTCGCTGCACCCTACGCCTGGAATAAACTTCCTGAGCCCCTACGTCTTGCCCCATCCTTGGCCACCTTTAAATCTAGACTGAAAGCCCACCTCTTTAACATTGCTTTTGACTCGTAACCACTTGTAACCACTCGCCTCCACCTACCCTCCTCTCTTCCTTCCTGTTCACATTAATTGATTGATTTGCTTACTTTATTTATTTTTTGTCTATTAGATTGTAAGCTCTTTGAGCAGGGACTGTCTTTCTTCTATGTTTGTGCAGGGCTGCGTACGCCTTGTAGCGCTATAGAAATGCTAAATAGTAGTAGTAGTAGTAGCATTACCCACCCCCATAGCAAACCTGAATCTTACTAGGAAGGTGCTGCACTGTGTCCTATACAGTGACAGAGAACAGAGACTTGTGAGCCTGTCTTCATATGTTGGGTGATAGGCATAACCCATTGGTTCTGGACTGGTGCATAAGGAAATTAGCTCCATTGTGTCTACCTTCCTTGTAAAGGAAGAACAGTGAGCATATTTTTAAGAACATCTTGGTGGTAGTGCTCAATCACCAAGTGCCCCAGCAACGTAGGTGTACCACCAAAGTTCTCCCCCATACCTCCAACTAAATGGATGAAACAGACAGGGTGGGAAACATCCTCTGGCATGGGATCGATTGGCCTGGTAGCCAAAACTCCAGTTAATAACATTTTGTGTGGGCCGCTTTCTGTGTATACTTCCCATAGTCTTATGGGCTGCTTAAAATTCAATGGTGGATCACAGGTTGTCCACCCCTGGTATACAGAGAAAAATGATCTTCAAGTACCAAGAAATTACATCATGTTTCGGTCTTATATTCCACAAAAACCTCAGCAGTTCCAAGCGGATCACAATAACAACAACCGAGTAATTTATCCAGGAATTACAAAACAAACTTCATATTCTAGACTAGACAGGTGTGGTAGCCGTGTTAGTCCACTCTTAAAGGTTATCAATAGAAATCTAACAAAATAAAACATGGAAAAGAAAATAAGAAGATACCTTTTTTATTGGACATAATTTAATACATTTCTTGATTAGCTTTCGAAGGTTGCCCTTCTTCGTCAGATCGGAAATAAGCAAATGTGGTAGCAGATAGTATATATAAGAGATTCTTACTGTGAAATCACTGGTGCAGTGATCTGGTCTTGTAAAGTGTTGGCACCAGTGATTTCACAGTAAGAATCCTGAAAGGTAACTTTAGAACAATACAGGAACGTAAGACCTTTGAAGTCAGAATGATTAAATATTTTGACACCCAACAGACAGGACTTAATAAGGATCTGGGTTTTCTAGCCCATTATAAACCATAAAGTTGTATTTCTCTGTTTATCACCCTCCTCTCATCTACCAACACCCATTCTGTTAGAATATCAATGAAATGCTTTGATGTCCCCATGCATACCCCCACCTTCCCACTCTGTCAGACTGTCAAAGTAATGCTTTGATGTTTCTCTTATACATACTATCTGCTACCACATTTGCTTATTTCTGATCTGAGGAAGAAGGGCAACCTTCGAAAGCTAATCAAGAAATGTATTAAGTTATGTCCAGTAAAAAAGGTATCATCTTATTTTTTCCATGTTTTATTTTGTTTGATTTCTATTGATATTCTAGACTAAAAATCAACCCATGTATTTCGTAAATAGAAAAGTTTTAAATGGTTTACTAAACATTAAATAGTCCCTCAAAGAACACACAGAAGTAGGAAGAGTGCTCCAAATTGAAGCTGCTTTACAAGGCAAGGACAAAGATAACGGTCTAATAAAAGTGACCGAACTCACTGATGGAAATCTTAATAAAACCTGCCCCCGCAATAATTGTTTAAAAGAGGAATAAAAAAAAAAAACTACCAAGTACAGAGGAGCATTCCCATACAGGGACCAAAAGCGGTTTACATATTATATACAGGTACTTATTTTGTACCTGTATATAATATGTAAGAAAAAGTATCTTTGGATAGATCTTAACTTTCTCAGGAGCAAAAAGGTGCTTTTTACTATCTTATTTACTTGATTGACCATAGTAAGTTGACTGTCCACCTCAACTCCTAGGATATGAGAGGACAATTTACATTTAAATTTAATATTTCTATAGCAAACATTCTTTTCCCATAATATCCTTCAGCCGGCCTAGCTATAAAATGTAGTTTTTCCCCTGATTAAGCTTTAACCCAAAGAGCACGGCCCAGCATTCAATAACCTTGACACATTTTTGAATTCCTCCTAATATTTCAACATACTCTCTGGATACATAAGTACATAAGTAGTGCCATACTGGGAAAGACCAAAGGTCCATCTAACCCAGCATCCTGTCACCGACAGTGGCCAATCCAGGTCAAGGGCACCTGGCACGCTCCCTAAACGTAAAAACGTAAAAACATTCCAGACAAGTTATACCTAAAAATGCGGAATTTTTCCAAGTCCATTTAATAGCGGTCTATGGACTTGTCCTTTAGGAATCTATCTAACCCCTTTTTAAACTCCGTCAAGCTAACCGCCCGTACCACATTCTCCGGCAACGAATTCCAGAGTCTAATTACACGTTGGGTGAAGAAAAATTAATATTGTGATCATGCATATAGGTTTATCCCTGCCAAGATTAATATATTGTGATGTCGTCTGCATAGATACATGAATACAATTTCAATATGTCAAGTGCAATCCGAGACCAAGAATTTGTGGCAGGAAAGGTACAGAACTATTTCCCATTGTTTTCTGGTGCCAAAGACTTGATTGCAAAGAATTACCACTTGGATAGATTGTCTATGTTACATCCTATGAACTCCAGAAAGAAGAAGATCTCTCGGCACGATGTAAATACTATGGCAAGTATTAGCAGTAAGTCTGAGAGCATGATCGTACTTCATATATGAACATATCTAAATCTCCACTACCCAAGCCGCAAAGGACTCAAATACAAATCCACTTATGCATCCAGTTTTTCCTACATAAGCACACAACTGTGGAACGCATTACCAAAAGCTGTAAAAAACAACGTATGGCCACCTAAACTTCCGGAAATCACTAAAAAACTAATCTGTTCAAAAGGCATACCCTACTGATCCAACCTAAATGCCTGAACTCTGCAACACAATGAAACCAAAGCACGTAATGGACATAACATACTCTTCCGCTCTACAATTCCCTAATGTGTCTGTTCACATGAACCTTCATACCTACCACAACATCACTTTATATTGTTCATACGGAGGTTGGCGAACACCTCTCTAGGACTATGTAAGCCACATTGAGCCTGCAAATAGGATGGAAAATGTGGGATATAAATGTAACAAATAAATAAATAAATACACCCTGGCTTAGGAGCAAGATTCATCACTGTCATTGTATGCACAAAACCAACCCATTTGGAGACACCAAAGAAAATATCCTGGGTAATCAAACAAGTATTAATAGTCATATGATCAATAGCACAAAGGCTGAGCTTACCTTCTGATGAAGGATAGTTTGATCACCAAACTCTTGGACTTAAACTTGAGCTGGGGGGGAGGAAGAGGAGGAGGAGCAAGCAGTACTTTCATTATGCTGCACCCCTCTGAGGCTAAGCTTAGAAAAAAATACTTCTGCAAGATCAGAATAGTTATGTGCTCCTGCACCCCCCCCCCCCTTCTTGGGTCCCTGTACCAGGCTCAGAGAACACCAATCAAACCTATAATGTCTGTGAATGAGACTAATTCAGCTACAAATCAGGAATACCACAGGGTATGACATTTTAAAATAATATCAATATCCTATCAAAAAAGGTAAAAAATTTTTTTTTAAATGAGAATAGGATTAAATGGCCAGTTTTCTCAAAAGGATGAAGGTAAACAATGGAGTATCCCAGGCATTTGTAGAACCAGTGCATTTTAACACAAGAAGCTTGCATACCCTGCTGCTGAGACAGCAGAACGTTAGGGTTGCAGGTGTGGCTAAGTCAGGGAACCCTGTTGAACCCTTGCTGAGTATGGTTAATTAGTTCTCAGTGCCTGCCCCAACAGAAACAGAAACCAGAATCAAATGGCTTTTCCACGGAACAAAGCTTCTTGCAAGGTCATCCTGCTCATCAGTTACAGGAAATGGTGATGCTGGGGTGGGGTGGGGGGGGGGGAATAAAAACACCTCACACTGACACAGCATATTCTCAAACTAAAGGGAAAAAAATTAAAGACGCTGAGTAAAAAAAGATGTTTTGTGTCATTTCACCTGGGAGTCACAGAACTGTATTAGGCTGAACTTTACTTTCTTGTACACCAAATATTTCTTTTGACTTCAACCACCTTTGCCTGCGTCAGTCTGGGAGCACCAGTCCATTGGCTCACCCACAGCACTGACAGTACAGGGTACGGGCCTTGGACCCTTGAGGGTGGCTGTATGAGACCGAGATAAGTCAAGATGTCCAGCGGTTTTGGTGGCTGTAGCTTTTAAGTAAAATCGCAGCACAAATGTCAGAACTAAGATATCATACTCAAGTCTCAAACACCGAGGGTCTGTTTCTGGATATCTTTAAACAGAGTGTGGGGCACTAGTGGAAGCTGATGGCCTGTTTCTCAGGACACCATGAGAAAAACAGATGCTGCAAAGTCATTAAATATTACAATGGAAAAAAAGGAGAGACAAGGACATGCCAAAGCTTCACCAGGATGATAACTGACACTAAAGAAAAAAAAAAAAGTCTACAAGGGCCGATAAAGAAGCCTGTGGCACAGAAAAGGAATAAATTAGCTGGGAATAGCCCAGAACTGCAGAGACAAAACTGGTGGCAATACAGCCTAAAGATGTCCAACCCAATGCACCCCAGTCCAGCCACCTCAATCCTGCCCTGTGACATCTCCTTTCATTCCAATGAGGCTCCAACCCCACAGAGTCACCAATTTAATGTCACACTTCCTGCCATTGTAATAGGGACAACGCTCCAGCCACAGAAGTGGTCAGGTGTTAAATCTCACCATGCCAGTAACCCACCGAGATACCTTCTAGCCTGCATAAAAGTTTGAAAACAGAACAGGTTCTGGTGCTTCAGTGCACAATACACTCACAGGTCATCGTGAGGATCAAAGGAATCAAAGGAGAAAAGCGAGAATGTTTTCAGCATAGCTCTTCTTCCACAGCTTGGTTCCCGTGTCTGCATTCCATAACACAATATAGTTCGGTGGATGGACAGCAAGTAGCAGGTCTCGGGAAGGCATCCGATTCAACAGCCACTGCATGTCGGAAAAAAAAAATCCAGCAATGAATGAGCACAGGTTCCATGAGGTCCCGATCATTCTCCTTCCCTACCAAGCATCTGAGAACCCTGTGTGTTAGATATCTGACCCCGGCTTTCTTCAGTTCTGTTACTCCACTGTCCCATGTATCCCTACCTTTCTGTGAGAAACCTCTCATCTTACTCTTGATCCTATCCCTTCACTATCACACCATGACCTCTTGCCCTACTCTTCTGCCTGGGCTGTCCTATGCAAGAAAGCATTAAGAAAGACCTGTGAGAGCAGGACTGACTGGTGTTGTTATATTATGGGCTTCTGAGAGCTGTGGTAATGGAGAGGTGTCTGGCTCCGCAGTCTCAGACCCTACCTACTCTGTGCTCCCAGCAAGTGATGGACTGAGCTGTGTTTATTACATTATGGGGCTTGATTTTATTACAGGATTCAAAAAGGGCGACATAGCACCTGTGTGACTGTAAAGAAATGCAACTGACTTCCCAGAACATTACCGGCATCCAAATGCAGAGGGTCAGGTCTTTGTTGTTGTGGGGCAATGGGCAGATTCTGTGGCTCTTAGCCCCATCTCTCACTGTACAGGACTGGAAGAGAAACAACCCCCTCTCCCCTCTACTTTCCTTTTAACAGAGCAAATTTCAACTGACTATATAACCTGGTTTGAATACAGGGCTGGCTTTGCCACTAAGATGGATTAAGCATCCACCTAGCACGTTAGAGGGGTCTCTCATCTCCCCTTTTCCCTTCCTGGCTGCTGCAATGGAACTCAGTATTGACACGGGACCACATTCAAGTTCTCTCTCACCCTCCTCCAATGCATTTCCTGTCAGTAGGTGGAGGGTACAATGTCGTAGTGCTCAGAATGGGCCTCTACTGAAGGGTCCAATGACAGTGCCAAGTACCCACGCAGAAGTAGCAGGGGAAAGGGAAGGAAGAGTGGAAGATGATGGACATGGAACCAGGTAAGGAAGGGGAGAGGATGATGTTGAACCCTAGTGGAGAAGGAGGTAGGAAGAAGAAGGGAATGTGTTGGATCAGAGGGGACAACAGTTTAGGGAGAGAATGTGAAGATACTGGATCTGAGTGGAGGTGGGGTATGTAGGGAGGGAGAAATGCTGGCCACCTTGGGGGGGAGGATAGAGAGGAGTAAGGAGGTTCTGGACTACAGGGCAGGGGCATGGCTGAAGGCTTGCGTAGATATCAGATGCCCTTGGGCCACTCCTGTTTATATAGCCTTTGATCTTGAAAGAGGGACTGGAAAGGAGGGACTGTTGGCACTGATAAGCCAGACAGCCCTATCCAGAAGTCCTTATGTCATTGTGGGGCCTGCAAAGCCAGGATCAAACCTACCAGGGCTCTCTGGCTTATCACTGCAGGGCCTGGGAAGAACCTATCTGCACTCATTTCAATAATGCCAGCACAGTCACTGATCTATTTTACTTACATAGACGAAGGAAATTCAGGTGAGGATGACACTTTTTAATTAACAAACTTTAACATCTTACTTTTCTATTTGTGGTTTGTTTATTGTGCATTTTAAAGAACAGTATTTCTGATGTTTAATTGGGAGCTGCTCAGAACAGAAGGTGAGTAGGTTATAAATGTTTAAATAAATTTGTGTGCAGGAAGTACCAATAGCTTTGTTGTATGTAACCATCTGAATTATTAGGTAAAAATAGTTTTGACTTCTGTAAGCTTGTATCTGCTTGATGGCACTTTAAACTAAGGAGAAATTAGATCTTACCTGCTAATTTGCTTTCCTTTAGTCCCTCCGGACCGGACCAGGATTGGACTGATGGGTTGTGCTCGCCTACCAGCAGGTGGAGACTGAGAAAAAAACTCTGACTCTAGAAGAGCCAATAGGAGCCCTGGCCATGTGACCTTAGCCTCAGTATTTGAATAACAAAGGCAGGAAAGAAAGAAAGACCTTATGTGCCGTATGGAATCCTAGCAGCCACAAAGCACTCGGCAATGCCAAGTATCAGAGCTCACCAGCAACTCTCACCAGAGAAGTGGTATGGCCCGATATGTATTACAGCTCACCAGCAACTCTCACCAGGGAAGTGGTATGGCTCACTTGTACTATAGCTCACCAGCAACTCTCACCAGAGAAGCGATATGGCTCACATGTAATATAGCTCACCAGCTACTCTCCCCAGAGAAGTGGTATGGCTCACGTATAATATAGCTCACCCGCAACTCTCACTAGAGAAGTGGTATGGCTCATTTGTCTTATAGCTCACCAGCAACTCTCACCAGAGAAGTGGTATGGCCCACTTAAGATTTTATATATATTCCATCAACTGAGCTTACCAGCAACTCTCACCAGAAAAGTGGTAAATCATATTTAAGGTTTTATAGATATTCCAGCAACTGAGCTCAGCCACAACTCTCACCAGAGAAGTGGTATGGCGTATTTAAGGTTTTATAGATAGGATTCCAACAATTGAGCTCACCAGCAACCACCAGAGAAGTGGTATAGACCACGTAAAGTTCTGTATATATATAGTATTGTTCCACGAATCGTAAAGGAATGAATACACTTCCTACTGAATACACTTCCTACTTAATAAAAGAAGCTAAGAGTAGAGAGAACATGGGAGTGGGCCTGGTCCGGTCCCTGAGGAGGGGACTAAAGGAAAGCAAATTATCAGGTAAGATCTAATTTCTCCTTCCTTAGCATCCCTCCGGACCGGACCAGGATTGGACTGATGGAAGTACCAAAAGCAGTAATCTGAAGGGAGGGACCCTATGAAAACTGCAGAGAAATGTTCAGCTGCATAGTCCACCTGCGACAACTACAGGTATGTGTCCCAATGGGCAAATAAAAATGAAACTAGGACTAATTTGCCAACTTACAATGTGCACCGAGAGGCACCAAAAAGCGGCCGTAGTAAGAATAGAGCCCGCTTCTGAAGTTGTGGAATAGTTGTAATATGCTGTTGAACTGCCCTCTCAGCCAGAAGAGAATAGACATTCTCATTTCCTTGATCCTTCGCGATATAGCGGTTAGAAACAATGAAAAACTTTTACGTCCTACTGGCTAGAAGGACAAAACCAATAAGAAAAAACCGATTGGGAAAGGTGAAAACTTTAAACTACAGCAGACCGAAAAGAAGTTACCAACCGTAGAAGTATTCCACACATAGATCTACTTGCTGCAATGGCTACTAGGAAACACTGCTTGAAGAGGAAAACTTTATAGAAACGTTATGGCTACTAGAAAACAGAACTTTAAGAGTCTGTTCACCTAGTTCACCTAGCTGATGGACGAAGCGGGGGGTACAGGTGCAGGACTCCTTTAAGAAACCGCTTTGACAGTGGATGCTGCATAAGCGTGCGGTTGTCAACAGTATCATGCATCACTGATAGAGCTGCCAAATGAACTCTAATGGATGAGTAAGACAGACAAGATTTCGCAAGATGCAGAAGATATTCCAAAACATGCAAAATGGATACTGTTTGTGGAATGAAGTGGCGAGAGGAGCACCACAGAGTGAACCGTCGCCACTTTGATTCATAGGACTTTAATGTAGATTTCTGTCTGGAAGCAATTAAAACTTGAAGTACTTCCTGCGAAATATCAAAGATGTTGCGGACCCAGTAACCACGCCATAAGTTTGAGTGACTGGGGGTCCGGATGTAGAAGGGTGCCTTGGTTCTGCGTAAACACCTAGTGAGATGACGGAAGAAACGCATAAAGAAGGTTGAAAAACCCCTGCTGGACGTTGGCATCTGTCCCTGTCTCCGTCAAGACTGTTGCTGAACGGAAGAAGCAAGAAATGTTCGTGAGCCTGAAGGCAAAAAAAGATAGCCCTGAAGTGTCGCAGTGAGGAAGTAAGGCTGAAAAAATGAGAGTCCATTCACCTAAATGCAGGGTGACACAACTAAGAAAAAATGAGTACAAACTCAAGAGTATACTCTTAACTCCTCCTTGGCGGATGACCTAACCCATTGCCATGGCAAGGACCAACATAGCTCTCTCCGCCTTGTTTGTCAGTAGGGAAAACAAAATTCACCCGAAGGTAAAACGAATTGCTGAGGTCCCCCAGAAAAAAAAATATACAAACAAGCTTCTGCCAAAAAGTGTACTGCACGAAGCATCCCAATGCCAGAACTAAGGTTCTTGAGATAACTAGATGACACTTAAATAGCGTGATTGATGACCCTGAGATTCGCAATAGGATGAAGGAAAATTCCTTCTTGGGCATTAGAAAGTAAAATTGCATTCTGCAGAATAGAGCGAGGAAATGGCCGAAGGCCCAAGGTCACCAAGAAAAATATAAACTGAGATGTTTGCAGAGGAGACAAAAGACTGTGCGCCAACCTGACTAAACAAAGAGAAAATCAGAGATATCTGATGAGAGATCAAATGAGAGGCCTGGCTACAATCACCCAACCTAGAGACTGTAAGAAATGCAACACCCGGTGCGTGACCTGAGAACTCTGCTGATAAGACTTTCTCCAATTAGGTAGTCGTCTAGGTAAGAATAAAATGACCCTAAGAGCGCAAGGAACATCCTCTTAGATCTAAAAAGAACGGAAGAGAGAGTACTGCTGAAATGACCGGTTAATGCATAAGCAAAAAACTAGCCATTCTCTGGATCCTGAGGAGAAGAGGAAGGGTGACCAAGGACACCAGTTAAATAGGGCTACAAACTCCAACCCTATCTCTATGGCGTTCCATAGTTGGGTAAGTTCTGAATATAGATGCTATGGTAGTACGCTCCGGACAGAAAAGAATTGTCCCAGTATGAACGTAATTTCTTAATCCACATACCAGTAATCCACGTACCACGGTCATGCGTCCTCCCTCACTGAGATGTAGATTGTAAGCTCCTTTGAGCAGAGAACGTCCTTCTTTGTTAATTTGTACAGCGCTGCGTAACCCTAGTAGCGCTCTAGAAATGTTAAGTAGTAGTAGTAGTACCAGACTCACACCCAATAGATATGAATGTTGAGCTTGTTTCAGGTTAAAACACCGAACCTAGGCCCAGGGTCCCCGGTGTTCCTAGTGGTGAACAGCCATGGCAAATATTGTATGCGTTAGTTTGCAGAATTACTGCAAAGCTTTGCTTTTGGAGCAGAGATTTCTGTTCGATACTCTCGTGAGAGTTTTTTTTTGTTTGTTTTTTTCTCTAATGCTGTTCTGGCTGTAGAAAGGTGGACATTTGAGCTTCCCCAGAATGGCAAAACTTATGTACCTATGCCCATTAGATATGAATGCTGGACTTGATGGACTTTAGGCCTTACCCAGCATAACCATACTTATGTACCTATGGCATAAATACACAGGAAGTGAGTGAATCCCCTTCCAATTGAAAGAACACTCATTTTCATTCTATGCGCCTTCACTCCAAAGGACAAACTTGGAAATTACCTGTAACGAAAAAAGTGAAGTTGTGCCACAGCCACTTGGTGAAGGCAGTGTAGACAAGACTGTATCTGAATTCAAGAAAGCTGATATAACATCAGGTCTCTAAGGAAGAGGAAGAGATAGCGATGGTATGTATAGGCATACTGGACCAAACCAGGATGTTTATAATCTGCCAATGCTGAACTGATAGAGTAGAGACAAACACGAGTAGATGGTTTGAGGACCGTCCACTATCTTTAAGTGAAAGGATGACTTTATTCTCTAAGTGACCATATGTCCCGTAAAACCAGAAGAAAGCTAAAATGAAATATGAGAGGCTTCAAGGCAGTTGGAAAAGAAGGGAAGACTGAATAAAGCATGCCTGCTAAGGCAGCTGAGTGATTGGGAGCTTGGTAGACAGGACTGTCCCTCAGAGAATATGAAAAGCTGATATATCCCCATGGCATCTGAACAATATACTGTATGCCTCTAGAGAAGGCTTCTTAAAGTCGGAAAAAGAAAACTGTATAACACTACAGCCATTGAGAGTGATTGTCTGTTAAGTTCTTAAAACACTATAAACATAGGCATGGAGTAAAATGCTTGAAAGGAACTAAGATATTATGGTCAGAATTGCAAAGTACCAATCAATTGACTCTTAGACAATGTAGTCCTATTCACCAGGGAATGAGAAAGTCAGAAATTTACTCTATGCCTATAGAGAAAGTTTCTAAAGTTCTTAAAACACTGTATAATACTACAGCTATTGAGGAAAATGCTTGAAATGAATTATGATATTATGATAAGATGTAGATTTTCCACCAGGCAATGAAAAATGACCGAGCACCAGAAAAAACTAGTGTTAACAGCCCGTGATACATAGAAATTTAAAAGAAGAAAAGCTTGTTATATATATATGAAAGGAGCCCCCTTTCAACCAAATATTGCCTGCTGATGTGAAGAGCATTTTAGAATACGCCGTTCAGCACATACAAAAGTGTACACATCTTGGAGCCGAACTGCTCTATGAACTGCAGCCTTACCTTCAGCAGAGAGATCCCCGACTGATAAGATGGAGGGAGAAAACAAATGGCCGCCGTTTGCGCCACTGGCCCCGTGGCGATCGACAGCGCGCCTGACACCTCCGAACAAGTGGAGCCCAGTGGAACGGCGAAAAAACAACAGCCGGCGAAAAAGGCCCCGAAAAAACCGGAGGCAGCACCGGACCCGAAGAAACCTAGAAGGGAGAGTAAATTTACACGTTCCGGCTGCGTGAACTGCGCGATGCTGACCGACAGCAGCTGTTTGAACTTTTAAGCCATATCGGAAAAAACAGGTGGCTGCGCTTACGCGGTTCGCACCTTTCTTTCTTTTTTTTTTCATTTGTTTAAACTGCTGCCGCCAAAACGCAAGAAAATGGAGGAAATTAAATCTGACGAGAAAAATCGCTGTTTAAAGTCTCAGACACTAAATTATTTTCTTCTTTTTTTTTTTTTATAACCCCTCAATTATAAAACACTGGAGCTGCCTGCTCGTTAGAAGTCTGGGGAAAGAAAGGCTGCTTCTTTGAATTTCCTTTTATTTGATTTAATTCTTTTAAAGCAGCTGCCTGTTAAAAGTGGCTGCCTCTCCCAAAGACGGTACACCTTTCCAGAAAGGGACGGCCCTTCCCTGCTAAGCCAGGGAGATGGGGAGGAAGGGGGTGGACTCGAGACACCCGAGTTTAACACCCCCGAGGCTGTCAAAGAAAGAAGAGAAGGAAACCCTGTCAAGCCTCTAAATAAGATTCCAGGCACAGAAGAATTATCACAAATATCTGTAATATCTAAAGAGAAAAGGAGAGAGACTAATGGGCTCACTTCCTACCTGCTGGGAGACTGAGAAAATACTGAGGCTAAGGTCACATGGCCAGGGCTCCTATTGGCTCTCTAGAGTCAGAGTTTTTCTCAGTCTCCACCTGCTGGTAGGCGAGCACAACCCATCAGTCCAATCCTGGTCCGGTCCGGAGGGATGCTAAGGAAATAGTTATTAGATGCTTATGATAGTTGAAGATCAATGCAGCGATGTCAACAGATCTAGGTGTAGCTAATATATTAAGCTTGCTTTGCCTCAGGGAAACAGCATAACGAGGAGATAATTGATTCCTAAACATGGACACCACAAGGAATATGCCAATTCTTCTCTGTTTAAAGTTTCTGCATTTTCACGCTCTACCAGCTTTAACTGACAAGTTACTAATAATGTGCACAGCAATTAGTCTACGAAAACCATCAAAGGAGCCTGTCCCAATGGTACATAAACGCAATTGCTCCAAATCACATATAAATGTGCTCATGCATAAACGTACCCACATGGGTTATGAGATATGTGAGTATATTGCAACTGCACCCCTGCTGTGTCAAAACTATGGCCCGGGAATGCCTTTTTCCTGCTTGAGCACACAATTCTAGAACACGCTGCCGCGTAACTTAAAATGATCTATGAACTAACTAACTTCCGCAAACTGAAGACCCATCTCTTTAACAAGGCATACCACAAAGATCAACAAATGTGAACTCATATATCCAGAACTGCCTTACGATATTTGCTGTTATACTATCATCATGCTTTATCATTATCCTGTTTACCCAAGATCTTTTTGCAATACTCCACTACTCATGATATATTGTAAGCCACATTGAGCCTGCAAAGAGGTGGAAAATGTGGGATACAAATGCAATACATAAATAAATAAATACACATGGCGCATGAATAAGCAAGCATCATCTCATCAACGTAACGTGTTTTTATGCGTGTACTGTATATTCTTATTCCCTTAAACTTGTCCCCTGGAGGAACAGAGAGCACTTAGTTCACAACCTGCCCCAAGGGGAGATACGACTGAGGTCGACAAAATCCTGAGTGGTGTAGAAGGTAAAAGTGAATCGTTTTTACCCTTTCAAAAAGTACAAAGACCAAGGGACATTTAACGAAATTACAAGGAAATACTTTTAAAAGAAATAGGAGGAAACATTTTTTCACTCAAAGGATAGTTAAGCTCTGGAGGACAAGTTCCTGGAGGAAAAGTCCATAGTCTGCTATTGAGACAGACATAGGGAAGCCACCGCTTGCCCTGGGATCGGTAGAATTGAATGGTGCTACTATTTGGATTTCTGCCAGGTACTTGTGACCTGAATTGGCCACTGTTGGAAACAGGATACTGGGCTAGATGGACCATTGGTTTGACCCAGTATGGCTATCTTGTGTTTTTATGGTGTTTTCTTCCTATTTCTCTTGTTTATACACTGCTTAGACCTTGCTGAATGAAGCGGAATATCAAGCTATGAATAACTATTTTTAACCTTCATCCCCTGAACACTGCAGTATTCTTGGCTGATAAAGTATCCAATGATGCAATGAAATGGCCAGATGGGGCTCCCCACAAGCATGGCTCTCCATGTTCACTCCCCAACACTATCACAGGAGTATCACCCAGGAGATCCTTTGGAGGCAGATCAATTAAAAGTTAATGCACTGGTGGCAGAGGCGAACGACATATGCATTTTAAGGACCAAAGACCATACGCTGTCATGTCTGAATGACGGAAATATATTCTGTACGGCCACGATCTTTAGCAGATATGTGGAAAACACCCCCAGGGGCCAGTAGCTGTGAAACTGGTAGTACTCTGCCTGAGGGAAGATGATTAGATAAATGTCAAAGCACAGCAAATATCCTATTGTAATGCCTTCTCTAATGAGTCCTGGGGTCCCCACAGTGAGCTGAGCATTAAAGATTCATTTCCACGCTTGCCTGAAGGTGCATACATCAGTTTTACAGCCCGTTAATGAGGGTATGCTCGGATTCTTAGTCTCTTTTATATTCGGATCATCCACAGTTTGTAGTCTGCCCCAGCGTGTCCTGGTGATGCTCAAATTGCACTGAACTGCCTGAAGTGCTTTAAAGCTCGCTGAGCAGTCTCCTTATTCTTTCCTAGCAGCTCTCTCAAAACATTGGGCCATTCACTGGCTTCCAATCCCATAGCCAAGTCAATTTTCTCTTGAGTCCCTACATGTCTCTGTCCCTCCCAAACATCACAGATTGAGAGGACAGAGGCTGCAGATGAGATACTACTGCAAACGCTTGACCTTACTCTCAGACCCAGCAGGGGTCCTGCAGAAGGGACAGTATAAAGAAACGCAGAATCCGGCCTTACCTGTATAGGTTGCTATGCTCTTGGATTTCACAGCGAGCCATTCCCGTTGCGACATCCCAAACAATTATCTTCCCACTTGCATCTGCTGACGCAAGACGCAAAGAATATGGAGAACCAACATTATGATGATAGTTTTCTCTGGCCCATTTTACCTGATGAGAAGAAGTTGAAAGAAAGCACTTAGTACATCAAACACAGTTGTCAAAACAAGGCTCTTACTACTACTTATCATTTCTATAGCGCTAGTAGACGTACGCAGCGCTGTACACTTGAACACGAAGAGACAGTCCCTGCTCAACAGAGCTTACAATCTAATTAGGACAGACAAGCAGGACAAATAAGGATAAGGAATATTAAAGTGAGGATGATAAAATAGGGTTCTGAACAAGTGAATAAGGGTTAGAAGTTAAAAACAGCATCAAAAAGGTGGGCTTTTAGCTTAGATTTGAAGACGGTCAGAGATCGAGCTTGACGTACCGGCTCAGGAAGTCTATTATAGTAACATAGTAGATGACGGCAGAAAAAGACCTGCACGGTCCATCCAGTCTGCCCAACAAGATAAACTCACATGTGCTACTTTTTGTGTATACCCTACTTTGATTTGTACCTGTGCTCTTCAGGACACAGAC
Organism: Microcaecilia unicolor; assembly: GCF_901765095.1. Classification (NCBI taxonomy): domain Eukaryota; kingdom Metazoa; phylum Chordata; class Amphibia; order Gymnophiona; family Siphonopidae; genus Microcaecilia; species Microcaecilia unicolor. The sequence continues at coordinate 4,675,486 of NC_044035.1, forward strand.
CGTTAAGTCTGCCCAGCACTATCCCCGCCTCCCAACCACCAGCCCCACCTCCCACACCCTGGCTCTGGCACAGACCGTATAAGTCTGCCCAGCTCTATCCTCGCCTCCCAACCACCCCGCCTCCCACCACCGGCTCTGGCACAGATCGTATAAGTCTGCCCAGCACTATCCCGCCTCCCAACCACCAGTCCCCTACCACCACCGCCTCTGGCACAGACCGTATAAGTCTGCCTAGCCCATCTCCAGCTCCCGCCACTGGCTCTGCCACCCAATCTCGGCTAAGCTCCTTAGGATCCATTTCTGAACAGGATTCCTTTATGTTTATCCCACGCATGTTTGAATTCCGTTACCGTTACCAGGCATATGGTGCAGCAAGATAAAAGGAACGCAATCTGGAGTTAGCAGTGGAGGAAGGGTGGAAACCCCAGCTGAAAGAACCAGCCACGGAGTCTGGTTAGTACAGGGTGGTCTGCGGAAGGAGTTGGGGCAGCACTGGGATTTACTTGGTTGGGGCAATATTCAATCCACTATCCAGGTAAGTGCCGGATAAAGTTAGGAAGCAAAAAGACTGTTCTATTCAGCTAACTTGTGGTGGCCAGGCGGCCAGTCATACCCAGATATTAAATACCAGTGCCTGGATTAGGCCTGCCATTGAATATCCAGGTCAGATTCCCTAGAACAGACCAAAAACTAGTTTAAATGTCTCCTCAGCTCCAGAATTGTTTTCACATTATAATATTGAGTATTTTACTGAAGTTTGAAGTCGGTAGTTTTCTCTTTGTTTTAAGAAGTAAAACCAACCAGCAAAAGATACGTAGCTTTGGAGTTCTTAGGTGCTAACATACAGCGTTCTACGTTAGTTTTACATCTGTATATGAAACTGCACTATTTTATTTTTGAGGCGGCGTGTTAGGGACAGAGAATGAGGCAAATGTGCTAATAAAGTAGCACACCGACATTACCACCATGCTAACTGGTTAGTGCATCCATAATACAGGAACCCTTAATGTCGATAAATGTCCTGCGGTAATTTTGTTTTACATGACCACATGCTAAGGCTAACACATGGCCATATATTCTGAAAATAGAAGAGAGCCAAATTTACAGTTGTGCTAGAAATGGATTAAAATATTTCAACTGCAATTCATCAAATCTAAGCAACACAAATACAATTCCACTTATTAAACCCCATATTATATGTTCTTTCAAACACATCTAACCCCCATTGGAACTCTCTTCACTCTGCAATATTCTAGCAGTGTTGCATAGTGAAGTTCAGCCTGTATCAATCATTTACTCATGTTCTCAGACAGGATCCTAAATAAAGGTATGATCATCCAACAGAGCCCTTGCAGGAACTTTCTCCAGAACTTTTCCAGAGTCTACCACCCGTGTGGGACCTCCTCCATTCAGGGCAAGCTTCTCAGGACACAGCTCCTTGGGGAGGAAGAAGGTTTTTGAGGATTCCTATCCTGCTGTCCTCAGAGAACACCTAAAGATCTGAATACGTACAACACCCTATAGCAGTGGTTTCCAAACCCGGTCCTGGAGGCACCCAGCCAGTCAGATTTTCATGATATCCACAATGAATATTCTCAGATTTGCATGCATTGTCTTCACTGCAGATCTCTCTCATGAATATTCATTGTGGATATCCTGAAAACCTGACTGGCTGGGGTGCCTCCAGGATCAGGTTTAGGAACTGCTGCCCTAGAGGAAAGGAGGAGCAGGGAGATATGACACAGGAGTTTTAAGCACGTGAAAGTATTAAAAAACAAACAATATCTTTTTCCAGAGATGAGGGGTGGTAGAACCAGAGGCTATGAATTGTGGTTGCAGAGTGTAGACTTAGAAGAATATTTGGAAACACTTTTCACAGGGCGGAGAATGTGGATGAAAGAGTAAGGAAAGACAACAGATGATGGAGAGCGACTGAATATCACACCATTAGTCTTTAAAACATGTGGTACTCCAGCAGAAAGAGTTTGTAATAACAATTGGTCAACCCATGGCACAGAGGAACTTGACACAATACTGATTTTGTGGCACAGACATGCTTTTTGCTTTTGAGGCATTTACACTGACGTTCATCTCAAGCCCACCTCATAAGGCTACTTTAGTTCATCAGAGACGTGTTTTGGTACTGCCGATTCCTGGCGGAGGCCTAGTGCCGAAGCACAGTCATGTCAAGTCCTCTGTGCCATGGACTGGACAATTATTGTTATTACAAACTTCTCTGTTCGGAGTACTACATTTAATACTGGTGCTGCGATATACAGTCTCCATCATCTTCCCTCACTCTTACATAGCAATGATGGCAGATAAAGACCTGAATGGTCCATCCAGTCTGCCCAACAAGATAAATTCATTTACATGGTATGTGATACTTTATACCTGAGTTTGATTTGTCCTTGCCTTTCTCAGGGCACAGACCGTAGAAGTCTGCCCAGCACTGTTCTTGTACTAAAAGTTCTGAAGCTAACATCGAAGCCCCTCCAGCCCATCCCTATCTATTCAGTCACGATCAGGGCGTAGACCGTAGAAGTCTGCCCAGCTCCCGTTTTCATCAATGACAAAACCAGCTTCATCCAGGTTGTCATTGTGGAGACCACATCCTTTTTTTTTGTCTGAATGAATGTCTGGAATGCCCTATGTATTTAATTTGCGTGTTCCCCCACCTATTCTGACCTCATCCTTCCCCAGACTGCTCTTACACAGTCCAGGAATTAACGAACTCCATAATCAGAAGGACTCACTGGGATATAAGAAGATAGTTTATTCAATCTTACCAATAGCAGTACAGGCAAATCAGGCGTATGGTTGACAGCAGTCCACGACACGTGTCACCCTCCTTCTCTTGTAGCCTTCCTTCTGTTCTAATACCCTTCTGATTCCATTTTTATACTATTTTCACCCTATTCATTTCAATGGACCGCAGCTTTGTCACCAGAGTTCTTGGACCTTTCAGTTGATCAAAATGAGCTTCACATACTATCAAACTCTAAGTATAACAGATATGCTCAGAGCGCATCTTATTAGATGACTTTGCATGTTCCCCCAAAACTCTCCCTAAGCCCCCTCCTTTGGATGTTCTCACCCGGGGTGCAGCTGACCAGTACTATCTCTACATAACCATAGCAAACTCTTTGCTCATTGACGTCTTGTAGGTGCCAGTCTCCTCATTATCTACAGAGGTAGATTCCCTCCACCCCTCTGTAAGCTCTCTGAGCACTTACTTCAGCATTTGCTACAGTAAAATGTAACTGTGTCAAAGGTGATCTCTGATTTCTACAATCTCTTTTGTATCAGAGATTATTTTGATTTTAAGAAGCCTAGCTCTTATTACGAGCCATTGGCCTGTATTTTACTGAGAGCAAGGGCTAGCAAGGCTAACATATTTCTTCATTCCCCTCTTGCCGAACCCAACCCCCCCCCCCCCCCAGGTCGGCACAACATGACTAAAGTGAGTGTGGCTGTCCTTTCCAGAGGGCTCTTAGAAGGGTATTAGGACAGAAGGAAGGCTACAAGAGAAGGAGAGTGACAGACGTGTGTGTAATGCTGCTCCATCATATGACTGCTAAGGTGGGAGGCCGGTGAGGAGTAGGTTGCAGTAGTCAAGGCGAGAGGTAATGAGAGAGGATGGATGAGAGTTTCGGGTGGTGTGCGCAGAGAGGAAGGGGCGAATTTTGCTAATGTTGTAGAGGAAGAAGCGACAGGTCTTGGCTATCTGCTGGATATGCGCAGAGAAGGAGTCGATCAGAAACTCTTACTAGCCATACTTTGCAGCCACTGTTACCAGATTGGGGTATTTCATGCTTAATTAGGCTAGTTAGTTTGCTCCTTGTGTGAGTTGGGCTAGTTTTGGGCTACACAGCTCAGCCTGCTGACATTATCGAAACGTACTGCGCCTGTGCTTATATATATTTCTATCATATCCCCTTTCAGTTGCCTTTTCCACCCTGATGAGACCTAACCTGTTTTAGCCTTTCTTCGTAAGGGAGATGCTCCATCCCCTTTCTCTGGACTTTTTCTAGACCCACTGTATGCTCTTGGATCAACCAATTTTCCAGACAAGGAAACATATGCACCCCCGGCTTGCAGAGACATGCGTTATTACATGGACAGGCATTTTGTGAAGTCTTGCGGTATTGACGCTAGACTGATGTGTAGTATGCATACGCAGGAGGTGTGTCCCTATTACAAATCTGAGGGTACTGCCTGAAACTTGGATACATATCTGTATTTCACTCCGAGAAAAACTGCATTGGCTACCAATCAAAGAACGGATCACTTTCAAAATCTGCACAACTGTTCATAAAATTATTTATGGCACGGCACCAGGATACATGACAGACCTCATCGATCTACCAACCAGAAACACCACAAAATCTACACGATCATACTTAAACCTCCACTACCCAAGCTGTAAAGGACTCAAATACAAATCCACCTATGCACCCAGCTTTTCCTACTTAAGCGCACAACTATGGAACGCACTACCAAACGCATTAAAAACTACGCTCGACCACCTAAATTTCCGGAAAGCACTAAAGACAGACCTGTTCAGAAGAGCATACCCCACCGACCCAACATAAAATATCGAACACTTGTGATACAATACAACCAAAGACCGTAATGGTCATTACCTGACTCTTCCTCTCCCTCTTTAAGTTCCCCCCAATTGCCTATCATACCACAATATCACTGTGTAATCATTCATACCATGTATTTGTTCAGACCGGAATCGGCTAACGCCGTTAACAGTAAAATGTAAGCCACACTGAGCCTGCAAAAAGGTGGGAAAATGTGGGATACAAATAAATAAATAAATAAATAAATAAATATGGGGGTACGTTTGCTTGAGATCCAGGGAGCTTAGCCAGTCCTCTTTTTGAAAGAAAAGCATTAAAGTGCCCCATGGAAGCATCTTGAACATCTTTTAAAGGTAATTTGTTCAAGGTCCTTAATTCTATGATGAGGTATAGTCCCTTCGTTTTCTTTGTTATCTGGAGATACTTGGAGTAAAGTCTCCAAGCTCTTTCCACGATGAATACGGTCCACTACGCAGGTCTCTAAGAGGGAGAGTTCCTTTAAAAGCACATTTTGAAAGTGAAAGCTTATTCAAGAAACTGGTGGGCAATCTGGCAGGGTTACCAATAAACAGTTTCAATCTATATCGAGTTATTCTGAGAACATGAGTATGTGAACTTAGAAAATGTTCCCTAGAACCGGGATGCAGGCTATGCTCTCATGGATCCTATTAAAACCCCATCCCAGGTTTTAGATGGGAAAATAGCTGTGGCTTTTTGACCTCTGCTGCATGGGGTGAAAGCGAGGTTCCTGTTGCTGATGATGGGATTAAGGGGGCAAGAGCACAGTACCTCTTGAGCCGACAGAACTGTGTCCTAGCTGTCCCACTCACATCTCCTGGATGATTCGGAAAGCGACTCAGAAGAGGCTGCAGACAAGGTCTGAAGCACAGAACAGTGATATTTTATCTGAACTACCTCTTCCTTAACCTTATCTCCAAAGACATTTTCTCTCCTGCAGAGTGCATCAGCAAACTTTTCCTGCGTGTTGTACCTAAGGTCCAAGACCCATAGCCATATGAGTCTCTGAGCACCAATATCAATGGCAAAAGCTATCTATACCATCCCGTAAAACACTAAATTTCATCTGATCATGTCTTTTCTACACGCTTTGCCTTTGGCTACTTAATGACTGAAGATCCCAATGTTTATTTTTGAGGGAGAAACTATGTTAGATCTACGTTTTGCAGAATGTTTAGAGTCTACTGGGCTCACGAAGAGCCAATATAAAATATGCAGGAGCTGGAGCATAGGATTCTGAAATATTTTCATCCTAAGAAGATCCAGCATATGAATGTCCCTCCAAGGGGGTGCCTTGGGGTAGATGCTTAATTTGTTTGGTCTTCCTGAGAGAGTATTTGACCATCAACTGGTGTAGCATTTGTTGCTTTTCAAATCTGGAAGCCTTCTGTACATGAATCTCTCTTGTTTTCAGTGTGAAAGTCCACTCCTGATTTTCCAGTTGATCCTTACTCTGCTTTACAGTATAAGTATAGGAAATTGCCCTGTAACAAGTCCTTTGATCTTTGTTAGATAATAGGAAATTGGAAGAGGGACACTTTGGCCAAAGCTGACTAATTTTACAGCAAGGTTCTAATTATTTTGGGAACCATGTCCTTGCCTCCAAAATGTCTCATTAGCTCTTATCTTCTAGAAAAATGTTCTTTGTAAGTACTTCTGTACTATTGAATTTGTAGTAATTAGAATTCCAGGAGGCCAGCAATGAACCCTTTGTCTTACAGAAATTGTATATATTGGAACACAATCAGAACGAAGCTAGCAGTCTGTTCTAATGCCCAATAGTTGCATGCAGGTATTATTTTGGTTTATATAGTAAAGCCATATTTTCTGTGATAGTATACCTGAGTTACCTTGTTTATTGTATAACTCTTCTAAAAATTCTAACAGTTACCAGATTCCAAGTTTATTCAAGAGTTTGATACTGCTCATGGGAGGACCATCGAAGTGGTTTACTATACATAATATAATAAATAATAGTTAAATAACACACATGGAAGGAAGGAATGAAGGACAGGAAGGAAAAAGAGTGCTGGGGGGGGGGGGGGAGAGAATTGGAGGAGTGGAAATAAAGTAGACTAGATCAGACACCATCATGCAGGAACAAAACAGCCCAGCAGGCCAGTAGAAGATTGGGAGCCAATGGTGGTGACTGAGCAGAGGAGTAATGTGATCAAAGAGACGTACATGGGCAAGAATACGAATAGCGGTATTTTGCACAGACTAATTTTTTGTAAACGTAGGGCAGCAAGACCGGTGTAAACTACATTGCAATTATCAAGTCTGGTTATAACCAAGGTGTGAAGGAGTATGGAGCAAGCATCATCGTCAAGGAAGGGGCAAAGACAACAGATGGAACGTAAATAGGCGAAGAATGATCTTACTACTGCAGAGATTTAGGAAGAAAAGGAGAGTTGTGAGTCTATAATAACCCCTAAGTATTTTGAGTCTGCTAATGCAATGGAGGAGCCACGGATAGATGGACTAAGTGTGGGTCTGTCTGGACAAGAATCTAGATAGCTATAGAGCTGAGGACTTATACGGCTTAAGAACTACACGATTATTAGTTAGCCATTGATCAACAGAGTCAAGAGCTGAAAGATTAGGGGAAACAGGGTCAAAGGTGGAAACTAAGAGAATATCCTCAACATATAGAAGTTGAATCCAGAGTTTTGAATCATACAACTAAAAGGAAAGAAGAAAATATTAAACAGAATAGGAAATAGAATAGTGCCTTGGTTTGTGCAGATGACAAACTTGCGGTTGGAAAGAAGAAAACCAAGAGAGAGCATTACAAGATATGCCTGAGGAAGCAAGATGGGACAGCGAGAGGGTATGATCAACTAAGTCAAAAGCGGCAGTTAAGTCGAGAGAGATTAAGTGAACACTGAGACTATTATTTATTTATTGCATTTGTATCCCACCTTTTCCCACCTATTTGTAGGCTCAAAGTGGCTTACAGAGTGTGGTTATGACATTATCAAAAGCTGAGTATATTTCATTTAAAAGAGAAGTGAGAATGGTTTTGGTTGAATGGCCACAACAGGAACCTGACTGTCTAGGGTGTAAAAGAAGGGAAGTTTCAATATGACCTGCAAGTTGAAAGAAAACAACTTTCTCCAAGAGTTTCAGCAGAAAAGGATTGTGAGAATCGGGCCTTTAATTTAACGAGTCCAACCTTATTGAATTTAGAATTTTTTAAGGATGCTCTACTGATGTCTTTCAAGCAACAAGGATAGCACCATTAGAAAGGCTATCACTGATCATAAAGTAAGCCAGGGGAAGAAGATTGTGCTTGGGACTGTTAAGCCATGACGGTGGTAAAGGTTCCAGAGTACAATGGGTTTTCTTTATAGAATTAAAGAATCTAGTAATGTCAGATAGAGATGATAGATTAAAAAAGGTCCAGGTAGAACAAGGAACAGGAGAATTAGGGGATACAGTGGCTGGCACAGAAGTGGACAATGTAACAGTGGATGAAGGACAAATCGGACGGTGGCACTGAGTAGTTTAGGTGGCAAACTTAGGACATAAGAGTAGCCATACTGTGTCAGACCAATGGTCCATCTAGCCCAGTATCCTGTTTTCCAAACAGTGGCCAAGAAAGGTCTAAGAAAAAATGGCAAGCCTAAATAAATACATGGCTGATAAGGAGATTAATTGAAGGGCTCTTTTACTAAGATTAAGCTATGCTAAGAATGGGTTTAGTGGGTCTTTCCTGCAAGCTAAGTCCACTTCTAGCACAGGTCATCAAAAAGGGCTTTTTATATTTGTTTTATTTCTGGGTATGTGCCGTTAGTGTGCAGCCATTTTTCAACAACTAACGTGGGAGCACTTACTGTCTCCTATTTAGGAGGTGTAAATGGCTCCCACTTTATGGACATGCAAACCAGTTAGTACGGTGGTAATATTAGCACCCTAGCTGATTAGCACATCCACATCCATTGACCACTCCAAAAAAATAAATACTGAGCACCTAGCATGCACAGATGGCAAAACTAATACACAGCACTTTAGCACATCTGTGACAGGTGTGCATTAGCACCTAGTGAAGTTGAGTAACAGCCCTAGAGTGTAATCCCATAAAGACAAAATGGGAGAAAAGCTTCTGAGTTCGATTCCCACTGCAGCTTCTTGTGATTTAACCCTCCATTGCCCCAAATACAAATAAGTACCTGTAAATACTATGTAAATTGCTTTGAATGTAGTTGCAAAAAACACCCACATATCCCCAAGCTACCTGTGCTGAAGCCACCAGCGCAGTGAGACTGAGACAGAGGTGAGGATACCACACATCTTACCTTCACCACATTCGCTTTGTGCCGCTCCAGGACCTGTAGAGTCTGAGCAGTGCTTGAAATCCACCACCAGGACAAGGAGAGTGACATCCATAAGCAATTAAACCCTGCCAGCCCCTGAGAAAAGGAAACCAGAAAAGAAAGCACAGAATATTTACAAAACCAGGATGGTGGCTATAAGGAGATAAGAACTCCAAGGTGAAACCTGAGCAGAACTGTACACTTCAGTACTACAGTCCTGGGGGATCTGATTACAATCAGCTCCAAGTTGGTCAGCTTTTCACAGAACAGTTACAAAGCAACACTGTAATCAATAGAAATAAAATAAAACAAGATGCTACCTTTCCTATTGGGCTAACAATGCATTTTTGATTAGCTTTTGAAGGGAACCCTTCTTCTTCAGATCAGAAATAAGGAAATGTTGATAAATAACTGTATATATAAGCGAAACGCAAAGTCATATCAATGACAGCCTCACAGGAAGAAGGTGGGATGTGTAAGGCAGGAGTGTAGCCAGACCTCATGGTGGGAGGAGGCCAGAGCCTGAGGTTGGGGGCACATTTTGAGTGCCGCCGCCCCCCCCCTTGCCTCGCTTTGCTTCTTCCCCTCCCCCCCCCCCTTGCCTCTTTACCACTTCCCCTCACAAATACCTTTGCTGACGGGGGTCCCCAACCCACGCCAGCTGAAGCCTTCATCAGCGCCGGCCTGAGGCGCAGCCGCGTTCGCTGGCCCTGCTCTTCTTTCTTCTTGCTCCTCCTGTGCACGCTGACGCTCCTTCTCAGTTTCACGTAAAGGAGCGTCAGCGTGCACAGGAGGAGAAAGAAGCGCAGGGCAAGGAACGCAGCTGCTCCGGAGACCGCGCTGAGAAGCTTCGCTGGCGGGGGTAACAAACCAGGGGCCCGGATGAATTTGCGGGACCCAATGGAAAGCAATGGAAGTAAAACACCGCTGGCTCAATTCCGTCCTCCTTTTTCTGGAGCCATATGGTAACCCTACCCAGGACCCCCGGGCCCCCCCCCCCCCCCCCCCCCCCCCCCCCCCCCCCCGTAGCTACGCCCCTGGTGTAAGGTGAAAAACAGGGGGAGGTGGGTGGATGAGAGACAGGGACAGATGGATTGGAGATAAGAGGGTGTCAAAGCAGCAGAATTTTATGCTTTTCTAATGGACACAAAAGCCAGATCTTCGTTAAGTCCCATCTGGTGGGTGTCAACATAGTCTGGCTTCAAAGCCCCGCCCCCCCCCCGGCAGCAACACTTTCCCTGGCGCTCAGCTGCCCCCCCGCCCCCCCCCCCCCGCGCGGACACCCACCAGTCCAGCGCGCCCTTGTTGTGGGCGTTGAGAGCCCCCGTTAGGGTGCGGGCGGACAGTTTGATATTGACAGCGTAGGGCAGCATTTGGGACCCGTCTGTCTCTCTCTCTCGGCTCTGTCACCGCCGACTTCCGGGGACGTTGAACCACTTCCGGCGGCGAGACCGGCGCGCGGCCACCCGCCAACCCAAGGAGGTCAGATTGAGAACAGGAGGCGGTTTCCCTGATTGGGTTGAAGCTAGTGGGCGGGGCTTGCGGGCAGTGGGCGGAGTCACAAGTACACCCAAAACAACAGACAGCAAAGGAAGGCAAATGGCAATAGTAGAAGATCATCAAGGCTAAAGCTGTTGCAGCTGGATAGGCAGTGCCTTAAAAGTTGGAGGACAATATCTCTCTCTCTCTTTTTTTTTAATTTTTATTATTTTTTAACAACAACTTTTTTTATTTATTTGAAAGCGTGATATCAAAACTGAATATCACTAAAACAGATTCAAAAACTATTGTAACCTGGTGAAAAAACATCACTAGTAAAAGCTGTATTTTGTGCTCCTTTTTCTACACCGTTCTATACAATACAATAATACATGGCCATCATCTGCCCGCAACCTCGGTGTCATCTTCGACTCCTCCCTTTCCTTCTCTGCGCATATCCAGCAGATAGCCAAGACCTGTCGCTTCTTCCTCTACAACATTAGCAAAATTCGCCCCTTCCTCTCTGAGCACACCACCCAAACTCTCATTCACTCTCTCATTACCTCTCGCCTTGACTACTGCAACCTACTCCTCACCGGCCTCCCACTTAGCCACCTATCCCCCCTTCAGTCCATCCAGAACTTGGCCGCGCGTCTTATCTTCCGCCTTGACCGATATACTCACATCACCCCTCTCCTCAAGTCACTTCACTGGCTTCCGATCAGACACCGCATACAGTTCAAGCTTCTCCTTCTTACCTACAAATGCACTCGATCTGCAGCCCCTCCTTACCTCTCTACCCTCATCTCCCCTTACGTCCCTACCCGTAACCTCCACTCTCAAGACAAATCCCTCCTTTCAGTACCCTTCTCCACCACCGCCAACTCTAGGCTCCGCCCTTTCTGCCTCGCCTCACCCCATGCTTGGAACAAACTCCCTGAGCCCATACGCCAGGCCCCCTCCCTACCCATCTTCAAATCATTGCTCAAAGCCCACCTCTTCAATGTCGCTTTCGGCACCTAATCACAACACCTCTATTCAGGAAAACTAGCCTACCCCAACTTGACATTTCGTCCTTTAGATTGTAAGCTCTTCTGAGCAGGGACCGTCCTTAGTTATTAATTTGTACAGCGCTGCGTAACCCTAGTAGCGCTCTAGAAATGTTAAGTAGTAGTAGTAGTAGGATATCCTGTGTACTGATGGGTTCATCTTAACTGTTGTAGTCTGCCTTGGGGAAGCCTGGTGTTATAAAGATCAGAAGTAAAATTAAACTCTCCTTCACTTTCATTGGAGCACATGGAATCACATCTTCACCTTGTGAGAAATATGCAAACATATTGCTTTTCCACTTAACATAATTGCAAAATAACTTATGCCCTGGTAGAAAGGAACTCTTTAGGGATAGACTATACTTCTGTAGGCCCTTCCTAACAGAAACCACCACATTATAGCTTTTTAAAATCATTAACAAAAGTAACTTTGTTAGTTTAAAGTAATGTGTGCAAAGTGATAAAAGTGCTGAGACAGAGAGAGAAGAAAGGAGGGGTAAGAAGCCCAAAGAACTGAAACAACAATATCTAAGCATGAGACCATGAAGCTGTAAGACTATGGACAAAGGGGAAGATGGAATATGCCATGTGCTGAACTATGCAAAGCTCTCACATAAAGGTTTAAACATACAAAAAATGCAGACCAAGCAGAACTAACAATGGATAGGGGCTCAGCTGCTAGGGTGATGGAAAAGTTTTAGAGGGCTACTACTACTAAACATTTCTAGAGCGCTACTAGGGTTACGCAGCGTTGTACAAATTAATAACTAGGAACGGTCCCTGCTCAGAAGAGCTTACAATCTAAAGGACGAAATATCAAGTTGGGGTAGTCTAGATTTCCTGAGTAGAGGTGTTGTGATTAGGTGCCGAAAGCGACATTGAAGAGGTGGGCTTTGAGCAATGATTTGAAGATGGGTAGGGAGGGAGCCTGGCGTATGGGTTCAGCTGCTAGGGTGATGGAAAATTTTAGAGGACTGTCATATGATAATTAACAATGATGTATTAGGGGTTGGTAAATGTGATCAATATCCACTGAGAAACTTAGGGGTAGATACTTAATGTAACCAAGAAGAAAGGGTATAAAACCTGTATTAAGGAGGGGTGTGCCTCTTGCTTCTAGAGACAACCATCTTTGCAAAGGTGTATTTTGAAATAATAAATTAATTGAGATCTGTTTCACCAAATCCAGTTTTATAAGTTCTTTTTTTTTGTATAAGTTCTCAGGTTATCTGGGGGCTGTTTATGACAACCTCATCTCTTTTGTACAAATGGATTATTCTCTTTTGAGTATGTTTCAGAGACAAGTGGTTTTATAAGTGAAAATAATAAAAATAAATGTTTGTTTCATGCAGATCTCTCATTAATAAGGGCTATAAGTCCCTAATGCAGTTCATTGGTTTCCTTATATATTTCTTTTATTGTGATGACTTATGCTGTGCCAAAACTGAAAACTCTGATCTCTTCTATCTAATCAATAATAAAAGGAGCTCATTGTGAACACTATCCACCTTGTTTGTGAGGTTGGGGCTGGAACCAGAAAACTGGAGGCTAAAAGTCATTTTAAATTCACTCCCTCAGCAACAGTTCTCTCAACCAATAAGTTATTCCAAGCCAGAAGATACAATTCCAACCAAACGTTTACTCAACTTGGACAAGGCAGAAAAAAAACAATGGGCCAAGTCTTAGCAACTATTCATGGCCACAGTTCTTAAGTAATATAACCAATGCTATGGCAAGAAGGCAGTTTCTCGGAGGGTCCTTGGGTGGATTGGGTGGGCACACATAGTTCCTCTAAGCATCTTGGTCCCAGTCTCTGGTTTCTGCTTTTTACTCTTGCCAGGGTCTTCTTATCTGATTGGCATTTTTTCTCTTTCCATATCCATCTTCACAAACACACACACACAAGTTAAAAATGCACAAAATCAACTCATGTGGATGTGGGAGGGGCCAACACTTTAAACAGACTAGTTCCCCAGACATCCCAGGAAGCAAAGGGGCATCCTAGGGGGTACTGCTGTGGACTTCATGTAAATGCTTCCAGGTACATATCTCAACGCTACTCCCTTATCATGTCTGGTGAGCCCTGCAAAACCCATCCAAGACCCACTACCCCCAACTGTACCCCACCACAATAGCCCTAATGGCTGGAAGGGGCACCTATATGTAGATACAGTGGGTTTCTGGTGAGTTTTGGAGGGCTCACAGTTTCCACCACAAGTGAAACAGGTAGGGGGAGGTATGGGCCTGGGTCCACCTGTCTACAGTGCTGTGCATCCACCACTAGACTACTCCAGGGACCTGCATGCTGCTCTAATAGACCTCAGTATAACATCTGAGGCTGGCAAGTACTATTTTTATTCACATTTTTTTGAGGGGGGAGGGGGTCAGTGACTAGCGGGGGAATAAGGGTGAGGGTCATCCCTGATTCTCTCCAGTGGTTATCTGGTCATTTAGGGCACCTTTTTGTTCCTTATTTTTTCTAAAAATGGGTCTAGACCAAAACGTTGAAGTTTTCGTCCTACACGTTCTCATTTTGTTCCATTATGGCTGTAAACCGTCCAAGCGTTAGGCAAGCCCTAAGCCCTCCCTAATCCTACCTTCAAAACACCCCCCAACACTCCCCCTTGTGATTTGGACACACTGCAGACAAAATGCATAGACAGACATCTGCAGAACAGGTTCCAAAAATACCAATTTGGACGTTTCGAGAAGAATTTCGTCCAAATGGTGCTTTATGACACTTTTTGGACATTTTTCTCTTTTTAAAATGAGCCCCAAATTGTCTGGACGGAGGCATGAGAGACACTGGGGGGAGGTATATGGGAGCCTGGGTATATGAGAGAGACTGGGGGGGGGGTACTCAGACCATAGTGATATGTGAAACAAAGAGGCAGGTACCTCTTTACTTCACCTATCAAGGCAGTACTGCTGGCTTCTGCCAGTGCTTTACAAAGGCATCTTAAGCCAGGTACTGATACTCCTGTATAAGTCATTGGTGAGGCCCCACCTGGAGTATTTTGTTCAGTTCTGGAGGCCGTACCTTGCTAAGGATTAAAAAAATGGAAGCGGTGCAAAGAAAAGCTACGAGAATGGTATGGGATTTGCGTTACAAGACGTATGAGGAGAGACTTGCGGACCTGAACATGTATACCCTGGAGGAAAGGAGAAACAGGGGTGATGTGATACAGACATTCAAATATTTGAAAGGTATTAATCCGCAAACGAACCTTTTCAGGAGAAGGGAGGGCGGTAGAACGAGAGGACATGATACGAGAGTGTAGGGGGGCAGACTCAAGAAAAATGTCAGGAAGTATTTTTTCACGGAGAGAGTGGTAGATACTTGGACTGACCTCCCGCGGGAGGTGGTGGAGATGAAAACGGTAGCGGAATTCAAGCATGCGTGGGATAAACATAAAGGAATCCTGTGCAGAAGGAATGGATCCTCAGAAGCTTAGCCGAGATTGGGAGGCGGGGCTGGTGTTTGGGTGGTGGGGCTAGTTCTAGGCAAGACTTCTACGGTCTGTGTCCTGAAAATGGCAGATACAAATCAAGGTAAGGTATACACAAGAAGTAGCACATATGAGTTTATCTTGTTGGGCAGACTAGATGGACCATGCAGGTCTTTTTCTGCCGTCATGTACTATGTTACTATATGTTACTATGATTTACTAAAAGTTCTTTGCCCAGAGACAGCGAATAAGAAAAGAGCCTTAATAAATTAGTTTCTGAAAGAGATATTGATCTGGCAGGGGATTCCAAAGCATCTTCTCCCTCTCTTCCCCCCCAAAAAAAACAATCACTGGGAACAAAGTTGGAGGGGTGGGGAAGGAGAAATGAGAGTGGTCTAAGTTTTTGGGCTAACTCCTAGATTCAATTAAAATTTGTGGAGGCCTGACTACTGTCAACAGCCAAGAATAAACGTGATCCTAACCTGACTCCTCAGTATGCAAGGCATGTACTAACTCAATGGGGATATCTGAGGCTGACTCAATCCAGTATCTCTGGACAATGTTTATCCAGAGAGTTATCAGGCTTTGAAGGTCATGACTGATCAGAGATTGCATATAAGTCATTGGAAGGACTCAGTTCAGTTTTCTGTCTGTGATCCATCTCTGAGTTGCATCGCCTGCTGAAAGACCAGGTCAAACGACCATTGCAAGGTCAAAGACTCTAAGGGCATTTGCAAGTCATATAATTTAAAAGCTATGATTACAAGAGGTATCTAATTGGTTTTCGCCAGGACTGAAAATGTGTGTTTAAATCAAGGGCATTGCGTCTGCTTATGTTTGTTGTAGGTGTCAGTGTAGGATCAGTCTAGAAGTATTGGAAAATTTCCTTCTGAATACTGTTATTCTGACTTGCTTTATTAATAAATCTTTCTCTGTCTTCGTCTTTTCCTAGTCTGTCAGTTTCATTATCAGCAAATAAGGTGCTTGTAGGGAATTGATTTTAGAGTGTCCAGCCCCGGGTGTGCAAAGATAAGTCAGCTCAGCTCTATCTCTGATCCATCTCTGAGTTGCTTCCCCTGTTGCAGGACTGGGTTCAAGGATGAGGACTCTTACAGCATTCACTGGTCATATATTTTAAGAGCTGTGATTACACAGGGTATTTAATTGGCTCTGTCAGGACTGAAAGTCTGTCTTAAATCAAGGGTACTGTTCTTGCTTATGTTTGTTGTAGGTATTAGCGTAGGATCAGTACACAAGTAATGGAAATTCAACAGAGTCCACACAGCTGTTGCATTTGTACAAAGTGAGAGGTAGAATAGGGAGCCAGCTCAGGCCCTTTCCTACAGAGGAGAAAGATTAACCAGATCAAGCCTAAGGAAATAGGAGGGAACCACAGGAAGATCACAGGAGAATCAAGATATCAAAGGATCTAGATAGCAGTGTACCAGTTGGGAAGACTGAAAAACCAAAAAACCAATATCTGCTTTAAGTCTGGGCTGATAGCACTCCAAATTCAAAAATCTGCTGTTCAGTACAGATAAAAATATCAGAAATTTATTTTTGTTACATTTGTACCCTGCGCTTTCCCACTTATGGCAGGCTCAATGCGGCTTACATGGGGCAATGGAGGGTTAAGTGACTTGCCCAGAGTCACAAGGAGCTGCCTGTGCCTGAAGTGGGATTTTTTTTTACCTTTTTATGAATGCATATATGTATGTGTCATAAAGGGAGCCCTCAGCCAAAACACCACTTTCTTTTGTAAAGAGGCAATATGTTTCGTTGCCAAGTGGTATAGCACTTCATTCATTGGGCCTCCCTTTCATTTTTTTTCTATATGTGCTATCGCCCCACACATTACTGCTTTAAAAATAAATGTGAATAATAACGTGAACTTACCTGAATAACGTGATGATGTCTTTTCGTTTCACAATTTTTAGGCCTCCTCTTGAAGCGCTGGAGGGGAGGCAGGGGGAGAGGAGGGTCGCTGGGCATGGGTGGCTGCAGGGGGGGCAGGTGGACATGGGTGGCTGCAGGGGGGCAGGGGGAGAGGAGGGTCGCCGCTGGACATGGGTGGCTGCAAGGGGGCAGGGGGAGATGAGGGTTGCAGGACATGGGTGGCTGCAGGGGGGCAGGGGAGAGGAGGGTCGCTGGACATGGGTGGCTGCAGGAGGGGGGTCGGTGGACATGGGTGGCGGCAGGGGGGGAGGGGGGTCCTAAGTAGAAAGGTGGGGGTGGAAGGTGGGCCTCAGACCATAAAGGGAGGGGGAGGGGGTGCACACTCACTCTCTGTCTATCACATACACTGTCTCTGACACACTGTCTATCACACTTTACATCTCTCACACACACTCTCTCTGAAACATACACTCCGAGGAAAACCTTGCTAGCGCCCATTTCATTTCTGACAGAAATAATTTTGTTACATTTGTACCTTGCGCTTTCCCACTCATAGCAGGTTCAATGTGGCTTACATATTATATACAGGTACTTATTTTGTACCTGGGGCAATGGAGGGTTAAGTGACTTGCCCAGAGTCACAAGGAGCAGCAGTGGGAATCAAATCCAGTTCCCCAGGACCAAAGTCCACCATGCTAACCACTAGGCCACTCCTCCTTATAGCCACACTAAGGGGGTCTTTTATGTAGGTGAGCTGGCGTTTTTAGCGCGCGTTAAAAATAGGTGCGCTCTAAAAGCTAAAGATGCCATTGTATTCCTATGGGCGTCTTTAGCATTTAGCTCGTGCCTATTTTTAACACGCACTAAAAACGCCAGCTCACCTACGTAAAAGACCCTCTAAGTCTGTCTAAGATGGTCTTTACTACTACTGAGGCTTTAAGATTAGTTTCCGGGAGCGAGGAGGGAGGGCGGACCACAATGTGGCGGCGCCGCGTGTCATCGAAAATGGCTACGCATGTCAGTGCTGACACGCGTGTCATAGGTTCACCATCAGGGGTTTAGGGGGAAGTTACCAACATGTGCTACTCTTAAGACGTATTATTTTACTGTTAACCCCAGTTATTACTAACTAGGTATCATTGCATAAAATAAGCTTGATCCATAAGTGACATCTTCTTGGGCACAACTACTACTACTACTACTACTATTAAACATTTCTATAGCGCTACTAGACTTACGCAGCGCTGTACAAATTAACATGAAAAGACAGTCCCTGCTCAACAGAGCTTACAATCTAAATTGGACAGACGAACAGACAGCTAGGGGTGGGGAAATTGCAGTGCTAGGGGTGATAAGTGAGGGCGTTGAGTAAGAGAGTCATGGTTAGGAGTCGAAAGCAGTAGCAAAGAGGTGGGCTTTAAGCCTAGACTTGAAGACAGCCAGATATAAAATGCCCAAGATGTCAGTTATGGATCAAGTAACCCTCAGAGTCTTACCAAATTTGAATATCCATTGATAACATTGACCTGTAGAAACTCACCATATTTAAATTTGCACTGTTACAAATCAGAGATACTGAGTGCACTAACACCCGGCCTATGCATCATTTATAAGAGTGGCTAAAACGTTTGTAAGGCTAGTGAAACAGGCTGAGCTGTAGGGCAGAAAAGGAGGAGGGGCCTCAGAGTTCACCAGCAGACTGTGCCTTTCTTAGCTTTGGGTAGGGTTACCATATTTTGTCCCTCCAAAAGGAGGACACATGCCCCGCCCCACCATGCCCTGCCACGCCCTTGCTCCACCCCTTTCATGCCCTCACTCTGCCCCCTGTCACATTTTCCACTCCCCCCTGTCACACTCCCTGTCACTCCCCCTCCCCGTCACCCCCCTCCCCTTACCTTACTACTGCTCTGGTGGTCTAGTGACCTCTTTGGGGCATGAAAGAGCTTGGGTGTGATTGTATGTGATAATCTTAAGGTGGCCAAACGGGTAGAAGAGACAACGATGAAAGCTAGAGGATGCTTGAGTGCTCAGGGAGAGGAATGACCAGTAAGAAAAAGGAGGTAACGATGCCCCTGTATAAGACTCTGGTGAGACCTCATTTAGAATATTGTGTAGAATTCTGGAGACCGCAGCTTCAAAAACATGATGGATCTGGTAGCTACTAAAATGGTCAGTGGTCTTCATCATGAAGCATATGGGGACAGACAAGATCTCAGTATGTATTCTTTGGAAGAAAGGCAGGAGAAGAGGAGATATAATAGAGACATTGAAATACCTATGCGGCATAAATACACAGGAGGTGAATCTCAGTTAAAAGGAGGCTCTGAAATGAGGAGGCATAGGATGACGATTAAAAGGGGTAGACTTGGAAGTAATCTGAGGAAATACTTCACGGAAAGAGTGGTGAATTTGTGGAATGGCCTCCTGGTGGAAGTGATGAAGATGAAAAGAGTATCTGAATTCAAGAGACCTCGGGACAAGTACATAGGATTTCTAAGGGAGCAATAGAGAGAGTAGATGGCATGGATGGGCAGACTGGTGGACGCTTGGAATGCCCTCCCGCGGTAGGTGGTGGAGATGAAAACGGTAACGGAGTTCAAACATGCGTGGGGGATGCATAGAGGAATCCTGTGCAGAAGGAATGGATCCTCAGAAGCTTAGCTGAAATTGGGTGGCGGAGCAGGTGGGGGGAAGAGGGGGTGGTGGTTGGGAGGCGAGGATAGGGGAGGGCAGACTTGTACGGTTTGTACCAGAGCCGGTGATGGGAGGCGGGACTGGTGGTTGGGAGGCGGGAAATACTGCTGGGCAGACTTATATGGTCTGTGCCCTGAAAAGGACAGGTACAAATTCAATTCAAGGTAAGGTATACACATATGAGTTTGTCTTGGGCAGACTAGATGGACCATGCAGGTCTTTTTCTGCCGTCATCTACTATGTTACTATGTTACTACTATTTATCATTTCTATAGCACTACAAGGCTTACGCAGCACTGTACACCATACACAAAAACACAGTCCCTTTACTGCTGAGTTTGTGCAGAAAAAAAAGCTCATGATACTGAATTTTCTCTTAGCTGCTTGTTCTTCACTATTCCATGTCAGAATAGTGATTTCCCAACATAAGAATTGTACAGAGGAGAGAGTGTGGTTAATTCTGTGGCAGGAAACCAGGAGCCTTTGTATGAGTCCAGGGACTCAAGACCTGTGATTTACTGTATTGGTAATTGGTTAAAAACACTGTCCTGTAGGTGGCTGCTGTGGCTCTGGCAGCCTGGAAGGATACTTGCAGTCTTTGCAGACCTCTTTCCCTAAAATATGGCTGGTTTCGGAGCGTTTAGAAATGCACCTCACACAGCTGCAGAGGAGGAACTGACACATTGAGGAGCTGGGAAAGATTTCAAGGTGAGCATTTTACAGATACTGGGGCTGCTTTTCCATGGCTCAATGCTTTGCTCTCTCTGCAATGGACAGATGTGAGCAAAACCTGCTGAGGAACTGAATTATAGGTATATGTTCTATATCTCACTAAGTGGTAGTGGAATCACAAAACTGAAAATCAAAGCACAGCTACTAAATGACCCACTCAATACATTAATACGTGTATGTGGGGGAAAAAAAGGTACTGGCCTCATTTTAAAAGAAGGAAAAGCCTCAAGGAGCTCTGGACCATATAGGTCTACCTAAATCTGCACTACCCAAGCTGCAAAGGACTCAAATACAAATCAACTTACGCGTCCAGTTTTTCCTACATAAGCACCCAACTGTGGAACGAATTACCAAAAGCCTTGAAAACTACGAACGACCACCTAAACTTCCGGAAAACACTAAAAACCAACCTGTTTAAAAAGGCAGACCCTACCGATCCAACATAAATGCCTGATCTCTGCAACACAACAAAACTAAAGAACGTAATGGGCATAACACAACTCTTCCGTCGTACGATTCCCTAGTGTGGCTATGCCACATGAACTTTATCTTACCACAACATCACTTTGTATTTGTTTACACCGGAGTCTGCAAACGCCTCTCCGGTACTATGTAAACCACATTGAGCCTACAAATAGGTGGGAAAATGTGGGATATAAATGTAACAAAAAAAAATAAAAAATAAAAAAAAATAGTGGGCTACTGGCGATCCAAATGACCTAATGCTCAAAACGGATCTGTCCTCACCATAGGCTCAAGAACCTTCTTAATAAAGACCTTCAAACATAAATACTCAAACTGCTGTGTTTAGTGCATTCAAAACAAATCAGTTCCTCAAAGGTTTTTTGCTTCCAAAATCAGCTCAAAAGTCAAGATTCAAGTGTGCACTTAGCTTAAACACAATCAGGTCCATTTGCACTCGTCTCTGCTCACAGTTATACTTTATGCCTGCTCTACTGCAAACAGTCTTCAATCGCATTACTGCGCTGGATCGATTTCACTGTGAATTACCCCGGACCAACGGTGGCCGTTTCGCTCCAATCAAAATTGGGCTTTGCAGTATCAGGGTCCTAATGGGGGTTGTTGACTAGCGGCGTTCCAGCTATATTACTGCTGTCTGACCAGTACCTTTTTTTCACAAACACGTATTAATGTATTGAGTGGGTCATTTAGCAGATGTGGTTTGATTCTAGGTATCCTGCCCTATTGCCAATACTGCCAGTTCCAGTGGAGGGCAGACGAATCCCCTCCAGTTAACTAACTGACTCCTCCACTGTATGTAATATACTCTGGTCTTCTGTGTTAAGTCGCTCACATGCTTCGTTAGCCTTGCTTTTCCCAGGTGCTCAGCAGTCTCCTGGGTTTCACTATGACCCCTGAGTTTGTGAGAGGTGCAGAGGAACTGAATTACCTAGGAGTTACGGACCAAGAAAGGGATCTGGGAGTCGTTGTCGATAATACACTGAAACCTTCTGCTCAGTGTGCTGCTGTGGCTAGGAAAGTGAATAGAATGTTGGGTATTATCAGGAAAGGTATGGAAAACAGGTGTGAGGATGTTATAATGCCGTTGTATCGCTCCATGGTGCGACCGCATCTTGAGTATTGTGTTCAATTCTGGTCGCCGCATCTCAAGAAAGATATAGTAGAATTGGAAAAGGTGCAGCGAAGGGCGACTAAAATGATAGCGGGGATGGGACGACTTCCCTATGAAGAAAGACTAAGGAGGCTAGGGCTATACAGCTTGGAGAAGAGACGGCTGAGGGGAGACATGATAGAGGTATATAAAATAATGAGTGGAGTGGAACAGGTGGATGTGAAGCTTCTGTTCACGCTTTCCAAAAATACTAGGACTAGGGGGCATGCGATGAAACTACAGTGTAGTAAATTTAAAAAAAATCGGAGAAAATTTTTCTTCACCCAACGTGTAATTAAACTCTGGAATTCGTTGCCAGAGAATGTGGTAAAGGCGGTTAGCTTAGCGGAGTTTTAAAAAGTTTTGGACGGCTTCCTAAAGGAAAAGTCCATAGACCATTATTAAATGGACTTGGGGAAAATCTACTATTTCTGGGATCAGCAGTATTTTTTTATTTTTGTTACCTTTGTACCCTGTGCTTTCCCACTTGTGGTAGGCAATGGAGGGTTAAGTGACTTGCCCAGAGTCACAAGGAGCTGTCTGTGCTGGGAATCAAACTCAGTTCCTCAGGATCAAAGTCCACCACCCTAACCACTAGGCCACTCCTATCCTATAAAATATTTTGTACTTTTTTGGGATCTTGCCAGGTATTTGTGACCTGGATTGGCCACTGTTGGAAACAGGATGCTGGGCTTGATGGACCTTTGGTCTGTCCCAGTGTGGCAGTACTTATGTACTTATGTACTTGGGGTTCTGAATAGAATCCTGCTACTCTTTGGGGTTCTACATGGAATGTTGCTACAGTTTGAAATTCTGCATGGAATCTTGTTATTCTTTAGAATTCTAGGATCTTGGTTCTCTTTGGGATTCTACATGGAATGTTGCTATTCTTTAGGTTTCTGCCAGGTATTTGTGACCTGGATTGGCCACTGTTGGAAACAGGATGCTGGGCTTGATGGACCTTTGGTCTGTCCCAGTATGGCAATACTTATATACTCTAGTGAATCCCACAGTAGGGAGAAGAGGCCGCTGCCGACAGCAGAGCAGCCTATAGGACCTTCTGCCGCTGCTGCTGCTGCCACTGTGGCCTTTTGAAAAAGGAAAAAAGAAGGTTAACGCTGGGAAGAGGAATGAGGAGGGAAAGGGGGAGATGTCGCTCCATGGAGAGCGCCGCCTAATTCCCCCACCTCAGTTGGCCTAATGGTAGGGCCGCCACTGATCAGTAGTATCGCAGCCTGACCTGATTTGAAGGAACTTGTTATCAGACTGAACACTCTACTACTACTATTTAGCATTTCTAGAGCGCTACAGGGCATACGCAGCGCTGCACAAACATAGAAGAAAGACAGTCCCTGCTCAAAGAGCTTACAATCTAATAGACAAAAAATAAATAAAGTAAGCAAATCAAATCAATTAATGTGAACGGGAAGGAAGAGAGGAGGGTAGGTGGAGGCAAGTGGTTACGAGTCAAAAGCAATGTTAAAGCGGTGGGCTTTCAGTCTAGATTTAAAGGTGGCCAAGGATGGGGCAAGACATAGGGGCTCAGGAAGTTTATTCCAGGCATAGGGTGCAGCGAGACAGAAGGCGCGAAGTCTGGAGTTGGCAGTAGTGGAGAAGGGAACAGATTACTACTACTATTTAGCATTTCTATAGCGCTACAAGGCGTACGCAGCGCTGCACAAACATAGAAGAAAGACAGTCCCTGCTCAAAGAGCTATGTAATAAAAGTGAGCCAAGTATAGGACAATCAAGCCATTGTGACATCACTGATGAGGTTGGCTCTTATTGGTGGCCTGAGGCATTATGACATCACAACATTAGCTCTGGTTACAAGAGACTACTACTACTACTATTTAGCATTTCTATAGCGCTACAAGGCGTACGCAGCGCTGCACAAACATAGAAGAAAGACAGTCCCTGCTCAAAGAGCTATGTAATAAAAGTGAGCCAAGTATAGGACAATCAAGCCATTGTGACATCACTGATGAGGTTGGCTCTTATTGGTGGCCTGAGGCATTATGACATCACAATATCACCTCTGATTACAAGAGACTACTACTACTACTATTTAGCATTTGTAGAGCGCTACAAGGCGTACGCAGCGCTGCACAAACATAGAAGAAAGACAGTCCCTGCTCAAAGAGCTTACAATCTAATAGACAAAAAATAAATAAAGTAAGCAAATCAAATCAATTAATGTGAACGGGAAGGAAGAGAGGAGGGTAGGTGGAGGCAAGTGGTTACGAGTCAAAAGCAATGTTAAAGAGGTGGGCTTTCAGTCTAGATTTAAAGGTGGCCAAGGATGGGGCAAGACGTAGGGGCTCAGGGCAGCTGTTGAATGTCTCTTTAGTTGTTCTGGTTTAATGATGACATTTTGAATTTTGGAAATTTTTGAAAAATATGAAATACTTGAAAATAATTGGAAAATGTTGGACTAATGACGATTACAGCACATCATCCCTCGGAAATAACCTTTATGGTTTCTGAGTGTTGCTTCCATAGGCGCCCGGTATAAGAAGCCTCCCCAGCTCAGGTCCGCTCACTTGCAAAAGCTTTTACCTGAAGTTGTGATTTTCCTCTCTCCCTTGCCCAAGGTGTCCTGGCAGTGCAGCAATGCTTACTGAAGCAGGCATGCTCTGCTGAAGTTGCTTAAAAGAATACAACCAGTGCTATATATGTCTTTGGTGTGGGAAGAACTTCTCATTTGGGGTGAGCTTGAAGTGAACAACATTCAAATTAAAGAGAACAGGTTTGGAGGGAGGTGTGCAAGTGAGACTGGGGAGAAATAAAAAATAAATAGTGTAATTGTTAAAATCTTTTAATGGTTCAAAGTTTTTTTTTTTCTGAGCATGTACACTGAGAGGAGGGCATGACTGTTGATGGCTCTCTCATTCTCCCTGTCTCCTCAGCTCGAAACCTTGGGGTCATCTTTGACTCTTCTCTCTCCTTCTCTGCTCATATCCAGCAGATTGCCAAGACCTGTCGTTTCTTTCTTTACAACATCCGTAAAATCCGCCCCTTTCTTTCCGAGCACTCTACCAAAACCCTCATCCCCACCCTTGTCACCTCTCGTTTAGACTACTGCAATCTGCTTTTTGCTGGCCTCCCACTTAGTCACCTCTCCCCTCTCCAGTCGGTTCAAAACTCTGCTGCCCGTCTCATCTTCCGCCAGGGTCGCTTTACTCATACTACCCCTCTCCTCAAGACCCTTCACTGGCTCCCTATCCGTTTTCGCATCCTGTTCAAACTTCTTCTACTAACCTATAAATGTACTCACTCTGCTGCTCCCCAGTATCTCTCCACACTCGTCCTTCCCTACACCCCTTCCCGTGCACTCCGCTCCATGGATAAATTCTTCTTATCTGCTCCCTTCTCCACTACTGCCAACTCCAGACTTCGCGCCTTCTGTCTCGCTGCACCCTACGCCTGGAATAAACTTCCTGAGCCCCTACGTCTTGCCCCATCCTTGGCCACCTTTAAATCTAGACTGAAAGCCCACCTCTTTAACATTCCTTTTGACTCGTAACCACTCGCCTCCACCTACCCTCCTCTCCTCCTTCCTGTACATATTAATTGATTTGATTTGCTTTATCTTTTGTCTATTAGATTGTAAGCTCTTTGAGCAGGGACTGTCTTTCTTCTATCTTTGTGCAGCGCTGCGTATGCCTTGTAGCGCTATAGAAATGCTAAATAGTAGTAGTAGTATGTTGTTTGTTTTGTTACATTTGTACCCTGCGCTTTCCCACTCATGGCAGGCTCAATGCGGCTTACATGGGGCAATGGAGGGTTAAGTGACTTGTCCAGAGTCACAAGGAGCTGCCTGTGCCTGAAGTAGGAATCAAACTCAGTTCCCCTGGACCAAAGTCCACCACCCTAACCACTAGGCCACTCCTCCACTGTTGCTACTATTTGAGATTCTACATGGAATGTTGCTAGTGGAATAGCATATACACACAAACCAGGACTTGTAGCCACCAACTCAAAGAGAGTGCTTGAAACAGTTCACACCAGTATAATATAATAGAAATTTTTTTTTTTTTTGTGTATGTAGAGTACCCTCAGATATTTACCACTATTACTGCAGTCAATAATGCTGCTACAAGGTGGCATAGCACTTCTTTCATCGGGTAACTCTAACAAATTTTTTGGGAGGAGCAACATATGCTCATTTTTTTCATGCTTCCCAATCACCTCAGTGCTATGAAATCGCTTATCACTTTTAAAAAATGTATATACTAGGTGAAAACTGTGCACTTATCTTAACAAATTCTTGCCTCCCTGGCAGAACTATCTTGCCTTGCTGAAACATTCATCAATTGCCTTCCCCTGAAACCACCCTAACCACTAGGCCACTCCTATGTGTGCATAATTATCAGGTAACCTGGGATAGCTACAGCTAAAAGCCATTTCATTGGCTGATGGTTCCAACAGTATGTTCAAAGAGGAAGTTTAGCTGACGTATAGTGTTGACAGAGCTGGTAAGTGAAAACCTGATTGCTTTTTTTTTTGGCTAGGAAGAGTTTGTGATATGTGAAAATACATTTTGCTTTAATGAAATTGCTAAACTTTAAAGTCAGAGACTTATCAATGAGGGATACATACAGTGCTTTTTTTTGTGCCGTCACTGAGTAGGGAAGGCTCAAGGCTGGTTAAGAGTGGCTGTCTGAGGTATTCCCACTTCCTTCCCAGACCCAGACCACAATAATTCGAGGAAATTGTGGCATGTTGGATTTCAGGAGAGGTAGGTGCTGACTCTGAAGGGTTTAAGTCAAAATAAAAAAATTAATATTTTGTTTCATGCAGATCTCTTTTGTTTAAACATAACTAAATGGGCTATAAGCCCCTAATGCTTTTGATTTTCCTATATTTTGTTTGTGATGACTTATACTGTGCCAAAATTGAAATGTGAAAACTCTTATCTCTATCTGGTCATTAATAAAAGGAGCTCATTGTGAACACTATCCACCCTAAAAGGGTGTTTTGTGGCTCTACATGAGAATTGTGATATTATGATCCCTTGTTTCATATTGTTGACAGTCTGCATTTTCCATATGGGTGGTATACTGGTGTATTAAGGTCTGCTCAGTGTAATATTTATGGTACAGTAAGGTTCTGAGTGTGTTTTTGCACAAAGTTGTGCATAGTGTTTTGCAGTTGAGTGATTGTGGTTAGTATATGCTTTGAGCAACCACTTTATTCTTTGACATATGATACATATCTAATATCTAAATTTAATAAAAGGTATTAATTGTGACTTTTATTTATTTATTTTTTCTGTGTGTTGTCAGACAATTATGGATGTAAGCTCCGCCCCTGACCACACTCCTAACCCCACTCCCTTTAGCCTCCCCAAACAGTTCGGCCACCGACCGCCTATGGTTGCTTCTGAGGTCCAACATATATTATGAAATTTATTATATCCAGCGGGAGATGTTTTGATGATAGACTATTGTTATTCCCCTGGTTTTTCAAAGGATAGTGCCTGTAATTTGATTTTGGAAATGTCTTATACAGCATGCATTTTACAGAGATGCAGGTCCAGATGGAGCATCAGTGGAACTCACGCTTACATGCAAAGCTCATATAGAGGGGCATAATCGAACGGGGGCGCCCATCTCTAAGGGCACCCATCTCCAGGGACGGCCCCAGGAAGGGGCGGAGCCAACTGCATTATCGAACAAGATGGGCGCCCATCTTTTGTTTCGATAATACGGTCCGGGACTGGCCAAATCCAACATTTAGGCCGACCTTAGAGATGGCCGACCTCAGTTTTCGCCTATAATGGGCAGTGAGGGCGCCCATCTCAAAAACGACCAAATTCAAGGCATTTGGTCGTGGGAGGAGCCAGCATTCGTAATGCACTGGTCCCCCTGACATGCCAGGACACCAACTGGGCACCCTAGGGGGCACTGCAGTGGACTTCAAATATAGCTCCCAGGTGCATAGCTCCCTTACCTTGGGTGCTCAGCCCCCCAAATCCACCCCAAGACCCACTACCCACAACTCTACACCACTTCCATAGCTCTTATGGGTGAAGGGGGGCACCTACATGTGGTTACAGTGGGTTTTGGGGGGGGGTTGGAGGGCTCCCATTTACCACCACAAGTGTAACAGGTAGGGGGGGATGGGCCTGGGTCCACCTGTCTGAAGTGCACTGCACCCACTAAAAACTGCTCCAGGGACCTGCATACTGCTGTCATGGAGCTGGGTATGACATTTGAGGCTGGCAAACAATGTTTTTTAATTTTTTTGGGGGGTGGGAGGGGGTTGGTGACCACTGGGAAAGTAAGGGGAGGTCATCCCCCATTCCCTCAGGTGGTCATCTGGTCAGTTGGGGCACCTTTTTGAGGCTTGGTCGTGAAAAAAAAGGGACCAAGTAAAGTCGACCAAATGCTCATCAGGGACGCCCTTCTTTTTTTCCATTATTGGCCAAGGCCGGCCATCTCTTAACCACGCCCCCATCCCGCCTTCAGTACACTGCCGACACTCCCCCTTGAACTTTGGCCGGCCCTGCGACGGAAAGCAGTTGAGGTCGTCCCAAATCGGCTTTCGATTATGCCGATATGGCCGGCCCTGAGAGAAGGCTGCCCATCTCCCGATTTGTGTCGGAATATGGGCACCCTTCTCTTTCGAAAATGAGCTGGATAGTTACACGCAGATCTCTGACATTTAGCTGCTGGCATAAGTTAACAGCTTACATATAAGCTGTTACCTTAGTATTTTATAAAGGGAAGTAGGCAGCTTCTAGGTTCCCAAATACAGACACAGTTCAGATTATTTTCATGGGGTGTTACAGGAAGTGGTATATTCACATAGTAAATGACGGCAGATGAAGACCTGCATGGTTCATCCACTCTGCCCAACAAGGCAGCCAGAGTTGTACCTGCTACTCCGTTCAGCTTACGACCCTCTGTGTCCTGTCTAAAATCGAATGCTATTTCATTTTGCTTTGATTCCAGGTTGTTTCTATATAGAGATCCTCTGTTCTTTTCCCACACATTTTAAAATTCAGTCACTCTTTCAGTCCACTTCACCTCTCTCGGGAGGGTATTCTAGACATCCACCATCTGAAAAAGTACTTCCTGGTGTTACTTCTAAGTCTCCCACCCTGTCAGCTGAATTCAAGACCTATAATTCTACTGTTTCCCCATCTCTGAAAAAGATTTGTCTGTTTATTAATACCTTTCAAATATTTAAAAGTTTTTGCCATATCTCTTCTTTCCCTCCTTTCCTTTAGGTTAGGCATATTTCAAGTCTCTTCTCATAATTCTTTTGGTGAAAATCCCATTCCATTTTTGTAGCTTTCCTCTGAAACACTTCAAGTCTTTTAGGGGTCCCTTTACAAAGGCGCACTGAAAAGTGGCTTGCAGTCGTGTAGGCGCGGGTTTTGGGCACGCGCAGAATCATTTTTCGGCACACCTGTAAAACAGGCCTCTTTTTTTCCCCCGAAAATGGACATGTGGCAAAATCAAAATTGCAGCGCGTCCATTTTGGGTCTCTGACCTTATCGCCAGCCGTAGACCTAGTGGTAAAGAATTTGGGCGGTACGGACCTACGCGTGTCAGATGCCACTTGGCACGCGTCCGAAAAGAAAATTATTTTTCAGACGCGCTTAGCGGACGCGCACAAAAAATGAAATTACCACAAGAGCTACACGGTAGTCGGGCGGTAAGTCCATTTGGGCGCATGTTGGGCGCACGTAGGCACCTACGCAGCTTAGTAAAAGGGTCCCTTAATGTTCTTAGAGAGATACGCCTGAAAAATGGAACTCAATACTCCAAGAGAGGCCTCAACACCTCTTTCTGATGCTGTTTATGCCTCTGTCTTTGCAGCCCAGTGTTCTTTTTTTTTACATTTGTACCCCGCGCTTTCCCACTCATGGCAGGCTCAATGTGGCTTACATGGGGCAATGGAGGGTTAAGTGACTTGCCCAGAGTCACAAGGAGCTGCCTGTGCCGGGAATCGAACTCAGTTCCTCAGGACCAAAGTCCACCACCCTAACCACTAAGCCACTCCTCCACTGTTGCTACTATTGGACATTCTACATGGAATGTTGCTATTCCACTAGCAACATTCCATGTAGAAGGCTGCGCAGGCTTCTGTTTCTGCGCGGCCACATTGGTGATCTGCAAGGGCCGACTTCTAGTGGAATAGCAACATTCCATGTAGAATCTCAAATAGTAGCAACAGTGGAGGAGTGGCCTAGTGGTTAGGGTGGTGGACTTTGGTCCTGAGGAACTGAGGAACTGGATTCCCACTTCAGGCACAGGCAGCTCCTTGTGACTCTGGGCAAGTCACTTAACCCTCCATTGCCCCATGTAAGCCACATTGAGCCTGCCATGAGTGGGAAAGCGCAGGGTACAAATGTAACAAAAATAAAATAGATACTATTGGAGATTCTACATGGAATGTTGCTACTGTTGGAGATTCTACATGGAATGTTGCTATTCCACTAGCAACATTCCATGTAGAAGCCTGCACGGCCACATTGGTGATCTGCAAGGGCCGACTTCTAGTGGAATAGCAACATTCCATGTAGAATCTCAAATAGTAGCAACAGTGGAGGAGTGGCTTAGTGGTTAGGGTGGTGGACTTTGGTCCTGAGGAACTGAGTTCAATTCCCACGTCAGGCACAGGCAGCTCCTTGTGACTCTGGGCAAGTCACTTAACCCTCCATTGCCCCATGTAAGCCACATTGAGCCTGCCATGAGTGGGAAAGCGCAGGGTACAAATGTAACAAAAATAAAATAGATACTATTGGAGATTCTACATAGAATGTTGCTATTCCACTAGCAACATTCCATGTAGAAGTCGGCTCTTGCAGATCACCAGTGTGGCCGCGTAGCCTTCTGCTTCTGTGAGTCTGACGTCCTGTGCAGGACATCAGACTCACAGAAACAGAAGCCTGCACAGCCTTTTACATGGAACGTTGCTAGTGGAATAGCAACATTCCATGTAGAATCTCCAATAGTATCTATTTTATTTTTGTTACATTTGTACCCCGCGCTTTCCCACTCACGGCAGGCTCAATGCGGCTTACATGGGGCAATGGAGGGTTAAGTGACTTGCCCAGAGTCACAAGGAGCTGCCTGTGCCTGAAGTGGGAATCAAACTCAGTTCCTCAAGACCAAAGTCCACCACCCTAACCACTAGGCCACTCCTCCACCTTCTTCTGCCTACAGCCATTGCCTCGTCGCATTGTTTTGCTGTATTGAAATCCTCTGATACTATCACCCCAAGGTCTCTCTCCTGGTCCTTTTCCCCCTTATCACATACAGCTCCTTTGAATTTCTGCACCCCATGTGCATCACTTGGCACATCTTCGCATTAAATTTTAGCTGCCAAACATTAGACAATTCTTGTAATTTTCAGAGATCATGCCTCATTTTGTCTACTCCCTCCTAGTTGTCTACTCTGTTGAAATCTAAAAGCAAAGAAAGAAAGAAAAATCACATACACAAATCTTCAAATACATGCGAAGAAGTGAACACCCCACAAAGAGCTAACGTTCATTTGTAATAACCAGTAATTACTGCTCTACACATTTACAAAATATATAAACCGTTTAATGAAAGCACATCAAGTGGAAAATCCATGGCCCTATGTGATTGCCTTGTAATTATAATTCTTGTATCAGGAGCTTAAACTATAATTGAAAAAAGCTTATTCTTAGTTTAGGCAACTGAAAACAGTGATGAACCTGGCTTGTCCATATTCAGCAAAGTAAGGCCACTGTCATTACATTATACTGAGGAGACTATGCTGCTCTCAGCCACTAGAGGGAGGTCTCTCTACACCCTAGACTCTATTTCAGCTTCTGATCACTAGAGGGAGCTCCTCACACACTGACATCCTGTTCCAGCCCTTTGTCGCTAGGCATGTCTTTTCATCCACTGGTATCTATTCCTAACCACTAAAGTGTGTTTTCTACCTTAAGCAAGTTTCTTGGAAGATGGAATATAAGCTTGATAGATGAACAATAGAAACAATGAAAATGATGGCACATAAAGACCATATGGCCTATCCATTCTGCCCATCTATACCAACTACTAAATTCTACAATCCCTTTCTCCCCCTCAGAAATCCTCAGTGCTTGTCCCAAGCTTTCTTGAATTTAGACACAGTCCATGTCTCCAGCACCACCTCCACTGGGAGGTTGTTCCATGAGTTCACCACCCTTTCCGTGAAGAAGTATTTCCTTAGGTTATTTCTAAATCTGTCAACTTTTACCTTTACCTTATGCCCCCTCATTCCTGAGCTTCCACTCAATTGAAAGAGCCTCACCTCCTGTGGATTTATGCCACAGGGGTATTTCAATCTCTATCATACTTCCCCTTTCCTGCCTTTAATCCAAAGTATACATATTGAGATCTTTAAGTCTGTCTCCATACACTTTATGACAAAGGCTACTGACCATTTTAGTAGCCACCCTCTGAATTGACTCCATCTTGTTTCTGTCTTTTTGAAGGTTCGGTCTCCAGAATTGTACACAATATTCTAAATGAGGTCTCACCAGAGTCTTATACAGGGGCATCTTCACCTCCTTTTTCCTACTGGTCATTCTTCTCCCTATGCACCTAAGCATCCTTCTGGCTTTTTCTGTCACTATTTCTACCTGTTTGGCCACCCTATCAGATACGATCACCCCCAGGTCCTGCTCTTTCATGCACAGAACTACTTCAACCCTTGGGTTTTTGCAGCCCAAATGCAAGACTCTGCATTTTATAGCATTAAATTATTCTAAACCATTGTTCAGTTTTTGATAGAACCCTCTTCATATTACTCCCACCATCAGGAGTGTCATATCCTATTGCACATTTTGGTATCATTCGCAAAGAGACCTGACCACACAGCCCTTCCGCAATATCGCTTACAGAAATGGAGGAGTGGCCTAGTGGTTAGACTGGTGGATTTTGGTCCTGGGGTTCAATTCCCACTGCAGGCACAGGCAGCTCCTTGTGACTCTGGCCAAGTCACTTAACCCTCCATTGCCCCATGTAAGCCGCATTGAGCCTGCCATGAGTGGGAAAGCGCAGGGTACAAATGTAACAAAAATAAAATAGATACTATTGGAGATTCTACATGGAATGTTGCTACTATTGGAGATTCTACATGGAATGTTGCTACTAGGGGAGATTCTACATGGAATGTTGCTACTATTAGAGATTCTACATGGAATGTTGCTATTCCACTAGCAACATTCTATGTAGAAGGCTGCGCAGGCTTCTGTTTCTGTGAGTCTGACGTCCTGCACGTACGTGGAATAGCAACATTCCATGTAGAATCTCAAATAGTAGCAACAGTGGAGGAGTGGCCTAGTGGTTAGGGTGGTGGACTTTGGTCCTGGGGAACTGAGTTCAATTCCCACTTCAGGCACAGGCAGCTCCTTGTGACTCTGGGCAAGTCACTTAACCCTCCATTGCCCCGGGTACAAATAAGTACCTGTATATAATATGTAAGCCACATTGAGCCTGCCATGAGTGGGAAAGCATGGGGTACAAATAAAAAAAAAATCAGTTAAAAAGAACCAACCCTTAAAAACAAACCTTGTGGCACACCACTGGTAACATTTTTCCTCAGAATGAGCTCCATTTACCACTACCCTCTTTCGTCTTCCACTCAACCAGTTCCTAACCTAGTCAGTTACTTTAGGGTCCATATTGAGGGCACTCAGTTTGTTGATAAGACACCTATGTTGAACTGTATCATTATTTTTGCTAAAATCTAAGCACACCACACTAGCGCTGTCCCTCAGGCCAGCTCTCTGGTCACCCAATCAAAGAACTAAATTGGATTAATCTGACAAGACCTGCCTCAGGTCCTGTAATCCAGTGGCGTAGTTAGGTGGGGCGCCAGGGGAGCGGCCGGTCCCCCAAACGAAGTTCTGCCGGCGCCCATTTTTCCCTCGTTGTGTTGCATTGAAAATGTGCGCTGGCAGAAGTCCGCTCTCGTGCCGCTTTTGCTCCCCCCCCGCACCGTCAACCTGGCTCCGCTTCTGCTGTAATCCATTGGATTTCAAAACCTTTACTATCCTTTGTTTTAGCAGCGGACTCAGCACAGAGATCAAACTACCCAGCCTTCTCCCCACTTCCAGTTTTGTGGAGAGGGAACACATCCACTCTTCTCCAGTCCTCCAGGACCACTCCCAACTCTACATCCATTTTAGAGATTCAGAGAGCAATAATAAAAATGACGATCCCTCTGCCAGATAAATTTGTCAGGTTTGGTACTGCCATGCAGCGGCAGACTGACAGTGGTTGGGGCCCCCGGGTAGTAAAGGTCATTGGGGCCTAGTGGTTAGGGTGGTGGACTTTGGTGCTGGGGAACTGAGGAACTGAGCTCGATTCCTGGCACAGGCAGCTCCTTGTGACTCTGGGCAAGTCACTTAACCCTCCATTGCCCCATGTAAGCCCCATTGAGCCTGCCATGAGTGGGAAAGAGCGGGGTACAAATGTAACAACAACAACACCCCCATGCCGCACACTACAGCCCCCTACCGCCACAGTTGCCACTCTCCCCTTCCACACACCCTGAGCCAAAATGGGCCCTCCGCAGT
Source organism: Microcaecilia unicolor (assembly GCF_901765095.1). Classification (NCBI taxonomy): domain Eukaryota; kingdom Metazoa; phylum Chordata; class Amphibia; order Gymnophiona; family Siphonopidae; genus Microcaecilia; species Microcaecilia unicolor. The sequence continues at coordinate 4,709,900 of NC_044035.1, forward strand.
CCTACCTTGAAGGGGCATGGTGGTCTAATGGCTTCTTGGGGGGCAGGAACCCCCCCCCCCCCCAAATCTTTCCTGCCCTTTATTGCCACTGTATTTTCAAAATGGCTGCTGAGACTTACTGTGGTAGTTTCTTGGATCTCAGCAGTCTTGGCAGCCTTTTAGAAAACATAGTGGCGTCACCAGGCAGAGTAGTGGAAGTGGGCAGGAAAGAGAGGGATTTTTTCCTTCCCCCACAGAGGCCACTAGACCACCATGACCTTTCAAGGTAGGTCTGGGAATGGCTGTATTGTGAGGCAGTGGCAGTAGGCAACCAGGCAAACCTCTGGGTCTCCTAGAGCCTCTGGGCCCTCAGGCACTGCCTGGTTGCCTGAATGGTCAATGTGCCCCTGCTGCCACATCTATGTAATAATGTTACACCACAGCATAGGCGCCAACTCCGTGGGTGCTGTGGGTGCTCAAGCACCCCCAATAATTTGCAGTGTCACGTGACTTCGTCGTGGGCCTAAAGTCCCGCCCGCTCCCACGGCGCTCCCTGCACCGTCCCAACGCGACTCCCTGCCCTACTGGCTGCTGCAGTGCACCATTCACCGTCTGTGCTGTCCGCCCGTCCGCCTACCTCACCTCCTACCTCCTGGAGTCCGGACTGACTCACCTCGCCGACACCAAAGCTTTCCCTCTCTGGCTCTGCTCTGTTTACGGTCCCGCATAGGCGGGGGATGATGCATGCTGTATTGCAAGCCTGCAACAGAAGCAGAGCAGAGCACAGAGGAGCCGCCATCGCCGTCGCCGAAGTCTGCCCTGAACTTAGGCAGTGGTGGGCCAGTGAGTCTCATCGGTCCTCCTGTCTGGTCCCGCGCAGCCGCTCCAGACCAGTCCCTGCATGCTCGCCATGGCCCACCCTACACACAGCTTCATTTTTTTTGAACTTCCGGGCCCAGCAGTTTCCTGTCCCGCGTAGGCAGGAATCGGGGAGATGCTGTAGCGGCACACAGATCTCTGCAGGGGAGCGCTGCCCAGGTTAAAAAAAAAAAAAAACCTACAAAAACATTTTCTGAATTTTTATAATATTTGGATTACTTTGAGGGGGGGGCGGTGTTTGAATGGGGGAGGGCTCAGCACTGGTTAGGTTTGTATAATGCTGAATTGCTGATGGGCTCTGGATGGGGGGTAGGCTCTGCAGCAGTGCCCAGGAAAAAAAAAAGATTTATGTTTCCTGTTGATATGATGTGTTTCTGGGTGGGGGATTGGGAAGGGAAGGCTGATGCCAGACTATTTATTTATTTATTGCATTTGTAGCCCACCTTGTCCCACCTATTTGCAGGCTCAAAGTGGCTTACATAGTATTGATAACATAGTTATTCCAGTGTATCAAGTATAGTTAGTATTGTGTAGAGATTAGTTAAGGGAAGGAAAGGATTTATTAGGGTATTTATAGAAGGTGGGCTTTCATAATTGAATGGGTCGGTGAAGTAGGTTAGTGGGGCTGTAGGTTCTCATTCTAGGCCTTGTTGAAGAGATATGTCTTCAGAAATTTGCGAAAGGTAGTTGTTTCGTCGATTGTTTTTAGGTCTGTGGGTAATACATTCCATAACTGCGTGCTCATGTAAGAGAAGGTGGTGGCGTGCATCATCTTGTGGTTTAGTCCTTTACAGCTGGAGAAGTGTAGGTTGAGAAATTTGCGAGATGATCTTGTGGCGTTTCTAGGAGATAGGTCCACGAGATTTAGCATGTAATTTTTCACACCATTCATTTTCGATTTGGTACTTCTCTGTTGTTAATTGTTTTATTTGAATGTTGCAATAAAATATATTTAAAACAAAACAAAAGGTGAATGTAGTCTAAGACTATTTTTGATGGTGGCATGTAGAGGGGGAAAGAGAATATTTGGTTGCGTTCATTCAGCACCGAGGGGGATGAGGGGGGAGGGAGCGGGGGTGGTGAGGAGGGAGGGGGACAAGGGGGAGGGGGAATGCACCATCTGTTTAAAAAAAAAAAAAAAAAAAAAATTCAGCACCCCCAATCATTTTGAAAAGTTGGCTCCTATGCACCACAGAAAGGCCAGTGCTGAACACTGCACACCCATGGCAGCACCCAACCATCCCCTGGCACCAGAGAACCTTACCAACACCACAAAACCTCTTTCCCCAACAACTTCCAGCAATCCCAATAGCAGCAAAATTTCCTCTTACATACAGCTTCCATTACCCCCCCCCCCCAAAAAAAAAAAAAAAAAACAGCAGTGAAAACTCCCCTTGAAACCTTCTAGCACCACACCCTCAGCAGCAGCAAAACCACCCCACCCCAGCAGGAAGGCCTCCACGTGCAGGCATGAGCTCAACACATGGCAGCCTTCTCCATCACCCCCTGAGGACCCAAGACTCCCCAATTTGGAATGGGTCTGCAAGTTCCTCCACCTCGGTGCTACCCAGACCCTAGCCTTACTGGGAGTTTCTGGCAGCTAATGGGGCAGGAGTAATGTCCACTCTTTCCTGCCTCATGCCATCCTGAGAAACAAAGTGGCCACTGAGAACTCTAGCAGTGATACCATAATATTGCCACTAGGGGTCAGGCTGCCATATATGACCTTTTCCCTTCAACATCTGCCAGGTTCCCTTGTTCCCTGTCTATCCATATGTTCTTCTCGATTTGTACCTTCCCGAGAAGGCCAAGTGAAAAGAAGAAGATGAAGAAGTTTTCAGGTCCTTTTTAAAATGGTTTTGGCGTGTCTCTGACCAGAAGTGTTGAGGGATGAAATTCCAAAGTGCTATCACCAAATTGAAAAAAAAAACCCAACTGATTCTCATGAGAGAGGAGAAGGGAGGAAGACAATCTGACAGAAGGGTAGGGAGAAGAGTTGAGTGGGAAGGACAAGAAAGACAGAAGGAAGGAGGGGAAAGGTGGTATGGGGTGGAAATGGGGGAATTATGGAGAGGTGGGGAAGAAGAAAGTACATGAGTAGGAGAGGAGCAAAGGACGTGTGTGTGAGGGAGAAGTTGGGGAGGGAGGATAAAAAATACAGGGAAAAGCAAAACAAAAGAAATGGAATCTAGGACTGACATAAGCAAAAAAGGATGGCAAGAGGATGGAAAATCTGAAGCAAAGGCTGAAATAATGATCATGGTCTTTCTTTAGCATTTCTGGGACATAAACCGTAGAAGTTGGCCCGGCTCTACCCTTATGTTCTACCTACTAGAGTTGCCGTCAAGTAGAAAAACCTTAGGAATCAGAGGGAAAGGAAATGTGGGAAAAGGAAATCAATAAGGAAAGGCGAAAAGAATTAAAATAAATCTAAATAGAAACAAAGGAAATGGTAAAAGGTTTGGAAATGGAGATACTCTGTGGGATGAACACAAAAGATCTCTATTTAGAAAACGGTGGTATAATAAAAAATACCCTTAAATGGCCGCATGTGTGTGGATTTGTTGAATGGCACTTGCATGGCGACTTCGGCTGTGAAGAACTAAGGCTGATGCTGGGCAGCCTTTGTAGGTCTGTGTCTGTATATGGCAATCCAGTTAGGATGAGCTGGAAAGGGTTTCAGTGGCAACTTCAGTAGCCATAACCGAGGACAGTGCTGAGCAGACTTTTGTAGTCTGGGTCCCTCAAATGACAAGACGGATTTGGATAGGCTGGAGTGGGCTTTGACGGCAACTCCAGTAGGTAGAACATAAGGGTAGAGCCGGGCGGACTTCTACGGTCTATGTCCCAGAAATGCTAAAGAAAGACCATGATCAAGTATATAATATCACGTTCATTGTTGATTTAAATCTTGAATTGATAATGAATGTGACTGTTGGACAGACTGAATGGACCGTTCAGGTCTTTATCTGCCACCACTTACTCACATTACCAAGTCACCCTGCTACAGCTACAACTGAACAGGTGGGAGAGTTGAGGCTGGTGGCAGAAGGAGAGCTGCTAAACTACCCAGGTCCAAGAAGGAGGTTTTAGTCAGGTCCTAGTTTTCTGAAAACTCAATCACAATGAATTATGGGACCTGCAGCATGGATTTCAATGGATTAAATCATGAACTATAAATCCCACACTGCTTTGGGATGGAAGTTCAAACCCCTCCTAGAACTGGATAACTTGGAAACTCTATGGCAGGCCTGGGAAGAGGTGGTGGGCGTCTGTGATAGTGTGAAAGAGAAAGTGAGTGTCAGTGGAGGCTGGGGGAGAGAAAGCTAATCAATGCCAATCTACGGGGAGGAGAGACGTTCCCCCTCCCCCACCAGCAATCTGATGGGCCAATGCTCAGAACTCTGGCGCTGTAGGGAAGAGCACCGCGAAATAATTTCCCAATGCTCAACACTAATAGAATGCAAATTATATGCACGCTGTTAGCATTGAGCATTGGGAAGTTAAGGGGGAGGAATGTGCCTGGCACATGCGAGCAACAGCTGTGCATTAAGCGCCCAGTGAAACGGGAGAGCAGGGAGCCCCTGTATAGAAATCAGAAATCTGCAATGGCTTATGACAGCAAGAGGACCAGATCTACAGAGACTTTCTTCAATGATATTTCATGGACACATTTTTCAACCTGACGCTCAAGGAAGCACATTTTTTGAAGTTTACCTTCAAAGGGGATGATGCTATTTTCATGCACAAAATGTTTTTGATTTTTCTGGAATTTAGATTAGATGACCCTTCTTTGAGAAATCCTCTCTTCAAATAACCCAGCCTTAGCTCTGAGCTGGCGTTGCTTCCAGCGTGGGCAATGCTTTTATGTGTGCTGTTTCTCTGAGCATGGGAGGGAGTAGCTGATGACCACATTTGCATCTGTCTGATTACATTTTAATACTATTCGAGGCATGTACGTTGTCTCCAGTGTTGGCGTCCTCTGAACATATAACATAGTAACATAGTAACATAGTAACATAGTAACATAGTAACATAGTAGATGACGGCAGAAAAAGACCTGCATGGTCCATCCAGTCTGCCCAAGACAAACTCATATGTGTATACATTACCTTGAATTTGTACCTGTCCTTTTCAGGGCACAGACCATATAAGTCTGCCCAGCAGTATTACCCGCCTCCCAACCACCAGTCCCGCCTCCCATCACCGGCTCTGGTACAGACCGTATAAGTCTGCCCTCCCCTATCCTCGCCTCCCAACCACCCCCCTCTTCCCCCCAACTGCTCCACCACCCAATTTCAGCTAAGCTTCTGAGGATCCATTCCTTCTGCACAGGATTCCTCTATGCATATCCCACGCATGTTTGAACTCCGTTACCGTTTTCATCTCCACCACCCCCCGCGGGAGGGCATTCCAAGCGTCCACCACCCTCTCCGTGAAAAAATACTTCCTGACATCTTTCCTGAGTCTGCCCCCCTTCAATCTCATTTCATGTCCTCTCGTTCTACCGCCTTCCCATCTCCGGAAAAGATTCGTTTGCGGATTAATACCTTTCAGATATTTGAACGTCTGTATCATATCACCCCTGTTCCTCCTTTCCTCCAGGGTGTACATGTTCAGGTCGGCAAGCCTCTCTTCATAAGTCTTGGATCGTAAATCCCATACCATCCTCGTAGCTTTCCTTTGCACCGCTTCCATTTTTTTAACATCCTTTGCAAGATACGGCCTCCAAAACTGAACACAATACTCCAGGTGGGGCCTCACCAACGTCTTATACAGGGGCATTAAAACCTCCTTTCTTCTGCTGATCACTCCTCTCTCTATACAGCCTAGCAATCTTCTAGCTACCGCCACCGCCTTGTCGCACTGTTTCGTCGCCTTCAGGTCCTCAGATACTATCACCCCAAGATCCCTCTCCCCGTCCGTGCCTATCAGACTCTCTCCGCCTAACACATACGTCTCCCTTGGATTTCTACTCCCTAAGTGCATCACTTTGCATTTCTTTGCATTGAATTTTAATTGCCAAACGTTAGACCATTCTTCTAGCTTCTTCAGATCTTTTTTCATGTTTTCCACACCCTCCGGGGTGTCCACTCTGTTGGAAATCTTGGTGTCATCCGCAAAAAGGCAAACTTTACCTTGTAACCCTTTGGCAATGTCACTCACAAATATATTGAACAGAATCGGCCCCAGCACCGATCCTTGAGGCACTCCACTACTCACCTTTCCCTCCTCCGAGCTAACTCCATTGACCACCACCCTCTGGCGTCTGTCCGTCAACCAGTTCCTAATCCAGTTCACCACTTGGGGTCCTATCTTCAGGCCGTCTAGTTTATTTAAGAGCCTCCTGTGGGGAACCGTGTCAAAAGCCTTGCTGAAATCTAAGTAGATGACGTCCATAGCACGTCCTTGATTTAATTCTCCCGTCACCCAGTCAAAGAATTCAATGAGATTCGTTTGGCACGATTTCCCTTTGGTGAAACCATGTTGTTTCGGATCTTGCAACTTATTGGCTTCCAGGAAATTCACTATCCTTTCCTTCAGCATGGTTTCCATTACTTTTCCAATAACCGAAGTGAGGCTTACCGGCCTGTAGTTTCCAGCTTCTTCCCTATCCCCACTTTTGTGAAGAGGTACCACCTCCGCCGTTCTCCAATCCCTTGGAACCTCTCCCGTCTCCAAGGATTTATTAAACAAATCTTTAAGAGGACTTGCCAGGACCTCTCTGAGCTCCCTCAATATTCTGGGGTGGATCCCGTCCGGTCCCATGGCTTTGTCCACCTTTAGCTTTCCAAGTTGTTGATACACACTCTCTTCCGTGAACGGTGCTATATCCATTCCATTCTCAGGTGTACTTTTGCCAGTCCCTCGCGGTCCTTCATCCTGTGCACCCTAGCACCGGCATTAGGTTTTGAGTACTGGCCCAGTTCCTACCAAACCAAGTAGGCAAACTACATAGGCCTAGATCAAGCAAATGAGTTCCACATTGAGCCTGCAAATAGGTGGGAAAATGTGGGATACAAATGCAATAAATAAATAAATAAATAAAAGAGGAATGCAACAGCTAGCCGGCAATACAAAATTATCTATATAAATAATTCTCACCTCCAACGTTCAGTGAAGCACTGAATCTACTGTTCCTAGGGTAGGCTGTCAGGACCACTCACCCTCCTAGGCTGTCACCACCACTCATCCTCACTCAGTAGACACGCCCTCAGCCACGCCCCTTCCGGACATAATTCACAACCCCAACGTTCTAATGAAGCAACATTTTCCAACTCCAACTTCCGTCATGGTGTAGATCGCAGTGGAACCATGACTGTCTGCCCCACCCTCATGTACAACATCATGACGTCGAGGGCAGAGCCACGGAGGACCAATCAAACAGCACCCACAATGCTACGCTACCGAATGACACACACCAATACCTTACACACGCACGAAGCACCGATCGAGGACTTCCAATAATGCAAGGATACGGGACCACATGGTGTCGGTATGTCACTCACCCCCCCCCCCGAACATCGCTAAAACAACAAAGCCTCGCTAGCGCCCGTTTCATTGCTCTCCGAAACAGGCCACTTATACTAGTAGTTTTAAAAAATCCCCCTTTATAAAGAAACTAGTAAAAAAGGCCCGTTTCTGGAACGAATGAAACGGGCGCTAGCAAGGTTTTCCTGGGAGTGTGTATGTTTGAGAGAGAGAGAGCCAGAGTGAATGTGCGGGTGTGTGACAGAGTGAGACTGTCTGTGTGACAGTGTGTGTGTGAGAATGAGAGTGTGTGACAGGGCCCCCTCCCCTGTTCCTAATGCCCCTCACCCCATTTCCTCCCCTCCTTTTCCTCCTCCTTCCCACACTTTGGGTTCCCTAAGGCTTTCAAAAGTCTATGTACCCCCTAACGCCCAGTATCCATTTACCCCACTGCTTTCCTCCTCACCCCTCCCCCAAGATGTAATACTTTCACGTCCTTCATTTTTTTTTTAAGTGTCCTATCTACCCTGTGTACAAATGCCTGGCATTCAGATTGTGTTCCTCTCGTAAATTTGCATTTCTTTCATTCATTCAGAACTCCCCCCCCCCCCAACACTTTTGGTTCCTTCAGTCTTTTAAAACTCTCCTATGTACCCTGTGCTAATGGCCAGCATTGAGATTGTTTTCCTGTCCCAAATTTGCATGTCTTTCAGTCATTCACAACTCCCCCCCCCCCCCCCTCTCCAGTTTAACACTTTCGTTTTCTTCAGTCTTTTAAAACTCTCCTATCTACCCTGTGTCCTAATGGCCAGCATTCAGATTGTTTTCCTTTCCCAAATGTTCATGTCTTTCAGTCGTTCAGAACTCCCCCCCCCTCCCCCCATTTAACACTTTCGGTTCCTTCAGTCTTTTAAAACTCTCCTATCAACCCTGTGTCCTAATGGCCAGCACTCAGATTGTTTTGCTTTGCCAAATTGTCTGTCACTGATGTCACTGAGGTCAGTGCAGTGCCTGCCTAGCAGACCACTTCTGGCAGGCATGGTCCCAAGCACATCCTGTTGGAGGTGAGAATTATTATATAGGATTAGGCAGAGCTGATGGATCTTTAAAAGGCCAGAAAAAACACCTCAGCTTGCAATGTCTTCTTCTCTTAGGATAAACAGAGCTGTCGAGTTACCCCATTCCAGGAGGGAGACTTTTTAGCCAGACCTGGTTTTTGAACTTGCATTTCAAAGCAGGGTGGGATTTGGAGTGCTTGATCCTGCCCATTGAAATCGGAGCTGCGGGGCCCCAAAATGCATCAGGATGGGGCTGCCTCAAATCCAGCAGTGGACTGAAAGCTTCTTCCTAGAACTGGGTTACTCGGCAGCTCTGGAGAGGTCAGATGATGATTTTTCAGTTTATGGTCTCAGATATTGTTTGGATTTAATAACTATTCCCAGTCTGTCCTGGTTTCTTTTTATGTGATGCACACTGAGCCAAATTTGTGAGGTAATAGTACAATATAAGCATTGATATTATTATTATTAATAATAATTATAAATCTAAAGTATTCTAAATCAGTCATTACACCCTGCAAATCCTGCAAACAACATCCTACTTCAGCTTTTGGTCAGTAGAGGGAGCTCCTTACACATCAATATCATATTCCAGCCTCATTTCCCTAGAGGTAGCTGAGATTCTATTCCATCCATCCTTATACAGAAGGTAACTCCACCTCACACAGTCCCCCAGTGTGCTGTTCCTGTCCTGGTCAGTAGATGGAGCTCATTACATTGAATCTTGTTTGCTAACTGCACTTTGCAGTGCACTGGAGAAATGCATCTCTGCATTTCATTGTGTTCTCTGAAGCTCATATTGGATGGATATTGGTTGCACATGACCTAGAATGCCATCAGTTAACGCAACATGTGGGAAGCAAGGAACTTTAATTCCTTTAGTAATCAAACAGAATTAAACAGCTCCTGGTGTGGAGGAGTAGCCTAGTGGATAGAGCAATGGTCTGAGAACCAGGGAAGCCAGAGTTTAAATCCCACTGTGGTTCTTTCCTGCTAATCTGCAGGGACTGTCTCTCTTTGTTAAATTGTACAGCGCTGCGTAACCCTAGTAGCGCTCTAGAAATGTTAAGTAATAGTAGTAGTATTACATATAGCAGTGATTTAACCAGAGCTGAGATTGTGATGTCATAATGCCTCATTCCACCAATGCCTAAGAGCCAACCTCATCAGTGATGTCACAATGGCTTGATTGTCCTATATTTGTCTCACTCTTATCTATTAGATTGTAAGCTCTTTGAGCAGGGACTGTCTCTCTTTGTTAAATTGTACAGCGCCGCGTAACCCTAGTAGCGCTCTAGAAATGTTAAGTAGTAGTAGTAGTATTACATATAGCAGTGATTTAACCAGAGCTGAGATTGTGATGTCATAATGCCTCATTCCACCAATGCCTAAGAGCCAACTTCATCAGTGATGTCACAATGGCTTGATTGTTCTATATTTGTCTCACTCTTATCTATTAGATTGTAAGCTCTTTGAGCAGGGACTGTCTCTCTTTGTTAAATTGTACAGCGCTGCGTAACCCTAGTAGCGCTCTAGAAATGTTAAGTAGTAGTAGTAGTATTACATATAGCAGTGATTTAACCAGAGCCTAGATTGTGATGTCATAATGCCTCATTCCACCAATGCCTAAGAGCCAACCTCATCAGTGATGTCACAATGGCTCGACTGTCCTATACTTGGCCCACTTCCCCCCTTAGTGTGAAGAGTTTCAGTCTCTGGTTTCCAGAGCTGAGATTGTGATGTCATAATGCCTCATTCCACCAATGCCTAAGAGCCAACCTCATCAGTGATGTCACAATGGCTTGACTGTCCTATATTTGTCTCACTCTTATCTATTAGATTGTAAGCTCTTTGAGCAGGGACTGTCTCTCTTTGTTAAATTGTACAGTGCTGCGTAACCCTAGTAGCGCTCTAGAAATGTTAAGTAGTACTAGTAGTATTACATATAGCAGTGATTTAACCAGAGCTGAGATTGTGATGTCATAATGTCTCATTCCACCAATGCCTAAGAGCCAACCTCATCAGTGATGTCACAATGGCTTGATTGTCCTATATTTGTCTTATCTATTAGATTGTAAGCTCTTTGAGCAGGGACTGTCTCTCTTTGTTAAATTGTACAGCGCTGCGTAACCCTAGTAGCGCTCTAGAAATGTTAAGTAGTAGTAGTAAGTCACTTAACCCCTCTTTTCCTCTGGTATACAATTAGACTGTAAATTCACTGGGATTAGGAAAATGCCCAGTGTGGTTGTGAGCGGGGTACAAATGTAACAAAAATAAACAACAGTAAGGGCTGTAAATTAAAAATGCTATTATTTCATTCAGCAACGTATTGTATTCGTGTACTGGGATGGGATAATCACAGAGGCATCTCATTTTAACACGGTGATGCATTCCAAGGAATACTGTAATGTTTTGTTTCTTGGGTTGACTGAAAAGATCACTCAAATTACAACAAGATAAATCTGCTTTCATCTTGCTGACAGTTATGTTGGGCTTCTGATGGTCTAGGGTTGGGCAATCTCAGCCCTTGAGCATTGCAACCCAATCAGGTTTTCTGGATTTCCCCAATCAAAGAACGAGGGAATCGATTTAGTTCCTAACCTGCCAAGTGATTATCTGCTTAAGTGCGTAGGAGGAGACTTTGCTGCAGATGAAATCCATCCTATATTACCACACATTTGACCCCTGGTGCAGGCAACTGTGCACCAAAACACAGCTCATGTTGGTCCATAATTGAAGATTGATTTTCAAGCTTTATAACTAAAAGAACTGTGTCCCGTTTTTGACGGCTCTTGGAATAACTAGTGAGGTAATTAAATTCGCCGATGACACAAAATTATTCAGGGTCGTCAAGTCGCAGGAGGAATGTGAACGATTACAGGAGGACCTTGCGAGACTGGGAGAATGGGCGTGCAAGTGGCAGATGAAGTTCAATGTTGACAAGTGCAAAGTGATGCATGTGGGTAAGAGGAACCCGAATTATAGCTACGTCTTGCAAGGTTCCGCGTTAGGAGTTACGGATCAAGAAAGGGATCTGGGTGTCGTCGTCGATGATACGCTGAAACCTTCTGCTCAGTGTGCTGCTGCGGCTAGGAAAGCGAATAGAATGTTGGGTGTTATTAGGAAGGGTATGGAGTCCAGGTGTGCGGATGTTATAATGCCGTTGTATCGCTCCATGGTGCGACCGCACCTGGAGTATTGTGTTCAGTACTGGTCTCCGTATCTCAAAAAAGATATAGTAGAATTGGAAAAGGTACAGCGAAGGGCGACGAAAATGATAGTGGGGATGGGACGACTTTCCTATGAAGAGAGGCTGAGAAGGCTAGGGCTTTTCAGCTTGGAGAAGAGACGGCTGAGGGGAGATATGATAGAAGTGTATAAAATAATGAGTGGAATGGATCGGGTGGATGTGAAGCGACTGTTCACGCTATCCAAAAATACTAGGACTAGAGGGCATGAGTTGAAGCTACAGTGTGGTAAATTTAAAACGAATCGGAGAAAATTTTTCTTCACCCAACGTGTAATTAGACTCTGGAATTCATTGCCGGAGAACGTGGTACGGGCGGTTAGCTTGACGGAGTTTAAAAAGGGGTTAGATAGATTCCTAAAGGACAAGTCCATAGACCGCTATTAAATGGACTTGGAAAAATTCCGCATTTTTAGGTATAACTTGTCTGGAATGTTTTTACGTTTGGGGAGCGTGCCAGGTGCCCTTGACCTGGATTGGCCACTGTCGGTGACAGGATGCTGGGCTAGATGGACCTTTGGTCTTTCCCAGTATGGCACTACTTATGTACTTATGTACTTATGTACTTATGCTTCTTTTGTGCTTTGGACCTTGTTCTGTACTTTGGACCCTCTCTGGGTTGTTTCGCCCAATAAATATATACTAATGGAGGCAGTGCATGCAAATAATCTCATGCATATTCAGTGGGGAAATCCTGAAAACCAAACTGGGTTTCAGCCCTTGAGGACTGTGGTTGCCCACCCTTGTGATAGTCATTAGCTCTAACTTTTAAAACCTTGAGGGGTTTTGCTTTGGAGATCCTAATACCTCTGGAATAGATTGGAATGGACTGAACCAGAAAGACCATTAAGGTCTAATCAAGAGGCACTGTGGGAGAGCTGAGGTCAGTATAGCAGAGCTAATTTACACTGTACCCTCACTATTACATAGAAACAAGGCCGCCGAGACTGGGCGGGCCTGCCCTCCCCCCCCCCCCCCCCCCCCCCGAGGTTGTCGCCGCCTCCCCTCTACCCGCCCCCCTCTGTCCACCACCGGGCTGGGCCCCCCTGAATTCAAATCATAGCGCCTCACCCCGACCTTGCTCTGTGTGAAAGAAGCACAGCAGCGGCAGTCTGCAGATCACCTCCCTTTGGGCCTTCCCTCCCTGTCCTGCCCTCGCACAAGTTACGTCAGACAAGGGCGGGACACAGGGAGGGAAGACCGAAGGGAGGCGATCTGCAGACTGCCACTATTGCATTTCTTCCACACGGAGCGAGGTCGATGTGAGGCGCTATGATTTGAATTCAGGGGGGCCCGGCCCGGTGGTGGACAGAGGGGGGCGGGTGGAGGGGACTGCAGTGCTGGGCCCCCCTTGGAGGCCCGGGGAATTTTGTCCCCCCCCTGCACCCCCCTCTTGGCGGCCCTGCATAGAAACATAGAAAATGAAAGAGATAAAGACCATATGGTGTATACAGCCCTGCCCATCCGTGCCATCTACTCCCCCTTTCATTCCCTTACAGATCCTATGTATTGTTTTCGTCTCCACCACTTCCACCCGGAGGCCGTTCCACGAATTCATTACCCTTTCCATAAAGAAATTTCCTTAGCTTAACTCCCGAGTCTGTCCCCTTTCACCTTCATCCTGTGCCCCCTCGTTCCACAGCTTCCTTTCAATGGAAACAGACTCTCCTCCTGTGCATTTATGCCGTGTAGGTATTTAATCGTCTCTATCATATCTCCCCTCTCTCACCTTTCTTCCAGACTATACATATTGAGATTCAAACACTTTATAACCACTTTAATAGCTGCCCTTTGGATTGACTCCATCCTGTTTATATCTTTATGAAGGAGCGTCTCCAGAATTGTACACAATACTCTAAGGGCGTAATTCTCAGTATTATAATGGTAATTACGTAAGGCGTGTGCTCAATGCTGGCATAACTACGCATGCCTAGTGGATGTCAGTTATGCAGCTAAGTGCTAATATTCTATAATCTGCGCCTGCTAATCCTGGGCACACCCCTGACCTTCCCATGCCCCTCCCAGATCACCACCCCTTCCAGTTACGCACTCTAGATTTTGTGCAGGCTGTTTATGGAATCCCAGTTGCTAACTGAAGCCAATGAGTGCCAACACCAATAATAACCTATTAGCATTCAATTAAACAATTAGTTTAGGCATCAAAACTGCACTTATTCTGTAAATTGCGCTCAAAAATTCTAGGATTAGGGGGTAACTTATACCCCTAGAAATGTCTCTACATCTTGTCAGTGAACTTCTTATCTGTGTGTTTCAGCTACACACTATGGGCCAGATTTTACATATGGCGCCTAGAAAAATCCTCACGGAAAATATTTCCACCTAAGCGTATTCTATAAGCAGTGCCTAGATTTAGGCGCAGTAATAGAATACGCTTTAGTTGATATCCTAGTCCCTAAAACTGTGCGCCTCCATTTACACTAATGAAAATGTGGCGTAAATCCCTGCGCCTAGATTTAAGTGCAGAGGGCCATATTCTATAATAGCGTCCAAGAAACGCCCATTTCCCCACCCATAACATTCCCCTTTTTTGCCTGCGTGCATTAAAATTTAGGCGCAGTGCGTTACAGAATACGCTTAGGGAGTTGTGCACGTAGATTCTAATTATTGCCAATTAGTGCTCAATATTGCTTGTTAAGTGCTGTTAACAATGCAGATTAGCTTGTTAAGCCAATTAAGTTACGTGCATTGCTACACAATACACTTGGATTTCAGCATGGAATGCTTTACACACTATATAGAATCCAGGGGTATCTCTCTGTACAGCTGTATGTACATCTGCGGTGTGCTATACAAATGATGATAGTAATAAGAACTTGTAGTGCGACTCATAACCCTTTCCTCCAATTCCAGACCAAGGCATGACTACATTAAGGACTCCATAAATTTCTATCCTGTTCATCCATGTACCATGTCCACTGAGATTTCACCTTTGATCGTCTTTAGCTCTACACTAGTGGCTGTCCATGAGAAAAACGCTGGACTTCAAGGTCATGTGTCCATCATATTCCCCACCACCTTGCTTCCGTGAAGGATGAAAACAGCTCTCCTTCCATCTGCATGGGTCAAGACCTGGCTACAGCGGAAGTGATGAAGGGGTGCTTGATGTTCCATTCCAAATGTACTTCTTTAGGGAAAGTCCTGTGTTGGATGAGGGTAGCGTTTCTCTGGAACACCTCTGGGCTCTGAAGAATTGGTTTCCACAGACTCTGGGGATGCTGGGTTCCAGCTCGTTTTACCAGCCAGAGACCTCAGACTCTGAACCAAAAAGCAAGGATTCTACCCTTAGTTATGTGCAGCATGCCTTGCTGAGTTAATAGGAGTAGCCTAGTGGTTAGTGCAGTGGATTTTGATCCTGGGGAACTAGGTTCAATTCCCACTGTAGCTTCTTGTGACTCTGGGCAAGACACTTAACCCTCCATTGCCCCTGGTACAAAATAAGTACCTGAATGTATGTAAACCACTTTGAATGTAGTTGCAAAAACCTCAGAAAGGCGATATATCAAGTCCAATTTCCCTTTCCTTTCTTATGCCTTGTTATCTTGCCCCCTCTCCCATACCACCTCCCCTAATCACACACCTGTTATTTTGAAAAAAATTTGGATTCGCAAGGGGAAATAACTATGGTATGTAGAATACCACAACCTCTGCTGCTTGAGAAGATCTGACTGCACAGAGTTTCTGAAAGTACCTCCTTGACTATTCCTTGTATCCCAAAATCTTCCCAGTGTAATCTCCCCACTTTACCCTGTGCTGTAAAATCACATTTGGATAAACTCAGCAACCTGGGTTATGCTGACTGGCTCCATCTTATTGGAACTCTCTGCCCCTGCATTTATGGGTAAAGAATAATTATTCCAAGTTTAAAAATGGACTGAGAAGCGGACTTTTCTTTCTCATGTTTGCAGGTCATTAGGGGACGGTTGGAGATTGATGAAAGCTGCTGTTTTCCCAAGATCATTTTCCCTAATGTCTCATGTGTTCCCTGCATCCATACCCCAGGATGTTTCGTCCCTATCCAGTGATTTAGCGCTTTGTGAATCACTCTGGTGGGTCCATTGGAGGATGATTATATCAAACATACTGTATAAACCAATAAACTGCAGTAATTACAATGATCCTCTGGGAATCGCAAAGGAAACTCAGGGACAGAATTTTGTAAAACTGGCATCACACCATAAAATGAGCATACTTGTTATTTAAAAAATGGACAAATTTTTAAAAAGAACTAGAATGCAGTACAATGAACACACAGATAAGTTGATCTTTTCAGCAGCTGGTGATTTAAGAGCCGGACTCCAAAAAAGTGAGCTCATGAGTGGGACCTGGGTGGCATCTAATCTATTGCAGATGAATTGTAGGTAACGTGAATTATAGTTTATTTTGAATTTTGTCTGTTTGATGGTTTCAATGTCTGAATGTATTCCTGCAAGTGGAACCAGGGGGTTAAAATCTGTTTTTCCTATTATGAAGTGAAACACCCTGTAGAGAGCAACTCTGCATCAGCCAGGAAGATTAGGGTGCCTTTTACTAAGCTGCGTAGACGCCTTCAAGCGCCAAATTCACGTCAATTTTGAGTTACCACCTAGCTACTGCATAGGCCTTGCAGTAATTTCATTTTTGACGCATGTCTGCTAAGCGTGCCGGAAAATATTTTTATTTTCTGGTGCGCAGGCGGTAATCGGCATTTTACACGTGTAGACCATTACTGCCTGGTTATCGCATTAGACCTTACCGCTAGGTTAATGGCTGGCGGTAAGGTCTCAGACCCAAAATGGATGTGCGACAATTTGCCGCACGTCCATTTTTGGCAAAAAATTTAAAAGGCATTTTTTTGCAGGTGTGCTGAAAAATGATTTTGGCTGACCAAAGACGATTCACCACTGGAGACTTGAATGCAACAGTCTTTATTAGTACAAGTAAAATAAGGACCCGACATAGGTAGTGTTTTGACACGTGCAAGCGCCTACATCAGGGGTCAAATAAAATACTCTGGATGAAAACACGGAGCCGTGTTCTGTTCTGCAGTCATTTTAAGTGCTTATCCATTTGTTTTTAGTGCTAACGCGTTTTGAAAGGTGACAGCTTCGCACACAAGCAGAGCAGAGTCTCTAGTGGTGAATCGTCTTTGTTCAGCCTCTACTTTTACCTGCTGTGATTCGTCATCGTAGAGGATTCCCCCTGTTTTGCACTTTGAAAAATGGTTTTGTGCACGCCCAAAACACGTGTCTACACTACCGCAGGCCATTTTTCAGCGCACCGTTGTAAGAGGGCCCCTTAGGTACTAACACGGCCACTGGCAACAGTTCCACCTGGAGTGCGTGCCACTTCCGTCACATTGTAAAAATGTTTTTATTTTTGTGGCGCTAACTCAGCAGTAAACGGGCATCACCATGTGCTGCCCGATTACAGCCGGGTTATCATTGGGATCCCTTCCTGCCACTTCAACGGGTGACAGTATGTGCTCCTGTTCTGCCCTGGTTTTACAGTCTGCTTCACTGACACAGACTACTCAGTAATTACTGTGGATTCTTTTGGATTTGTATTAGGTAAATAAGACTTTTATTAGAGGTTCTAAAATCTAAGATAAGTGGAGGGGCATAATCGAAAGGGACGCCCAAGTTTTGCTGAGACCGTCCTCGCAAAATGTCTCGGTGGAGGGGCGGGGAAACCCGTATTATTGAATCAAGATGGACGTCCATCTTTCATTTTGAAAATACGGTCGGGGACGCCCAAATCTTGAAATTTAGGTCATCCTTAGAGATGGTTGTCCCTACACTTGGTCATTTCTGATTTTCAGCGATAATGGAAACCAAGGACACCCATCTCAGAAACGACCAAATGCAAGCCCTTTGGTCATGGGAGGAGCCAGCATTCATAGTGCACTGGTCCCCCTGATATGCCAGGACACCAACCAGGCACCCTAGGGGGCACTGCAGTGGACTTCATAAATTGCTCTGAGGTACATAGCTCCCTTACCTTGTGTGCTGAGCACCCCAAATCCCCTCCAAAACCCACTACCCACAACTGTACACCACTACCGATTTGGGCGACCCTGTGAGAAGGATGCCTATCTTCCGATTTGTGTCAAAAGATGGGCGTCCTTCTCTTTCGAAAATGAGCCTGACAATGATTTATATATATACAATGATTAAGCTATATACACTGATTATAACTGAAAAAAACAATACCTATAAACAATCATTACATCACTGGTCCCTACATCCAAGCAATGCTAGGAGTTTCTAGACCAGGAAAAGAAGCAATAAACAATCATAATACATACATCCATCACTGGTCCTTACATCATCTAGGCTTTTTACATCAGCTGAGAGAAGCCACTTTTTCAGTGAAGCCAGAGTCGGACCAGGAGTCTAGTTCTATGCAATGCATCCACCCATAGAGGAGGTTCCAGCTTCACTGCAAAAGGCCCCCCTTTTTTTATTAGGCTTAGAACTCATGTTCAGAGCTAAGGAAAATTACAGAATGCTTGAGAATTTCTCTGTTTAGGTAAACAATCCATACTGTGGGAATGTGGTCACATGTTTCTCAGTCCAGATGGCCAGTCTGAACTCGAAACAGGCTCCACTTCTCCCTTCACATACCAAATTAATTAGAGCTGTGTTTTATCTTCTACATTCCAACTTATTTTCACACAATCAAAGTTAAACAATCATTTTTAAACAGAATTACTTCTAATCAAAAATACAGACCCCAAGTGCACTTGTCGGTCAAGGCAGAGTTGAAAAGCAATCTTTAAAATTCACTTCCACTACAACTCCTCAGGCAAGGCCACATGGTAAGAGCAATCTTACCTCATGGCCATTTTTAAGGGCTTTTTATCCGCTGTGGTGAAAGGGGCCCTGGTGTGCAGGAAAATGGCTCCCGCTGCTACTGCAGGACCCTTTTTCTCACAGTTTAGTAAAAGGACCCCTTGATTCCTTTTTCCAGATTCTTCCAATTTCAGTTTGTAAATCCCCGGTGCTTCTTGATCTTTTCCAGTTCTTTTTCTTCAACCTCATTATCACCTACTATTGACACGTCAACGAACCAAATGTATTTCAGTTCTAGCACTGTTATATCTAGTGTATTGTAAAATAACCATTTATCAGTTTGGATTCAAAAATCCCACAAGATTTCTGCATTTTCACTTTCTAAGATTTTAGTTTTAATTTCGTGTTCTAAATAATTTTTAGTCACACTGGACACTTTTTAATGTAAGTGTTACTGAATTCATCTGGCAACTGTGTCGTTTCATTTCCTATATACTCGGTTTGAGCAATTTTGCTGTTGCCACTGACAATGTGTGTAAAGAGAAAGAGGAAACTTTAAACTTTAGATCAATCTGCAGTTACTGTGACTGTTAATTATTTTCAATGTTTGTATTTGTGACATTTCTTTGAATATCATGTTCTCGAGCAGCAAAAATGACTGCTTCAGTTTTGTTAACAATGCCTTCTATACTTTTCAAATATTGTCCATGCCACTGTTTGTTTTTCAATGTTCTAATTGGTCTTTTCTTTCTTTTTCCATAGATTTGAACAATTTTTCACATTGTACTTCGACCAACAGTGGCTCTTTGCTGCTAGGATGTCATCATTTAGGCCTTTTTTTCTCCTTTTCCACAATTTGTTTCACTCGTAATAAACCTCATTCACCATTCTTCTGTGAAAGATAGGCTCTGTCTGTATTACTTTATGGGTTAAGAGCATGATGTATAGTCATTAGCTTTCTAGTTTTCCAGTCTAGATGGTCGAAATCTGATTGTGTCCATTCAACTATGCCAGCACTGGATTGAAGTATGGATATAGGCCTTCTATTTATTGCTTTTACTGTTTTTCTCCACAGAGCTTTGGCATTAAAATGCACTTTACATGATCTGTCCTAGTTTTGTTTTTAATCTGATCGTGCCTCATTTTCTGAAGCCTTGAGAATTCCTAAGTACCCATGGGTTTCTTCAGGTGGTAGACCTTTAATGACACTGCCGTTCAGAAGTTCAATTTATTCTGGATTTTCAGTTTTTCCTATTTTTAATGATACAATCGCACATTTGTCAAGTCTAAATTCCATTGAAATATCCTCACTGAAAATGTGAACAGAGTTGACTAGTAACTCAAGTTCACTCATACACACACAGAGCTTAGTATTCTTCTTTAGATAAGTATACATAAGTAATGCCACACTGGGAAAAGACCAAGGGTCCATTGAGCCCAGCATCCTGTCCACGACAGCGGCCAATCCAGGCCAAGGGCACCTGGCAAGTTTCCCAAACCTACAAACATTCTATACAATCAAGCCATTGTGACATCACTAATGAGGTTGGCTCTTATTGGTGGAATGAGCCACTATGACATCACAATAGGTTAAATCACTGCTCTATGTAATAAAAGTGAGCCACGTAGAGGACATAAGTACATAAGTAATGCCACACTGGGAAAAGACCAAGGGTCCATCGAGCCCAGCATCCTGTCCACGACAGCGGCCAATCCAGACCAAGGGCACCTGGTGAGCTTCCCAAACGTACAAACATTCTATACAATCAAGCCATTGTGACATCACTAATGAGGTTGGCTCTTATTGGTGGAATGAGCCACTATGACATCACAATAGGTTAAATCACTGCTCTATGTAATAAAAGTGAGCCACGTAGAGGACATTACATAAGTAATGCCACACTGGGAAAAGACCAAGGGTCCATCGAGCCCAGCATCCTGTCCACGACAGAGGCCAATCCAGGCCAAGGGCACCTGGCAAGCTTCCCAAATGTACAAACATTCTATACATGTTATTCCTGTAATTGTGGATTTTTCCCAAGTCCATTTAGTTGCGGTTTATGGACTTGTCCTTTAGGAAACCGTCTAACCCCTTTTTAAACTCTGCCAAGCTAACCGCCTTCACCACGTTCTCCAGCAACAAATTCCAGAGTTTAATTATACGTTGGGTGAAGAAAAAGTTTTTCCGATTTGTTTAAAATTTACTACACTGTAGTTTCATCGCATGCCCCCTAGTCCTAGTATTTTTGGAAAGCATGAGCAGACGCTTCACGTCCACCTGTTCCACTCCACTCATTATTTTATATACCTCTATCATATCTCCCTTAGTATAATATTATATATAATATTATATAATACTAAGCTGCATATTCATGTAAAATATGGGTTTAATATGGTACTATGTAAGCTACATTGAGCCTGCAAACAGGTGGGGAAATGTTGGATACAAATGCTACAAATAAATAAAGAAATAGTTATAAAGCTCACATTTGTGTATTGATGTTCCTAAATTAGCTTATTGAAAATAATTTAGCTAATATGATAACAATCATAAAGCTAATGGTGAAATCTAGAATATTGGTACTGCATCCAGGTATTTCTTTTAACTGCACCAGTTGTTGTTTTTTTTTTTTTAATGGAGGCTGAGCACGGGGACATTCTTTCAGTTTAATTCTGGGGCTAAAAGGCAACTTCTAAGAAAAAAAAATCCCATACTGGATGCTACAATATTATAGAAAATATGTTGTGCCCTGGGCATGTGTTGCCCAGTAAATTGCTATGATGAATGAAATTCATAACTCGTCTGCAGCTGAAAAAGCAATTAAGCAAGCTAGTCAGTTTAAGTCAGCTCCTTGCTTGGCGATGTGGCTGCCGCAGAATCTCCTAATTACCTTCCGAAGCTTTCAGCACCATGGCCAGTGCTCAGTCTCCTGCGGCTCTCATTCGCTTTCCTCCATCTCTTGTCTTTCGGCTTTCCTTACTCTAAAAGTACCGTCAAAATTATAGTCTGAAGTCCTTAGCGATACAGTTGCTAGGAAAGACCTGATTTGTGGCTGGAAAGCTACCTGGGATCTGACTTGGAGGAACAGATTATACTGTCTTGAAATACATTTCCTGCTAATTGCCTCAAGTCTTCCTTTTCTAGAGACACCCACACACCAAGGGCAGATTGAAGGATTTATTCAGGGCTCCTTTTGCTAAACTGTGGTAAGAACTAGAGCATGCTTCCGCAGTTTAAAAGGAATTACAGCAGGATGTGCTGAGGCATGCAATGTGCATGCGCAAACCATGCGCTAAGGCCTTGATGGCGAACCTATGACACGCGTGTCAGCACTGACACGCGTAGCCATTTTCGATGACATGTGGCTGCATACAGAGAAGCAGTGGTATTCCCAGGCTTGCTGACACCCGGGGCAGATCGCCGATGCCCCCCCCCCGGGTGCAGCGCAACCTCCCCCCTCCGGTGAAATCACACCCCCCTGGCGAAATCACACCCCCCTCCAGCGAAATCACACACCTCCGGTGCATGTTTACCTGCTGGGGGGGGGGTGCCGTGCGCGCTCCTAGTGGCTCCCTCCGAGTCCTCCGCTCGTTCCCTCCCTGCTGTTCCCTCTGCCCCGGCTCCTGCATGGCCGTTAGGGGATCTTTGACCTCACTTCCGGCCGGCGGAGCAGAGAGCAGCGGAATGCCATGGGGGATGCATCTCTGGGGAACCTGTGATCGCCATTACCAGCAACCACATAACCACAGCAACCAACATCCAATCTACTGTTCTGGGGTGTCGTGGATTTCTAATTGACCATCATTACTGAGATAGGTGAGGGGGAGGCTGGGAGAGGCGAGGGCATGTGCTATGGGTGCCGTTTCCCGCCATTAGAAATAGCGGCAGCCATCTCAATTTACATAAGGTGGTCAGTTAGGCTAGTTAACCCCTAATTGCCTGCAGGGCTAACAGGCTATCTATAATTCTATCTTCTGTCACTGCCCCCCTGATGGAGAACCCAAAAAATAAAAAAACAAGGTTAAGTAAAGGAAGTGGTAGTAGCAGTAGCCGACCCTTTCAAGAGACATGGACCGAGATGTATGGCATTATAGGAAAAAATGGCAGATCATTTTGCATTCTATGTACTGAAACAGTAGTAAGCAGAACGTGGAATATAAATAGACATTTTGAAACTAATCATTCCCAGCTCTTGAAAAAAAGTGAGGATGAAAGGAAGGAATACATTTCCAGGCAGCTACACTTTTATAGGAGCCAATCTAATTCCATCCTTAAATTTGTAAAAGGTTCTACAAATTTAACATCTGCAAGTTTGAGCATTGCTCACTCCATAGCTCAGCTTGGAAAAGCACTCAGTGAGGGAGAATTTATTAAAGAAACTCTCCTAAGATGTGCACCAGTTCTATTTCACGATATGCAGAATAAAGATGCAATTATTAAGAGAATATCTGAGTTACCACTCAGTAGAAATATCATAAAAGACCGAATAATGAGACTGAACACAAACGTACAACATCAACTAAAGAGAGACATAAGTAATTGTAAATATTTTTCGATCTCTCTTGATGAAACTACTGATGTCACATCACATGCTCAGTTGGCCATTATTGGTCAATATTCTGATGGTCTCACAATGAGAGAAGAGTTGATAAAGTTAGTATCAGTGCCAACAAGTACATCAGGAAGCGAAATATGTAAGGATGTTATACAAACATTCCATGACCTAAGCATTGATATCTCTAAAGTTGTGTCAGTGATGACAGACGGGGCACCAAACATGGTGGGGAAAAAAGTTGGATTTGTCAAATTGTTTTACGGAAGCTATTGGACATCCGCTTGTGCCTTTTCATTGTATTATCCATCAGGAGGCTTTGAGGCATATTTTCAAAGCACTTTGGGAGGCTAAGTTCCATAGGTTTCTATGGAACTTTGGGAGGCTAAGTGCTTTGAAAATATGCCTCTTTATGTGCCAAGGCAGGATTCACCGACTTAAATGACTTAATGTCAGTTGTTACAAAAATAGTTAATTTAATAGCTGCTCGCCCCCTTCACAAGCGAGAATTTTCTGCACTTTTACTGGAGGTTGATTCCACCTACAGTGGACTGCTGATGTACAATAATGTAAGATGGCTGAGCCGAGGCAAAGTTCTTGAGCGCTTTGTGGAGTGCTTTGAAGAAATTAAGGTATTTCTTGAGGATAAGGATCTGGGAAACTTTCCTCAGCTCAATGATGATAAGTGGGTCAACACCCTGATGTTTTTTTACAGATCTCTCTGTTCATATTAATGAACTGAACTTAAAGTTACAAGGTTTTGGCAAAAGTATTGACGTTATGTTTGGATACATAAAAGCTTTTGAAAGTAAACTTAAAATTTTCAAGCGAGATGTAGAAACTAAAACTTATAAGTATTTTCCTCGAGTAACAAAGTATTTTGAGAAGGCCAGTGCAGCTATACAAAATGAAATGGAACCCTTGCATATAAAGTACCAGCATGTTTTAGACTCGTTACTTGACCAGTTCAGTGATAGATTTAATCAATTTAGAAGCCTAGAACAGACCATGAAAATAATTAAGTATCCTGATGTAGTAGTCTACAGTAGTTTGGAATTAAATGGTTTCCAATGGATGCAAATTGATGATTTGGAGATGCAACTTGTAGAATTTCAAGACAGCATCTGGGCTCAGGTGTTTGTCGACTTGAGGTCAAAGCTTGAGAATCTGGAAAGGTGCCACTTGGAGAATCAAGAGGAGTGCCACTACGAACAGGAAATTTGGAGTGCTTGGAACCGATTACCAGACACTTTTAGCACCCTGAAAAATATAGCAATGGCTTTACTCACAATTTTTCCCTCTACGTACTTTTGTGAAACCTTATTCTCAGCGTTAAATAATATCAAAACCAACAAAAGAAACAGATTGACAGATGAAGTTAGTAGCGCTTGCTTGGGCTTGAAGTGTACAAAATATCAACCTTCAATTGAAGATTTAGCCAATGAAATTCAGCAACAAAAAAGTCACTAATAGGCAGATTAGTTAAAGAATTCCCCCTCACTTATCTTAGTTCACGGCACCCCACACAAGTTAAATAATATCAAGACCAACAAAAGAAACCGACTGACAGATGAACAAAGAAGTCACTAAGCAGGTAAGTTAAATAAATAGGTTTTGGTTTATTAAATACAGTTATATATTACAATTATACATTTTTGTTATTTAAACTATAAATATCGCGAAATTATGTTTTTTTTCTCGAAGTGACACACCACCAGAGTTATGCTCGGTTTTTTGGCGAATTTTGACACACCAAGCTCAAAAGGTTGCCCATCACTGCGCTAAGGGGTACTAAGCACTGGTAAAAATTGGCCTATGGTAGTGTGGGTGCATGTTTTTGATGCACGTTGGGTCATTTTTTATCATGGCTGGGAAAAATGTTTTTTTTCAATTGGGGCAGTAAATGGTCACGCGCTAGAATTAAAAGTAGTGTACGGTTATTTACAGCCTCAGCTCTTACCGTCACTCATTGACCTAGTAGTAAGGGTTCATGCTTTACACAAGCGGTATTCATGCAGCATGTGCCAATGGGGCAGCACTGCCAAATACTGCTGGCAACGCCCCTAAAAAAATTTTCTTAAATTTTCTGTGAGGGGTTGTGTCTGAGGGCAGAGAGTGGGCATGACAGTGCCAATCAGTTAATGCAGCCAAATTAGTATGAGAGGTCTTACTGCATATGTAATAGATGACAGTAAAGGCTCATGCACTAATTTTTGGTAATGGCCACATGCTAATGGCAACATTAGCATAATCGAGTACGAGCAAGTAACATCCAGGGGTCCTTTCACTAAGGTGTGCTGAAAAATGACCTGCGGTAGTGTAGACACGTGTTTTGGGCGCGTGCAGAATCACTTTTCAGTGCACCTGCAAAAAAATGCCTTTTAAGATTTTTGAAAATTGCCACATGTCCATTTTGGGTCTGAGACCTTACCGCCAGCCATTGACCTAGTGGTAAAGTCTCCTGCGGTAACTGGGTGGTAATGACCTGCGCATGTCAAATGCCACTTGGTGTGTGCCTAATACACATATACAAAAATAAAACTTATTTTTTGGATGCCCGTGTCGGATGCGCGCCAAAAATGAAATTACTGCAAGAGTCACACGGTAGCCAGGCAGTAACTCCATTTTGACGAGCGTTGGACACGTCTAGACGCTTACGTGGCTTAGTAAAAGCCCCCCCCCCCCCCAATTTGCTAAGAATAAACGTAATAGGAGGAAAAAGGACTTCAGTGGCTTAGGTGACGTCTGAAATGAAGCTTAGACTAATGACCCACCCCTTCTTCTTCATCAGTCCTAGAAAAACTTCCTATACATTTAATTCCATATTTATTTAGTATTAGAGTCCAACTACGATCATGTTCATGCTGATACTTATCTGAAACAAAAGCTACTTTGCAAATTAGATGCTACTTGCTAGTACTTTCTAGTGATATTTTCTTCAGAGCAAGTAAAGCCTGGGAAGATAATTGTGAAACATGAGTGCACAGCTATTAATTTGGAAAATGAAAAATCAGTCATTTTCTGGCTGCAGTAAAACAGCCTTAGCACACAGGAAAACTCACATAAGGGTGCGCTATTGCACTTTCTAAAAGGTGCACTAGTATTTTTATCACGTGCTTTAAATATGCATGCACTAAATACTAGAGCCACCCATATAATCTTACGGGCATCTCTAGTGTTTAGCACTTGCTAATCATTAATGCATGCTACAGGATCCTCAGAATCTTAGCAGAGATTGGGTGGCAGAGCCGGTGGTGGGAGGCGGGGCTAGTGGTTGGGAGGCGGGGCTAGTGCTGGGCAGACTTCTACGGTCTGTGCCCTGAAAATGACAGATACAAATCAAGGTAAGGCATACACAAAAAGTAGCACATATGAGTTTATCTTGTTGGGTAGACTAGATGAACCGTGCAGGTCTTTTTCTGCCGTCATCTACTATGTTATTATCAAGCTGATTTTCGAAAGTGATCGCCGGCGATCTTCCGACATAAATCGAGAGATGGCTGGCGATCTCGCAAAAGCGGCGAAATCGGTATAATTGAAAGCGGCGTTTTTGACACCATCGCCACTTTCCCGTGGCCACGCCAGCAAAAGTTCAAGGGGGCGTGTCGGCGGCAAAGCGAAGGCGGGACATGAGCGGGCATGGGCGTGGCTACCAGATGGCCGGCTTTTGCAGATAATGGAAAAAAAAGCAGCGTTAATCAGTATTTCACCGGGTTTACTTGGTCCTTTAATTTTCACGACCAAGCCTCAAACAGGTGCCCCAATTGACCAGATGACCACTGGAGGGAATGGGGGGATGACCTCCCCATACTCCCCCAGTGGTCACCAACCCCCTCCCACACTAAAAAAATAAAAATAAAACACTTTTTTGCCACCCTCTATGCCAGCCTCAAATGTCATACCCAGCTCCCTGACAGTAGTATGCAGGTCCCTGGAGCAGTTTTTAATGGGTGCAGTGCACTTCAGGCAGGCAGACCCAGGTCCATCCCCCCCCCCCCTACCTGTTACACTTGTGGTGCTAAGTGTTGAGCCCTCCAAACTCCCCCCAAACCCACTGTACCCACATGTAGGTGCCCCCCTTCACCCATAAGGGCTATGGTAATGGTGTAGAGTTGTGGAGAGTGGGTTTGGGGGGATTTGGGGGGCTCAACACCCAAGGTAAGGGAGCTATGCACCTGGGAGCTATTTGTGTATTTTTAAAACATTTTTAGAAGTGCCCCCTAGGGTGCCCGGTTGCTGTCCTGACATGTCAGGGGGACCAGTGCACTACAAATGCTGGCTCCTCCTACGACCAAATGCCTTGGATTTCGCCGGGTTTGAGATGGCCGGCATTTTTTTCCATTATCGCTGAAAAACAAAAACGGCCATCTCAAACCCAGCGAACTCTGGCATTTGGCCGGGCTAAACCGTATTATCAAACAAAAAAGATGGCCAGCTATCTTTTTTGAAAATACGGTTCCGGTCAGCTATTGCGCCGCCGCCAAAATAGATCGCCGGCAACCTATTTCGCCGGCGACGTTCGATTGTGCCCCTCCACATTACTATGTTACCTTTGTAAAAGGACCCCTGAATTACTTATTAGGACTTGGATCATACCTTCTTTTCAGGTGTAGCTCAAGGTGGTATTTTCCTCTCTGCTGAGGGCTCATACCTTAGAAGTGACCTGGGCAAGAGCACAAGCAGCCACAGTGGGATTTGAACCAGGCTGTCCTAGTTCTCAGCTGGCTGCTCTAACCATTAGGTTGCTTGTTTATGTTTGAATAATGATCAAGTTCACGCCCACAAGCAGGAACTGTGTATGTGCGGGTTGGGGGAGAGAGTTTCTGGGAATGTTGAAGATCTACGTTAGCGTACTGAAAAGATGGAGGCAACTGCTTGCAATGCTTTAATCTTCCTTTTCATTTCTGTTTAGTGAGGGGCTTATATGGGGGCCACACGGGAAGGGATTTGATTTACTACATGGCATGTTGCTCTTTTTGTCTGGGCTACATTCACAGACTCCCTGTTAAAGCCTTCCTGGATTTTTCGTGGGGTTTTTATCCTGTATAAGATGCAGTGGAGACTACAAAAATTCCCTGAAGAAGGGAGAGGCAGAAAAGGAGCAGGTTGTGTTATACCACCCTTTATGAACAAGAAGGTCAGGGCAGTTTACATATTAGGGTGAAACAAACCCCCATAAAACTCAAAAACAGAAAAGAATTGCATTGCTGATAGGAAAGGGTCAGGCAATTCAAGAACAGATGTACCTTAATAAAATAACAAATGGACACTGAATACAGAAACGTCTCAATCACTGAGTTCCAAAGGCTTGAAAGAAATATTATTATTATTAGCATTTGTATAGTGCTACCAGACGCACACAGCGCTGAACACCTGACACAGACAGACAGTCTCTGCTCAATAGAGCTTACAATCTAAAAATACAGACGGACAAGACAATTAAGGGCAAGGGAAGTACTGGGTGAGAAGGAACAAGGGAAGGGCAATTGAGGAGTGGGTAGGAGCCGAAAGACTTAAGCAAGGATTTAAAGGCCTTAAGTGAGGGTTCATCCTAGATGGATGGTGGGACATCATTCCAAAGTTTTGGACCAAAACAATAAAAAATCAGTATGCCAACTAGACTCTAAATGGGCTAGTTTGGGAGCAGAGAGTATCAGTCGATGGGAATCCAATGAACAGAGATGCCTAGAGGGGGTGTAAGGAACAGTCAGGGTTGCAAGAAAGGAAGAGAGACCAGTGTGATAAGCTTTGTGGAGTAAGCAAAGAACCTTGAAGGAAACCCTACAAGGAAAAGGCAGCCAGTGAAGGCGCAAGAATAATGGGGTGACATGATCTGACCTCTTGGCTGAGCAAAGACAATGGGCAGCAGAATTGTGTATGACTTCAATGTCTCTGACGGGCTCCTGAATTAAGTTTGGCAAACCCTTGAGGAGGGAGTCAGGACTCCTCTCCAGGCTCACTCTATGACTTTCAATATTTCCAAGCTTGCAATTAATCCTGATCAAGTACGTAGCTCTAGCACTGGCCTATCAATGAAACTTGTTTTAGCCAGCCTAAAGAGCCAACCAATTAAGAGTTCATCATGACGACCGATGAAATACTGCAAGTCCAAAACAGGCTAATTTCACTTTTTTGAGGGCAGCCTGGTTGCCAGGCCTTTACCAAGGATTGAAGATACCACACCTGAGTGAGTGAGCGGCTGAAGAGAGACCTGCTTCCCCTGACCTGGGAAAAGTATGGGTAAATAGTAGCACAGGAACAAGAGATGCCAAAACCCCTAGAAAACAGAAGCAAATAATATTGTATCAAATTATTCACTCACCTTTCCCTCACTGTGATACCCTCTCCCTAGATGGTCTGCCCTGGGACGTTTAGCTGAGACTATCCCGTCTTCTGTTGACCGTGTCCCCTTGGGAAAAGAGAATTCAAGACAGCCTCCTCTATCTGTAACACAAGATGCTACAGCCTGGATTGTGGAGCAGAATCTATTTGATACTTTTTAGGTAAAATTGTGCATTGCTATTTGGGAAAAAGCTGCGGAGAGAATATGGTGATGAGAACCATTATACAGGGAGCAGCTTCAGCAGAATAAATCATGCCCCTGGATATCATTTGCATGTAGAGAACGAACAAGCCATTAACACAGCTGCTAGAGGCATACACTCTGCAATGTCAGGCAGTTCCAGAGTAAGTGGGCAGCAGATATTGGGCTGCTCTGAACTGCAGGAAAGAGTGTCAGAGTGAAATTATTATGCTCATACTTTGGATGTCTCAAGGTGCTGCTGTCTGCTCTCATGAGGTCTCTCTTCAGCTCTCCTGGCTGCATGTAAACTTTGGGTGTTTCAGGATAAGCAGCAAGAAATCTCCTGTTTTTGCATATTGCTATCCACCTTATAATTGAAAGAGAAAAACGCCTAGATTTCGACCCAAATCGGGAGATAGACGTTTATCTCACAAAAACGAATAAATCGGTATAATGGAAAGCCGATTTTGGACGTTTTCAACTGCACTCCATCGCGGAAGTGTACAAAGTTGACGGGGGCGTGTCGGAGGCATGGCAAAGGTGGAACTGGGGCGTGGTTATCGGCCGAGGAGAGATGGATGCCTTTCGCCGATAATGGAAAAAAAGTATGCGTTTGTAACTAGAATTTAGGGCACTTTTCCTGGACCCTGTTTTTTCCACGAATAAGGCCCCAAAAAGTGCCCTAAATGACCAGATTACCCCCAGAGGGAATCGGGGATGACCTCCCCTGACTCCCCCAGTGGTCACTAACCCCCTCCCACCACAAAAAATGATGTTTCACAACTTTTTATTTTCACCCTCAAATGTCATACCCACCTCCCTGGCAGCAGTATGTAGGTCCCTGGAGCAGTTGTTAGGGGTTGCAGTGGACTTCAGGCAGGTGGACCCAGGCCCATCCCCCCCCTACCTGTTACAATTGTGCTGCTTAATGCTTAGTCGTCCAACCCCCCCCCCCCCAAACCCACTGTACCCACATGTAGGTGCCCCCCCTTCACCCCTTAGAGCTATAGTAATGGTGTAGACTTGTGGGCAGTGGGTTTTGAGGGGTATTTGGGGGGCTCAACACCCAAGGGAAGGGTGCTATGCACCTGGGAGCTCTTTTACCTTTTTTTTTGTTTTTGTAAAAGTGCCCCCTAGGGTGCCCGGTTGGTGTCCTGGCATGTGAGGGGGACCAGTGCACTACGAATCCTGGCCCCTCCCACGAACAAATGCCTTGGATTTATTTGTTTTTGAGCTGGGCGCTTTCATTTTCCATTATCACTGAAAAACAAAAACGCCCAGCTCACAAATTGTCGAATAAAACATGGACGTCTATTTTTTTTCGAACATACGGTTCGGTCCGCCCCTTCACGGACCCGTTCTTGGAGATAAACGCCCATGGAGATAGACGTTTTCGTTCAATTATGCCCCTCCACGTGACCTGCACTGGCCACTGTTGGAAACAGGATACTGGACTTGATGGACCTTTGGTCTGTCCCAGTATGGCAAGGCTTATATTCTTATGTTCACAAAAAAAGATTGGGAGAACCATTGTTCATCCCCGGAAATGAGCGATGAGAAACATATAGAGGGCCATAATTGAAAGGGTCCCACAAGTTTTCCTGAGGACGTCCTCGCAGGACGTCACGACGAAGGGGCGGGGAAACCCGTATTATCAAAACAAGATGGGCGTCCATCTTTCGTTTCGAAAATACGGTCGGGGACGACCAAATCTTGAAATTTAGGTCGTCCCTAGAGATGGTCGTCCTTAGACCTGGTCGTTTCTGAGTTTCAGCAATAATGGAAACTAAGGATGTCCATCTCGGAAATGACCAAATGCAAACCCTTTGGTCGTGGGAGGAGTCAGCATTCGTAGTGCAGTGGTCCCCTTGAAATGCCAGGACACCAACCGGGCACCCTAGGGGATACTGCAGTGGACTTCAGAAAAAGCTCCCAGGTGCATAGCTCCCTTACCTTTGGTGCTGAGCCCCCTAACCCCCCCCCCTCCCAAAACCCACTACCCACAACTGTACACCACTACCATAGCCCTTACAGGTGAAGGGGGGCACCTAGATTTGGGTACAGTGGGTTTCTGGCGGGTTTTGAAGGGCTCACATTTACCACCACAAGTGTAACAGGTAGGAGGGGATGGGCCTGGGTCCGCCTGCCTGAAGTGCACTGCATCCACTAAAACTGCTTCAGGGTCCTTCAAACTGCTGTCAGGGAGCTGGGTATGATATTTGAGGCTCGCATACAGGCTGGCAAAAAAATATTTTTACAATTTTTTGGAGGGTGGGAGGGGGTTAGTGACCACTGGGGGAGTAAGGGGAGGTGATCCCCAATTCCCTCCGGTGGTCATCTGGTCAGTTCAGACACCTTTTTGTGGCTTGGTCGTAAGAAAAAAAGGACCAGGTAAAGTCGTCCAAGTGTTCATCAGGGACGCCCTTTTTTCCCCATTATGGGTTGAGGACGCCCATATGTTAGGCACGCCCAAGTCCCACCTTCACTACACCTCCGACACCCCCCTGGGAACTTTGGTCGTCCCCATGACGGAAAGTAGTTGGGGACACCCAAAATCGGCTTTCGATTATGCCGATTTGGGCGACCCTGTGAGAAGGATTTGTGTTGATTTGTGTTGAAAAATGGGCGTCCTTCTCTTTCGAAAATAAGCCTGATAATCTTTTTGGGGTCCACTGGGTGCTCGTGACTGTCAGAGATGGGATGCTGAGCTCGATGGACCTTGGTCTGACTCATCATGTTTTTTCTTTAATGTTCTTGTGTAGAGGTGGTTCTGTACTGCCAGAGATACTGTCCTTTCAATGCTGACACTACAGGACAATGCTAGGGGAGAGTCTCGCCATTCAGCTTCTCAGACCTCCCTGCTAATCCGGTTCTGTCAGCACAATTTGGGAGTTACAATAGATCGTTTCCTCACCCTTGAAAACCAAGTCTCTAAGTTGACCTCGAGTGTCTTTCACTCATTTTGGAAGCTAAAGAGATTGAGGCCATTTTTCTCTAAATCTGTCTCTCATACTTTGGTTTAATCTCTTGTCCTCATCAAATTCGACTATTGCAATTCCATCTATGGTGGACTTAAAGGTGGTCTCAAAAAATTACAACCAGTTCAAAATACTGCTGCTCGTCTTATATGTAGATCTCCTTGCTTCACCAAAGCCACTCTCTTTTATATGTGCTACACTGGTTACCAATAATAGATAGAATATCTTTCAAATTATGTGTTTTCATTCACCAAATCCTGTTTGGTCACGCCCCATCATAGATGAATAATCTTATTGAATTACCCCTCGTAATGCTCTTTCATCATCTAACATAGTAACATAGTAACATAGTAGATGACGGCAGAAAAAGACCTGCACGGTCCATCCAGTCTGCCCAACAAGACAAACATATGTGTATACCTTACCTTGATTTGTACCTGCCTTATTCAGGGCACAGACCATACAAGTCTGCCCAGCAGTACTTCCCGCCTCCCAACCACCAGTCCCGCCTCCCATCACCGGCTCTGACACAGACCGTATAAGTCTGCCCTCCACTATCCTCGCCTCCCAACCACCAACCCCTCTTCCCCCCACCTGCTCCGCCACCCAATTTCGGCTAAGCTTCTGAGGATCCATTCCTACTGCACAGGATTCCTTTATGCATATCCCACGCATGTTTGAATTCCGTTACCGTTTTCATCTCCACCACCTCCCGCGGGAGGACATTCCAAGCATCCACCACCCTCTCCGTGAAAAAATACTTCCTGACATCTTTCCTGAGGCTGCCCCCCTTCAACCTCATTTCATGTCCTCTCGTTCTACCGCCTTCCCATCTCCGGAAAAGATTTGTTTGCGGATTAGAAAATATCTTACATTTCCCTATCTTTAAGAATGCGATATAAAACAATTCACTCTGCTAATTTCTCCTATCAAGGCACCAAAATTTGGAATTCTGTTCCTATATCAATCAAGCTTACAGATGATTACCTAACTTTTAGAAGTCTTCTGAAAACACATTTCTTCAGTCTGGCCTGAAGACAAAGAACTCTATTGGAATTTTACCCACCCCCTTTTCTTAATCTAGTTTCCCATCTAGTCCTGCCTAATTATAATCTCACCTATCCACCCTTAATTATTTGTTTGTCCTTTAGATAGTCTAAATCCCTGGTTACTTACTGCACATGTATTAATTTGCTTCTTGAAGTTATTGCAATTTGTGTTATATTCTGTACATTATTATGTTTTATTCCCTTATTGTTTGTTTGTAAGCCACATTGAACTTGAGTTTATGTCGGGCTAATGTGGGGTATAAATGTCATGAATGAATGAATAAACTTTGAAGACTGTTTATAGAACCAGTGTATAACACCCTCCAGTCTGCAGCTGAGACACTCATCTAATCTCTGCTTTGACATTTTCTGCTCGTCCTGCTATTAATGCAGATAATGTTTCCTTTTAATCTTTGCCCTCAGCGTCTTCTCGTGATCAGTTATCACTTCTCACAGACACATTTTTCTGACATTTTTGCCCTGCTTTCACATGCCGCCTGCTGCCATTGCGTGATGAACTCAACACACTTAAGCCTCTGTTTGGAAGGTCAAGAGCAAACGAGCCTGCACAGCTCAGCGGGGTCACTGTTGTACTGCTTAGATCCACGTGCAGCGGCAGGATTTGGACTGACAGTGTCTATCTATATTACGGCTTTCTAATTCATAAATATTTAGTGGGTTGGGTAACGCTTCTTTCTAACAGTGCTCGTAGCAAAGCTCGTAACCAAATGCTACTCTGTTTTGCATCTCCTGAACAGGTTAAAAAATGTAAAATATTTCATTGTTCTTTGTATTATCAAGCTGCTTATATGTGGCATTCATGACCATGGTCGATTCGAGTTATATCAAACTATATAATATCCTGCAAGACTCTTAAAACCTACTTATTCGTAAAATATTTTGTAATATAATTAATAACTATATGCTACTGTAATTCCAGGATGACTGTGCCTGTTGTCTTGACTGTGTGATCCGCATAGAACTACTAATGGTCATTCTGGAATAGAAGAATCAGGTAACATAACGTAACAAGATAAGGCAGGAATGAAGTACTTTGCATAGCTTAGAAGAACTTGCTACCAGGAGTTACACGGTTCCGCATAGGCAACTGATAAATAAATTGAGTGCCCTTGGTATGGGACCTAGAGTACCTGATTGGGTTAAAAATTGGTTGAATGGAAGGAGACAGAGGGTGGTGGTAAATGGAGCTTGCTCTGAAGGAAAGGATGTTGTCAGTGGATTACCGCAGGGATTGGTTCTTGGGCCGGCTCTTTTTAACATCTTTGTGAGCGATATTGCGGAAGGGCTGTCTGGTAAGGTTTGTCTCTTTGCGGATGATGCCAAACTCTGCAACAGGGTGGACACCCTGGAGGGTGTGAATGACATGAGGAAGGACCTAGCGAAGCTAGAGGAATGGACCGATATTTGGCAAGTAAGATTTAATGCTAAGAAATGCAGGGTCGTGCACTTGGGTCGCAAGAATCCAAGGGAACGGTACAGTATAGGGGGTGAAGTGCTTCAGTGTACAAAGGAAGAGCGGGACTTGGGGGCGATTGTGTCTGATGACCTTAAAGCTTCCTAACAGGTAGAAAAAGCGACGGTCAAAGCCAGAAGGATGCTTGGGTGCATAAAAACAGGGATGACCAGCATGAAAAAGGAGGTGATAGTGCCGTTGTATAAGTCTCTGGTGAGGCCCCATTTAGAGTACTGTGTGCAGTTCTGGAGACCGCACCTATGAAAAGATATAAACAGGATGGAGTCGGTCCAGAGGGCGACTACAAAATTAGTAAGCGGTCTGGAACACAAAAAATATAGGGACAAGTTTATGACCCTCAACATGTATACGCTGGAAGAGAGGAGGGAGAGAGAAGATATGATAGAGACATTTAAATATCTCAAGGGCATTAACGTACAGGAAGTGGGCCCTTTTCAACTGAAGGAAAACTCTGGAGCGAGGGGGCATACGATGAAGTTAAGAGGGAATAGGCTTAAGAGTACTCTAAGAAAGAATTATTTCACAGAAAGGGTGGTGGAAGAGTGGAATGGCCTCCCGGTGGAGGTTGTGTTGTCGAGGACTGTGTCAGAATTTAATAAGGCATGGGGATAAGTACGTGGGATTGCTTAGGAAAAGGAAGAGTTAGGGGTTGCAGAAGATGGGCCATTTGGCCTTTATCTGCCGTCATGTTTCTATGTGCAGTAATTCCCACACACTACACAGCATGGGGGAATCTTTTGCTAGAATCAGTTGTCTAGATTGGGCCCAGCCCATTATTTATTTATTTTATTTAAGCAAATTTATTCCCTGCCAGTGGGGGACAAATTACATATACAATTACTTTAAGAAGGACCTGGAGAGCTGAAAGAGAATCTAGCAAAGAGCAATAAACGTAAGGGGTGTTGATTGTGTGATTTCTGGGGATGGAGGGAAGAAGGAGGCTTAATGTAGCGTGGAAAAGAGAAGCCTAGTAGAGGATTTGTTGCAGCTTTCATACAGAATGCTGCCAGCTGATGAGAGACTGGGAATATTTTGGATATCTGCCACCCAATAAACGTGCTCTGACCTGAGATCAACTGGCGTTCTTCTATACTGTTGCATGGACGGGACAAGAGGATCAAAAGCCTGGCTGAGTGTGAATATCGACACAACAAAAGATCAAAGAGTGAGCAGCAGACATAGAGACTGGGTTTGTGAAACTCCACCTATTAAAGACAAAAGACTCAGGAAGCCTTTCGCTACAATAAACCATTTGTCAGCAGAAGCAAGGTTGCCAGCTGGGAAAAATTTTCCCAGCCCCAAACCAGCCGTAAACCCGCCCAAAAACCGCCCGCAGCCAACTCCCGCCTCCCGCGTCACCGAACCCCGCCCCCGCATCACCTAACCCCGCCTCCTGTGTCACTAACCTCGCCCCCTGCATCACTAGCCCCGCCCCCGACGTCACCCCTGATGTCAACCCCACCCCTGAAAGGCTTCTATTGGACCAAATTGGACCAATAGAAGCCCCGGCAGCGGGAAAACTGGCCAATCGGCAGCCGCGAAAACCCACCCAATCCCGCACCACGGCCGCTCGAAAACCCGCCCAAATCCCCGCAACCCACACGATTTGAAAATTCCACACAGCCGTTTCCGAAAAGCTGCCCAATTCTGCGGCTTAACCGCAACCCTGGCAAGTTTGAGCAGAAGTCCAGACCTAGGACCATGATCCTTTGCAAGTTACCCAGGATTCAGTGTACCTAGGACCATGCTCCTTTGCAAGTTACCCAGGATTCAGTGCCCCCCACAGGACCATGATCCTTTGCAAATCACTCAGGACTCAGTGCTCCTAGAGACATTATAAAAGCCAGGAGCATGCTCCTCTAGAGACACTTCGCTCTGCTCTGCTCTTCTCTTCCCCACCCCCCACCACTGGCTGCTGTAAGGATACCTGGATTCCTGTTACCTTCTGCAACAAAGATTTTGTAAGTTAACTTATGATTTATGATTCAGATCTGTTATCTTGTTTAAGCAAATTTCTCCTGTACCAAGATCTTTCTAAAAGATACCTCTCGCTTGTAACATTATTACATTACCTGTATTGTAAATAAACCTTTTTAAAGTTGACTATATGGTCGTTTATGTTCTGAGCACATGTTCCTAAACCTTGCAGTGCAGGTTAATGTAATTCAACAAATATAACATTTAATTCCCCCTTATTCTTGCAATTGTAAATCTTATTACCTTATAGGTAATTGTTGGAGAATAAACTATAGAATCAAAAATATAATTTTCCCATATTTATTAAATACAGCACATGCTGCGACCACATGCTCTGAGTAATTCCCCCTATTCTTAAATATCATATTAGAACTGTAACAGTACCTGAGGCAATGGAGGGTTAAGTGATTTGCCCAAGATGACAAGAAGCAGCAGTGGGATTTGAACCAGCCACCTCTGGATTGCAAGACAGGTGTTCTTACCACTTGGCCACTCCTCCACTCCTGGAGTATATCTGTAGCTGTCATACAACCTGGTATATACTGTCATTTTTACCTCTTAGGGAGTGGTTGTGGGTCAGTGACCACTGGGTGATTAAGGAAGGGGTAATTAAGGGAAGCGGGGCTGGTGGTTGGGAGGCGGGGATAGTGCTGGCCAGACTTATATGCTCTGTGCCCTGAAGAGGACAGGTACAAATCAAGGTAGGGTATACACAAAAAGTAGCACATATGAGTTTATCTTGTTGGGCAGACTGGATGGTCCGTGCAGGTCTTTTTCTGCCGTCATCTACTATGTTACTATGCTTTTATCTATCCAGTGGTCATCTGGTCAGTTTGGGCACCTTTTTGGCACTTAGTCATTATTGAAACAGGTCTAGCAAAAAAACATCCTATTTCTTGTCCTGGACCTTTTTACAATGTTCCACCCAAAACATGACTCCAACATGCCACCTTGAGATTTAGTCGAACTGCAATGAGTTTTGAAAATTGCCATTTGGATGTTTTTATGGGAAAATGTCCATTTGTTGCTTTGTGCTGTGGTTTTTTTATTTTTTTTTTTACGTTTTTCTGTTTCAAAAATAAGCCCCTGAATGTCACAGTGCTCTGTTCCCTGATCACTGCATTAGCCAACATCGGGGATGTTTATTTATTAACTTGGATTCCGTTTGTTAACAAACCCTTCTAAATTTTAATGAAAGCAAAATTGAGGCAACATACATGATTTGACTTAAAAAGTGAAGGATGTACGGTAGATTTGTGTAGTTAAAGTTATTAAAAGGTACACGTGAAATGAACCAAAAGATGCTGGAAATTTGTAAAAAAAAAAAAACTGAAAAGGTACCAAAAATCCTTGGCCTGTGTGCATCCCTAGCCTGCACGCCGTGGGTAATGGCATCGCAGCAGAGAACAAACCCAGAAAAAGGCCAGGCCAGGCGCCAGAAAAAGAGCAAGACAGCAGCTAAAAGCAGCAGGAAGAGAGTGCAGGGTCCCTGCAGGACCCAGGGGGAGATTTGTTCCACTGATCTGATTTATTGTGATTGGCACATGAAAGAAAACTCCTAACCCTTATTCACTTGTTCAGAACCCTTATTTTATCATCCTCACTTTAATATTCCCTTATCTCTTGTTTGTCCTGTTTGTCTGTCCTAATTAGATTGTAAGCTCTGTCGAGCAGGAACTGTCTCTTCATGTTCAAGTGTACAGCGCTGCATACGTCTAGTAGCGCTAGAGAAATGATAAGTAGTAGTAGTAGTG
This sequence comes from Microcaecilia unicolor, assembly GCF_901765095.1. NCBI lineage: Eukaryota > Metazoa > Chordata > Amphibia > Gymnophiona > Siphonopidae > Microcaecilia > Microcaecilia unicolor. Next base: position 4,748,654 of record NC_044035.1, read on the forward strand.
ATTGGGATTCCAGAATCTTGCTACTGTTGGGATTCTGTGTGGAATCTTGCTACTCTTTGGGATTCCGAAATCTTGCTACTGTTGGGATTCTGCGCAGAATCTTGCTACTCTTTGGGATTCCAGAATCTTGATACTCTTTGTCCTTATGCCTTATTTGTCCTGTTTGTCTGTCCTGATTAGATTGTAAGCTCTGTCGAGCAGGAACTGTCTCTTCATGTTCAAGTGTACAGCGCTGCATACGTCTAGTAGCGCTAGAGAAATGATAAGTAGTAGTAGTAGTGATTGGGATTCCAGAATCTTGCTACTGTTGGGATTCTGTGTGGAATCTTGCTACTCTTTGGGATTCCGAAATCTTGCTACTGTTGGGATTCTGCGCAGAATCTTGCTACTCTTTGGGATTCCAGAATCTTGATACTCTTTGTCCTTATGCCTTATTTGTCCTGTTTGTCTGTCCTGATTAGATTGTAAGCTCTGTCGAGCAAGAACTGTCTCTTCATGTTCAAGTGTACAGCGCTGCATACGTCTAGTAGCGCTATAGAAATGATAAGTAGTAGTAGTAGTGATTGGGATTCCAGAATCTTGCTACTGTTGGGATTCTGCGCAGAATCTTGCTACTCTTTGGGATTCCAGAATCTTGATACTCTTTGTCCTTATGCCTTATTTGTCCTGTTTGTCTGTCCTGATTAGATTGTAAGCTCTGTCGAGCAGGAACTGTCTCTTCATGTTCAAGTGTACAGCGCTGCGTACGTCTAGTAGCGCTATAGAAATGATAAGTAGTAGTAGTAGTGATTGGGATTCCAGAATCTTGCTACTGTTGGGATTCTGTGTGGAATCTTGCTACTCTTTGGGATTCCGAAATCTTGCTACTGTTGGGATTCTGCGCAGAATCTTGCTACTCTTTGGGATTCCAGAATCTTGATACTCTTTGTCCTTATGCCTTATTTGTCCTGTTTGTCTGTCCTGATTAGATTGTAAGCTCTGTCGAGCAGGAACTGTCTCTTCATGTTCAAGTGTACAGCGCTGCGTACGTCTAGTAGCGCTATAGAAATGATAAGTAGTAGTAGTAGTGATTGGGATTCCAGAATCTTGCTACTGTTGGGATTCTGTGTGGAATCTTGCTACTCTTTGGGATTCCGAAATCTTGCTACTGTTGGGATTCTGCGCAGAATCTTGCTACTCTTTGGGATTCCAGAATCTTGATACTCTTTGTCCTTATGCCTTATTTGTCCTGTTTGTCTGTCCTGATTAGATTGTAAGCTCTGTCGAGCAAGAACTGTCTCTTCATGTTCAAGTGTACAGCGCTGCATACGTCTAGTAGCGCTATAGAAATGATAAGTAGTAGTAGTAGTGATTGGGATTCCAGAATCTTGCTACTGTTGGGATTCTGCGCAGAATCTTGCTACTCTTTGGGATTCCAGAATCTTGATACTCTTTGTCCTTATGCCTTATTTGTCCTGTTTGTCTGTCCTGATTAGATTGTAAGCTCTGTCGAGCAGGAACTGTCTCTTCATGTTCAAGTGTACAGCGCTGCGTACGTCTAGTAGCGCTATAGAAATGATAAGTAGTAGTAGTAGTGATTGGGATTCCAGAATCTTGCTACTGTTGGGATTCTGTGTGGAATCTTGCTACTCTTTGGGATTCCGAAATCTTGCTACTGTTGGGATTCTGCGCAGAATCTTGATACTCTTTGGGATTCCAGAATCTTGATACTCTTTGTCCTTATGCCTTATTTGTCCTGTTTGTCTGTCCTGATTAGATTGTAAGCTCTGTCGAGCAGGGACTGTCTCTTCATGTTCAAGTGTACAGCGCTGCGTACGTCTAGTAGCGCTATAGAAATGATAAGTAGTAGTAGTAAAGAAAGGGAAAGGGTATAGGATTTGGTGGGAAAGAGGAACCTAGAGCAGAGAGTTTGGGAACATTTCATCTCAGCAGTGAACTGGTTGCAAGATAATTAATGATCCAGTAGATTTTGTATTCACAGTAACTGTGGCTGCTGCCTTAGCCCTACAGACACAGAAATAAAGGTCAGCCTAAAAGGAGCATCACCAGCTGTTCGTTTCTTCACCTTTGTTTCTTGAGAGAGTCAAAAGAATTAAAGAGCAGAGGAAGAGGTGAAATAAAGCTCTCTGTGCACCGAGACCTCTGGGGTTCAGTGAGATAGAACAGACGCCTCTTGGCCTCCTGGGGAGGGCTGAGGATTGGTACCAGTGGGAGTAAGACAAGGGGTGGTGGCCAGCAAAGGATTTAAAAGCAAGTTCATTGGAATTTAACTGAATGAGTGACCTATACTGGGAAAATATTCATGGCACCTCTGTAAAGACAGGGGCAGCAGCGTCTCTAGACAAAACCATTTGGGGTGGCACCAGAGAAGCAAGCTAGGTATTAGGGGGTCAAGTCAAAGTGACTTTTCCACACATCACACCCCTTCCTGCCACTTTTACGTTGGCATTGTAATGCAGAATATCATTCGTGGATTCTCTACAGGACTGGACAGAATCTCAGTATAAACCCTGCACCTCCAGTTCTGTATCATAAGCTAGTCCCTCTTCAGGGCAAACAAAACATATTCAATATGTGTTATCACCTCAGGAAAAGCCAACGCTCCTTCCGCTGTTAAGACGCTTTGTTTAAATTACTACTACTACTACTACAACTACTATTTAGCATTTCTATAGCGCTACAAGGCATACGCAGCGCTGCACAAACATAGAAGAAAGACAGTCCCTGCTCAAAGAGCTTACAATCTAATAGACAAAAAATAAATAAAGTAAGCAAATCAAATCAATTAATGTGAACGGGAAGGAAGAGAGGAGGGTAGGTGGAGGCGAGTGGTTACGAGTCAAAAGCAGTGTTAAAGAGGTGGGCTTTCAGTCTAGATTTAAAGGTGGCCAAGGATGGGGCAAGACGTAGGGGCTCAGGAAGTTTATTCCAGGCGTAGGGTGCAGCGAGACAGAAGGCGCGAAGTCTGGAGTTGGCAGTAGTGGAGAAGGGAACAGATAAGAAGGATTTATCCATGGAGCGGAGTGCACGGGAAGGGGTGTAGGGAAGGACGAGTGTGGAGAGATACTGGGGAGCAGCAGAGTGAGTACATTTATAGGTTAGTAGAAGAAGTTTGAACAGGCTGCGAAAACGGATAGGGAGCCAGTGAAGGGTCTTGAGGAGAGGGGTAGTATGAGTAAAGCGACCCTGGCTTTTGGTTTGTGTGGTGACTCTATAGGATGTGGAGACCACTAGTCTTAAGGATTTTTAATTTGGATGACAAGGTCCCAGGGCCTGCTTTCAAACTGGCCAGGCACTTTGCACTCAAAACCTATGCAGGAAACACTGGCCAAACCATAACAGCCATGATCCACCCATGAAAAGACAGAGTTATCAATATTAGACTGGGCCCTAGAGAACCAGTAAACCTGCGACTGGGAAACTGGAAAAAGCTGGACTGTTAAAGATTCCTACAGACACTACAAGCTAGCGGAATCCGTCACCTCAGTTACTCATGCAGAACACGGGCAGACCCTCACCTGATACAGAACAGGGGACCGCCTTCCCGTCTCCGAAAAAGGTTAATTTGCGGATTAAAAATAGTTACATATATTTCATTACTCCACAACACCTTCCTCCCCGACCACCTTAGGTGCAGTGGCGTAGCCACAGGTGGGCCTGGGTGGGCCAGGGCCCACCTACTTAGGGCTCAGGCCCACCCAACAGTAGCACATGTTTAGCGGTAGCTAGTAGGGATCCCAAGCTTTGCCAGCAGAAGACTCCCC